>NC_052532.1:139836932-140436932 GCF_016699485.2 Gallus gallus
TCATCTCTGGAAGCATTGGAATCCTCCATTCTTTATTCCTTCTCTTAGCCTGGGACAAGGACTTGCAAAAAAATATTCACATTGTGGTAATGTTGTCTTCATTGTCTTAGGTATATGTAGAAGAAGAAAGACATAAAAAGAATAAAAACTCACGAGATCTGAAGATAAATCCTTGCTTGGTGGATTTACACACATAACATATGCATATTGTAGTATAGTTGCCCTTACAGTTTGAACTGATTTAAGAATCTCTTACAGCTTTTACTACTGTGGAAAAGATGCTGCAGATGCTGCAGGCATTTCTGTACCTCAAGCAATTGTTTCTTGTGATGAAGGCGAGCCTCCAGCCATGCATGGACTTTCAGAACCCGGATGAAAGTTTTTAAAACAAGCAGTGGCACACTGCTCAGCGTCACGCCTGCCTGTACAATCAGACGCTGGGAGAGCTGAGTGCAGCAGTGAGCAGTGACACTGCAGGCACGGAGGGTGCTGCATTCAGGGGATTCCCCAGGCTGGAAGCACCCTTCGGGTGCCCTCTGGGAACCTCGGGCCTGGGCCTCTGCCTCATCACAAAAAGCTTTACTGGTGCAGATGTGGTTCTTGGGGATGTGTAAGTGCGTATGTTTGACCTGCCCATTGCTCAGGTTCGTAGCAGTGTGGGCCATTTGCCTTCCTCTCCCATGGAGTTTGGGAGTCGTTTGGTGTGCAACCAACTCTGCGTGGGAGAAATCGTGCTGCAGCAGGGGGTCCTCTTTGTTGAGAGCTTTACGCCGCACCACTGTAGGTGATGCTGAGTTGCTGGGGATGCTGGGACAGCTGCTGCCCACTTGCTGCCTCAAGGGCTTTTGGTGCTCACCATCACATACAGTGACAATTAATATCGTTCCCTTATTTCTGTCTTCCTTCTCTTGTGGTAACATAGGCGCACATGCATATTCATAAACAAGTGTATATATACACACACACACACACACATCTCGGGGTGAGATGGTTGCTTGCAGCGAGGAGAGGCGCTGCCATTAAGCTGGGAACAAACCGCTCACCCCGCTGCCTGGTATTTTGGCTTTTCTTTTCTCCCTCCTCTCAGTGTGGGGAGAGCAGTAAAGCCTGTGTGGACCGATTGTGAGGGGCTCTGCTGGAATTTGGCAGGCCGGGGGCTTGGAGAGAAGCCCCATGCTGACTCCTATTCAGCGGGCCAGTTTTCCGCGAGCTTTGGAAGTTTCACTCAGCCGTGCACTCAATGGCTTCACAAAGCTGATTACAAGCTTCAGCGCATTCCTGAAGGAGCCAAAAGCGACGCAGGTGCAAACGAGCCGAGGGAGCCCCTGATCCCGGTGACAGAATGGGACAAGCTGGGAAAGGCTCGGACCACACAAATCCAGGGCTCACCAGGCAGCAGCGAGCGGCCTTGGGAACCGCGGATCATTATCCGCTCCATTCAGCGGGAACCCAGCAGCGGCCGCGGGCCTGCTCGGGTCTGGGGAGACTCCGGGGCTCTCGGCCCGGGCCCCCCCTCCCCACCCATGGCGCGGCTCTCCCCTCGGGGCTGCAGCGCGGCTCTCGCAGGAGGACCCCACCGTCCTTTTCTTGCTGCCCCAGCACAAAGTGATACCCCTCTCCTCCCCCTCCGCGTCCCAGTTCCCTTCCCCACAAAACGCTGTGCTTAAGGATCTGCCTGGAAACTCAGTGGAGAAAACGCTGAAGTGGCAGCCTTCCTCTCACCCCGAACATCCCTACATGCACCCCATTTTGCAGAGTGCTCTTAATTCTGGAGGGACACCCCCCCCCCCCCCCCCCCCACGGCTGAGCCGCCCCGTTCCCACGGACAAAGCTCCCACAGAGCTCTTTTCGATGAGCGGAGCCCCGAGGGATGGCAAGGAGCTGGGGGGCCTCTGCGTTGATTTCCTTTAATTCGGGGTTCCTGGGGGAGGGGAGGTCTCTCCTCTCGCTCTCCCTCGTTCCTCTCCCCGGGCCGATCGGAGAAGCGGCACTTTTCTCGGCCGCGAAATTACCGCCGGCCTTTCCCCGCTATCAATTACCGGGAACCGGCCCTTCCCGGGGAGCGGAGACATAATCAAAGGGTTTTCGGGCGGGGGGAGCGCGGACGGCCGAGCTCACAATGCGGAGCGGGGCTGCGCGCTGCTGCCCGCTGGTTTCATATGCAAATGGCGAGCTGCCTCCCGGTTATCATTATGGTTTTACGGCGCGTTTTTCTTTTTTCTTTTTCCTTTTTTCTTTTTTTCTTTTTCTTTTTCTTTTTTCTTTTCTTTCTTTCTTTTCTTTCTTTCTTTTTTTTTTTTTAATGTTATTATTGTGGCGGGGTTTTAATAGCCACATGCTCTCCCCTTCCCTTTCAGCGAGGTTTCCTTGGCGATCAGCCACGCCGTTTCTTCCCCGGGCTCGCACCCTCCTGCCCCAGCGGCTGCCCCACGGCCGCGCTCATTGCGCCCTATGGGGACGAGCGCTGCGCCGCAGCCCGCGGCATTAAAGCGATCCCGGCAAAGGCGGAGCTGCGCGGAGCTGCGCGGGGCGCACCGCCCGCGAGCTCTGCTTGGCAGAAAGGTGCAGCTTGCCGATGTTCTTTTGTCTGATAACTAATTCAAGTTAATGCGATCTTTATGTAAAGCTAACAGCGGATAATTGTCTATTTTCTCGCCAACAATCTCCATCACAATCACTTATCTGGAAACCTGCGGTTGTATTAATCGTTATATTCCCCGAGATAAGCGTCTCTCGAATTATCAGTAAACACTGGAGGGAAATTAAACAAACTCCAGAGCCACTTCAGCTTCCTCTGCGGCTTTTAACCCTCTTCTCCGGGGGCGGGGGAGAGAGGGGGCACGAAGGGAAAAAAAACCAACCCACTCTGAAAAGAGCCCTACAAAGCGAGGGGTGTGAAGCAGAGAAGGGCCCGCACTTTGGGCTAATTTTGGGGATGCCCGTTTCCTGCACGGTCCCCGTGCCGCTCTGCACGTGGGGGTCGGTGCTCTCCCCCCGCCCACCCCCCACCCCGAGGACCCCGTGGGCAATTCGCGCAAACGTGTAACGAAGTGCGCGGGGCGCTGCGGGGGAAAGCGAGCGGCAGGGAAGGAACGCGCGGGGACATCACGCAGAATTCGCTCGGCTCCGGGTTTGCCGCACGGGGAGCAGAGCGGGGCTTCCTCCTGCGGATCTCCGCGTTAAGCACAATTATTGGCAATATTTATAGCGGAGAGCGATCCGAGCCCCAGGAGGGGAACGCGGAGTGCGAGAGAGCGGAACTGCCGTGGGAATACGCTCCGCCGCTCAGATCCCAGCAGTTCCGTGAGGTGTCGGGAAATTATGGCAAATTGTGTCGGAGCCCCTCCAGGGAAAACATGCGCGTACGACAAAGATTTTGTCTTTTTGAGATGGAGTCAAAACATCGGTGTCAAGTGAAACTCATTTTCGGGGCGCTGCCGCGTGTGTGTTTACCCGCGAGGAAAAAGAAAACCGAAGCCCGAACCGTGACGTTTCGGTGGGGAATTTCGGGCGGCAGAGTTTCCGACTTCTTCGGGAAGAACGGGGGGTGCTGCTGCCCCCGGCACTCCCACCCCCCCTCCTTCTACCACGACCCCCCCCGGCCCCACCGGGCAGCTAAGCGCTGCCTCCGCGCTCTGCGTTTAGCCGAGGTGGGGGCGGAGGTGGGAGGGTTCCCATCTCCCGACAGCGTTACGAACGTTCCCTAAAAACATTCGGGCACAGAGCGGGCACCGCGGGAGTTTCAAACCCGCCGCTGCGATGTGCTTTATTTCGAGTCGTGTTGTGATTTTAGCGAGCGAACTTTTTTGATTCGCAAATGTTCTCGATGGCACAGCTCCCATCTGAGTGGTGGGGGATGGGAAAAAAGAAAGCCAACGCTCCCCAAATACACACCAGGCGTAACACCGCTACGAAGCGCACAACCTCCTGTTCCCAGTTGGTGTGTGAAGGCACAGTATATCCAAATGCGATCAGTGCCTCTTAAAACCATTTTTCCTACAACTGTTTCAGTTGTAGGGCTCTTTCTCTTGAGCTGAAAGTTCCCAGGGCAGCTTTTTCTTACGGCATTTGCGAACCATCCCACTTCATCTCTCACCTGAATCTTGTCATCTGTGCCATCTTGAAGTGATCTGCGAACAATGCTGGTCCCTTGGACAGCCCAAGCTGGTCAATCAGGCAGAACAGACTATGCAAATGGAATGGAAAGGCGAAGCGATGGAGAACAGTGGCCCCCATTGTCTTGGAAATTTCAAAGCGAAGCCCAGCTGCAGCGGGCGTTGCTGTCTCGGACCCTTGGTTGCTACTCTAATGTCATCATTGCAAAACATCACATTTTGAAAACTCTACAGGCTGAATGCACGAGCAGCCCTCCGCGGAGATTTCACTTCTCCGTCACATCTTTCGGAGTCACCAAAAAATAGTATTTAAAAAAAAAATTAAATGATAAAGGGAAAAAAAAAAAGCCCTACACAAGTGGGGACGGGGATCCACGTTGTCCGACACGATCCCCGATTCTCTGATGTCCTTTTCCTGGGCTCCCACTCACTGCGGCAGAGCCGATGCAAAACGGCTTTTGCCACCTCCTGGCTGCATCGCCTCTCTTGGTGGATTTAGAATCGGACCGGGTGGTGATTTAAGTTGCGTTTAACTTATTTCATGTCGGGTCTCTTTCAGGCAGTCTGATCAGCTAACCCCGAGGGAACACCGGTGTGAGCGGGCAGTGAAGCGTACATTCCCAATCGCATCCCAAACTTCAGACACGCGGGGTTTTAAAGGAGTCAGGCAGCGCCTTTGCGAGTAATTAACACGCAGCTAAGAGGGATCTTACGGGTCCGTTCGGGTTTTTATTGAACTCCCGGTTCCGGAGCACCCTTCTGCTATTGCCCCCCCGGCCCCGCTCCGGCCCGGCCCCGCAGTGTGCCCCGGAGTGGGGAATTCGCCTCAGCCGCGGCAGCGCTGCGCTCTGTCGGGTGATTAATGCGCATTTTTCAAGCGGCTAAAGCAGTGCCCGTGTTTCACTTCTCGTTTCTTTTCATTTCCTTTTGTCTGTAGGTGACATTTGCGATCACCATGTGGTGAGCAGAGGAAACTCCCCTCTCCTCCACCCTCCTGTCAGGAGCCCTCGCTAGGAGCAGAGGTCTCTCAAAGCGCTAGGGGTTACCTTTCCCACCCCCGCTATCTCCTGTCTCTCAGGAATTAGGGAATCAAAGGCTTCTTCTCCAACAACGGCTTTACTACAGCCAACGGGAGACGGACAGTGCCACAGCCGAACTCGGACGCTCTTAGATGGGGTGACCACACGTTTCTGTGATCACAATTGAGTGCAGACAATCTGTAGCCCTCACCCAGGAACAGAGAAGAAAGGTTCACAGAGCTCCTCACTGAAAGAGCTAAGCTAAGAAACTCTTAGTTACACCCTTTGCAGGACTAGGGATAATACAGGGTTTCTCCCTCATTCCTTAAACGAGTTCTTTCACTTCTGATGCGGTAAGGTATTCTGTAATAACGTCACGTAAAGTACAAAGGAAGAAGGAAAGATGGAATTTCTTAAAACCAAATAATTGCCCACTACAGTTTGACTCATTTCCTAAGTTTAAGTTTGCCCCTTTGCAAATGTGGTGTGTCTGTAAGAAGAAAACTTTGAGAGTTGCAAACAAAAGCAAAGAGAGGTTGAACAGAATGAGACAAATAAATTACTGCAGAAGTGCCATGTGACCTTCCGCCTGGAAGTTTCTTTCCTTTTGCCAAAGAGAGAACCTGAGACACATCTTTAGTTTTCCAAGGACAAGTTTGAGGTTGAAAGAAAAGCAATTTCCTACTTCTGGTCAAATGAGGAACAGCGGGGACTCAGATTGCTCCTACTTCACGTAAATAGCGATGATATGCTCTGTAAGCACTCTTCGCCTGCAGGTATAAGTTGGTAGAAGTCCACAAGACTTCCCATATCAGTTCATCACCTTAAAATTTTACCTCCTACAAAGATCTACCATCTAGGCAGTCCTGGGCATGCCCCCTCTGTCCTTTCAGCCCTTGAAAGCCAGAGGAAAAGCAATGTTGTGCAGCCAATGCCTACACATGGCACGACAGTGATGCATGTGGCCACGGGCCAAATAATCTGTTGCTGTAAGTGGGTGTGTCTTCATTTGGATCTCCTCTAATGCACTACCGGAAAGTTGTGGAGGAGGAGGTGGTTTTCAGAGCTGTTCCACCTGCTGTGGAGGTGCTGCCATAGGGCTAGGTGGAGCCTGGGGTCCCTTCTGAGAACTCTGCAGCTCCTGCATGGTTATGAGATCGATGACGGCCCTCAGGTCCTGTATTGTCACTGGAGCAGCTGCGGACCTCATGCCCTGGAGATGGAGGGCCCAGAGCAGGGTTAGTCACCCTGTGCTCAGGCCCACTGTTCCCAGGCCCAGCTGATTCCTATCAGTACAGATTAACAGGATTGGGCTCTGCCAGAACTGAAATGGTCCCAACTCTGCCCTCAGGAAGGATGCTGGGATTACAGTCATGGCCCCACAGTCAGGGTGGCCAAACCCAGCTCCTCGCCTTCTTTTCCTGTGGCCCCATGTCCCCCTGCCAACGTGAGATAATTGGGAATAACGGCAGCAACTCCCATGAGATCAGAACTTTGCTTTTCTCTCACAGCTGGAACTTCTGCCCCTTCCCCCCACCAGTCCCAGCCCTGGTATATTCAGCCACAGTTATCTCTGCTCGCGCACTGACTGTATTTTTCATGTTTATTATCAACCAACACAGTGTAGTGCCATCTGGCACACGCGCACACAGGGGGGAAGAAAACCATATATTCAGGAAAATGGAGCATACAGAGTTTAGGTTTTGTTGTCTTGTTTTTTTCTTATTCTTCCAGTTTCAGTTGAAAATTATGCAGAAGGGAAAGCTAAGCATTTCACCCATGTGAAAAATGATCGGAAATCCCGGTTATGAAATTTAAAATGACTTGAGAGCGGTGATGCCAAGAAAGTACAAGAACATTCCTTCCACTGAAATACACTTTTATCTTTTCTCCTGTGTTTCACTTCACCTTATGTTCAGATAAGGAAAAGAATTACTTCTGAAACGTTGCAATAGCTATTTTTAACCAGGATTTGTTCTGGTCTTTCAGATTCCTTTTTTGACCAGAAAATATTTATTTTGGGCCAGCAGCACGTAACAAACCACACTCCTTCTAAGCACAAGAACACTGTGAGCCATGATGCAGTGCTTGAGACCTTTGCTGTTCTCGCTGATGCCATAACAGTAGGCATGAAAATGCACCTCACCTACATAGTAGGTATAAAAACACATGTAGCGCTTTCCATGAAAGCTAGCACCTAAAGCACTGCCACCTTGTTTCACAGGCAGATTTGTAGCAGAGTTACATAATCAAAGCATGTTCATTACCTGATCATTGATGCACTGTAAGATTATCAGTAGATTTTCTTGTGGAAAAAAAATACTACAAAGTCTACCATAATTCTTGATGCATTTTCTTTCTTTCTTTCTTTCTTTCTTTCTTTCTTTCTTTCTTTCTTTCTTTCTTTCTTTCTTTCTTTCTTTCTTTCTTTCTTTCTTTCTTTCTTTCTTTCTTTCTTTCGTTCTTTCTCTCTCTCTCTCTCTCTTTCTCTCTTTCTCTCTTTCTCTCTTTCTCTCTTTCTTTCTTTCTTTTTTGTTTTGTTTTTCCTTTTATTTTGTCTAATTGCTGTACTGGGATCTAAATCAGCAATCCTAGACTAACTATTGACTAAACTTTAGAAGAATCCCCACAAATGCAAACTGCTGTCAGTTATTGTGTAACGTCTCCATCATGGAAAAACAAACCTTCAGGTATTTTCATTCCATTGAGATCCATGGCATTTTATTCATTTTTGTTTCATTTTTCCATTTTTCTGTCGTTTCCAAACTACCACAAATACTATTAAAAATGTATGTTTGGGGTACATTTTTTTTTTCTAAATTGAAAGGTAACTGACAAAAATATGAAAGAAAGTAGTTATTTGGACAAAATTGTCAGCTAGTTAGATTTTCTTCAGAAAACACATTTAACGGATATATATGCAGAGTGGTAAAACTCTTCTCCGATCCCTTTAAAATAGAGAGAGAGTGATTATTACAGTGCCTGTGTATGGAGCTAGATTCTGGTGTGACATCTGCTTAAAATTCAGTCTATCCTTTGCTCAAGCCCTGACCCAAGGCTAAGTGATGTCACTGAAATGACTTCAAGTGGGCTTTGGATCAAGGCCTTTTACACCACTGCCACTGGGATGGGAAAGCCCGTTTATGCTGTGAAATCAGATGCTTGGGGTTAATTTTACAGAAAGACATCCTATCTGAAGTATTTCTTACAAATGTAGCTTGATAGGAAAATAAAAATGCGCACTTACCACTACGTTTCCATTCAATTTTGTTGTGGGTTTTTTTCTTCTTTGGATGAATCGCATTTTACTTCTACATGTATGTGTTCGTTGCCTTATTTCTGGCAACAGAGCATTGCAATTTTTATGTAAATAACAGGCGAAAAGAGACTCTATTGTAAAATACAATGTATGACAAATTCATTGAAACAAGGAAAATAATTTAAATAATGGTTATTCAATAAATGTCAGGAAAGCAATCCCACACCTTCGCTGATCGGGGATGCTATGTAACTTGTAAGAAAGCAGTCAATGGAGACTTTTTACGCTGTAATACATGGAGCCTGCTCCAGTTGTTAAGCACACAATTACAAATGCAGCAAGTCTTACCGAAGAGGACCATATACAACCACAATTAAAACCTCAAATCTCTCTCTGCTTTGTACAGCAATGTCTATGGGAGAATAAAAAAGTATTTGTTGTAGTTTTTTTCGGAGATGACTCAGATCTGTTCCAATTAAACCAAGCTTTAACTCTGAGAGCTGAAAAGCAAAGCAAGAAGAACTTTTCAACGAACTGTTAGAGGCTGTTTTACTCACAAGGTGATAAAATTGCTTTTAAGCATCTCCAGTAGAAGAGGTATAAATTCAAGTCAGAATGCTACAAGTATAAAGCAAAACGCTTATGTATTGGTTGCATTAATTGGTAAGAAAGTCAAGCTGAATCTACCCATCTCTTTGCTTCAGAAAGTATGAACTGCACAGGTTGAGTTGTTAAGAAAATTGTATCACATTTGGCCTTAGTGTTAACAGATTACGTCTCCATAAATACTGTTCAGTCGAATATTCAGAATCAATGTAATCTGGTTAAATAATCGATAAACAGTGATTGGATGGAGGCAGAATCTCATTTCCATGTGTTGCGACTATCTTGTGCTGTTTACACGAGCTGAAAAGGCAGAACAGATTTCACTCAACAACCCACGTTCGAGAAGATGATATGGGCGGAAAAGAAGCACAATCATAATTAAATGACCCATCTAGATTATCCTATTATTGTTAGGTCATTATAGATGTTGTGTAAGTGAAGCAATTTTTCTTTTAAGCGGTAAGCGCTTTGAAAATTTTAAGGAATTCAAATGATTGAAAATGTTTTCCAGCTCACCTACTTTAATTGTCAAGTTTTGCCTCTGTTTTTCCCATTTATTCCTCTAACTCTCCTGAAGTGGCTTTCAAAACGCACAAGCGAGGATTTATTCCAAACTTCGTTGTAGCTGCTTCACTGTGGTTGTTCTGATCATTTCAGGGCAAATGTGACAGTTTAAACTAATGGCTGAATATCCATTGTGTTAGTGTTGTTTCCTGGTTATCTATTTATTATTTATTTCCTGCTTGTTCTATTGTTCCTTTCCTTACAAAGACTCCTGTTTGCTCTGATAAAATTCCTTATAACATGACTGAAACACCTAGGGTTGGGTAAAAGGGGCTCTCTGAACGATAACACAAAGAGCATATAAAGAATCCATCATAGCAGTCAGTAATATAATGCAATTTATTTTCACTAGACGTCCTCTTTGCTACTGGATTAGTCACTTCACTAATGAGCAAATGACCCATAATTCACAGGAGTGGATCTTAAAGTGCAGGTCTTTCCTTCCCCAGTGGAGATGAACTGTGTCCCACCCACCATTATGCCCTCATTTAATAGTTATGGCTCCTTCTCATGTTTCTTGGGCGTTCCATCCATGGTGGGAGTTTCCTGTGGGTGAAAAATGCAGGACCTGGTTGGAAAACAGATACCAGACTTCATATTTTTTATTGTTCCTGAGAATATTAAAAAAAGATGCCTCTTGCATCTAGATTCCTCCAGGAGCCCATAAGCAGACAATGAACTGGTTTTAAAAAGCAATCTTTGTATGTCCTTATGCATTCAAGATGCTATTTTCTGCCACTATATACTAGACATCTTTCAAATTTATTGTCCAGATCTCACTTTAGCATGACTTTAAGTTTAAAGAGAATTTACCAGGTCATTCACTGTATGAATGCAGCTTGTCTCCCTGTGCTAGGAGAAGTTGACACTGTGAAATCTAAAAATTCTGAGTTTAAGTCAGTAAAATGAGAGTTTTTAGCATCATTGGGATCAAAGAACTTGTGAGATTTTGGTTTCAAATGTGCATTTTTCCTCTTTTCTTAATTTTACAATTGATTATATGTACTTACAGAACTCAGAAGCTCAGGCCGATAATTATTATTAATAGCCATGAGTCGAGAACCAAATTCCATCAGAACCATATATATTCACAGACTCATAGAATCATAGAATAGCTTGAATTGGAAGGGATCTCAAGGATCATCAAGCTCCAACCCCCCCTGCCACAGGCAAGACTGCCAAATAGTCAATATTTTGGAGTTTGTGGATCACCCTATGTGACCAAAGAAGCAGAAATGTTTCCACTTTCTGCACTTCATTGGGTAAAGAAAGATGACAAGGTTTCCATAACCAGCATAATTTTCAACATTTAAAAATAAATTGTAGGTGCTGGTATACTTATTCCAGAAGTGGTTTTCTTGAGATGGAGTAACTTTTTGCTTTGATGATACGGCTGAAACTCTCTGGTTTAAATCAGTTGAGTTTATTCTCAAGTTTATACTGGACAGATGGCAGAAAATTTACCTGCCTGATACCATAAAGATTGTGATAGTTAGAATTATTCTTTCTTTAATCACTAGAAATGATATCACATTTTCCTCTAAGGCAGCCAATTCACTGTTTTGCCCACTTACATATATTGCCAGAAAACTCTGTTTTCTCAAATCCTAAATAATACCCTGATCCAAACCCCACTGAGGTGAACTAAACTCTTTTCTACTGACTGACACAGATCTGAAATCAGAATATTCCTTCAGTTTTCTTTTGTTGTTCTGCACCAGTGATGGTTTTGTGCAAAACGTTGGATGAAATATTGCCAATGACTTTTGGGACAGAATTAACTGAGCAGTAAAACAGGGTGACTGTCCTGCTGCTATGTTAAGTATTACATCTCAGTGATGTAGCAAATATGGTAGGCTTTAGTTCTATAAATGCCTTCAATCTTCCCTGAATTAATTCCTCTTTCAAATAAAAAAAAAAGTATTATTAAACCGAAGTATACATTAGAAAGGTACTTTACATGGAGAATTTTCAAGGATGTAAAAGTCCACCACAGTCTTCAGTAGATGATTCCAGTGGTTAGTTGCCATCACCACAAGCCAATCAGGTCTTTTTTTAGACAGAATTTGTCTAGCTGAACTTCATTCACAGTGTAGCATGTACTCCTTTGCCTGCTAGACTGAAGGGTCCTCTACAGCCCCCAACATATTCTTACATGATCAAGTTATCCTTCAACCTAGCATTTAATATGAGCTAACTAGACCAAGTGCCTTCTCCTTTCACATTCACTTTTGATACAGCTCTTTCAGTCTTGTAACCATCCTCTTCTGAAGTCTTTTCAACATCATGTAGTTTTATAGCAAGGTGTTCCCAAACCGCTATGCAACATTAAGACTATTTTAAACCTGGAGTAGCAGCTTGTGTTAAATTAGTCATAAAGGTATTAGAAGAGCATAGCAACAGCCACAGAAAAGGTGGCATATCTGTTAGTGCTTCAGGGCTAGAGTTTTAGGGACAGGGAATTCATATGAAAATAGAAGGTATTTGTGCACTTATAAATACCAATCAATTAATTTGGGTGTCTAAATATATGCGCAGGAGCCTGGCATGAAGTGCCATTTCAAATGGCGCTGAAAACTTTTATTTATTTGCAATTGTGGTTTAACATCCTAAGCTTTTACTTTTTTTAAATTATTATTTTTGTTCATTTTGCTCTTTGAAGGCTGTGTGATATCTGTGCCCAAAGTTAAGGTCATTACTGGAACACCACTGGTGCAAAATGGTGATCCAGTGAAGTTCATAAAGCATTGGCTTGGGGGACAAAAGTAACACATTGTTATTATCTTAATTACATTTTTTTTGAACAATTATTTTGTCGTAATTCATACCTGCTATAAGACCTCCAGTGCAACCACTTTCATGAAAATGTTACTGTGCCATGGGAAGAGGCTTATAAAAATTATTTCATCTATTTCAGTTAGTAACTGACAGGTGGTTGACTGGTCCATGACAAAGATATGTAATGCAACGAGCATCTGGCATTTTTCACATACTCACACTGATGTTTTATGAAATTAACAAAAAAAGATCCTGTCACATTTGGAGTAGTAAAATATCCTAATTTTCCCTGCTTTGGTGAAATACTTCCTACCAACAGGGCAAGAAATACCACTGTAAAATCATGTATCTATTTAAAAAAAAAAAACAAACAAACACACGAATGAGCAAACAAAAGACAAAAGGCATAGTTCAGTGTGTTATTTAAAATAAAAACGCTCTATTTGATCATGAACAACATTTTTCTTCTATCCACTTCCATCAGGCTTTCACTTCTGCTTCTGTTGGTTCCGTTCTTCGTGCCCATTCCATTACTGTTTCCTTCACTCCTGTTTCTCTTTTTTTTTCTGTTTTCCTTCTGCCCAGCCAAATCTACATGGGATAAGTGCAATCACGGATTCCTCTGACCACCCTGGTTCTTGAACATGTGGGTTTTGTGATACAGGTAAGCTCAGGAACTGCTTTAGATAAAAAAAAATAAAGACTAAGAAGATGAAGAGGACAGGATTGAATATTAAATTATGACAAGAGGGATTTAAAAAGAAAACATTCGCTGTTGTGTGACTTTAAAGTCAGATTCTGAGAGAGGACATTATATCCACGCAGTCTGCCTAAATTGTGGTCCAGTTAGGGAGATTTCTCCCTTTTCAGAACTTCAATGCCACACTGAAAGTGTTACATGGTTTCACAAGTCAGCTTAGTGCACAGCCATTTCTCCCTCTTCATCCCCCCCTTGCTCCTCCAAGACGAGTCTAGGGTGCAGCAACAGCTACGAGTCAATCAGGGATGGTTCTGATTGTAAATGCCTGAGATGGTATAAATGACAGTGCAGAAGGATATTGTATTCAGAGCCACATACACACTGCAGAGGTCCCACTTCGAGATTAGCCTAAAATACCACCCAGATCTCTAGGTCCCTCCCAATTAGCACAGCTAGACAATCTTCCCGGTACTACGGAGGCAAAGACATATTTTTAGCTCAGTACTGTTCTCTCTCCCCTGAACTCTTGGAGCCCTGCTGAGCCAATGGAGTCCCAATCAATGGGCTAGCTCTGATGCTGCCCCTTCACAAAATTGCCTGTAAAGCCAGTTCAGCGAAGGGATCTGTAATGAGCTCGGCAGCTTGGGGCTCTCAATAAACCGCAGTGGTGAAGTGAGCTCATGGCTGAAATACCAGCTCTTTTATTCAGGAATATCACATCAATTAGCAGTTCAACAAGCAGAGGAATGGCACTGTGAATCTTCGTTTAATACTGATTGATCATAGCCTGCATTAGTATTTATTCTGTCAAGTTTTACACATTTTGTTAATTGAGGAAAGTTATCTTCTTAATTTTATTTCTCCATTTCTTGTGCTACTAAAAACCTACCAGCTAAGTGAAGTTGCAATTTACAGAATCAAAATACAAAGATTTGTAAATAAGAAGTTGAAACAATTCTTCTAACAGATTAAACAATTAATGAAGAAAGAAAAATGTCCTCGAATCCTGTACGCTGCATACAGGATTTGCTATACTGTTGTTATACCTACAGTTCTGATCTATTGCTCTTAGAAAGCATTGGGCATTAATGATTTGCGTTACACAGGAAACACTTGTGAGTTAATCAGTGCCTGAAGTTCTTCAGTAGTTCCGCCCTTTCTTTCTTCCTGTCTCACAAAGAGCTCATTTTATTACATAATTAGCTCTTCTGGTCAAGGACTATGGACCCAAGTCTTGTCAAAGTTACAGAAAGAAACCTCCATCCACTCAGTTGTTTCTCATCAGGTGTAGAGATGGACAAACAGTTGATAGCAAAGAGAGTGTACTCCAAATGATGAGCTATTATTATTTTACAAACTCATTGGAACAATTTTCATTTAAAAAACGCTATTGTTTACAAGTATTTGAGATACACATGATAAAAACGTTTCAGCTAATTTCAGTCTATTGCACATTGAATGTTTGCCTTCACTATTAATTGCTTTCCATTTTCTGGAGGAAATAGTCCCCCAAGTCATATGTGTTTGTTTCTTGCCCATCACTGGGCAAGTAGAACTAATGAATAACAGGGTGAAAGCTCAATATGTTATATTGCAAGTATAAGATTTTTGGCCCACTGACTCCTTCTGAAAAACAAAATATGTTTTTGAAAGTCAGGAGTTGCAGTGAATATTTCAGATTTTTATCTGCTCCTCCTATAAATTTATGATGTGAAGTCACAAGCTTAGAACAAATTTAATATGATTTCCCATTCATCAGTTTTGCAAACAGTCTTTTTCTCAGATACTTCTTTATAGAAGGATCATTACTTTCTACTATCCCAATTCTTTAATATGCTTGCATAATCATTGTTTTTCTGCTGTCTTGATATGTATTTTCTAATGATCAACTTCGCTTCTTCTGATATCTACTACATGGAAGAATGGTAAAATCTCTTTCTATTAAAAAAAAAGAAAAGAAAAAAAAAGAAAAAAAAGCAAAGAAACCAGAGTCTATTATATCCCATCAGTTGGTTTTATTGGGCTTAACAACCATCTCTGTGTGTCTGCCTTATGATAGAGCTTTCTACAATTGTAGCTTGGTCTCTCCACCTTGTTGACATTTTAACAGCTTAGTTTTTCAGCCCATACTGCAGTACTTCTCATAGTCCCACTTGTCTATGTTTTATGAGACTAAAACAGTCTTTTCCAACAAGGCATAATTATACTCCATAGTGTGTTGTTTTATTTTCATTTATTATGTACCCATTATATTTATGGATCCTTCACGGACCAGCATTGCTCTGCTCCTGCCCTTTTCCTATCCACCTTGCTAAGACTGGTCAGAATGATTTTCAAGCAAGTTTTTTTTTTTTTTTTTTTCATGAGAATGCATTCTATTTTCTGAAGAATGCCGACTTACAGCCAGCAAAAACAAAAATGAATATTATAATCTGTTGGAGTATAAAACTGTTGCCAGTGGCCATGCCCACATCCATCCATCGTGCCTGTTCTTCCTTCTCTGCTCCCCAGCAGAACACCATTCCAACATCCATGTTATCTTTGTTCTTCACGAACACCTATGTTCAATCTCCCAGGCCATGCTTCATACTTGCAGTATAGTTTCCTACTAATTGCACCCCCATTCCAGTTTTCCTTTCTTTTAAGAAATATGAAGTTATGACAGGAAAAACAGTGATTGTTTCACTGATAGGATTCATAATTTAGATTTCTTACTATGTCCACAGTTCTAATACTCCTTTTCTAGACCTGCAACTTTTCCTGTCTCCTTTGACTTCTCACCACCTTAGCTGTTTTCTGTCAGATTCAAATCTTACACTATTCCGGGAAGGAGCACACTGTGACTTCTTTAGACTTTTTCTGGCACATAATTTACATTTTTGAGTCATGAAAATATTAATAAATGCTATGGATTATGTAATATAAAATACATAATTTAACAATATAAACATACAAGAGTGGTATCTACTAATGCACCTACTTGCAAATCACGTACACGTTCTAAGCCCTTCCTCTGAATGGCATGGCCAGATCTTTATTTGTTCCTCAAACCTCTTGTGAGGGGTTCTGAGGGAATTCCTGTAGCACACACAGTTTTGTCAGTTTTGCATAAGAGCAGAGCTGCCATGGCTTTGCCTGGTGTTTGGCAGGATCTTTGCTCCATGGTGCTGTTCCTCAGTGCACTCTCTCCTAAAGTAAAACTGTTGATATATTCACATTGTGTTCAACCTGCAGTTTGCAGACAGGCAACTGGGACAACTGCCTGACAACTGGAATCTCAGGCCAAAGAAGGAAGATGTTATTGAGGCAACCAGAAAATGTTCCTATTTTGGAAGAGTCTGTGTTTTGTACATTCAGGAGAACAATGCTATTGATGATGCTCCAAGCATTTGTCACACAGTGTGAGTTGCTGTATACTTTCTGGGCTGGAGAGGAGCGCAAAGATAGTTCCCTGCAATAGCCTTCATGTCATGGTTCCAAAAGAGAACCATGAGAAACAACTCCACAAGGCTCTTATTCTCCTGTGACATTACTGACTGAACAGGAAGAAGCAAAAAATACTGAAGAACACAGGGACAGATGTGATCACTTCATGGATATGGCTGGCACAGATTTCTGTTTCTCTGCTGCCTGGAAATCATAGAATGATAGAATGATTTGGGTTCAAAGGGAGCTTAAAGACCACCTATAGTTCCAACCCCCCTACTATAGTCCCCCTACTATAGGCCCCCTACTATAGGACACCTCCCTCTAGACCAAGTTGCTCAAAGCCCCATCCAGCCTGGCCTTGAATGCTTCCAGGGAGGGGGCATCCACAACCTCTCTGGGCAGCCTGTTGCAGTGTCTCACCACCCTCACAGTAAAGATTTTCTTCCTAATATCTAGTCTAAATCTACCCTCTTCCAGTTTAAAGCCATTTCCCCTCATCCTGTGGCTACCAGTCCTTATGAATGAACGCCACAGCTGAGTTTGACTAGGGGAGGCAACAGTCATGGAGAAAGGGAAGAAGCTAAGATGCTGTTGGAGCTATTGTGCAGTTCCAGGAAGCTGCTGGAGACAAATTCAACGTAACTGGGGTAGAAGTGGTTACGTGCAGAAGACACAGGTTATTTGTCCTTCTGAGGGCACAGGAATAGTGTAGGTTCACTATATGCAAATGGAATAGAAAGACTTCAGGTCATAGACGTGAAAATTAGGGTGTACAGAAATTTATGTTGTTTAAAGATAAGCAAGGTTCTTCTCTGGCCAAGCAGATGAGGCCTTGTTATGAAACTGCTTCTGGGAAAATCTGAGAGTCTTACCATCTGACATCTACTACATCCATGAGCCTGGAATGAATTACATACAGAAAAAATAAAGAACGTTCTCCTTGTCTGAGCATCTGAGAAAAATCAGTAGAAAATGAAAGATCACATGTAAAATGAATCTTAATGTTTTTACTGTGAGTTTACATAAAAATTCACTTTCTAATTTCCTCAGTTGTTGCTCTTAGAAATTCTGTTATGTTTCCAATTTCTGCTCAGAACCCTAGCTTTCAGAGCCACGTAACTTTAAACATTCAGAGTTCAGCAGCCTCATGTTGGTGTCAGCTTGTATTTTTTCTGGTATGTAGTCTTGTATATACGACTAGGTCTTACCACCTTCTGCACTACAGTTTGTGAAACTCCATTAATATCCAAAGGTTTGTACAGATGGAAAATTTCACTCATTTTTATTTAAGAAAGTTTTATATTCTTTCTAGATCTTTATAGGGTCTTTGACATTATTGTATATGAGTAGCATAGTACAATATTAGTAGGAGCTACACATTTAGGAATGCCTCCTAGTATCATTTAAAACTGTCAATACTTTTAAAGGATGATACTACTTACTTTGACCTTGATACAGAATGCATTTATCTTCCCTTCTGTATTTATATAAACTTGCCAGCACCTTAACTTTCTTTAACAGAAAGAACTGAAATGCATTTTATTTTAGTTTAGGATTCATAGATCAGAAATGTCTCTCTTTATACAATAATGAAAATATGAAGGTGTACAATATAACTTTAATACAAATGGTACTGTAAAATCTCACTTCAAGAACTTTTCAGTGAAAAATAAGAAGTAAATGACAAATGTATTTACTTAACAGAAGCCAAAACCACTTGATCTCAGACTATAATGTATTATGAGAAGCAGCTGCTACCTTATTATGATATGGCCAGTGTTTCTTTACTTGTCCAAGGTACATTGCAGCCTTTCAGAATATATATTACAATGACAACTGATCTGTATGAGCATTATAAATACTGTGTGGGTATAGCACAAGTGTTGATATGAATGCAATATCTGATGAAGTTCTTGAAGCCACTAAAAATCACAATGCATATCTTTGTTCCAGACTGAGACACCATCAGTTTAAACAACTGATCACAGCACAGGTCACTAGTGGCAGTCACCCGATGTATAAGACAGAATCCTGGGCATGATTACTTTTTCTCTGCATGAGTTGCTTCATTGTCTGAATCTCTTGGATGCCCAAAGTTAGCTTTCAAACATCCTCAGAACTGGTATGAAAGTTTTGGTGACTTACCCTTTGCTTGAGCTACTCAGTGCTCTAAAAGCATTGAGATCTAACAGCCACCCAGAAAGATAACTCCCTTTCTCTCAAAAGCAAGAATATTTATTTTTTTGTTTGTTTATTTATGTTTATAACTATTGTGTACTCAGTGAGAGCCTAATAATGAAGCTGAAGTTCTTTAACATTTTCTGGTGGATGAAGAAGGTGCCCACCAAAGTGAACCAAGGACCTGATATTGGGGGGCTACCTTGAGATGTGGATAGTGCAGGTTCACAGTTTGGCAGGGTATCCTGATCCCCATGAGAATACTGTGAACAATGCGGAAACAGGAAAGAGCTTTCACCTGTGTTTTGAGTTGAATGTTGTCTGAATGTAAGTTTCTTCCTTTTTTTCCTTGCTGTAGTGGAAGACAAGGGAGGCCTCCTTGTTGTCTCTTGGATACCACTCCTCCAAAATTGACTGAACACCGTTGAAATGAGCAGTACTAAACGGTTATTGCATAGTGCAGAGCTGGACTCCTGTCTGCATCTATATAGAGGAGTGCAGCCATCTCTCTGTTTTTACGGCAGGTCTGGGCAGCTTCCTTTGCAGCATCCAGTCTGGAGGTCAGATCTCTTCCCTCCACTGAATTCAAAAGGATCTCAAACAGCACCTAACCAGTTGGATTTGCTTCTTTTTTTTTTCAATGCTGAGTGCCTGCAATTGCAGTGCAACACAATAAGAACTTGCCCTCTGTGTACCCATAAGAGAATGTATGAGTTTTCTTCTTCAATGATGGGTTTTTATAACTTATTATGGTAGTATTTATTTTCAGCTAGAAAAAAATAGCATTAAACATAATGGACAGATACTATGAGACTGAATATCACCTTTTCCTCAGTCTTCATCAACAAGACTGACCTTCAGGAATGACACATCCCAGAGACCAGGTTGAAAGGCTGTGGCAAGGAGAACACACGCTTGGTGGAAGAGGATCAATTCAGGAAATACTTAAACAAATTGAGCATGTGTCAGATCAAGTACTCTGATGTAGAGTACCCATGAGTGCTGGGGGAGTTCACAAATGTGATTGTGAGAGCACTCGCAATAATTCTTTATCAATCATGGTGGTTGGGATAAATGCCCAAATACTGAAGGAAAGCAAATGTCACTCCTATCTTCAAGAAGGAAGACCCCAGGAACTACAGGGCAGACAGACTCACCTTGATTCCATGGAAGGTGATGAAACAGCTCATCCTGGAAACCATTCTTTGCAAATGACAGAAAACTGGAAGTAGTGGCTGGTATGACAGAGGGCTCTGCTACCAGCCAGAGGGATCTTGACAAGTTGGAGAAATGGAGTGACAGGAACCTCATGAATTTCAACAGTAAGTGTGGAGTTTGGCACCTGGGGAAGAATAATTCCAGGCCACTCAGCTGGATGGCAGCATTGCAGAAAAGGACCTGGTGATCTGGTGGACACCATGTTGAATACGAGCCAACAATGTGCTCTAGCTGCTAAGAGGGCTAACAGTGCTCTGGGCTGCATGAAGAAGAGTGTTGTCAGCAGGTCAAAGGAGGGGTTGTTCTCCCTCTACTCAACATTGATGTGACCACAGCCAGAGTACTGTGTCAGTTTTTAGGCTACCCAGTGTGAGAGAGAGAGATACTGGAGACAGTTCAATAAAAGATCATGAAGCACTGGAGCACTTCACATAGAGCAACTGCTAAGAGAGATGGAACTATTTAGCTTAGAAAAGAGAAGGCTCAGGAAAATCTTATTAGTACATTAGTACAATTGGTATTGTAGATATGGAGAGTGCAAAGAATGCAGAGCCAGACTTTCTTCAGCAGTACCTGGTGTGAGGACTAGAGGTAATGGGTACAAACTGCCTGCACACCAGGAGCACTTCTGCACTGTAGAGGTGATGGAGCACTGGCACATGCTGCCCAGAGGCTGTGGGGTCTCCTCCTTAGAGACCTCAAAAAGCTGCCTGGACAAGGGTCTGGGCACTCTGCTCTGGGTGGCCCTGCTGGAGTTGGGGTTCAGCCAGATGGCCTCCAGAGATAACTTCTAACATCAACCAGTCTGTGATTCTGTGAATTTTTTCAGTAAAAAGAACGACGTTCTTCTAGGAGTTCTAAAAGTCTTGGGTCAGACAGCCAACTACGCTCGTTGACAAGAGGAAGCTTTAGGAGAGTCATGAACCATCAAGTGAGAGCAAATCACAGCCAACACAGATTGATATTTTTCACAACCATAATGAGGAAGTGCTTTTGAGGTTTATTAGCCAGAGTCATTATTTACAGTAACATGATTTTTCATAAAGAAAGGGGTCAAATTAGAAGCATGCGCTACTGCATTTTTTTTCTACAGCACTTGGGGATCACAACACACTCTTACAATGTAAATAAGGGGAGGAAACAACAGATCCTTTTACATTGTTTTTGAGCATACAAGATTATGGCTCAGATTGTGTTATGAAAAGAATAATAGCTTGGCAGGAGCCATGACTCTTCCATCATTCTGTCCACCTCTCCCCTTCCCATTCATTCTTTCTTTCTGTATTTTTTTTTAAAGGTAAATATCTTCTAGTTGGGGATGCCATACTAACTGAATAGCTGGACTTAAAAATGGCTAAAGTTGGCTGTTTACTAGCTACAATTTTATTTAATAACTGATGACTGATGGTTATTTGCCTTCCTACTTTGAGACAGAAAAAACACTTCAAACATAAACACATACATTATCAAAATTATAAACATAACCTTCCCCTAAAGTACCAAATAGAAATAAAAGTCGTAATATACCTCCAACATCAGGAGAGATCGGGGTGGAGGGCCTGGGGTATATGTTTTTCTGTCTAATGTTCTGTTAACAACAGCTATGAGTGAAGAGAAATTACATATGGAGCCATGCTGATATTTACAGGAACTGTCGCAGAGAACCTGAAATATATGGCAGAGAAAATAAGAGATTTGGAGTTAAAAGGACACACCACACCCAGAAATTGAAAGAAACAAGTGCTGGAGTTCATGATAAAACAAGCAGAACAAGGATTGCAGGTGCATCTAATGACTGCCTGGAGAGCTTTGTTTCCCTGTAACTTTCAATGGGTGATTAATCACATACTTCCTGACATATTTTTGAGTTGAGAGCTTCTCTGTGTGCTTCCAAGGTGCTCTGTTCATATTCCCAAAGTGCCATGGACCAGACTCAGAATTCATATGAGTCAGTCACACTGGGTCTCATCACACAAGACCAGAGTTGTTTTTCCTTCCTGGAGCAAAGCAGGAGCAGTAATGAGCAGGAGGAGCTGTTCTGTACAGGCACTAACATCCAGTGATTATGTTGTATGGTAACCATAAAATCTAATTTTCCTTGGCCCCCTAACCTGACCCATCCTGGGAACAGGGATACAGAAGCCAGATCAGCAGCACAGCACAGAAAGATTGTTTTAAGTGAGAAAAATATTACCTAGCTGCTGAGGCCAACTCTGCCTCTCTGGCAATGCTGAGTTGCTGGCCAAGGTCTGGCATAAGGTATTCTCACTTGCAGGAACACTGACAGACATTATGTGTCACATATCACTTGGTTGTAATTTGCCGAATCCAGCAATTATTTCACCAGTGTTTGTTTCAAGTCTTTAAAAGAGTCTAAGAGTCTATATTTGATTTTTCATGCATTTGGGTGGTCTTAGGAGGCCGTGGTCTTTTTGTACAATATGTAATGCTTTAGGAGCTCACTGCAGGATGCAGATCTACTATAAATATTATTTCTGTGTTTGTG
The DNA here is from genome assembly GCF_016699485.2 of Gallus gallus. Taxonomy (NCBI): domain Eukaryota; kingdom Metazoa; phylum Chordata; class Aves; order Galliformes; family Phasianidae; genus Gallus; species Gallus gallus. Next base: position 139,859,305 of record NC_052532.1, read on the forward strand.
CTGATTAAAATATAAAAGGTTAATTTTTGAATACATATATATCTTATCCATTTCTCTGGGAAATTATTTTTTCAAAATGTTTTTACATGCTTATTGAACTGATGTTGACTTACAAATCAGCAACAAAGTTGAGAATTCCAATGAAAAGGGAAAATAAAAAATGGAAAAGTAAAAAAAAAAGAAAGAAAGAAAGAAAGAAAGGAGGTGTGAAGAGAAGGAATCAGAGAGGAAAAAAGAAGAGAAAGAGGAAAAGCACACAGAGCAGCGAATATCAGTCTTGAGAAAGCCCTAAGGACTGGTCACTGTAAAAGAGAAGGTGGGTATGGCTGTTTGTAGAAGATACAGTCACCAAGACACACAACTTCTTGAATGATATTTCTATGTGGTTTTGCTTCCAATGTACTGCCTCCAGAAGAAAACAAGGTTTTCCCTTTAGTTAGCATACAGCATACTGAGGCTCATATAGTTGTTCATATGAGTGCTAGGGAGAAGACAGTTTACAGGGACACAGACTGATGTGTAAATTACTATGGTTCTGCTACAACAAAAGAATATTGCAAAATATCATGTATGCCTTTTTGTTGACACAATCTGTATGATTCTGGGGGGTGCTTTGAGATCACGTAATTAAAGACTGTGACAGTGCAAGCACCTCCAGATTATAATGAGTTTTGTCACTCCTTTTGTGAATGCACATTTAACTACATGTGCAAACCTAGGAACCCTCTGTTCCTGGATATATATGGGATAGAATCGTTGCTGTTATATAACTTTTGCCATTTTGCGATGAAAATCCAACAAGGACTTTCAGACAGGAAAATTGCAGATTTAGACCAAATTTGAGGAATGTTTGGGCCCCTGATTAATTATGATCTAAATTATTACAATAGCTGTAGCAGTGCTAGACGAAGTGAGATAATTCTTGTCTCAAAGCGTGTACGCTCTTATTATTTGATCTGTATTCTTCCTCCTAAAAATCAGTCACTGCTTATAGAGTACCCACAATACAATCAAACAGTCAGATGGTGACAGAGACTGACTAAGTGAAACCTGCCCTAAGCATGCACCCAAGAGACCAACAGAAATCAATCGTCTTGCAGAGGTAGGTGGCTATACATAAAAGCTGAGAAAAATCATCCTGGAAGCCATGGGAACACTTTTAAGTGGAAAAATTGAGGGTTGCCTACTGCAGATGCCCTTGCTACTGCATGTACGTGTGTGCACCTGAATCACAGAGACTGAGAGACAGGGGAAGAGAAAGAACAAGAAAAAGGAAAAATGAAAAGGCAGAAAAAGATAAATCACTAGAGACATGCAGATGCAAAACCATAAAGGTTATATTAAATTATTTTGAGCTTTTTGTACAACTTACATAATTCAGAAGTAGAAGAAAATAAAGCCATAATTTATGCACAGTTCTCCCCAGCAAGTAATAAAAAGAAGTTATTTTTACATCTCCCTATATTGATTGTATTTTTAGAACACTTTCTAAAATAAGTGGAGAATTCAATCCTACTCTCTGAGGCATGTCAATTTATGCCCACATAGTGGATAGAAAGATTGAACCCTAAGTGCAGATCATGACATTCTGCTGTGATAAAAGCTGTTTCTGTTTGCTTTAACATGCATGCATAGTGGTGAATGCCACCTGTGACACATTGGGATAAGTATAACTATCTCTATCACATCCAGTGATTGCAATACGTTGAAAGTTGTTTCTGAAAGTTACCTGATTCTCTCTGCTTGGATAAGTTGATTTTCTTCAAGAGTTTTAAGACAGGCGAAGGCATAGATAGATACGAATAAATTTCACTTGCCAGGAGGTTGTTTTTCGGAACAAGATATAAATTAACAAAAAAATAATACATGCCTAAACAGAAAGTCAGTCAGTTATCTGTGTAGGCATGTGCTTGTTTCTAACCCTGTTCTGAAAAAACTTCCAACTCTTGCTTAGATCCTTCTTAAGTGCCTGCAGGCTTTCCTTAATCAGCTCCATGTTAAATACCCATCCTCCCTACTGCTTCCCTCAGGTATTTTTATGTAAGTAAGGACACGTATACGTTAGTAATTAAGATCTGGATAGAAAACCATCCTTTGGTCTATTCTGTTCATTGCCTCCGAGACGTTAGACTTTCCTTGCACCATCAGATGCACTTGTTCCTATGATAAATTAAATCAGTATGGCTGTGAAGACAGACTCTGAAATTGCCAGAACTTTTTGAATGAATGAAAATCAGATTGGTCAGGAAGACTAAATGTGTCTCACAATATTATATTGGCAGAGATGAGGACTACAACATTTTCATGCTATCAGTGGCATGCTTGTGTGGTGTGGAAACTGGGAGAGGGCAGCAGAGCAGCATACTGCCTTCCCATGAGCGCTGTTGCCACTTTCCCAACTATTTCTTCATCCTCCAGGTGTCTCCTGCTTCAGAAAGCTGTTCGCAACTGTGGACATCCCAAAGAAGCCTGAATGCTTGTTTTTGGATGAGCTTGCTGACTACTGTAACTCATTCATTAACCAGCTTTTCAGGTAGGGAACCAGCTGCTCTGTTCATCTGGGAGCTCACATGGTTCTGGTTCTCACATGGGGCTCCTGGATGTCATTATTGCTCACGTTACAAATAACATGGTAGCAACAAATCCTCTTTTCCATCAGCGCTGTCTGCTCAGGCCCTGGGCTGCTGTAAAGATGAACTGCTAGGTTCCAGCCCCAAAAATGCTTCCTGGTTCTTCTTCCATGTTGCAACCCAAGTTGGCCTATATTTGAAGAATGGTGGATAATGAATGTGAACAGCTAAAGCTTCCTCAATGTGCAAGACAATGTGCCCTTCCTGATATTCATTTCAAGAGGCCCCAAACACTTTAGTGATCTAATCCAGGCAGGCATGAAAACAAACAGCAAGTAAATAAATGAAAATGGCATTTCATTAAGTTTTGCTCAAAAACTATTTTTGTTCTTGGTCTACATTTTGTTAGTGTGCGTACACGTCTTGGCGTGTTTCCTACTGAATTGGCTAGAAAGTTCTATAGATATAATAATAAATGTGAGTGCGTGCGTTACCTATGTATCTCTTGTTTGCTAAACCTGAAGTAATTTATGTAATTATACATATAATGTATTTTATCCAAATACACAAAGAAGATTATTTTATTTTAAATGCCACTTAGGATCCAGATTTAACTTAAACCACTACTTAGTCTATCTTCCTTAATAGGATACTAAAAAGGAATTTTATGACAACATTATCAGTAGCATTTTGCCGATAATTAGAATAACAATAATAATACTGAGATATTTTTTCAGTAATAATGGTGTTATTAATGAGATTTTTATGAAAGACAGACTTCTTTGGTATAATTATGAAAATTGATCTTTTGCATTTTACTTATTCACTGAAATCAGATAAGTGGCTTAACTACATGTATTATTTCTAATAAATATTCAAAAGAATGCATTTAAACAAGGCACCTCATTCTATTCTTGCTCATATTCCTTGCATTTAAATAAAAGTGTAATTGCTCTCCTTTTTTAAACTGCTAGTTTGGATTAGCTGTCTAACCTGTACAGTGTAGCTGTTTGCTGTTTGCATTTTTAATAGCTTTATTACCATTTGGTGAAGCCTTAATTTCTCACTCCCTTGAAGAGTCCTGCCTTTAAGTCAGCTCTACAATTTAACCAGCAATAATCTGTCAAGATAAGATAAAGACCTACACCAGATGAAATGCAGTATTTTTGTGTAGTGTTCTGTCATTGTTAAAGGAAAGATCTGAGTATGTCAAAATGTAACACCTGAAAGTTTAATAAACTTTGTAGCATAATTTTACAGTTCACATTTTAAAATAAATGGTTCTAGAATACATTAGCTTGTTCACTAGTGAAATCAGTTAAATATGTATATAAATATGTTTGGGTGAAGGGAGCCAGCATTTGCTTAACAAGGACAAAAGTTCTTTCAGTTTTCAGACTTAGTCACTATTAAAAATCCTTTCCTCAGTTCAGTTCTATTAATTCAGTAGTTTCCTTATAACTCCTTCAAAATATTTGGCTGTAACATCACAGTAGAGTTTCATTAACTATTGAAAACATTTTTTTTTTAGAGTTGTTAATACTGAGGTAATTGAAGTGAAGCATCCTTAACTCCTCCCTTTCAGGACTCAGGTTGCTGTTTGATTATTCCTGTTTCTTTTCGTATTCCTGTTTCCATTGTTCGCTCAAGCAAATATGCATATGTATGTATTTGAAGAAATATATAGAAGTGAAATCCTAAATCTATGTCAGAGCAAAATGGTAACCAAACTATTTTTGTATATATGGACTGGTGTATTTATAGGAAAGGAGAACCAAGACAAATCCTGCATCCCTACGCCCTCTGTGTAGCTTGAGTGGTGAGAGCTTCCTCTGCACCACCTGCAAAGAAAGGAAGCATTAGGATTTCATTCCCTACATATATACGTATTAATATCTGGTCTCTAATGCATACTATTTTACTCTTTTTTTAAGTAGAAAGGTGCATCAAGATGGAAAGCTAGTGAGGGTAGCTCAGTTTGCAAGCATTCAGCACAGCACAGCTCTCCTTGGCTGGAAGCTGTTTTCTCTCCACACGATGAACAGCATTTGCCTCTTAGGTTGGTTAAACTTTCCCAGGGTGGCTTTGTTAAAACATACTCTTTGGTGAAACTATTCCATTTGATGAGCCATCATTTTGCAGTGAAAAACGTGATTTGCTGCCAAATCCCCCAATCTGTGTAACTTCAGTGTTCCATCTTCCTGGGACAGGTCTGCACTGAACTGTATTAAGAAGCAGCCCGAAACGCTGTTTCGGAGGTCTCTGAAGGTTTGACACTGCAAAGCCTATATTAATTACAAGTACCATAGTACGGTGGATTTCCATTTTTCACAGTCAGCGATTTATGAACTACAGAGACATTATTGAATAGCCTTTGAGTTATGAGAATCAGGCCCTGCCTGAAACTGCAAAAGCTGTTAATAATTTAGCTCTGCTCTGACATATACTTGGTGGTTGTGTGGACTTTGGCTCTTAGTTATGAGGAACAGAATTAGATTTTTAGAACAAACAGGAAATAGATATTTGCGATAAATGCATTCACCGTGTGCTTTGTCAAAAATACTGGTGAGGGTAAATACATTCAATTTCCTCAACTAGCACTGCAGATCTATTCTGCGTTGCTCACATAAGAAAGGCCCATAGGACATGGCCCTTCCAGGAAAAGCACTGAGATACAGAACTTGCACCTAAAAATAAGTGTATCTAAAATCAGGCTCCTCTCCACTGTTAAGGACTAATGCTAAAATACTTAGCATTTAAAGTAGTTTCTTCATGTCAATCAAGGGCAGCAGCAGTGTGATAGTTATCTGTGTTCCATGATCAGTAGAATGGGATGTGTCAATAGTAGTCCTAGCACTGATTTTGTGTGTTAGAGAATTTTCCCATGATAGTCATACAGATTATGTTTCTGGCTTACAGTAACCAAAATACATTTTAAAGGAAGCTCAAAATATACATATCTTTTCTAATCTGAGCTTTCAGGATGACTGATGGTTTTCTGTGGTTGCTGTTTTTCCTACATGGATATTAGGGAGTTGAAAATGGGAATAAAGGCAGATTATAAACAAATTTACAACCCTGTAGCTATGAGAAAGCTTGGTGAAGGTGCAGCACTGCATTAATACTGAACATTTTCATGTCTGACTGAAAAGTACTTGATACAGATCCCCATTCAATGAATCATTTAGTCAAATTTCTAAGTCTTCACTTGTATTTGAGGCCTGATCTGTATCTCAGGGACTTTTTGGAATCACAGATTGACATTCCTACACTCTGCTCTGTCTGAGAGATACAGTCTAGATACTGTTAGGGGAAAAGGTTGGATTAAATCAGCTAACAAGACCACAAAACACAATGGAGGCATAAGAGCCCATTTGCCAGCATCAGCTGCCAGGAGATCAGCATCTACTGCAAGGAAGCTTGCAGCTGAGGGAAGATGCCCCTTTTATAGTATCATAGAATCATTAAGGTTGGAAAAGACTTCTAAGATCATCTAGTCCAGCCATCAACCCATCACCACCGTGGCAACTAAACCATTTCCTTCAGTGTCACTCTTCCAGCTGTAAAATGTGAAAGCAGTATTATGTAGTGATGCTCATCCCCAACCATTACAGGAGGTTACTGCTTCAGCAGCTGTGGCTGTGTGAATAGTTCTGCAGAGCACTTTGGCAGAAAGCAGTCAGGTTAATACCAGCTGTGGAATTTGCTCAGGATGACCCAGTCAACATTGTCCACAAAATGGCAACATGAACCTCCAGTAACAGACTGGTGACAACCTCACCCCACACAGCTCTTTGCAGAATAAATGCAGACTTTTAACCAGATTGTTGTCTTCACAGTCTGAAGTGAGGCATAGATACAAACACCTCCTCAGGGTAGCAACCCAAGCTTACATCAAGCTGGAAAAGCATTTCTATAGGCATGAATCACAGGAGACAGAAGGGCAGCTAAGGCTTCGCACTGATGTGCCCAACAGAGCTGGAGCCAGCTGTGCTTCAAACGTGCCTGAAAGCCTTCCTGAGCTGCAATCTTATACCTGCTATCTCAAAACAGAGTCAAAACAGGATCTCACAGGCAATGTTTTAGACAGTTCTCTTCACAACAACCTACATTTGAGACCAGTCCAGGTTGGAAACATACATACTTTTACGGTTAATGTAGTAGACTCTTTGTCTTTGCATTTCATGTCATTTTTTTTTTTTTAAAGAGCATGAACACTATTACATGTGTGTGATGTGAGAGCATGTGACAATTAAACGTGTGAAAAATGAATGCAGAAAAATGCTCAGACTAGAATAACCACAGAGAGCCAAGAGGCTCACGGTTCAATAACAAGTTCATTCAGAAAATCACAAGGCAGTGTGACAACTGGAGTGTGGAAAGACCTGTGGCAATATTTTTTTTAAGAATTGCATGATGAAAAAAATCATAATAAATATTAATCTTCCCCTCCTCCCCCCCCCCCCCCTTTCTTTTTTCTTTCTTTTTTTTTTTCCCATGACATAAACAATGGTACTCTGGTCATAAGCCAAAACCTGACAAAGGTCCAAGGTTGAAAAGGGTTTCTTTGAGCCTGTCTTCTTGGTATAATTACTGTAGGTTCGGAGGAACCAGATCTGGAGTGTTGTAAAACTCAACACAATGAACTTGACAGACAGCCAGATTTCTGTTTTCAGCCAGTTTAGGGTTACTATAATCTCATCATTATGCTTGAAAGACGACAAGTAATAGAATCTCAGGTAGCCGTTCTGTCTTTACTCAGCCGCATCTTCTCTTTTATGCCGATTTCCCTTGATTACCTGAACTAGTGAGGCTCAGTTTTCAACCACTTATCTTCCAGAAATAATCATCTGATCAGCCTTACAAGGTTCTCACTGCACTCAACGGTTTTAATGGGTCAAGCGTTAAATTAACCCTTTAACCATATCCCAGGAGAATACAAAACTTATTAAAAAGCAATTTACTATTCAGTCATTGTTAACGTTGCAAAGGAGACAGAGCTCCTTAGACAGTTTTGCTTGTTGTTCCTTCCACTCATGTCCTGTTTCACTGCATCTGTGCCCTTGGTAACACACAAAATCTTTTCAAAGCTTCTGCTTGAGGAAACATCCTTCTGGTTTCTTCCACAGGAGTGTAAAGTGAAGTCACAGGAAAAGTGATGCTTATCTCATGTTTTATTTTAAGGCATGCAGGGGAAAAAAAAAAAAAAAGTTCACTAGAAACGTGATTCTTTCAGCTGATGTATTACATGCAGAACTGAAAGCCTTGTGCAGTCGTTACAGGCCCCTCCTTTGCTATGGAAAGGTTTGTAGCTCTGTGGCATGGAAGATTATTTGTATCGGTGCAGGGAAGAACACCAAGTGAAAGTGTCTCTGTAGATGTGCCATGCACAGAGCCCATTCAGCTGCCACTTCCACCCTCCCCAGAAAACTCCAGACTTCCCTTTGCAGGGAGCTTGGAGGTGGGAGCCTGAGCTCTCTCCTAGGGCTTCCTCCTCCCCTGGAAGAGTGTACAGCCAGCAGAAACACCTGCCCTGAGTCATCTCAAAGCTGGGAAACTGAGGGAGACAATGAGAGGATGTGGATCTGAAGAAGCCTTAGCAGAGAGGCTCCTAGGAGTAAGTCTGCACCATCAGCAAACTGTGCCATCAGGAGAATCTTGAACAAGAAGTATCATCACTGACAGCACCAGAGCTTAATGGTTGTGAAGCCAAGACTCTCAGTGGATGAGGAGTGCTGTTTCAGCAGAGCAGATTGTCCACTCTACAAAGGGGAAAACCTTCCCTTTCAGTCTTCGTATTCCAACAACAGAGAGACCAAAGCAGAAACTTTTGGTGTAAATCAAGGCCAGAAAGAGCCTTCGTTTGTTAACGAGTATGAAAGAAGGGTGTGACCCATGCTAACACTGCTTCCTACAACAATAACATAGTAGAAATGCCCAGAATGTAGATCTACTCTTGCTATCTTAATGCAATTCTTGCTGGCATAAATTTATCACTGCCACTCACAGGGGTATTGCCAGGAAATGACTTGAATGAAAGATGTGTTTGTATGGTTTTTTTTACAGAGAAATCTCATGCAGCACTTTCATCACCTATAGTTTCTACAATACCAAATCTGGTCTTTGATGATAACTTCAACTGCTTTAAGGCCTTTACTGGCTCAGGTTAGAAGTAATCAAAGGAACATTAGAACTGTAAATCTACCATGTATATTCCTCATCAGTGTGTATGTCATTATGAGTATGTATAATGTGGTGATTTCAATATTTTTGTGGTGTTACTAGTCTTCTATAATGGAGCAATGGAAAGGAAGACGAAACAGTGCCTGAAACTTAGATGCTGTAATGATTTGGGATATATAGGCTTTCAGGTGGAATCTAGGGTGCCCCCAGGCCCTTCCACAGAAGAGGGAAGAGTGCTAAGGACTCTGAGCACAGTCAGCCTGCCAGGAAGGTCAGTGACAACAGACAACAAAAGCATTAAAAAGAATGAATAATAGTGTGAATATACCTAGGGGCTCAGTCCTTGGCAAAACTTAAGAATCTCACTGGGGTCTGCAGTGAAGATACCGTTATCTCCAGAAACCTCCCGTGGTGAGTCATGTTTCTTATAAAAGTATTAAAGATGATCGCTACTTCTATTCAAAATATTGAAATTAGAGATGTGGTGGCAATCTTTCTGTATCACTCCGTGTGGACAGGATCTTGCCCCACAAATCTGAGTATGTGGGGTCAGTGGCTCCTCCAGCCTGCAAGTATTTTGGGCCAGATCTCCTTCTTACCTTCTCTCTACTTGCTAGTCTACAAACTGGTGTCCTTCAGACAGAAGAGCAGCAGTAGGGAAGTGAATGGTGTGTGTGAGCTACCTCTCCTGATGGTTTCCTTTCAAACTCTAATGACAAATATTTGAGGCAAATCAATATAATACATATACTGAAGATGGGATTTCACTGACAAAAAATAATGAAAACATAATATTAGATGTTAAAAGAGGTACAATGGCAAATTTGCACAAATAAAGCTAAAAAGAATAGACAAGATTTGGTTTGTAAACGTAGTCACGTACTGATACTTCAAGAGGCTGCCCCTTGTCTTTTATCAACCATTTTAGATGCCAGTGTCAGATGTTTGCAGGTGCGTTAGAAGTCCTCTGTGACTTCCTATGGCCTCCTGCAATGGCAGATGGAGGCAGCTAAAAAGTCCCTACATGCCTAAAATATCCCTAAATCTTTCCATTCAGACAATAGAACCCTACATCTTGCGTTTTTTACCATTGATCCTAGAGCCTTAATTTTTTTTCTATTAATATATCATTTTTTCTATTATTTTCCATCAGTTTCCATTTGAGAACATCATGTTATTTCTTATTCATCAGTAGCATTGCTACAGATCTCCCCCCACACAAAAAGACACACCAAAGAAATTGCTGTGAGATTAGCAGGGAGTGGAAGTTTGTATGAAACCTATGCCAGAACATAAGAAAGATAAAGAGAACAATGCGACATTTAAAATCAGTTATGATAGCAAGTGAAATCCATTGAAATTTAAGAGAAAAACATATTTATCATGTTTTACATTGTTGAATGCACAAATGATTAATGAAGAGAAATGGCAGACTGATGACAAAATAAAACAAGATAGGGAAAAACTGCAGTTTACAGGCAACTACCAAAGCATGTTGTTCAGCAGGCCCACTTTGATATAACAAAGTGATAGAGAAAAATTATATCCAACTTGTTCTTAACCTGAGCACCTTATCTGTCCTGATCCAACCTGAACATCTGTGGCTCTTCACCTAAGTATTTCTTTGTAGATAAAGGAGAAACACATACACATTCAGGTAGCATTTTATCTGAATAAGTATTTTAAAGATGTACTTTAAAAAGCTAATTTGCTTCTTGGAGATCATTGGGTCCATCCGGTTCTCCCAAAGGCATAAAATGCCTTAAGATTGTCACAGAATCACAAAATGGCTGAGGTTGGAAGGGACCTCTGGAGGTCATCTCGTCCAGCCCCCCTGCTCAAGCAGGGACACCTAGAGCAGGTTACCCAGGTCAAATATAAGATTGTTCTCTAAAGATTACTGCAGTATAGCTCTGAGCCACCTTAGAATTAAAGGCCAACAGCTTGAACAAAGTTCCCTGTAATTTAAGGGAAATGGCTTATAGCTAAAGGCTAAGAAATAGCAGTTAATGGTACCTGAAAACTGTATTAAGAAGTGCTCCCGAAGAAGGAGAGATTTTCTAGTATATGAAGTAGATTTAGTATAATGCCTAACATGAAATCAGTGGAAAATCTTTAGTGGCTTTGAAGTGTTAGTGAAACAAATATATACTGGAGTAGAAAACGTGCAGTTTGGGCATAATACTTCTGATTTCTAATATGAATTCTCTACATTATGCACACACACAACTTTATCAGATTGAAAAGACCTTCTTTCTGTAAGACAACGATGTTTCTTAGGTGTTTAAAAGGGATAGAAGCCTTTGTCTACATAGCTATATTGTAGCTCACTTTAAAAAGCAAAAATGGGCTAAAGGGATTTCTTACTAAATTTAATGAAATCCTCCCCACTGTTAAAGGGTGAATAACCTGACAAATAATCAAAACATAATCAGACAAATTATTTTTAAGATTGACACTGATGGTAAATTCCACTTAAAATTGCTGAGCTCCCTGAAAGATCAAGATTCAAGCTTTTTCAGTCGGAAGTCAGGTCTTCAATTGTGCAGTATTCATATGCTGAAGATAAGGAAGTCATACAAATGGGAAAAACAAGGAGTGAAATCATGGCACCAGCGAAGTTATATATCAAACTTAAGCTGTATGGATGTTGGTCATCCATTCTAAACTACTTGCCTAAGTTCTGTCCCTAACCGGTGGACTTTGGAGCACAATTCCTTCCATCCTTGGGTTTGTGTCTAAAATAGATCATAGAATCACAGAATCACAGAATGTCTTGGGTTGAAAGTCACCTTGAAGACCATCCAATTGCAACCCTCTGTGGGCAGGGCTGCCCCCCACCAGCTCAGGCTGCCCAGGGCCCTGTCCAACCTGGCCTTGAGCATCTCTAGGAATGGGGCATCCACAGCTCCTCTGGGCAGCTGTGCCAGTGCCTCACTGCCCTCTGAGTAAAAAAATTCCTCTTAATATCTAATCTGAAACTTCCTTATTTTAGTTTAAAACCACTCCTTGTCCTATCACTACCTGTATAAAAAGTTGGTTTGACCTTCTTTCTCTCCATGAACTATGGCAGAGGCATAGAAATCTGATCTACAATGACCATCTAGATTGCTGAAACTACCAGTGGGAGGTTTTAAGAGATAAGATGAAGCCTACTCCACATTAGGATTTGTTATTAATATAATGTGAGTGGAAAACAATTTAAAAAACTTAAAGTGGAAGTTAGTTTCAGGATGATGCTGGATCTTTTACATACTTGGTAGTTCCTCATAAGCTTCAAATAACCAAAGAAAATTCAAAACAACCTTCTCATTCTGTTCCAGACAGAATGACTCTGCTCACAGAGGGGAGCAGTGGAGGTAGCAGATGGAGCTATGCCTAGAATTTAAATGTGCTTATCCCCAGCAAAACCCTACCAGGCACTGGGCTCCTGGAACAAGTCACTGAAGCAGGGCACAGGGATGCCTGCTCCATTCCTGTTTCTGCTGCTGACCTCCTGTGTGGCCTTGGGCAAACTACTTCACCATCTGTTTCTTAACCCTGCTTTTGTCTGTGCAAGGAATAGCTAGAGGGCATTTAGCAAGCACTCCATGCACCCTAGCCCAAAATGACATGACCAAGGTGGTCTTGTGCCAAGCCTGGGCTAACATGTCCAGCACCTCATAAAGGATCTTCTTGAAAGCTCCATCTTCATGCTTTGTTGACATCAGATCTGTTTGCCTTGTATCACCAGCTGAGCACAAGTCCAGGTAGACATATCTGTAGACTGTAAGCACCTAATCAATGGAGTTGTGTCTTTTCTTCTGTGCATGTAGTGCAGGGAGCACAGTGAGATCTGTAAACTCTGACCTACAAATCCATAGCACTGCCTACATGTGTTACTGCACCCACGGTGTAAGGGCATGTATGAATGGTTTGGATGGTGATATTTCTGATGAATCCTTCATTTCCTCTAAGGAGCAGAAGCAGGCTTTTACTATCTATGGAGATAATATTTAAATTACTGATATAAATGGAAAATTGTTCTTGTGTATATCCGTGTATGTATTTATATGTATTTACACAACATACTGAACCCTGTTTCTTAAAGCTATGAAAAAGGAAATTTCCTTGTTCCTTTCTTTCCTTCTCACCTGCTTTCATTTGGAAATTTTGGTTAATCAAGGCATACAATTGTTTTGCTTTTCAAATTAGTGCATTCCCTGCGCTCCTCCCAGGATGTTTCTCAGCAGAGCAGGGGAAAAATGCCTGCACCAAACACCAGATTATAGATGCACAGACTGAAAGTGCACAAGAATCATCAGAGCAACAAACCTGACTTTCCATGTCACACATCTCTGCACTTCATCCCATGAAACTGGCCAACCAGGTTAGTGAGGCAAGCATCTGACTAATGAAGCATCATAAATGGAGGAAAGAATGACAAAAGTAAGGGAGATAAGTTGTAGATCTATCTGCCCTGCAGGCTGAACCACTGCCAAACAAGATGTAATCCAGCTGCCCCACTACAAGCAGCAGTAAAGGTTCAGCAGCAGGAACACAGCGGTGGTGTAGCTTCACCACTCTCAAGGATGGAGCTAGCAAGATTAAAGCTAAGTCCATTAATGTGAGAAACCTGGGCATGGTCCAGTCATTCCTCTGGCATGACTCTCCATGTTTCCCACATGGAGAAAGAGCCCTTTGCAGAGGCCAGGGATGGTGGTAGGGAAATGTCCCCATTGCCTACCCTCCTCTCCCTCCTCCCACCCCCCACACACTTCCAGAGACAGGTTTGTCTCAGGCCTGACTCAGTGCTTCCAGCTTGTGAGCATGGCTGCAAGGACCTTGCAACAGGAAAAAGATCCAGGTAAGTCCTCAGATCAGATCAATCCTCAGGGCAGCTGGCACCTGCTGGCCCTGGGCCCTGGACCTTTGCTCACGTTCAGCTAAAGTGGTGCTTGGCCTTTTGGCATAATTCAATTGAGTGACTTCATATGGGAACTGTAGACCTGAGGCTACTGAAACGTTGGGCCAATAAACCATTCAGCTACACAACTTTCCTACCACAGGCAAAATTTTTCTCCTCCTGCAGCTGAGATTACAAATTTTGGCTGCTGGGAAATGAAAGGCATCAGAAAAGCCCGATGAGATAAACGATTCTGTCATTGGTCCTCTCCCTTTTAAACTTAGGTTGCTGTGGTAACTAAAATAGTTTCTCTTCCTTGGATAAACCAGCACTAGGTAAGACCTACGGTTTTGTAAGAGTTAAACTTATGAGATATAAACATGGAACATAAAACAATGAATGCCATTTTCACAGAGGTGCTCATAATGTCTCTACCAGGAAAGGAAAGGCTTTGCAATGTTTACTTCCCACTCCCACCATTTCCTATTGAAATTTTGTTCTGGTAAGAATTTGGATTATCATCCATACAGGTTAAGTCTTGCAAAATCCATTCTTCAGCAATAAAATCTCATGCAAAGAGAGATGAATATTTTTTGGCATTCCATTAGGGACTGGGGTTCTACGGCTTATAGACCAACATTTCCACGCAGCGTAAATTTGTTTGGAAAATAAGTCCATCTTTTTGTTTGAAGTAGTTAATTACCTTGATAGAGGAACCAAACGAAATAAAAGATTTATGGATCCCCGTTTCTCATAGTGAAGGAGAAAGTGATCTGTTTGCAGGAGTTACATTTTCAGGCACTTTGTTGAGACACCCCAACCCCCCTCGGTTGCTGACTGTAAAATAAGAAAACTATTACCCAGCTGGGGTAACAATGGGCTCCCACAGTGCTTTTCTGCTCAGCCCGCAGCTGCCAGTGAAAGTGGAAACTACAGCAGCAGGATAACATTCTTTTCTTACAGCCTGTTTCTATGGGCAAGGAGCCCTCCCACTGATTCAATGTATTTTCTATGCAAAACTGTAGAAGAAGTGACATTTTAAAAGTTTTGACCTTTGTTTTTTTTTTTTTTTTCTCTTTTCTCTCTCCCCCTCTTTTTTTCGTTTTTTTTTTCCTTTTTTTTCTTTTTTCTTTCTTTTTTTTTTTTCTTTTTTCTTTTTGCATGAACTGAGGCATACCTTCTGACAGGGTGTGTGTTAGGAACGGCAATAGCCACCACCAGAATAATAAAAATTCAAAATCCAATATTGAGTGTAGCACACTGGTAATATTTGTGCAGAAAGGTGGTGATGAGAGATGCAGAACTCTTGGGGTAATGGTCACGGGAAAACAGAGAATTCGACACACCTTTGCAAAGCACTGCCTTCAAATGCTCCATTAACATTTGACAATTGTATATTTTAAGGAAAAATTCTTTCTTTGGAAAGAAAGATATATATGTATATGTATTCATCACTGCAATATAAATGAGATGTTAGCCCACTTTATTAAAGCTACCTTTTAAAAACAAAGTGTTTAAAAAAGAAAAGTTGGTGGACAGAGTAATACCAGTGAGTGGCTAGGAGGTTAGCTACATATATGTGTATACAAATTATACTGATCTAATTTGATAGGAAATTGGCATAGTTCCTAATTAGATTACAAATTGAACAACAACAACAAAAAAATGACCCTACTGGCTAACATGTAAAATAACACACTAAATCTCAGGAAATTATAGAAAATGGTAGAAATGTAAAACATATTTTTCCCAGCACAAGCAAAATAAATGAAAACTGTTCAAGCACGACGGGGAGGGGGCAGGGATTTCCATGAGTCACTGAAGTGATTGCAGAACAGATTCCAAAAACAATCCTGGCAGGTTAATCCATGTGAGAGGCTCCCATTCACTACCAATTCCCTCTGCTGGCTTCTACCACTTGCTATCACCAGCTCACCCTTCTGTTCACCAAGGGCACTGGCCCTGATGTGGGTCCATCTATACATCCATCTCTCCGGGTCTGACCCCACATTCCTTTCATATCCAACTCTCTCCCTTCACACTCTGAAGCCAATGGAAATGTGACTGGAGGAAGCGATGACAAATAGGCAGATAGGGCAGTAGCAGCAATGTTCTAAAATAATCGTGTTTAACAACTAGTTTAAAATTAATGAAGATTTAGAAGTAGAAAAATCCCACGTTTTAAAATGGTGATTTGATAAAAAAGCTATAAAAACATCTTGGTAACCTGAGCCTTCCATTAGAACAAGATAAAATCATCTCTACAACACACACAGTGTAATCAAATCCATCATTAGCAAACCACGGCAAACTATCATTCATCATTAGGCAGCGATCTACTATAAATTACAATGGCTCCATTAAAAGATCATGACACTCAACAAAAAGCAAAAGCATAAATAAATAAATAAATAAATTCTCCCAGGAGGGTCTGTACCAAGACAGAAAGTTCTTTCAGATCCCTTTGAGCTGTGTATGAGACTCTATAAACTCTCAGGACACTCTCCATGTTTCACATCCTTCACTTGGCATCCCCAGGTAAGCAAAACAAGTCCTAGTTTACACCTGAACTGTCTGTTTTTTTCTTTTTCTTTTTTTCCTTTTCTTTCCCTTAATAGAACAACTCCTGCAGTTTTTCAGGACCAAGTTGCTCTTTCTGGGCTGTGAATCAACAGCTTAATAAAAAACATTCAGAAACATTTCTATTGCAAGTGAACCAGCAGTGACCCAGGGAGCAGTGAAGGTTCTCTGGAAGTCACTGGGGGTACCTGGAAATTTCCTGAGTGCTCCTCATTGGTTTGAGTTATGTGGCTCTGAACACCAGAGGGAATCCTGCTGTGGTCAGCCAGCCCTGCCTTGCTGGAGGGGGGTTTTCTAATTGGCTTCAGTAAGGTGAAACCAAATACAAGCAAGTTAGGATTTCCAAAATGCATCTCTCCTCATCTGCTGTATTAATTGTTATTTGCATGTTATTTCCTGCTTTCTTTACTGTGATGTGTGGATACAGGCAGAAGAATTCTAAAGGATTTTTAGGCTGATAGTACTTTCATTATTCAGGACAATGTGCTATCCAAGGCAGGCAGCTATCTGGGATAAATTGCATATCCCCATTTGTCCAAAATAGCCAAATGTCTGGCATGAGTCATGCCAAACAGGCAGCTGCTCGGCAGGAGCGTTGTACTGGCATACTAAAAAGCAGGAGGTTTTGGAGGGGACAGAAAGAGCTAAAGGTGGCACAGGGGCATGGTGACAGAGGGTTTGTGGGGTCAGTAGTACACAGCAATCAAACTCATTAAAACTGTCAGACAATGCCTTCAGAAACTCCAGCATTTGTCTATGGTTTGCACACAACAGTTTCCAAGACACCACTTACCTCCTCCACGCCTAAAACAAACAATAAGCAGATATCTTCAATGGCACTGTGTGGGAAGCGCTGGCAGGTATCATCTCTGAGACACACACATTACAAGTATTATAAGCCAGAAGAACACACTGGGCATAGACTGGAAAATCAAGAGAAACAGTTCCTGTACTCCTGCTGGGTGATTCATATGGCATGGGGTGTTTCCTCTGTGTTATGAGGTGTTTTCTTGAAGTACCCATGTCCACCAGGAGCGGAGGAGGTACACGTGGCATAAGAATACATTTCCAAGTGAGCAAAGGTATCCCATGTTCTTAGCTGTCTGCTGAGTCAAGCCATGTACACGCACCTTGTGAGCACCCTGCATGCACATGCTGAATGCAGGAGCCTCCTGCCTTTGCTGTGTGCTAAAGTCCCTTCTCTGCTCAGTAATACATGAGTGACAGTGATTTAGGCTGCAGATACTCCTGTGAAGTAAGTAATGAAGTTCATTTCACAGAGAAAGTAACCAAAGCAATAAAACTGGTGCCATATCCAACATTACGAAAGAAGAATGGTGCAAAGTTTTGAATAGTTCCATTCCATGGAGTCACCGACGCTGGAGGTGTTCAAGGAACGTTTGGACATTGTGTTGAGGGACGATGTTTAGTGAGAACTGTTGGTGATGGGTGGATGGTTGGACTGGGTGATCCTGTGGGTCTTTTCCAACCTTGGTGATTCTATGATTCCATTCTATGATTGAATGAATGTTCTTCATCACTACTAATTGTAGTAAAAGTTTAGCAGGTGTCATTTCAAACCTTGCCCATCTACTTTTATTTTAAAATAAATGAAAACTGTTCTTGACATACAGCAAACCCCTTGCCAAATGTAGGAATTTTTAGCTTACATTATCTATAGCACATTAGAGTGCCAAAAACAAACAAACAAAAAAGTGAGACTGGGTAAATGTGTAGTTAGTCATGCTTGCAAAAATGTCAGTGCTGTCAAAAATATTTGTGAGAAAATCATAAACAAAATCTGCTGCCTTCAGAAGTTATTGGGTTCTTAATTATGGGACAAAATCACTTCTTTTTCATGAACATCTGAAAAAAAAAGAGAGCTAACACTGTGATGGAAATATTGGCACAATTTTTAGCTCAAATGCTTCCCTGGGGTAATAAAGTTGCTCCAAGAAAGAAGAGAATTACAGTCTTCAGAGAATACCTTAAAAATCTAGATAGGATGTCAGGCTAGCTTCATAGGTTCCTAATAAGATGTGCAGCCCTGCACCCCTAAGTATGTTTGGAGGGGTTCAGGAACTTAGAGTAGAAAGAGGGCTGGTTAGTCCTTTAATTGACATTTCAGAGTAGATTTCTTGAACTGTAACTCTCAGATTTGCACTCTTACAGAGGCTGGATAAGCATGTCTTATAACCTAAAAAAAAAATAAACAAAAGCAATAGGTCATGAGTCCAAATCATGCAGGTCAGCGGAGAGGAATACCTATAGATATCCTGAGGTCTGTGTTTGCTGACCTGTGGGAACAGTTGGTGGTCCCACTCCATTTCTGAAGGACAGATGTCCACACTGCACACTGCCACAGGTGGCAATGCCGCAGTCAGCAGACCCCATGGGGACGTCCTAGGAATGCACCCCCACAGAGGGGTTTTGCTGGGGCCAGGTACCCTGGCAAGGTCTTTGAAGAAGTTGCTCTCTCTTCTCTCTCTCTTATTAGCAACTTTATAAAAGCAGACTCATGCAACTTGTAGTTAATTGGAAAACATTCGCTGTTAGCAGATTCACGGGGAGTAGAAGTGAGAGTTGAATGTTATTGCTGTTTTGGAATTTAACTAGTTTTGCAAGCTATCCAGTGAGTGCAGGCATTGCCATCTTCTCAGAAGAGAATCGTAAGTTTGTATTTTTTAAGTATTTAAAGCATGAGACTCACTAAACTAACAGTGAAGTGGGTAAAGAACTGAGATATTTAATTCTCTTGCTCTGAACTCCAAAGAAAGCTTGTTAAAACTAGTTTCCAGCTATACTGGATGGTCCCATTCAGCAGTGTTCAGGTTTCCCAAGAGTCTGGGGAAATGGCACTGAAAGGTCTGTCACAACGTGGTACAAAACAAGTTAACTTGCGAGACACAAATTCCAAAGAAGGCCACGGAATCTGAAGCAATATATCCTGTTGAGCTCTGTGGTGCCCAGGCCTGTTAGAGAAATGGTTTCTCATCCCTTAATATCCCTGGGAATTCAATACCGATGTGTTATACTGGAAACCTGAAAGGTTTGTTGAAACAGAACAAAGATTCATAAAAGTAATCTCTTATTTCTCTACTTCATGACACTTTCTTGTTATCTTCCCTCCTCAAACAAATTCTGATTGCTGCTTGAAAAAGGTAAGGATAAACAATCTTATATTAGTACTCACCAGATCTGTTCATGGGGGTTTGCGTTATCCTATTTTATAATTGAAAATCACTGCATGGAATGGAGATAAAATCAAAACTCAAGAGAAAAGTAAAACCTTTTCATATTAAAAGAAGGAATAAAACCTGAAGCAGAAAAATTTAACATTAAATGAACAAAGGCTGTGTTGTGTTTGCACATTTCAATAATATCTACCTTTAGCCCCCCAAAAGACTCTGCTGAGAGCCTCAACACCACTTTCTTGCACTCACCGTGTAAACAAGCTTTTGCTGGGAGAAAAGGATGTGAGGGTCTCTTATGTACTGTCTTTAATTTTTACTCTTTATCAGGTGCAGAAGTTGCTGAAATGTTTATTACTTCCTGAAAAAAACAGTGAAAAAAGAGCTGGTCAAATTTGTGTCACTAGCTTCTGGTCTGTCTTGTTGGATTTCTGATCTACTATGCAAAAAATGACACTGCTTTAACAATAAATAAAAACAGATTTGTTGCAGTGTTTGGAGAATATGAGGTCTAGGGGAAAGGCAGATCAGGAACAAATGAATTAAAGACAGTCTTCCAAGCAGCAACCTATGGCCTGATTTGCACAAGGGGCAGCAGGGAAATCAAATGTGCTGTCTACCTCTGCTGCACTGGTTGCCTTTAGATGGGAAGAGGGAGTTGCTGCATGCATTGCATGCCCATCAGGACTATCCTCCCACTGGAGGCTCTGCCTGGTCTCCATACTCCAGTGAGTGGCTGGGAGGACGCATTGTTGTCGGGCCAGCACAGGACATGCCATTTCTGAAATAAAGCGGCAAGGCTGTCACACTCTGACATGCCATCTGCTTCCTGGCCTGCTCCAATGGCAGTACCAAAGCGTGCTGCCAATGGCTCAGGCAAGGGAGCCCCAGGAGGCATCAAGATTTTTTGCTTCTCCTGGGAAATAGGCTTCCCTGGTGCCATCTATTTCCAAGATCCTTAGGGCATAAAGGTAAGCACAGTGAGATGTATGGCTTAGTGTTGTTTGGTGTGTCATCAGAATTAAATCTACATGTGAAACACTGTCAAGGTTTCTTTTCTACAGACTCCTGTCTCGTTGTCCTCTGACTGTTGAGAGCCAGAAGAGGGAATCTGTTGTCCTCAGCTCTCTGAGGCATCACTTGTACATTTTTACAACTCCTTGCTGTTAGTTTTTCTGGGGCCTTGAAAACCTCAGATCCTCATGTTTTTACTGCTAATATTTTAGGGTTCAGAATCTGGGTGTAAAGCATCATAATGTTAGATATCCACAAAAAGTAGATTCTTTCATCAAAGCTAGGCTATTCTTAATTGTAAGTCATGTGCCCCATGTTAGCTATCTAATTCAGAATGAGCCAAATTACTGCTGCTAAGCACTCATATCTTTGACTATGATAGGACAAAAGAGGTGGACTAGTTCTACATGTCCTAATTTCAGTCATTCACATCTAAATTTGAGTTACTCCATCTTACCATAAGTTTTCTGTACAGTTAAGAGTATCCATTAAAAACACATCTTTACAAACTGGGCAAACACCACTGGTAAGGTGAAAAGTGAGAAGTGTGCAGATTTTCCACAGACATAGGTTTCAAGCTTACTTCTATAACAGTTTAGGATGAAAATTAGTTTCAAAACAAAATGCAGAGATTGCTTCTTTGGCATAGCTTTCCCACAGTAAATAATAGATACAAAATTAGCCAGTGAGAGAGGAAGGGGAAAAAAACAACTCACATAGATCATTTGCTTTCACTTGCAAAGCTTTTAAAGCATTCAGAACAATATAAATCCTGAGACAGACAGAGACTGTCCTCTACAGATGGGCACTGGGCATCTGCAACAAAACACAGTCATGACCTTACGTATAAGTTTCTGTGAAGGGCCATTAGATGGGAGACAGCTCATTGTGTGCACATGTGTTTGGAGGAGAAAAATGAGTCACTCCCAACTCTGGATCAAGCAGGTGATGTAAGGGATTGGCAGGGAGAATGATGCAGACAAAGACTGCTTTCTAAAAAGCACTGAGTCACATCCTAGGAAAAAAACACACACAAAAAAGAAAGCAAAACTGGATGCAACGACATCAGCTGAGAGTTGGGAGCAAGGATGAGTGTTGTACCTGCCCTACTACAGGGGATGCACACCTGTACAAGCCGAGGAGACTAGGCTGTTTTGCAACACCTTCTGTAAGGCTTCGTGATGGAAAATTTTTGTCTCTTCAGCAGCAGTGTCATTGGGAGCAGCCCTTCTGTAATTTCATTTCACTTCAGCACCATGTAGAACTTCGCTGGAAAGCATTTTAAGAGGGCAAAATTTCAGGCTTAGAAATCCAGATGACAAATACTTCATGGGAGAAACCTGGTCACAGAACTGAGAAGTGCCCTACTAGAAAGTAGAATCAGGTTCACCAACTTTCCAAAGATTTGCTGTCCTTCTTAGCAATATTTCTAATTTGGTCTCTGTGAAACGGTAGCCAGGAGGAGTACCGTTGCATTTATAACGTGGAAGAGAGACTGAAAAGAATTATGGACCATTTCGGATCAAAAATGCTATTAATACAGTGACTTCTTAATTTTTCTGCTATGTTTCACCCAGGGTTTAGAGTAGCAGGAAGGCATGCAGAGTTTTTTTAGCTCTAGACTGAGAAGCACCTTTCTTGGACCTGGGCTTTCTTTTTGTTGGTATTCTGCTGTCCTGCTCAGCACCTTTATTATCATGACAATCCTCTTCTTACTATGGGTAGTGGAGATTGAGAATTTGGTTCAGTGACTGAAAGGAATTCAGCTCACACTGTGGCACCTTTTGCTGCTTTTAGTAACCACAGCCCATTCACAAGGATAAAAAACGGCTAGGAACTTCAAAGCCAGAGCAAGAGGATTGCCAAGAGCTGCATCACCACCTTCTTGGATGTGACAAGGCAGTTAGCTCAATCAAGAGCTAACTCCTGATATGAGTAACAGATTCAGAATTCTGATTTCTGAGCTGAGGACCCTCAGAAGACACACCAGGTGCCTACCCTTTAGAGCAGAGTCAGGATAATTCCACAGGGTGGCTCCCCTGTAACTTTAGGAGCCTCTTCCCCTATACATATGTAACTATTTGCAGGGCAGATGCTCTGAGCGGTAGAAGTCAGCAGGAAGATGAATACGAATCAAGTTAAAGATTAAGCTGAGAAGTGTTCAAGCAGCATAAACCAATATAGCAACCTAGCTGTCTTTATAATAAAGCTTTTCAAGACCCTAGGAGGACCTTGTTGCTTTGCATCCTCCCTATTTTTTTAGCTTCTTCCCTACTTTGTCAAGCTATATTTTGTTGTGTTCTGGAACACAGATGTGACTAAGAGAGAGACTCAGCGCTCGAGGTGTGCCATACTCTTGGTGCTCTTCTGAAAGTTCCAAGAGGTACTTGTCACCCAACTCCAGCTTTCAGGAAGAGACACAGGCAAGGGAGCGAGCTAAAGCCCAAGACCACAAGTCAATTAACACCTTATACATTCCCATCCCCCAGTGAACTTTTGTAGGCCTCTCCTCTCCCCGAAAGAAAGGGTGGAAAACATCCTTTTTGTAGTAGCTGCTTGTTATATAAAGCAAATCAGGAGTGAAGGGATGGAGAACTGAGATGGCATAGAGCCCGATAAGTGCACCCTTAAATCTATAATTAAAACCAAAGGCAAGTTCCCAATATAGCCAATTCGGTTATATAAGATCTTACAAAAGCTTCACACTGTTTGCTGGGTTTTGCTTTATTACTGTTCCCTCTCCTTGGAGTTCACTTCAGGTCAGTAGTGGATGAGGTATTGCAGTCAGAGTTTATGGCAGGGTAGAATCTAACAGTGCCTTGTTTGTAAAGATATGCAAGTGTGCACCCAGAGGGAAAAATAATCCCTGGCTCTACTTGAAAGAGAAGAAGTTAATGGTCACTCTGGAGCTCAGTTCAGGCCATCTCCAGCTCCGGAAACTGATTGCCAACTACTTAGAAATTGCTTTTAATAACTTTCTCAGAGCCTGTAAAAAGCCTTTCTTGCCCACCAGTCAGAGATATATGGCAAAACTACATGCAAAACAAGAAATCAGTCTGGATATTGCCTTGCTAGCCATGAGGATATGGAAGCATTCTCAGAACACCGTAACGTCTAAACCACATTTCTTCATTTCCTGCAGCCTGCAGAAAAACCTGAATTCAGCTGGCATTTTGGAAGCATAGGCAGCTCACTGCTCTGTGCAACTGTATGGGGAGTAACTATCTTCAAGTGGGAACCAGAATGAACATCAGAACCACTACTATACAAAAATATAAATAAAAGCATTTACTAATAGTGATTTAGCCCTTCATTGCTGTGCCTTTCTCTTGCATTCTTTGCAGCAAGGATTAGCAGCAGCATTCCTTGGAAGCAATGGTTTCCTAGGGCCATGCTGACACAAAGCTCTTTCTCCATGTACAAATGGAAAGAGATGAAGAATACTATGTGGAAACACTGCAGAAAGTCTTAATAGAAACCAATAGTGTTCAGGCTTCCATATATTTCTGAGATACCAGATTTCAAATGTCGGGAGAATGTGGGGAAGAAGACAATTTTTTCCTCCACTTTCTCTTTAAGTTAAAAAATTTGGGCACATGCAACTTGTGTGGCCTCAGATTTCATCAGTGAATGCATTCTGTCCAAGTCCCATGTTTCAGGGTAGAAACTGACCTTATCTAGAAGAATTTATCTTGACTGAGTGTAGCACCAACATTCACAGATCAAAATACCTTTACTTTCTAACACCCAACTATATTAATTTGTTCCACAAAAGTAGGAATAGGGGTAAATAGAACACTTTCCCCAAAAATCCCTTAAATATTTTAAATGAAATTTTTTCCCAGTGGCAGTCACAAACTTAACCATTTTTTAACCAACATGATAGGTAGCATAAACATTGGAATAATTATTTACAGAAATGTTTGTGAAATTTCTGACCAATTTTTCTTTGAAATATAAAACTTCACATAAAAGTATCTTCCACAAATTAGGAGGGCAGATTCATCTAAATGACATGCCAATTGTTCAAACTCTGTTGTCTCTGCCCTGCGAATCACCAGTTTGTAAATATCGTATGTAAAAACATAGAAAAAAATCAACATGGGCAAAAATGTTTTGTTGATTCAGTACATTATATCAGATACTATATCTGATTGAATACAATTCATGTTTCTCTCACATTTCTCCATCAGAGGATTTCCATGATGCAGAATGTATGGCACTAAAATAGTTATCCATTTGCTGTTTAAATCAAGCTTGTCAGAGGGCAGGGGTTTAGATTTCTGTATTCTGTCTCCAGAAGGGCACCTGGATAGAGCATAAATAAGATGTTTTCAAGAAGTTCTGAGAAGCCAGGTTAGGTGTATGGGGCATAAATGAGAAACAGGCTTGTTAAGTTTAACTGGGAAGCAATACAAGCACAGTCTGTATCTGCTGCCAACCACCGGCAAGTAACTATCTACAAGAAGTTGTTCTATATTAAGGGGATGAAAAACATAAAAAGTAAGGCTTGTCTGCCAAACCTTGTCAGCATCGTCAGTATGTTCTTCACCGTGTTTCACAGGCTACTGGTTTCTAAGAGAAGTCGCTGATCAGACAAGTTTTTATGTTATCACAGAATCACAGAATGGCTGAGATTGGAAGGGGCCTCTGAAGGACATCAGGTCCACTCCTCTTGCTTCAGGCAGGGTCATCTAGAGCTGGACCATGTCCAGACAGCTCTTATATAGCTCTTTATCTATGAATAATTTTGAATATCTCCTTATTTGTAAATCTGTGTAGTCTTCCAACTATACCTCAGTGTAACAGCTAGCACCACTTTGTAAGTATTATTCATTTACCAGGCAGCCTACCTAGACACACACACACACACACAAAGGAAAAAAAAAGAAGAAGAAAAAAGAAACAAAGAAAAAAAACCACCCCCCTCCATAAATAAGTAAATAAATAAATAACCTGAAGAAGTAAGAGAAAGAACTTCTTCAAGCATATAGCCTACGTACAACATTAGCAGTTGCATACACACAGCATTTCCTCTTGTGTATGTTTACTTGGAATGTGTAAGCCACTTCCATGAGTGATACTGATTGTCTTCCACATATGACTGTATCTAGAAACAAACAAACAAAAAAAAAGTGCATCTGGCAACTTTTTTATTCAGCAGCAGGTAGAATACAACCAAGCCCTGTGCAAATCTCGTGGAGGGGGACTGTTGTCTATGCCGGTCATGCTTTGCTGTCTCATGACGTCCCTTCTAATTGATACCAAAAGGAAAAGGAAAAAAAAAAGTAATAATTTGATGGCTCAGTGTGCATTAGTTCTGCAGTTACGGTGTGTTGCTTTGCTTTTTTTTTTTACTTTTTGTTTAACCTAATTGAGTGAAGGTAATCAAGCTTGAGTTATAGAAGCTGATCAGGTTTTGTATGGGATTAAAGTTGACTTAACCTTAATTATTGACTTGAATACAGGATTCCATTTCCTTCAACACATTTGATACTCATTACAGTCTATCAACCAGGTAAAATAACCTCATTGTGTCAATGCTTACTTTAATTGACTCGCTTTCCAGGGCTCATATAGTACAACGAGTACTTTCTTCTTGATACTTTTTTCAAAACTAATTTGCACTGTCTCTCTATGGCATTTTTAGCCTCAGGAGCAGTGTCTTCTCCCATAATATGATGCAAAATATCTGGAGTTAATCGTGCTATGCTAATATCTCATTCCTTCTTCATTTCCTTTTTTATGTTTTATATCATAAAACAGGACGTGATTTCAAGGGACCATTCAAATAAGGTGCACGACATACATCACAAATAAGTACTGTGTTAGAGGGTAAATGTTACAAAACAGCCTCTTTGAATTGCTGGTCCAGAAAGAGTTTCTTTTTTATTGAAACATCTGCTAACATATCTTTTCTGTTTATGTCTTGATTTCTCTGAGCTTTCCATAACTTCTTTTGTATCTTTTTGTTATTATATTTTATACCTCTGGGTTTTTGACTCAGAATGTACACATTCAAATTTATACTTAGTGATGGCAACACTAAAGATCACTATGACAAAGATAAATTTCAAAGTTTTTCTCAGTTTCTTTGCTGTTCTTCTGTTTCAGATTTGTTACTTATAAAAAACTGGCCATGGTTTTGAAGACTTTTCCTGCTCCACCTCTGAGAGCTGTTACCTCTAGCAAACAAGCTGTCTCCCAGTGCAGAATCACCCACAGCATCTGAGCATGCTTAGCACTGAACACTAAGAGACAGTGCGTGGACGCCTTATTTGAGACAAGGCCAGCACAGATAAACTCTCTCTCTTTCAGAACTGGTTTTTCATTTCTAAGAACTTGCAAAGATGGCAACGAACAACTATTTCGGCAATGCTCCTGTACATGATATACTTTCAGAAATAGCCTAGTGAGTAGGGATACTCAGAGTTCTCCTGCCCCTCAACAGCGATAAGAAAGAAGAAGAGAACCCAGTCCAATCTTTGAAGCAAACAAAACCCACTGGAAAAAAAAAAAAAATCTGTGACTCTCTTCTTGTCTTCTTCCTAGGGAAACCATGGCAAACAAGACCCAAGGCTGTAGGGTTTTTTTTTCCCCCTCAATTCTTTAGAATTATTCACTCTTCCTTCTTCTGGAGAAAAGAAAACAGAAAATGCAATGTTGGGTCTTAGTCAGGCATAGTGACCACTTCTCTCCAGTGACTACAGAAGTGCAGGGTTTGTCAGCAGCAGCTGGAATCACTGAAGAAGACTTGGGATGCTACAGCAGTCAGAAAGCCTAAAGCGGGCACCCCAGGCAGTCAGCTGGAGTGTAAGGATGGAAAAGTAAGAGAAAATGAGTAAAATAAATTCAGAAAGCAGATGTTTTTCTGTTCTAAGTTTTCAAATTCACTTATAAAATCAGCATGTGGGTTACTTCTGCTGTAGGTAAAGAAGGACCTTCTGAAATCACTTGCTAGATCACAAAAAATCTGAATGGATGATGGATTATGGTACCTCTGCTGCTTTAGCATTTAATTTGCAGGCTGCGGGTGCTCTTTCATACATACATGCTGTCAGAAATACATGAGCCTTGTGTGCCCCACAGAAATGGTGTGACAAGACAAAGTTGCCTTCTGGAAGCCATCTCTTATGCTGAAGATATATGAAAGTGCTGTCCTGTGAGCAGCAGGCAGACTTACTATTGGCAGTGCCAGAAACAACTTCTTTGTCTTAGTCCAGCATGGAAACAATTGCTCAGGGGTCTTGTAAAAATAGTTATTTTGTATCATTTTCAACAAACAAACAAAACAAAAATAAAAGAGAAGAAAGAAAAGAAAAAGCCTCTGAGTACACAATTAGCTGGCAGTAATTTTCACGCTTCTCCAAGACAGTATTCATTGCTTGACAGATTCATTTTTAATTCAGATTTCAACATCTGCTATAGTTTTCCTGTTGTAGGTAGACAATAGAATTTAACTGTTTCTTTTCAACACACAACTTTATTTTCTGCCAAACTGGTTCAGGAGAGTATCTAACAAAAAGCACCCAGGACTGAGTGCAGAGAAATTTTGGAGTGATTATAAATAATGCAAATTATGCCAGACATTAGAAGGTACTCATTCCTCAATCTTCAGTTTCATTATCTGCACCAAATCCCACACCTCAAATATCTCTAGAACCATAGAATCATTAAGGTTGGAAAAGTCCACAGCGACCATCTAGTCCAACCCCCAGCCCATCCCCACCATGCCCACTAACCACATTCCTTACTGCCATCCACACAATTCTTGGATATCTCCAGGGACGGTGACTCCACCACCTCCCTGTGCAGCCTGTGCCAGTGCTTCACCACTCCTCCTGAGAAGAAATTCTTTCTTAATATCCAACCCGAACCTCTCCTGGCTCAACTTAAGGCCATTACCTCTCATCCTATCACTGTTACCTG
Organism: Gallus gallus; assembly: GCF_016699485.2. Taxonomy (NCBI): domain Eukaryota; kingdom Metazoa; phylum Chordata; class Aves; order Galliformes; family Phasianidae; genus Gallus; species Gallus gallus. The sequence continues at coordinate 139,887,657 of NC_052532.1, forward strand.
GGAGAAGAGGTCAACCCACACCTCGCTACAGTCTCCTTTCAGGGAGTTGTGGACAGCAGTAAGGCCCCCCTCCCTGAGTCTCCTCTTCTTCTCTAGCAAGCCTTTCATCCATGTGCACATGTAACATGCATGCATGTTTTCTGGAGGACAGGGCGGCAGAGATGGAGCAAAAGCAAGTTTCAGGGGATGGCACTGTTAATGCCATGGGCTATAAATGCTACTAAGGCAGTTTCTCTGAGAACTGATGGTTTGTCTGTACACAGGAGGCTTCTAGGAAATGAAAGGCAATGCTTGGTCTCCACCAATTAGAAGGACTCTCTTTGCAGCTGTCATAAAATCAGTGTGTTTTCTCTAAGCTTGCCCTGACAAGTACACTATAATAAACTTCTAGGAGAAACAGCAACTAAGTATTACATGAAGATAATGATTACCTCCAGCTGAATTTTCCTTTCTCCCGACTTTTTTTTTTCTACTTCCCACAGCAACCGAGATGCAGCTGTACTGCTTACAATATTCCCTAGCTAGGATATCTGCAGCACACGGGAGTGTCTGCACAGAACCTGATGATCCTCGTGTTTGTGTCAGCAGACCTGCATGGCTGGTCAAAATTACTTTTCAGAGCAACAATTCTGAAGCACCATCTGCAAAGCACAAGAATGCATCATACCATGAGAGTACAAAATATATGCGTCTCCATCCAAGATACTGGGCTATCTCCCCCTGCCATATGCTTTAACTGCTAAGCTAAGTTCCCTTTCCTGAGCAGGTGCCAAACAGTAAAAACAGCATAACCCCTTGAGTTACATCCAGGGTTCCTGGGTCTTCAAGTGATCATGATTCAATGGCTGAAAATTTAAATGAAGGTGCAGTATTCATGGCTGACTGTGTAGGTAAAGAGAACTAGAAAGAAGGAATAAGAAGATAGTAACCTGAAATAGGCTTCAGCTTTCTTTTTATTTTTTACTTTTTATTTTATTTATTTTATTTTATTTTATTTATTTTATATTTTATTTTATTTTATTTTATTTTATTTTTTTAATGTTGGGACTCCTGTGTCTCACAAAGCAGGAGGAAACTCACAGAGGGATTAAGGAGAGAGCATACAACAACATCAGCTAAGGGCTAAAAAAAACTTGTTTAAATTAAAGATGCTCCAATTCACTGTCACTTCCTTATTCAAAAAAAAAAAAAATATTCAAAAATTGGAATTGAAGAAAGAAACTGATAATAATTAACAGAGATTTTTCCTAGAATTCACTGGAGAAAGAGATACCCCATGAAGTTTCTAAGCCAACATAACAAGTCTAATGGAGACTCACGGCCCCCTTTGCATGCTGTGTTACTTTTAAATGTTTTTAATCTAATCAAAATGCTCAGTTCTGCACTTGGGTCTATATTTTCAAACCAGAAAAACTAAAATTAGGCTAATCATATTTACTCCAATGTCTTTACTGAGGAATTAATGTTTATTCTCGATCACTTTTTATCCAAATTCAGTAATATGGGATTACACTTTCACTGGAATGAAGGTTTAACAAGCACAGGATAAAAACCTGGAACATTCATTAAATAATTACAAAAAACACCATCCCTTTAAGCAGTACCAGACAGCTCCCACGGGGGATTCAGAGGAAGACCCTGATGCAAAATTAGTGGAAATCCAGCACCAGCACTGAGAAGTATCGGCCTTGACTCTACACCATGTACCAGGAAAAATTATCTCACAGAACAGAAGTCTCTGTGCTCTCTTCTATACATGAGAAGCATGTTCTTTGCTGGAAAATCCCACCCCGACTTTGGTCCTTATGGATACTTCATTTGTAGTGCAAAAAAGGTTGCTCCACTTCACCCAGAAAGTGGGTAGTAGAACTCAGCAATGGGGGGGATTTGGGTGGTTAGGGCCTCAGGATAACATAAATACTAGCTCTTCTGAAGCACCTTCCACATGATGGCAGGCACAAAGAGGGCTGCAAGGATACAGGAAGGACAAATTAGAGAAGGGATCAACTCAGAAACACCACTGCGGTTTGAGCCTTCGTGTGTCTTCCTCCACTACTGAACATAGCCGTTGCCATAAGGCAGCTGAGCAGGCTTCCAGCCAGCCCTGTTTATTTGCCCAGCGTCTAACACATGATTTCTGCAATCGTGTAACTTTAATCAAATCTTCAGGAAGAACATGAAGACCTAACGAGGGAAAAGCAGAGGCACAATTTTCACTATGAGTAAGCCCACAAAATATATCATATCTTGTCACTAGAAGTTGATTCCGTTCATTCATTTTGTACTTTATCTCTTTTTAAACTACAAGGGCTGCTCCAAAAGTAATGCCTCCTATGTTGGCCCATGGTGTCAGAGGTGGATGTTGGTGGTATGGCAGTAGATGTTGAACCTTCCCACCAATATTCTGTTACATTTTGTTGCCATGTGACTGATGGCAGCAGAGGGGCAGTGTGATGAAATGGCATCTGACCTGGAAATCCTCATAAAGCAAAGGTGTGGACTTTAATTCCTCCATGTGGAAAAAATGGAATTCATTGACCTTTGTTGATGCTTGCTGAATGTTTATGGAGACCAAACAGTGGATGTGAGCACAGTGAGGCAGTGGGTGGTGCGTTTCAGAAGTGGCGACAGTGATACAAAAGACAAGCCACGTTCCAAATGGCCATGCACAGCTGTCACATCAGAAAATGAAGAGTGTCTTGATCAGCTCATCCACACGAATCAGCTAATTATGGTGACTATGTTGAAAAATAGTGCTCTGTAGCTGAGAATTTGTCTGATCAAATAGTGCAATTATGCTCTTTTTACCTGTTGTAGTTTTCATGGAAATAAATAGGAGGCATTACTTTTGGGGCAACTTACAGACTCCTGGGTTCTGCTAGGTCTCTTTTTTACTGTACATCAGTAATTATGAATCCTGTGGACCTGGCAAATATTTAATTTTCTCTTAAAGCATGCTGGGAGCATAAGTCACCTTGACTTTGCCACCCATGCCTTCATGGCATCAAGTACATCTCTGATGTCTGCTTATGGGCTTGCATGGTTCCTTGAGCTGTACATGTTCCCTGGCAGGACTTGAAGTAGCCAGACAAGGTGTTGCAACGCGTTCATCAGCTGCACAATAACTAATGTAAAACAGGTGGAAATAGGTAAAAGCACTCATTGGAAATAAACGCACACTGAAGAAAAAAGCAAGCAAACAATAATTAGCTACATGTATGCAATACAAAGGATATTTTCACAATCTGGGACATGTCTTATATAGATACACATGCTATTCTTAATTTTCATTAATTTAATTAAGGCAATCATTCAGTGGGCTCTATCTTTTTCTCTGCAAGAGTGCAATCTGAACATTGTGACTTTCTGTGGTAGGGTGATGCATAGTAGACACTTCCCTCAACCTGTTAAGAAAAACTACCATTTTGCATGAGTTTAGCATTCATGGATGATGTCGCTCCTATCACTTCAAAAGCCTGTTTATAGAAAGCTGCCTCCTTCAGCACGAATCTCCTCACAGTGGTTTCCAATATCTCAGCTTGCACCAAGTGCTTTTGCTTGTTTGTTCATGGAGCCTGGTGAACCTAAGCACATTTTGGTGCATGGTGAAATAAGATCCACAATGATTAGGAACCCAGAAAACACTCTGAATATTACCAGATTCTGACCATGATATTTCACCTGGACTTGATTTGTTTGGGCAGAGGAGTGCAGTAATTGGATTTGGGTATGAACATACCCAAGGTACTTCTTCATTCTGAATTTACTGTGCACTAGTACTCTGAATCTAGATGCATTTTCCTTCATATCAACTTTCCTAATGTGTGGTTCAGAGACACATAACTCTCAATTTTAGGCATAAGGCCATTGCTCTTGGTGATATTCATTAGCTTTGCACAGTCTCTGTAGGGATTGCTGCGCTGCTTTGGGAAGTGGATGGACACTCCACTGTATCCAACCACACAGCTCTCATAGGGAGGACCCTCTTCCAGGTTCCCAACCAACACAGGTGCAGCATTTAAAGTTATTTAATACACATACAAACAAGAAACTTGACTAAAGGCTGATTTTCTTTTTGATATATTCAAGTGGGTCAAGAGTTGAATGCACTTGGTTGCGTTGTGCTATGGAATCTCCTAATAAGAAACCACTGCTAATGAGAAGTTGATGCAGAGGGTTGTTCTCAGCCTGCTACCAAGATGCCTTTGTTCACCATTTTAGTCTGCTTATACTTATCTTTAAAACACTGTAGCTCAGTTCCCTCACAATATATGGACAAGAACATGTAGAAGCAGATGACCTCATTTTATTGTGAGCACCTTGTACCCCCAATAAGCACTGCCCAGAACACATTTGCACATGGTGGGGTCTGGTCATAGCAGATCGACCAGTCTGACTTCAGTGTGCACACAGAGTAAATTCATGGGTGGGAAGAACTCTTTTTGCAAGCATACTATTGAAAATACTTATCTGACAGAGACAAACAATATGATGTATGGAGCAATTGTCTTTCTTCCCTTCATTTTAGAGATGTGGCCCAAGACACGGGTGAATGCTGAGGGAGAACTGCAGGGTGAGTCTTGTCCTAGGCAGGCAGCAGGGCATCCAGAACTTTTCCTCAGGGTTTTCTTTCAGATTTGTGTTTGTTTTGAAGCTGAGTTTACGTCAGAACGTGTTCCCCCACCCACATTTTTCACAGGCAGACAGAAACACATGGGCACAAAATGTTACTCCTGCAGGATTTGGTTTGGATCTATGAGGGGTCAGTTTTGTTTTATTTATTCAGGGCTGTTACCTGCTGTAACAAAGCGTCTTTCTTCCCTCCCACACCCACTCCCACTACTACAGTAAGAAGGCATTTCCTGTGGAAGGAATATTGATGACAGTGCACTCAATGCTGTGCCCACCCTGTCAGAGGGTGCACATGGTGTGGGGGGGTTCCTTTAGTGCTTTTTCTGATTCTTAAAGTACCTAGAATTTTGAAGAACCATAGGAAATGAAGGCAGTGAAATATATTCTCTTCTTCCATAAAGTAAATTAACCATAAACCAGGCTTGTAATGAAGAGATTCATTTACATTTTGCCATGTGGAAAAATTCTGCTGTGGCAACGATATACAAAAATCCAAAAGCAAAATTGAAATCTTAGACATGCAGCCTTTTCCCCAGGATTACTCCCGTGGTTTCTGGCTCAGTGTCTGAGTGTCAGGATTCTCTCTTCTCAAGCTCACACACACACATCACGGTTTTCTCTGGCACCTACTAAATAACCGCCACGTATCCTGCCTTCCCCCTCCTCCTCCTTGCCTTTCTGCTAGCTTCTCTTCTCTTTTTTTCTTCCTTTCCCTCTCTTGTTCTCTTGCCTCCAGGACCTCATAGTTACTACTTCATGCCCAATCGCTCCTATTCAGCCCCAGCTCCCTTTCTCTCTACCCACTCGTAAGGAAAACTTACCAGAATGCACATTCTCCAAGCACTCTTTTCATTTAAATGCGAAGAAGAGTCATCTGAGATTCTTCCCTAGTGAAGAATTGACCATTTCTCAGTTGAAGAAGTTATCTATATGTATTTTTTAACAACTTCAGACTTGATGGTCTTTATATTTTTATTGTAAAAATAAGCATTTTACAAAAGAAGCAAAACAGCATAATTCTGTTTATAACCAAATATCTGAGTTGTTAAAACCCCCAGGTATGCTTTTGACTGTGTTCTATTACCTAGTTTACCAGAGGAAACAGAAAGTTATGCTTCCTAAAGCATGCTGAAATGCTCAGTTCGACTTCTGCTCTGCTGAACTTCCAGACACGCTTTGCTAGTATCACACACGAGCTCCCTCCCTGCCTGCTTACATGCATATTCAATGGACCATATGCTTGATTTCAAATATCTCCGGGCATTATGGATCCTATTCATCAAGAAGTGGCTGATACACTCATGAGCAAGGAAAAAAAAAGGGGGCCTTTTCAAAGAGCATTCAAGAGTTTTCTGGGAATGAAATCCCAGTACACAGTGACCTGTACCTACTAGGCCGCGGTCCATTTTAAGGTAAACCCACATGCTTCTGTCAAAAACACACATGCAGACATTAAGAAATTCTCATTATTTCACCATAAATCGGGGGCTGTATAGAGATCTCACAAGGGATTTAAGCAGGAGCGTATTGACAAACACAAACGGGCCAATTCCTTGGAATCCAACGGGAGTCAAGAGAAAGTGGTGTGCGGGGTGACAGGGCAGTCCCATCACCAGCCCAAAATACATGACAAAAGCCACAGCCGCCCCAAAGCTGACACACCAACCGCCTCCTGACCAGATGCTGTGCTGGGAGCTTTGCCCCGACACTGCAGCATATGGGCTCTGCACTGCCATTTGAAGAGCACGGGATGGACAGAAACAATCTGGAGAGAGTGGGAAATTGATGATGACATGTCAGTGCCTTGCTTATGTTTGTCCTTCGGCTGACAGGCTATGCTTAGATGCATCTTTGGCCTTAAGATGGAGAAAGATCTTGACCCAGAGGAAGACCTGATACAACTGAATTTGTTCTAATGCTGTTAGCGGGGTCTAGCAACCTGTTTGCTTGTTTTATTTTTCTTTTATAAATTGAAATATTTTCCTTCCTGCATGTTGTCAGAGAAACACAGCCTGATCTAGTGAGTGGCAACCCTGCTTATGGCAGGGGGTGGGAACTGGATGGGCTTCAAGGTCCCTTCCAATCCAAGCCATTTTTTGATTCTGTGCAATGCAGTAGCAATTCAGAAGTGTATTTAAACAGAAATTATGGCACTGTATTATCACCTTGTTTCTCAGAGCTGTAGCAATCTGTTTGCTGCCTTGTCAAACCCAGGTAACTAGTCTCTGCAGCTCTGCCACTGACTTAGCAAAAACTGGGATGGTTTCACGTGTGACGTTCTTACAGGTGCATGGAAGTATCACATCTGTCCCTTGCTTCATTGTTAAGAGTCTCTGACTTTGCACCACTGAAGTGCTACTTCCAGCATGTGAAGAGCATGCTAGGCAGGTGCTGTGCAAACTCCGTGACCTACAGCTGCAAATAGCTCTCAAGTAATGTGAGGTTACATGCTCCTCCTTCCTCATCCAGGAAGATTCAAGACTTCAACCACCATGGTTTTGGATTCTTCTAAGCAAAGCTGTTATTTCCATTACAGCTCAGGTGCAAGGGAGTCAGAGGCATCAGCCAGGCTGGGACAGGGGCAGAAGATCCAAGGAAGCGTGTGCAAAGGAGAGAACACTGAAGAGCAGAGGAACATATTCATGGCAGGAAGAGGATAGAGAAGAACTGGAATACAAATTGCACTGCAGAATGTTTAGGAAGCTAACTCTCAGAAAAAGGATACAATTTTGACTACATACTGAAGCAGTGATGGAGCACACCTGTGCTGAAAGGAGCCACTGAAACTACCACCCACAGAAGTTTCATCAGCAGATATATTCCATGTTTGATTTCTTTCATGTTTTTCAGGGGAGATTGGTCTGAAGTCTATTTAAATTCAAGCTGTGCTAAACTAAACTCCCCCCGGTGCAACAACTTCTTTCTTGCACACGCCTCAAGCAGCCTTCACCTTCACATGGGCACACCTGCCTTGTGCCCACACACAGCCTCAGTACATGGGTCAGCCCATGAGGCAGGAAACGCTGCTCCTCTGCTGCAGCTGCTCTGCTGACTTTAGACCTTGGAAGATCATGGTCACCATGTTCTCATTGCCCCAGCTCAGTTACGTGGTAAGCAGAATTTCCCTCATCTATAGCAATTCCTGACCTAGTCAGAACTTTTAGAAAGGAGGCATGAAAGAATGACGTGTCTACACCAACTCTTTCCAACTGTTTCTACAAAATGTATTACACTGAACAAAATACTGTGCTCAGGTTGGTTGAGAAAATGGTTCATCTCTCCCCCCCCCCCCCCCTTCCCTATTTGCATCTCACATGGTTTGTTGTTTATTTTTTCCCATTGTAAGGAAGACTTCTCTCAGCAGTGCCGATAAAATGGAAAAAAATAAATAAATAAGGGAAAAAATAAAAACAAATGAAAAAGAAAATGATGACATTTTTCACCTCATGCATGCCGACTGAACGTAGATAGATTTGCACATATGAATCCTGAATGAGTGCTTGATGTTTTCAGCTCTTCAGAATGTTTTTCTTGCTTTCCTGAACTCTGACTCTGCCATCCGATGTTATTGCAGAAGCTCTGACTGCCAGCAGGGCTGTGACACAGATTTGAGTGCATGATTGCCCCAGTCTCAAGTGGAGTACTTGGCTTTAATATGAAAAAGAAAATCCTTAATATGATAATACATGTTAATTAAACTATGCACAACTCCTGTGGTAAGCACAAGGAAAATCCTCTCCTACCTCCTCAGCAGAGCTCCATAAGAACGGAGCACCTTTTCACACTGGTGTCTTCAATGGCAAGAGTCTCATATGTTTAACCTTTGAACTTATATTTTCACTCTATAAGTGACTTCTTGTTACAATGGATTGGTTTCATCTTAAAATAAGAGGCAGAAAGATAACTCCTTGAATACATTGAATAAGGCACTGTAAGTTTGTTGTGATAAGGATCTGAGATCAGTTGATTGGCATCTAACATCATAGATTTATTTATAGCGTATCAGGTGTGACAATGACACAGATGCAGAGTCTTGAAGGAGGTCACTTCCCAAAGAGACAGTTTAATAAGGGCCACGATTTCAGTGCCTGTGCTTGAGACTCCAAACTTCTCTCTCACAAAACCACTGCCTCTGTTGCAATTTGTACAGGACATCCAGCCTGTAAAAAGGTGTCTCATTCCTCTTTTAGAGAATTGCTTCATGGTACCTATAGGACCTACTTGTGGCATTTTTCACAGTGTTACCATTCTCTGTCAAAGTGCATATATATGCAAGGTGCTGCGCTTCCAGTTCTGTGTCAGGCTGAGCTGTGAGCCCACCTGTGGCCTTAGTCTGGATCTGAAGGAATCAAAGGTTGAGACAGACAGAGGCAAAAGCCTTTTTTTTTTTTTTTTTTTTTTTTAAGAAAGAAGGAAAGAGAAAGAGAAAGAGAAAGAGAAAGAGAAAGAGAAAGAGAAAGAGAAAGAGAAAGAGAAAGAGAAAGAGAAAGAGAAAGAGAAAGAGAAAGAGAAAGAGAAAGAGAAAGAGAAAGAGAAAGAGAAAGAGAGAGGAAGAGGAAGAGGAAGAGGAAGAGGAAGAGGAAGAGGAAGAGGAAGAGAGAGAGAGAGAGAGAGAAAGAGAAAGAGAGAGAGAGAGAGAGAAAAGAGAAAGAGAAAGAGAGAAAAGAGAGAAAAGAGAAAGAAAGAGAGAAAGATAAAGAGAGGGATAAAGAAAGAGAGAAAGAGAGGAAGGAAGGAAGGAAGGAAGGAAGGAAGGAAGGAAGGAAGGAAGGAAGGAAGGAAGGAAGGAAAATAAAAGAAAGAAAGAGAAGAGAAATAAAGAGAAAAAGGAAATTTTAGCTTAGTTAGAAGGATTGTATTCATTCTATCATTTTCTGGGGAGTGTGGAGAAGTAGACAGAAAATTTTCAACTATAAAAGCTTCCTTTTCTTTTTTTGCATGGGCATCATATTTGTCATGGCAAAACTTTATTTAGAAATTTGGGAAAAGAAAGTCTGCAGCTTCCTCACCTAAAATAAAGCATAAAATAAAACATGGATTTTTACATGTCAGTGTCATGTTTGATGACAGCTTTGGAGCCATAGAAATAAATGATGCTGTCATTCCAGTTTATATTTCTAAGACTCTCAGAAATGAGAAAAACAAATTCAACTGGTTATTGAGAAACTGGATGGACTGCTCTTGCACTAACTCTTCACTATGACAGCTCCATTGACTCAGTAGAATTGCAAGATCAATTAATGTGTTCCACTAAATTAGAAGCAGCCTGAAACTTACCAGGTAAAAATATACATTGTCTCAATATGAAACTTATGCTTTTAACTGTTTTTTGTTTTGTGTTCAAATGTGCACTTACAAGGGGAGATTTTTATTTGTCAGTCCAGGTTCTTGCTGTTCCACGTCTCAGCTTTGTGGTTTGGTTTTGCCCAACCAGTAGCAGATGTAGTCTATATCCCAAACAACTCACACTGAAAGAAAAGCAGCTGCTCGCTGACACTGCTCTCCCCAGCACATAGATCTTGCACTTTTGCAGAAAGAGAACAAATACTTGCGGAAAATACACATGGAGTTCGATGCTCAAGAGTTATAAGATTAGGTCCAGTGTATTGACTGGGGAAATAGCCTGCAGGCCCTAGGCCAGCAAGGCTGCTTGCCAGTGACTTCATTAGGGCTTTTGCCTATGAAAGGGCTGCCTGTTTAGATCCTGGAAGCTTACATCAATACGTCATTTTGTGTGACTAAAGTAAGCAGAACGCGTCCAAAGCACCGGCCAGTTGAGGACCTTAGCCTGCCTCCATTTGCAGGCAGTGTCACTCTTAGGAAATCAAGTTTTTATTTGGTCTGAGGCTCTTTTCTATAGGACTTTCATCTCTGACTTCAGCTGACAGAAGTGTTTCACGCAAAGGTCTCTGTTCTCTCTTATATCCTCCCACAAAAGAGGCAGGCAGCCAATCTCTGATGCAGAGTGCGCCCAGGAATTTCAGATGTCTCTAAACCTTTGCAAGTTTCAGGTGGCCCTTTCCCTCCTTGTGATCACCATCCCTGCTCTCCAGCCTCACCTGACAGTAGAGGGGCACTCACAGTGCAGAGCTCCTCTACAGAGAGAGGAGCAAGGAGGAGAGAGTTAGGGATATGGTGTGGTAGCAGGTGCAAAAACTTTGCACATCTGGCTGTGGACACTGACATACTTACATTGCAAAAATCCTACGAGGTACAGCTCCAGAGGTTCAGATGGGAAAAGAGGGGACAATTCACCAGTCTCCTTCTTGGTCTCCAGGACAGTGGGAGGAAGGACAGACCAGGCCAGTGGGCAAATTGCTCCTGGGGTTACAGATTTATGTCAAAGATAAAGAAAGCAGAAAAACCAAGGACCGTGCTCCAGCTCCTTGAGTTGGCACTGTACCCAGCACCCTCACCTGCATAGAACAGGGTCAGGAGATGCAAGAATACTGAATTTTTAACTGAATGCTGAAAAATATCTAGCAATCATGTCGCAGCTCTATGGCAAATCACCACCCTTCTGATCTTTATGAAGATAGAGTGTACTTTTTTCTTTCCCATTTGCTTTTATTTTTTCCCAAAAATTCATTGAGAACACGGATTTTAATAGCTTCAGAGTAACAATGTACAAATCTTTGCTAAAGGACAAATGGGCAGCGGTTACCCCACTAACAAAAATAAATAGCAGCATTGCTCCTGCAGAGTTTGTCCACTGTTTGCAGCACAGCAGTCCCAACGATTTCTGAGAATTCATTTAGGACTGTGTCATGACATACGTGCTGCAAGTGTCACACACGTATACTTACTACTCTGCTGCATCAATGTGGATTTGATCAGCTTACCTTCAACATCAACACTGCATACACTCCTTAGTCATTCCCACATGATGACCTCACCAAACCCTCTCTGAAGCAACGCTGAGCCACTGGATGACTCCATCCTTCCCACGGTGCAGCCCTGCTCCTCAAACCGTCCTCGCTTTCCTTTCGCTCCTCTTTCCTGCTCCCCCTCTCCTCCCCGCTCCTTTCTCCTGACCCCGCACCGCAGTTCTGAGCCGGCTGCGCTTACCTCTTACAACACACATCCTCGCAGCGAAGGGAAAGGAGAAGCCGAAAGCACAAAGTCTACTTTAAGCGGATGGGTTCTAATTGTACAAACTTTAGCCGGGGTTACTTCTCCCTCTACCCCTTTGCCCGCCCGCTCCCCCCTCCCTCCCTTCCCCCCCCCCCCCCCTTTTTTTTTATTTTTCTCCCCCCAGTTCCTGGGTTGCGCTCCCTTCAATCTTGTCAGCTGTAAAATGGGTCTCTTTTTAACCTATAATGGATCTGCGAGATTAAAGGTGAAGCCATGAATTAGCGGCGGTGACAGCCCAGCACGCTGGCCCCGGCAGCGGGGGGTCTCCCTTTGTGCTCGGCCACTCTGACCCCCGGTGCCGCTCCGCGCCTGTGGGAACCGGCCCCGAAGAATGTCGGGGTGGGGCGGGCGGCCGCGCTGCCCCGACCGCTGCCGCCCGCTTTCTTCCCCCGCAAATATTCTGACATCAGCCCGCCGGGCCGCCTGGCAGCGCCGGCCTCACGCCTTTATGCCTCGCCGCCGGGGGACAAAGAGGGCTCCGGGGGGAGGGAGAGGGCAGAGGGGCGGCTTTCCCAACGCAACTTTTTCAGGCGTCCCTACGTACGCGATGGCTTTTAGTGCTAGGTTGGTTTTTCATGCCAGGTGTTGGGTTGGGTGGTTTAGGTGCACGTGCCAGTGGCAGAAGAAGGTGAAGTGCAGACCCATTCTGGTCCTTAAACTTGAATTTTGCAAACAGAAACCAAGAGCAGCCCCACTGTTGGTCCACCACCTATTTTTTTATTATTATTTATTTTATTTTATTTCCATGGGAGGTCAGTCAAAAAGCCTTGTTAGAACCATAATGAAAGTACGATGTGCTTCCACTTCCCTCTGTGAAAGACTGTGGTAAGGAAACATCACACACCAGACAACACCAGAGTGAGAGAAACAGCAGTAACAGGAGCTCGGGAAGTACCTGGGAACTGCATTATCCTCCTTCTTTGTGTTCTCTACTGAAATCAAGACGGTGTTGTCTTCGGCTTATTTTCTAGGACAAGCAGCAAAACTTTTCACAGTCCTTCCCAGTGAATGCACTAATGAATTGCAATGCAAGTCCTCATTCTAGCCAATTCACCAAGCTGGGGAAGAAAATTTCATAGTTCTGGATGTTCTTTCTCAACACTTCCAAATCAACACTACTGCACCTCTCATTACTGCTATCCCAGACCATGGTGCTTCCCTAGGGGATTCAGCATCAGGCTGAATATCAGGTAAAATTTCTTCTCACAAAGAGTGATGGTGATGTGCTGGCACAGGCTGCCCAGGGACGTAGTGGGATCACCACCTCTGGAAGTGTTCAAGAACATGTGAATGTGGCACTGAGGGATGTGGTCAGTGGGCATGGTGGGGGTGGGTTGACGGTTGGACTCGATGATCCCAGAGGTCTTTTCCAACCTTAAAAATTCTGTGATTCTATGAAAAATTGCACAGAAAGGATGGCCCTGGAGGAAACAGCACAAAGTCCTTTTAGATGCCTACATCCAAAGTAGTAAGACCTGCCCTGGAGAAACATTAATATTTGTGGAATTCTCCCATTTTGCTCTTAGAGATCCCAGGCCACTTACTTATCTGCCCCAAGTGGAGTAGTTTGACAAATAGCTTGTCTTTTCACCTTGCTGAGTCCTGAAATTCACGTGAAGAAAGTCTTGGTACTGTCTTGGACTAGAGACTAAGGGAAGTCTTCCTAAGAGAAGACAAGTGCTACAGCTTGCCTTGTTCCATTATATGATCCCATTTTATCTTTTCCACTGTCCACCAGCCTATGACTCCAGTAGGCATGTGAAGAGATCTTCTCAGTATCTTGAGGATCATAGAATCATAGAATGTCCTGAGTTGAAAAGCACCGTAATGATCATCTAGTTTCAATCCCCCTGCTGTGTGCAGGGTCGCCAACTACTAGACCAGGCTGCCCAGAGCCACATCCAGCCTGGCCTTGAATGCCTCCAGGGATGGGGCATCCACAACCTCCTTGGGCAACCTGTTCCAGTGTGTCACCACCCTCTGAGTGATCCGGTGAGGATCTGGAGAAAAGCTGCGAGACGGCTACCTTGCTGTGTATTGAATCAGATAGTAAATGACAAGTCAACACCAGAAAGTATTCTGTTCCCCTGCAACACAGACCTGAGACAATCTGAGTCTCCGTGTAGGCTCATTGGCAGCAGAAGAGGATCCCAGGGGGAGATAATTCAGCCCCAGGCTGGGGTCATCTCCAGTCCCATTGCTATGTGATACTGCTTTTTGCTGAGCCCTGAACAGTTCATAGCAAACAGTTTATAACAAATAGTGATACCTTTTAATTGTCACCTAAGTCATTTATTTGTGCAAGAAGGGTGGGATTAAAAGTCATGTCAAATGATCAACACTCCTTCAGGATTTCAGTATCAGTCCTAGAAGAATCTAGCTCTGAAAAAAAAATCCTTTGTCAAAAGCATCACAAGCCAAAGTTTTAATTAATATGTATGGATGTCCCTTTCTGATACTGCTCACTTAGAACACAGCACAATGATACATTTCATTCCCTGTCACTTGGGATGCACTGAAACATCAAGCTTTCAGATGGCTGCAACTTCTCTCTTATACTACCGAAGGCAACCAAAATGTCTCCATTCGAAATATAAAACTATTTTATGACCAATCCTCTTTTAGGAAGGTTTGTTACAGCACTAAAGTCAATTCCAGCTCTGCTCTTTTTTCTTTTTTCTTTTTCTTTTTTTTTTTTCTGATACCAACTAAACTGTATTGTGAGAAAAGTATAAAGAATTTTTATTTCCATTAGATTTTTATTTTAATCACCTAAAAATCATTCTTATGGAAATGAGAAAGACAAAAAGATCCCTCAGGGACTGAGAAACTTCACTGATTTGCATCATTAACACTGAAAAGAACTTGCCTGGAAATGGCCCCTTCACGTTTTCTTTTATTTACATTTCCAGACAAAAATAAAATTAATTTCAACAGAAGGTTTCTTCTAGATCCATATCCCATTTCGATTAGCCTACCTATTAAAACGTGAATATAGCTCGCTGTGCTTTGAGGGGCCGATTTACTCTTTGTTATACTGGAATTCTTCTCATTTTATTTTATTTTATTTTCTTCCAAGTTTTTACCCCATTTGCAAAGGCTTTGCAACACGGGGACTCTTGGTGATCACTAATTGTATTAGCATTCGTAATTAACACCAGTAACTGTTAAAACGCTCTTTGAACAATTGCCATTTGCAGCACAGAACGAGAGAAAAGTGACCTTCATTTAGCCAAACTCCGCGCTGTTCGCTCAACGAGGCTGTCCAAGCATGAGCAGAAATGAAAAAACAGAGACCGCTGAATCTATATTTAAATGCAGACAAATTTCTATGACAAAGTCGTTCTTTCAAGGCTCAAATCGAAATTTGAGACAGTTTGACTTCTTTGTGTCTTCTGAAGAGTTTTCCTTAACAAACTTTCAGTGTCACCACTAATAGCAGCTCATGCCAAGGATTACTTTCTTAAAACTGCTACTCAAGCCTTGTGATTTGCAGTACACTTCTTATTACAGGATACATTATGCAGAAACCCTCTGCTATGTGATGGGACATGGCAACCCTGCTGTGAGAATGCCTATCAGCGCTTCTTTTAAGGCCCTTTCTCAATTGTCAGCAAAGTATTTTTTAAGGTTAAAAGGTGTAAAATTATTCTGAAATGCTTTTCTGACCTGTCGCCTATCACTGCAAAAAGCTGTAGTTCATTTTTTTTCCCCGTAAATTGTATTTTTTTAAATGTGATAATATTATAAGAATAAATCTAGTAAGAGAAGTATGGTTTTCTGTGCTTTCCATGATATTTTTGTAATTTTTTCAGTACCCATCCACATTAACACTGTGGCTCCCTTTTATTTCTGATTTTCTTCATTATGATTCTTCCTCTCCCGTGAGCCCGTTACAATGTGCAATTAATAAGAAACCAGCATTTTTTTTTTCAAGTCTGTTCTTTTTATTTTTGTGGATTGTTCAAATGAATTCCTGAATCATATTCGCTAATGTAAAAGTCAAATGCAGCAGGGTCATGAAGCATAATCTCATTATTCTGGTATATAAAGCTCACAAGATCTGTCATTCTTCAAGTGCTACCTGTACTTTGATTGAAACAACATTGAATATCAGCAGGAAAACTAGAAGAAGGCTTCTATTCTCCAGTCTGGTGGCTGGCTTTTGTGGCTTTGCAAGCTGCTTAACTCTCGATTTCCCAGGCTACATAAACCATTCGAGGTCAATGATCCTATAGTTTTAAATCCTGTGCACAAGAGGTTACCATATCCCATTTTCTGTAGCTTAGAATTTCCAATTGCAGCTGTTTACGCCAGCACAGCACTGGGAGACAACTGAAATCACTTTATACTGAATCTCATGGTCTGTATTCTAGCATGGTTTTATCCACGTGTACTGGAGAACTCAGCCTTGTAGTTAAGATGTGTCAGACATGGTGGGACTGAATGACCCCCCTGGTATGTGATTACATGCACACAGCAATGCACGCTGCAGCTGATGCCAGGAAGAGTACAAATGGATGGTGAAGAGGAAAAAGATGCTCTGCTACCTTTTTCCATTGAGTTGTTTGACCTGTACCAGAAGAACAAGATGTTTATGCCCAGGGCTATGACATAGGTATAAAATGGGGCAAGAATCTAAAATGGCATCATTGTTTTTCACACATTCTTGTGTGGATTTATATCAGTCTTCTCTCACATGGACTAATCTACTTCTTTTGCAATACTAGCTATCAGAGCGGCATCACTAGGGCTTCGTTCCTGCATCTCTCAATGCTTTTGGTAATAAGAAGTTTTCCCCACTCAGATGTGCTGGTTTAGCTCCTACTGTCTGCTGGCATTATCCACAGAGAGAAGGCAATGGCACAGTCTGCTTCATACTGATTTTATTACATATCCTCTTTATTAACTTTGCTTTCTTACTTCAGGAGACCTGGCCCAGCACCTCCAAGAGCATGGGAGACTGTGCTCAGGCCATGTGCTCCAGCTGGCACCTCAGCCCTTGCCCTTCGGTGGTTGCAGGATAGGAGCAAGCCTTAGCTTCACTCAGCTCTGGGTGCCAGGAACAAGTGTCCAGATCCTGGACATGAGGACAGAAAGTGAACCTTCACATCACCACACTAGAAGGGGGTTCCACACGCAGCATCTTCCCAGGATGATGACCACCTGACCAGCAGTGACCCTCTAGCACCTAGAGAGGCATCCAGCACATGCAGTCCTAACCCCAGTCCTCTGGGCATCCATATTCAGTTATGCAAAATGGAGTGATTCTTTTAGACAGTAGGGCATGGCTTTTCTAAAACTACCCCCAGAGATTTTGAGCTCTAGTAATCAGAAGATTATTACAAGCACAGAGTACAAGCAAGGTCACTGTTGCCTACAACAAATCACTAAAATCTTGATAGTGGACAATTCTAGATGAGATTATTACAAATAT
This sequence comes from Gallus gallus, assembly GCF_016699485.2. Classification (NCBI taxonomy): domain Eukaryota; kingdom Metazoa; phylum Chordata; class Aves; order Galliformes; family Phasianidae; genus Gallus; species Gallus gallus. The sequence goes on from NC_052532.1 coordinate 139,904,860, forward strand.
CATTAAGTTAGATCCTAATAACTGGAGTCCTTACTTTTCAAAATAAATTTTTACAAAGTAAAAATATAAAGCCATCAAACTGAATGGCTGGTCTTTATTCCTTGCCAGTCTTCCTGCAACTATTCTGAATGCTATCTAACAATACTCGTGTCCTTGAAACCATACTTCTTCCATAAGGGGCTTCAAGGAGGTGATGAAGTGACATCTGCCTTTGGCTCTCTCTTGACACTGTGTCTTTGGAGAAGTCAATTTTTTGTTCACTCTTTGCATTGTTAGGCATGTCCAGAATCCCAAGCATACTCTATACATTAAGAAATCAGTTTACTGCCTAAGCATATAAGCTAATCCCCTCAAGTCTCATCCTTTCAGAAATTTAGCCATTGGCTTAACAGTAAATATGTCAGTAGTCCCTTGCTTACTCTCAAGTGTTACTTTAAATGTATATATAAAGTGTGTGTGGTTATTGTCCTAGCTTAGCTTCAACATGAAGAGGTTATAAAGTCACTTAGGAACCACGAAAAAAAAAAAAAAAGGAATAGACAATGTGAGGCTATCCAGTTCTCTGTGACTAGTCAGAGACTTAAAAATCACTTGAACCTTGCCAGACTGACTTCCCAGGGATCTCAGTTGGGGCAGAATTCATGTTTTAGCATTTTAAATTCAGATGTCTTGGTCTGAAACCGGGGTTCCATTATCTCATTGGAAAGAAACGTGCATCTTCAGACGCACTTCATCTCACCCTAAGGCAGGCATCTAAGACCCTAACAAACACAGTTCTCTTGTGTCACCAGTAAAAAGATACAATTCACAGAGCTGCAAGTGCTTGGAAAATGCTTACAGAGAGCAGCTACTGTTCTTCTGAACAACTTCTGAAGTTCCATATTGAATTCCTTCTACAGCCAAACTCCGCGACCACGGTTATTGTCATGATGATGTTGTGTTATGACGTGTCTTCATATCCTCTCTCATGTAGTCAGGTATTGAAATCGCCACTATGGAGACAAAGTGTAAGAAAATTAGAATGGGCGGTCCTCAGGAAACCAAGGATGGTGTGTTTTCACATCATTTCAGTGATATTAGCCAAACATCCACAAAAGAAAGTCCCTATATAAAGTAGGTGCCACTTTGAAAATTCCTGTGTGAAAGGCAGTCAGTTAAGTCATCAGGTACATCCAATCAACAAGCAGAGTGGAGTTTCCTAATGGACTGCCATGGAAATCTACTGGTGAGCATGGCCTTTCTGCTCTACTACCTGCCAAAGATACTAGGTTAACTTTGCAGGACCGTTGGCATGCATTGCCTTTACTGTTTGTTGTATTCAGTCTAACTGGGGCATTGAGCACGAGTTCGGTCATTCCTCTGGATTGCAATGGAGAGAGATTCCTGTTCTAGCAGTCTTTGTCCAAAACAGGGTTTTGGTAGTGGACAGATGAAGCATATCTCTGCATGCTTACAGGTTTGGGCAGGTGTCAGGAAATAAGAGAAGAAAGTCAGAAACGTTCAGTAGCAATGTGTGCAAGATGGACATATGCAACTATTTGTTTATTTATTTATTTTTACAGGTGCAAATTAAATAAGTGTCCAAATGATGTAAGGAGTGAACAAGTCAGAGATAATCAGAGAATCTCTGGAGTTAAAAAAAAAAAAATAGCAGCAATGCAACAACATTATGTAATTGTTTTTATTTTCAGATTTTATGATACAAAATATGTATTTTTCTTAGTAAAAGGGGTTGCTTTCAATCTGTGCTTTTTCATTGATATACACTGACTTTGAATACATTGTTTTTCAGCTTTTGAATATAGCAGATTGTTTTCCAAGTACTGTCTGAAAACTCCAATTTTTCTGTGCCTTTTCTTCCCTTTTACTTTTTTGAGGATATTCATATTATTCAAAAGCCCCACTTCTCTCCCCCCCCAAAAAAACCCCGAAACCCAAGTAAATCAAGTAAATCTAATGATTATATAAATATATATATATATATATTTTTTTTTTTGCATGCTGCAGTAGTTAGTCATCAAAACAAAAGCAGCAACTTCTTTAGATGTGTTCTGAAAAGCTAAGCTAGAGTAGAATGTAAGGGGACACAAAGTTTTGGCTTGCTTTTAAAATCTCAATGGGTTTTCATGTACATAAGTATGCCTATAAGCATACACATATACATATAAAACACAAAGAAATCAGATGAGGTAACAGCACCCCCTTCTGAGAGTTAGGACCAAAACTTATACTCTCACTTTAAACCAAATGAGGACACTTTTCACCATGGTGCTTCAGATTTTTAACGCGCAGCAGTTACTTCATGTTTTGTCCTGCTGTACTGAAATAGGGAGATGTACACACTATTAATCTGGAATTTATCCATTCTTCCCTGTAACATTAAAAGAACTGCTTAGTTACAAAGCAGAAATTACAATTTGGAGCTGTGAAGTCCACAAAAAATTCTTTTGTTCAACACACCTATTGAATGAGTTCATGCATTTTCTTTTTTGTATGCAAAAGACTTGCCTTTGCCTTTTACAGTCCAGGTATGGTGGAGAAAGGTGTGAAGGGCAGAGATAGCTCAGCAGGATTATCATGTAATTCTTCATCGAGTTAGTTGTCTGGGGAGATGGAACCTCACCTATTTTGAATGGTGCCTCTTCTTCCCATTCCTCATCAGCTCTGATAACCCTTGGACAGGGCAGGGAAGGACCAAGCTCCCATCTTCCTCTTGCATCAGCTCAATAAATATTATGCAACTTGTAGTGGGATTATACTCAGAGCCATTCAGCACCAGAAGAGCTGCGGAAGGACTCTTTATGAGTCTCCCTTACTGCATACCTCACATCAGCAAACATCAGCTGTCCCTCCTTTGGTCTGGCAGCACAGTTGACCCACCTATTTCCAAGCTCTAAGAGATAAAAAAAAAAGACAAAATGGTTTCCCGCCCCTTCTATCCTTTCTCAGTGTCGTATTTCCCTTCATGTAGTTTCATTTCAGTGAGAATGAGAAGGTGTTTCCTCACTTGCTCAACATAAGATGGACTCAGAAGAGCACAGTGTGGGCAGAGCTCTTGTAATGCAATGAAAAGCATCCCTGTGAATGGCTTCATCTGACCAAACAAAGCTGTAGAGGCTTCAGAACCATCTGGACAGTCCCCAGCTCACCAATCCAGTGCCAAAATAAATCATGCCAAATAACAAGAATCGTGCCACAAGGCCCTCACAGAATTAGCCTGAGAAATATAGCAAAGGTCAAGAGTCAAAAGGAGAATATGAAGAGTACTTCTCAAATTCCCATCTCTCACTATAAACAGATTTGTGATATTTCTCAGCACATGCACTGTATAAATAGTAGCTTGCATACAGGTTGCTGCAAAAAAAAAAAAAAAAAAAAAAACACCAAAAAACACTTCTGTAGGGTTTGCAACAAAGCAACCTAAGAAACAACAGAACAGTATTTTCTCTTTTTTAAACTGTAATAGAAAGAAAAGCGTTTAATGAAGGATGCTAGATTCTAATGAAAATAGTGAAGGAACTCTGCAGCTTAAAGCACAGAAATCCACATGAGATTGAGCTATGTATAATTTACCATGACAAATCTGTGCTCTAGCAGAAAGAGTCACAGCATGTGCAGAAAAAAAGTAGCACGAGCAGAAGATAAGATAGACACCATTTTCTAGTTGCAGTCCCAGGGAAAAAAAAAAAAAAAAAAAAAAAAAGCCAAACAAATAGAAACAAAAGCCAGTAATACTGAAAGGGAAAGAAGCTCTTCTAGGGTGTTTATGAAGAGATACACATAGGAGTCAATACAACAATACCACAGTATCACGAGGATGATATTGCATCTGATAAACTAACTTAGTCCATGAGACAGTGCTGAATCTGAAGAATGAGCTCCCAAAACAGCTTTTTGTAGCCCAAAACCTGTAGCAAGCAAGATGCTGCGGTGGGCATGAATAATGTTGCTGTGACAAGGACTTATGAACTAATTACAGTGCGTATACATAGAAACACCTGAAGCCCAAATTACAATGGTTCTTGTTTTTTTGCTCAGCGCTATTACACGGAGGGCTTTTGTTTGTGACTAAGAGCTACATCTACACACAGAGAAAGTGCAAAACTTAACTGATTTGGGGCAATTAGTTCAAACAGTGCCTGCACGTTTCGGGTCTCTCAGTTCAAGGGTAGCAAGTGTTCATGCTAAGGCCTAAATTCCCACAGACACACACAGTATTTGTTAATTCATACAAAAAATACAGTACAGAAACACTAATGAACAAGCATATCTATTTTATTACAGAGTTCATTAGGACTAGTTGCTGGTAAAATGGGATTTCTGCTACAAATAATCATCTTTGATAGTCCTTTGTTAATCTTGCAGCAATCCATTTCATCAAATAGGGGCTATTCCTCCAGAAAGTCCTCTGACAAAGCAAATACAGGAAAATATTAACATTCCAATCATAAATTTAAATGAACATTCTGTTGACACTTAGCAATCTCAATAGATCAAATAATATTAGATTTTGGAATGAGTTGGGGAGAAATGAATGCTAAATAAAGCCAAGGAATGACCAAGATGATAAAGTGCCTTAGAAATAGTACACAAACGATCAGAGGGACTGAAAGGCCAACACAAATCTGTCACCCTTTTGGGTGGCAGTGGTGGCACAGCAAAGCCATCCTCACAGAACATGCAGTCTGAGTGGCTGCAAACTGCAGGTGAAAACAGGCAATGCTTGGCACAGCCCAAAAGTAATCAGAATCATAGACTCATTAAGGTTGGAAGGGACCACTGAGATCATCTAGTTCAACCATCAACCCATCAAACTAGTTTGATTTTGTGACAGTTTAGTAAGCCAGTGTATCTGAGCTGTCACAGCAGCCCAAACCATGGAGAAATGCTTCAGCATTTCCAGGAGGAGAGGGATGTTCTGTGCAGGATGGTGTTGCTAACCAAGAGCCTAAGCTGACATGTTCTGGAGGGCATCCAAGGAGCAAATGCAGGAGATGAGACTCTCAGCACTGCCTTCTCTATAATTCCAGGTGAATGAGAGGTACAGTACAACCACTGTGTCTCAGAAGCATCTTGCTGGATGGGCACAAAGGGAGTCAAGCCCCCTTTTGCCAGAAGAGAAGAAAGACCTTGTCTGCCATGGGATGCCTTCTTGAGTCAAGGGCTCACTGGGGCATGGGCTTCCTCCTAGACCTGCTGCTGTGCTATCATGCCACGCTGAGTGGATCCCATGCTTCTTGATAACCATTGCACAAATGTGGCATTGGATGGAGGCACACCATTGTCTCTTGCTTGCTCCAACCCCTTCTGAGCACATTGGTGGGCCACACTGCAAGGGGAAACTACAGCAGGAAGAAAGGATCAGTGCTGGAAGAAGTGGGGGGGGGGGGGGGGCAAGGAGAGCTGGAAGCCTGTGTGCAAGGAGAAGGAAGGGAAAATCAGGATGATGAGTGTCTGGGTAAAGATGATTATTAAAGGTAACGTCTTCCTGTGCTTGTGCTTTTCCACTTACACAGCCAAAAGCAAGAAGTGCTGCTCTTAATATAATTCATGATGAAATTCAGAAAGGAAACAGGAAGGAGATTCAAAGGCAGTGCTTCACAAGCTCCCACTCCTGGGTGGATGGGCCACTAATTTTCAAGCTGTGGTCCACTGCGGCTTGTACTGCAGGACTGTGTTTACCCTATGACTTAGTGCCAGCAGTACCACTGGATAAGGCCTTTCAGAAGATCAGCATCAAATCCTATTTTTAAAGATTTAAAACAAAAATAACAGCAGCAACAACAAAGGCTTCATTTAAAAAAAAAAAATAGCTCTGAACAGAACTTTGGCATGATACTCTATGCCTCGGGCAATTCCCCCCACCAACTTTTAAATGAGCATGGATTTGTGCTTTTTGAGATGTCCAATTGGTGTGGATTTTGTAGGCGTTGTGAGATGGATACAGTTTTAAACTTTCTCAGTTGTTTTCTGGGTAAGAAAGTACATCGTGTAGGAGAACAAGGAAGGCCCACATAAGGGAAACAATGACATTCAAGTTGGATAAGAGGCAAATTAAAAATTACCAGTGTTTTCAAATATGCAGACTCCACCTTCTTGGTGTGTTTTGAAAGAAGCATGGCTGGGGCATGTGTGGCCATGAAGCTCGGCATTCTCAGCACAGTGCCTGTGATGAGACAAGAAGCCTCTGTTTCTGTACTGCTGCAGTGATGAGATCTGTTATTTGTCCGGGAGTTTCTCTTCTTCACGTGAATAGAAAAGCATACCTCAAAATTTAGAGGGACTGAAAATTCCTGGTCACCCTGAACAACGAAAGAATAGTGCACACTCTGGGACAACCCAGACAGAAAACTGCTGGTCAGATGTCTGACTGTGAAGCTAGAACAGACAGCTTACACGGCTGTCTTACAGGCGAAATGGTGAATGCCTATTTCCTTGTCTAACATTCTGCACTATAACCAGTTTACCAGTCTTTTTTGTTCCACTCTGCCACACATGCTTTTGTCTTGTCCTTCCTATCTAACCCTGTGCTATTCTCTGTTTACCACCTCTCGTTTCTCCGACTCCAATGATCCCATTCCCTCACTGGCTGGGATGCAGCCTTGGTTTCAGCTCCTGAGTTGATTCATAAGGCTCATATTGTGGGAGATGGAGAGATTATTTCTTCTCTTTCAAAACTCTTCTGAAGCCTCTCTCTGCCACAATAATTATGAGAAATGAGCAGGTGTTTAATTGTAGAGATACAGAACACTTGAGGAAGATAGACTGAAACTAGACAAATAAATGCTTGTAGGAAGGCATGTTACTGGTTTCTGTCTCCCACATCCACCACTCGTGTCTCAGAGCAGCATTTTCAGAGAAAATATAATATTTAATTTAGTCTGACATTACCCTGGCAAGTGCAATATAACAAATACATAAATAAAGACCACTTCAATGACCCAATGAATGGCCCAGTGGCTACAGAGGAACTTACAGTCCCACTGTGTGATGCTGAAAGGCTTTTTAAGACCAAACACAGTCAAGGACCAAATAACTCACCTCTTCTGGTATGCCAGCAGCAGTGTCCTCAAACACCAACTTACATCAGAGAGTCATCCAGGCAACAGCAGACATTGTTTCTTTCGATCCAGATGTGAAAACATCAGACCCCACAAGTCCCTTCAGATTGCTAAGGAAGCCTGACTTCCAGCAAACCACTGCAGCCACGTACCAAAAGCCTCTAGAATTAAGAACAGCAACACAAAGACAGCAACAATTGATTTCCTGTATCTGTGATTTACAGCTACATTCATCATAAGCTGGATGCGTGCTGGGGTAGCAGAGCACATGCAAGTACCACAGTACAAAAATATTCCGCTAGAACTTTTTCTCTAAGAGAGAGAGGCAAAAGTCGAGGTGTAAAATCACATATTTTTGCCCCATTGCTGCTTCTTTTGCCTTCCTTGCTTCAGATGCCTTTGCCTTTTCCAAGTTCTCTCCTTAATCAAGAAGCAAAATATGTATATGAGGGATGCACATCCAAGAACTTTTCAAAAAATCTTACAACAATGCTTGTTCCTCCCTCACAGTACCAGGAATATGAATTCAGTAGGTACATGAGCTCTGTTCTCTCTGGATGGAGTAGTCACACTTCCGAGCTTGCATTTCTTCCCTGAAGCAGCAGTCACTTTGTTATTTCTCCAGCCAACATCCTTTTGTTGATCCATGAAGTTCTGGCACTGCAGATGTGATAAGAATAAAAACATTTAAGCAATCGGTTAATCTAACAAATATGTTAAATATAACGAGACAATGAGATCAAATGCCCACTGCTTTCATTTATACCAGACATAAATCTCAGAGAAAATTGCACAGATGCAATCAGAGTTGAACACGAGAAGTGTTTGGCACATGTGAGCTCTGCTACCCTGAAGATAAGACTTGAAAAAAAGGACAGACTGCCTATCAATACCTTCACAGAGCACACCCTTTTGAGCTCTGTAAATACATTACATTCTCACCACAATACTTTTTTCTTTTTTCTTTTTTCTTTTTTTCTTTTTTTGCAGGGCTATCTTTGAACATACATGTCCTCATTTCAAACTCAAGATTCTTAAAGCATCCTTCCAATACTTTTCCCCAGCTTAGAATTATTAGTGAGCTATTTAATTGTACCTAACATTTACTAACTTTAATCAAAAGCCTCTGCCAATACACAAACCTATTTATGAAATAAGTACTTTTAACAATAAAATATTTTTATAAGTTGTCAGTTGTTTGCAGGTGGCCCTCACGAGCACGTCTTATTAATGAAAGGTGAGAAGGAACTTCCTGGAGGAGGCTGCTCCAAGGTTTGCAAGTAGAGTAAACCTGTGTTGCACTTCAGTGGCTGAGTGTTGTCTCCAGATTCACACAATGATTCTTTAGGGGATGTCTGAGCTTTCCAGACAGTGTGTTTAATTAGAAACTCTCCTAACTTCTATAGGGATTATTTTTAAATCACTTATTGAGAATAGGCCTTATTTTTCACCGTTTGTTTTTAAGTTCCTCTCATGACAAACCATTTTTCCACTTCTAACATTAAGCAAATATGTTCTTCTCTCACTCAAGATAAGAGATTTTTAGTGGAAATAAGTTAATTTAACTTTTTTTTAATGCACTTTAGGTACATATTCACCTCCCATGTAGGCAAATTCCTATTCAGCATTAAAGTTGCCCTGATTTGAAACACTTCAGTCATCACAGCATCAAATATGTGAAACCAAGAATTAAGCCCATGTTAAGTTTGAATGAGAGTGTACACATATAAGTTTAATGTGATTTAGTTGATGTGAACATCTCTTCCCACTATGCACAAGCTTCACAGGTGGGCTACACACGGATTTATGGGATGACTCTTGATCTCACAGACTTTACCACCAAAAACCCTCAAAATATTACCTAAAAACTGATCACCATAACTGTGAAACTAAACAGGAAACTCCCCAAAGTGTGATTCACAGTGCAAGAAGTTTCCAGATAATTCAAACCACTTACATTTGACATTATATTGGTGGGCTCAAAGTTAGTGTGAATGACACATCCAAAACACAAGACAGAATTAAAATTATCATCACAGAATCTTACCATAGAATGACTTAGGTTGGAAGGGACCTCAAGGACCATCCAGTCCCAACCTCCCCTGCTATAGGTGTGGGCAGGGCTGCCCCCCACCAGCTCAGCTTCCCAGATCGGCCCCATCCAACCCGGCCTTGAGCATCTCCAGGGGTAAGGCATCTACAGCTTCTCTGGGCAGCCGTGCTAGTGTCTCCTTGCCCTCAAACAGGCATACCTGCATTGGTACATTCAGCCATACTGAAGGCTACAAAGCTGTCTGGTAGAATATTTCAGTTTCCTAGAATGCCACATTCACTTAAATATTGCCCTTCAATTTAATATGTGTGAGGTTTGCAAGGCCAGCAGGAATGAAGGCAAATGTATCTAAGAGGATTTCAGCCTGCCCTCACAGTATTTTTTCTCTGAAGTTTTGCCAGGTTTAGAAAGCTAGGGAAAGGGTTCAAAACTTGGGGAAAACAGTTCTGAATAAAAATAAATCAGCCTGAGTATTCTGGGGGGTGACTGGAAAAGAAATTACAGCATGTTAATGTTTTTCCATCAGATTTCAAACACGCTGGATAAAACGGCACCTGCCCCCAACCCATGCATACAATCACTTCGAAATCTCTGAGCAATATCACAAGCGTGAGGCTGTGTATGTATGCCAAAACAGAAAGACTGTGTATGTATGCAGAATGACACACTAGTTCTGTGAGCAGACATGAACACTGAAGTTCACACAAGACCTTAAATGCATGGAAAGCAGAGCAGCTGGGAAGATTCCAAACGCCACGTCTTAGTTACTTAATCACCCTGCAAACACATTTCAGATGACTCTGTTTTTATTTGTTTCATGTTAAAATGCAAATCACATACCCTAGTTGTAATGAAACAATAAAGTAGAAAATAATTTTTGGCAAAAAGATCTTCTAAATAGATTTTTTCCCCTAAAATTGGCTTGTCAGATACATCCTCTGCTCAGTTTTAGTTCCTTCTCTACATTGCAGTTCTTTTGGTAGGACGCCAAAGCCTGTCAATTAACAGTAAGCCTATCCCTTATGAACAGAAGCAGGGACTGTGATCATGTTCAACTAAGATCAAGGATTAGTAAATCAGCATGGCACCAGATTGCAGACACTATTTAAACCCCACAGGCCTGCAAGCCAATGCAGCAATATTATATTCCAGCTGGATGCGGAGAACAGAATCACACAGTTACAGGGGAACTCACTTTTTACCTTTCCTGTGCAGGCAATTACAAGTCAACTTAAAATGAGCCCTGATTAAATCATGTTGGCTTTCTCAAATGCCAGTTAGGAAACATCCACATGCTGCCTCTGCCGGTATCTTATCAAGAACTCTCTATCAAACTAAACATATTTCATTACACCCACAATAAATTATTTGAGACTGGATTTTTTACAAGCAAACCAAATGTTACACCAGAGCTGTCGCAGAGGTTTCTTTTTAGAGCTTAAAGCACTGTAATGCTCTCTCAGCGATTCCATGGCACATGGGGTTGGTTCAAGGTTGTTTCTGCCATTTGCTGCAGAATCAGGCACATGGCGCACGGTGAAACATTTGGGGGCTTAATAAACAGTCTGACCTTCGGGCTTGATTTTCTTTGCCAGGAAATGGCCACCACTGCAGTACACATCCCATCTTTACTATAAGCATTCCTTCCCCCAAGGAAGGCTATTTTTTCCCTTTTATTTATTTATTTTCCTTGAGAAAGGGGTAGATTTCTTTTATCCCAGATCAAATGACAAGGGAAGGATCTGAGATGTTTACTGCCAGGTAAAACACAAAGTCATGGGTGTCCAGGGGGACCTCATTCCACAACCCTAATACCAGGCTGAAAACAAATGATATTATCAGAAAATGATCACAGAAAGCAAGCTTTGCTCAAAGAGAAACAGCCTTTCTTAACCTCTCTTTTAAATAACCTGAAAGCAAAGTCAAAGCACAATGAGGAAGGGTTACCTGTCCCACTGTTGCTGCACCCACCGTGTTTAGTGGGAACAACGTGCCATGCACTGCTAAACTGCTCGTGTTAACACAGCAATAGGGCTGTACCTAGAGAAGGCTCTTGGGTCTTCAGTGGAGGTTTTGTTTTAATACTGCCTCCCCTGCTGTACAGTAATTTTCTACAACTGTAAAGTAAAATCAGACGAAAAGATGGTGCTGTGATTTTCAGTCCTGAAATCTACATCTTCTTTCTCCAGGTCAAGAATGGACGAAGAGGGAGAGAGGCTACCACTGAGGGCTCCTGACCTAGTTCTAAAACGATGCCTTGGGAACTGCCTGCAGTCCAGCAGTGCCTTATGGCACTCAGATATCATTTGAGATAGGCAGTGGACCACAGGAGAAGGGATGTGCATCCAGGTGTAGTATGTACACTTGTGCTTTTGTGTAGGAATCATTCCCCCTAACTTGACTGAGCCATTACATAAATACATGTTTTGGAGCTGGTCACCACTGTCTGCTTTTGTGATCAAGAAGGAGAAAAACACATCTTAAGAGTGTGAATCATACCACCTAAAGTAGGCTCCTAAAAGAGGGTCGTATTCTCCTCCAGTTATAAAGAGAACCTAGGGAGACATTGTCCACACATAAGGACAATTTATACTGCCTAAACTTTGCTGGATGGAGATTAAAGGATGGAAATGTTCAAATGCCAATGTCCTGTTAATGAAAACAACTAATCTGAAGTTTCAAATAATATTCATTTAATGTCATTTTCTCACTTCCATGCGGCACACAAGCCCTGAAACAAAGGATGGAGCCTGCAGATATCTACGGAATCCTGAGAGATGCAGTAACCAGTTCTTTTTTTACCTCTTTCACAAGTATCCTACCAAAATCAGTTTCTTAGCAAATTGAATATTTTTTTTCATCAGAGCTCGGGGATTCAGCAATGGCTCTTACTCAGGGCTTTCCTGTGGGTAACATGGATATTAGCAAGGATATTGTGTGTTTGTGATCTTTTTGCACATTTGCTGTTGTGTGTAAAGGAATTTAGTTTTTGTTGTTTTTTTTTTTTGTTTTTTTTTTAATTAGATCTGAAGGAAAAGCAGTAAATGACTTAATCTCTTTACTGAGAGCATCTTAAATGATGTTACAGGAGATTCCTAGTGTAAGACTCATTGAAAACTCCATGCAGTGTTTTTCTAGCTAAAAAGAAACTAGCTTCTCATCCAAATGTTGCAGGCACAGGCTCGTGGCTTATAAATACAACCCTTAGCGTAAGTTTATATATAAGCACCTAGGAACAACTACCACATTGTCTCACTCCAATTTATAGGAGGGAGAGGAGGTTCTTTGATATATGTATACCCAACGTGAGATTAAAAAACAGCAGTTCAAATGTTGATCTCACCAACAAATATTTATCAGAGATTTATTATTATTATTATTATTATTATTTATTACAAATCTTAATCAGGGAGATGGGGAAAGGAGATGGGGAAGGGGAGGCGGCGACTATTCTGAATCAGGGTGACAGGGAAGGGAAAGCGGGTGATAGAGAAGATAGGAAAGAAGCAAGAATTGCATAAAGTGGAGATAGTCACCACCAGGATACAGCAGCGTCTCAACCTTTGTCCAGGATGTGTCCATCAGTGCTCCTCAGCAAGCTTTGAGACAGTGGTGCAAAAGAATAATCTCTTACACACATTCTTGTGTGCTTTTCTGAAAAGCACATGAATCACAAATGCAAGTGCCAAGTTTTTTTAAATGAAAATTCTGTCCCGTATCTTTCAGTACAGAAAGATTATCTTGGAAGAAAAGCTTTCTTAAAATCAGGATTTTTAATTGCATTAGCACCTCATGATCATTGAAGAGAAAAGAGATGCCATGCAAAGGAATTATCTCTAGTGATACTATCAGTTTTGCCTCTTTAATTTGGACCTGCAAGAAAAGACAGTTTGTTTCATTTGATGTTTCTGCTATATAATTGTTGGATGGACATTATTGGCTTGCTTGGTGTCTGATGGTCTCTGAACAGCTAAGTAAGAAAAAGAAGTGAACAGGCTGCAGAAGTTCTGATTGTAAAACAATTGCTCTTTGGAAATGTTACCATGCCAAGTGAAAATTCAAGAACTGAATGTAATTTGGCACTGCTAGAACTTGTTAGGGCTTTCTCTCCTCTTAGCAGTATCCTCATGTGACAGGATTTGGTTATAAGGAAACTCCTAGAGCAATCCTGTATCAGGTCCGTAAGGAGTTTGAAAGCCAGTCTGAAAAGAGGGAGGAGAGATGGCAAATGGAATGGGGATCTACAGGAAAAACACAACGAAGCCTGATGTAGCCTTTCCAGTTGCCTTTAAAGCCAAGATGTACATGCCAAAAGCTCCTCTGTGCCCTTGAATTCTCAAACTGTGAAGTAAACGTACACTAACATTTTCATATCCCCAAAACATAGAAAACAGATCATTTGCAGAATCCTATTTATATGCCTATCTAGAAAACCTATATTAAGTTTTAAAAATATACACAGCGCAAAATATGACTATTTTCTGTGGAAAATTGTGTTTGTTAATTAGAGGCGGAAATACTACATTATCGCTACCACTATCAGCTGACAGCTAATGTTTGTGTCAAACCACAAAGCTGCTAACGAGAAGCACTACAGTTTCGTAACACGGTCTTTTATTCAAACAAAAAAACCCCACAGGTTTTAGGATTTTTTTTTTTCTGCTGATCTTTTGCTGAGCTTATCAAGCTGAGCAGTCGTGGAATCAATCTCACTGAGGAGCTGCAATTTCTCCCCAATTCTCCCATGAAGCTTAAAATCAGGGCTTTGGCAGCAGCCCTCCCACCCACCCACAGCTTTCATGGATACAGATATAATGTAATTTTATTTTTATCCTGTATGCTCTCATATGGAAAGTCAGAAATACATTTGCACAGTCACATAATGTCTATGAAAGCAGCAGGAAGGCAAATTCTGTCTTTGCAACTTAGGAAGTTAGGGTAGAGCTTTCAAATACTGCGGTCACCAATGCCTTTTAAAGGAAAAAAAAAAAAAGAAAGAAAAGCTTTTCTTTCCTTGCTAATTTCTGACAGCAGGTACATTGCTAAATATTAGGTTGTACCTACATCCTAGTTTGGTGTTTGTTCCCTTGTCTCTATGGACCGTTTATAGTCATAAAAGCACAGGACTGAGGCATCCCAGTTATTCCTGTCTTTCATGTCCAAGCAAATTCAAGCAACTTAATCCCTTTTTAAGATTGTGTTGACAGTTTAACGTAATTAACATATTAAAATAATACTTCCAGTAATCATGAATTCTCCCTATGTATTCCAGTAATACATTGATTTAGAGTTTTTCTGTCTGACTTGAATTTCTCTTTGTTGCAGTCTAAGCCTGTCATTTCTCTCCTATCTATCTTAGTGAAGAAGAACATGTTATTCTCTCCCATGCAGCAGCCCTAACTTCAGCACCTACTATATCAAATCTCTGAATTCCCTTATTTCGGGCAAGCAGGTGAGAGATTCCATGTTTTCTGGAGCTTTAATCATTTCCACTGCTATTCTTCCGATTTTCTTCTGAAAATGCAATGCCTCAAAATGGACAAAATATGAGAGACCTTGCTAGTACTGAGCAAAAGGGAAGAAGAACTTGACAAGACATGCATGCTGGATTCCTATTTTTTATCCCAGGATGATGATGGCTTTTTTTTTGTTTTGTTTTGTTTTGTTTTTTGGCAGTTTATAGCCAAAGAAATTAGACTTCTTTTCCTGGCTCAATATGCTGCAGCCCCTCTCAAATTTGCTTGTTTTCAAATGTGCTGAACACAGTTTCTATGCCATAGTTGAGATTGTTAATGAAAACCGACTGGGGTCACTGACACTCAGCTGCTCTTTTTCAATATAGTGAAACATGTCATTTGATGGTGGGAAAACACAGAAAGCACAGTTTTCTTTTTTACCTCTGATTATATGTGTCATCTGTTCTATGTCTTGGTACTGTTATTTGTAAAGAAATTACCTGCAACAGGTCTGCATTTTTCACATCCCAAATTTACCAAAATGTAAGGTTTGAAGCCTGGCTTTTCCTTTTATAGAGTTTCATTTTTATTTGCTTTGTTTCTCTGTACAGAGTGAGTGCAATCAAGGGGAATATCCATTAAAGTTAAAGGAGGAAGGGACTTATTACATGAGACATGAGAATTATTTGTTAAAACCACTGTCTTCTCAGTAAATATATCCAAGGCTAGGAAGTGACTTGTTATGTAAGGATTCTCTGTCCCTCCAATTGGCAAGAGTGAATGTATCATAAGAAATAAAAACAAAACAGAAAGAATTTTCAGCAAACTATAGGAAGAAAAAAATTCTCTTGTAATTCAAATGAATGTCAGGAGGGAAGTCTGCCATAACAAATTTATCTGTAGGTAAAACAAATGTTTAAATATACAGCTGAGTTTTAAATATAAAGCATTGGAAAACATTTGCTTAAAACATTTCATTAAACATCTCAGTTCATTTTTCCATTATCTTTTCATAGTTAAATCAAACTCCCATAGGAAAAAAAGAGTATAGGAGGCTGTGTTCTTTCTTCCCTAAGTGGACACCTGAGAAAGATATGCAAAGAAGAAAGAATATTTTATAATGAGATGGCACAAGATTGGTCCTTCAATCCTTTCTTTTAAATACGTCTTTAAAATAGCTTTGAACAGAGTCTTTTCCTCCTAACCATGTGCACAGCCATGCTGTCAACTAACCATGTCAGCTTGCGGTGTTGTACTCCTAAATTCCAGTTTTTGCCCTTAAGACAAAATCTAAGTGCAGTGTGAAGGATAGTTTCCCTCAGAGAGTGTCCCCACTAGACACTCTGGAAGACACTGCAGCAAGGCTGGATTCTTCTGTCCCACTCCACCTTGCTTTGAACATCCCTGTGAAAACTTGTGTTGCACACCAGGCATAATCTTTTTTTTTTTTTTTTTTTTTTTTTTTTTCCCTGGAGATTAAGGATATTTAGGAAATTATTTTAAGAATAATTTCTTTCTACCTGCAGGCTACCTATAGCTTCAGGGTAGGTCAGAAGACTAGGCGTCCTGGTGAGGACTCATCTAGATCAGTGCCATGTTCTGGGTCCCTCAGTTATTGAAAGAAGTGATCCATTTGCAGGTTGACCAGAAAAAGGCAGAGGAATGCTCGGAAGACTAAAAGGACTTCCTAATGAAAAAGGTTTTATCCTAGAGAAGTTATAGAAGCAGTCTTCAAATATTTAAAGGACTCCTTTAAATGCTCATGTTTATTGATATGTGTTCTCCATGTCTGTGAAGGCTGGATAACACCGGACTTAAACAGAAGCAAGAAAAATTCAGGTTAGGAACAGAAAAAGACTTTGTAACAGATATACTGAAGAAGCAGAGGGACAGATGATGTGAGGAGACAATAGAACTTCCAGCATCAGAGGTGTTTAAGACAAGACTGGGTGACACACCCTAAGGAACTGGAGTGTGTAAATTATTCTGACTTGTGAAGGTCTAGTTATGCCCCTGAGGTCATGTCCATGACTCTGCTTCAGGTATTTTTGTGAGTTGCTGTAGGTGCGGGGAGAGTAGGATAGAGAAGTGAGTACTACAGATTAAATGGGAGGCTACTCAACAGCACATCCTGACATAAACGAAGAAGAGGTCTGTAAAAGCAGGCAAAACTTTACTGGGAAGCTTTAATCTGTGACTAGCTATCTAGCCTTGAATTTAGATTATACACTTTCAAAATCTTAAAGAAAACTTGAATTTGAACTGCTGGAGAAGGGCAAGCATAAAGAACTGTTCACCTTCAATGAGTCAGTGCATATAAAAGGAGAGAGAAGCTTGTCTTTCCCACCCAAGGAAAAGTGCTCTTCAGAAGTGCTAGGTGGTGGAGAAAATCCCTTTAAACAAGTATTTCAAAAATTGTCTTCTAAGTTAATCAGTACCTAATACTTTGTGGTTATTTCTCAGTGTAGAGGGAAGGGAGCAAACACTTCCAAAACACTGCATTGGCAGACACCAAGGCAGAGAGCAACGTTGTGCTTCCATAACAAAAAGGAAAGAATTTAGCTTTCTTTCCTCACATTCAGTGGTGTTTCACGTAAACAAAAAAGTACGACTATCAGTATTATTCAAGAAAATAACATAACTATCCTTCCTGGTGCACGTTGTTTTTATTCACCAGGGTACAATCATATTGTGTATATGTGTGTGTGTGTGTCAGCACATGCCACATGACCACGGGGAGGGGGGTGGTTTAGTGTGCAGAATAATGTAATTACTCATTCTTGAATAAAAGGATAATTACTGTCACAGAAACCCACACAACTTGCAGATCTTTTTGTTCTTTTAAAAATGATATATACAGTATTTCCTACTTCCTAACAGGATGCATCCTTTTCCTTCTGATTCCCCCTCCCCTCACTTAAGCTGAATTACATACATTCTGAGTGAGTAACAGTGAATAACAAGGGATACCAGTAAATGGATATAGTAAAACAATAAGCTTATCTGGATTTTATAAAAATAAAAGCAATGCTGTCTCTCTGGAGTCACTGTAGTGAGTCACCGTTAGTTAAGAAATTGGGTTGCCAACAATGACAAGATTCCTTCAAGTATGACTTTCAACAGCACACCTGGAAGAGGCTGGGAAAATAAGAGGTAGAGCAGAAACATACAGACTGACCAAATGCAGCTTAACTTTTCAAATTCACATTATGGATCTCATGTTTTAAGAGCAGCGATAGCTGATGTGCATCCTGCTGCAAGACTCAGCTCATAGGGCAGATGGCGGACTAGGCAGTGTGAGAAGTGACCCGAATGACTGGGAACCATCAAATTATAGAATCGTTAAGGTTGGAAAAGACTACTGACATCATCCAGTCTAATCACCAACCCATCACACGATTCCCATAACTCAGAACCACATCCACATGGTTTCTGAACACCTTCAGGGACGGTGACTGCATACCCTCCCTGGGCAGCCTGTGTCAGTGCATCACCAATCTTTGTGAGAAGAAATTTTGCCTAATATCCAACCTGAACCTCATCCACAGACTGTCTGATGTCTGGGTGCCCTCCTTCGTCCTACCCTCCAGAAAGGTCTTTGGGAATGCAAGGAGTCATCTTGGAGGGATTTAGGCAGCTGTTAAAAGGGGAAAGACAGATTTATTTAAGATCTTTGAATTCCTATTGCCAGCACCGAAGCAAGGAGAGGAATTTCTCTCATGCTCTTGCTAGGTCTAAATTTATATCTAGGGAGAAGCATCTGCCTGACTAAAAGACACTGGAGCAAGAGAAGTGGCATAAATACTGGGAACTGCTTGAACAAGACCTCTTCACATCTGCTGACAGAATAAGCCTACTCTTTTTTTTAAGTGGCAGTGAGGCTGTGTGGAAGGCTTTCAAAGGCGTCACGTGAGACTGGATCTCACAGACACAACTGTACCTCTATAAACAACCGTTTAGGAATCATCACTTCTTATATTTTCAAAAGAAATTGTTTGAGAACATTCCTCCCCAGCAAATTCCCTCTAAAGATATATCTACATTGCAGTTATCTTGGTTTTCTCTCGCCTGTGGCTTCCACTGAACTTTGGCTTGCCCCAGCACCATTGCTGGTAATAGCTTGTCATGCAGACTAATGCTAACTCAAAAGTCTTTTTGAGCTTCTGTGTCTCATACATAGACGTAGCCTAACAAAATCCGGACCCGGGAAACATACTATACTCAGACTACTGGTATAGGTCTGGCAAATAATTCAGCTTCCATGATGGTACTCTGAAGTCCCCCATCTGAAAAACATGATGTTTTGTCCACAAAAGCACCACTTTGCCAGTTTCAGGAACTGATACCTTGTTCCAAAGGGATCATGAAAAGATGAGAGTACAGGCTACTCTGCACCCCATCAGAAACAGTAGGCTGCCTGCTCCCGGCTGCAATTGAAATTCTGTCTGTTTGCAGTAACATCCTTAGCAACCAAAAACTGCACAAGACAATTCATGTAGGTGAGGGGTATCCAAGCAGCCAACACTTCAAATGCAAGCTTTTCTCGCAGGCCTCAAAAGCAATTTCTTTTTTTTTTTTTTTTTACAAAATCTTGATTTTATTTAAAGCTCATGCAAGATATCTTTCTCGCTCACAGATTTAGCATATCAATGTTCCTGGGAAGTCATCATCATTGCTTTCATTCTATAGATTTCCTTGCCCTCCAACAACTCAGATTGTGTGTTGTCTCAACGGTTCCCTTCAAGTCAGCTCTGACAGCTGAGTCAGACCAGAAGAATGGTTGAATTAAAAAGCCTGACAATCTTCTATCCCTTATTCAGCCAATAACATCATTTGTTCATTGATTGGAAATTAGAAAGGCTGGAAGTAGTTCTACTATTTTGTTTGGTGGTAATTTACAACTGCTGATTTTGTGCAAACCTCTGTATTTCCCATTTAGGGCCAGATCACTGCAGAAGGAAAACAGGAAAACCTATAGTAAATTGCAGGAAGCCTCAGAGCAGAACCAGTTTAACCAGCAGGTGCACCTGACTGGCACTCACAGCCCATGTGAAGGTTTGCTCTGTTGCACTGGTTTTGAAGCAACACGTCAGGACGATGTTTGCAGGATGCCGCTTCTCCCCCACTGGTAGACAAGCAGCTTCTGTGATGCCCCGAGTGTCAGTCCAAAATAAGTGCGTCAGTCCTCCACTCTGCTCAGACTGCAGCTAGGGCTCACGTTAGCTTCACGGTGTGTTCTGCTGCTACCAAAATATTCTTCGCAATTCAAAATTCATATTTTTCACACGCTCTCCTAATTTTCACTTAGCTTAGCTTCTGATCTTGCAAAATTACCCTCCAATTCTCTTGCTTTAACCAGGTGATTTATATTAAAAAAAAAAAAAGATTAATTATACTCATTTTCACATCCCCACTTAAACATAGTTAGCATTTGCTGACCTCTACTCCCTGTTAAACCCATGTTGAATCAACTCCAGCTGTTGACAAAATACCTTCCACATTTCTTGAGTGGATTATTCACTCAATAGGGCATTGCATCTTCAGCGTCTGAAATGGCGCTTTTCAAAGCTTCTTCACATTTATCCATCCTTGCCTTTGACACCTAAAATGTTGTAATGGCAGGATCTGAGGTACTTCTAGAAATCCACCCATTTCACAAACACTTTCTCTCTCAAGGTTGGGCCCAGAACAGGCTGTGTTCTCACAGGCAAATTGCGAAGGACTCCGGAGCTGCGTCTAAGAATGCCTCCCATCACCTCGTGTCTACTCTTCTTCTGAAAGATGAGGAATCAAAATGCTTTGATCCAACTCTCTGATGAGCACGCCTTTGAATATGTAAGAGATTTTGATTCACCATCTCCACTTGCTCTGCAAGCTTATAACAAGTCTGGCTGTTGATACCGTCCATGATCCCTGAATTATATCCAAACTTTCAAAGCTTCTTAAGTGTTATCGATATCAGACTTCTCTGGGAAACACTGTCTACTTTGATTAAAAAAAAAAAAGCTGTTGAGTAAGAAAAATGTTGGCATTTTAAAAGGTTATTTTTCCAATTGAAAGAATTCTTCTCATTTCCAAAGCTTTAATTCTCTACCTTAGCAAACAAAACTCAGAACAACCATTTGAGGCTGGCAGACCAAATTTGATTTTGGCAACAGGGTTCACCTATAAAACCTGTTTTATTTACATTCTTTCTTGATATTATATATAGTATTAAAATGTCAATATTAGGGAAATAGTCCCCTAGTATTGGGGGGTAAAAAAAAAACCACAGTGTTTAACATTAGCTCACCATCAAATAAATATTCTCTTTCCTCTGAGGGACACGAGAGCATTATAAGAAAAAAATGCATAAGCACAGAGGGCATTTCTTCAGAACACTGAATAGAAGAGAAATGACAGAATGAAAAGAGAAATTGCCTGTGGGTACCCCAACTTTTCATCCTGTGCTAATTGCTGTCTGAGGGCTCAGAGGAACTCCTCAGATGCTGTGCGCTCACCGCCTGTCTGGGCACTGTTCCCCAGGGTTACCAGCAGGAAAATACCGGGGGGGGGGAAAAACACAAACACTTTTTTGACAGAAGAGCAGGTGCTTACAGGAACAGCCCCAACCACAGAACAGTAACAAAAGAGCAGCCATAGGGTGGATGCAAAACTGGCCAGAATGCTGTGCTAAGAAGTTAGTGATCAATGGTTCACCAGCACATTAAAAGGGTGCACTGAGAGGGGTTTCCCAAGAGTCTGTCTGGTGACTGACGCTATTCAATATTTACATTATTAACTTGGATGATGGAATAGAGTGTACTCTGTAAATTTACAGCTGACTCCAGGCCAGGAGGAGCTGGAAGCACTTTGGATGACAGGAGTTGGAGCCTGAATGAGCTCTGAGAAACAGGAATGGTCTGACAAAATTTGGATGCAAAGTTCTACATTCATTTCTTCGTTTCAGCTGCATGAATACAGAATGGGAAATGACTAACTGCTTAGCAGCTTTGCAGGATCCGGAGTCATCACAAGCTGAATGTCAGCCAAAGACATCACACAGCAGCAAAAAGAAAACACCAACCAACATGCAGGAATGTGTAAACAGCATTGGGTCATCTGTAAGACACATGAAGCAATCCTTCTGTCTTCTCTGATGCTGGCAAGCGTGGGGTCTAGTTACAGGCACTGGTTTTCATGAAGTTGTTTACTCACTGGAAAGAGTCTATAGGGACAGGGCTACTGACAAGGGTTCTAGGAAAAGAGTCACTGAAGGAATCGCAATGGCCAGCAAATAAGACTGAGGGCACTGAAAAAAACAAAAGGATAGACAAGAGGCAAGGTGACAAGTAGGCTCAGTTTAGATGATTGTCACTATTTCCTTGATGAATGTAATTGATGTATTTTAAGTTAACTCTTTCCACGCTACCTTTCTGTTCTGCAGTCCCTACATCTCGCACACACATAAGAGGCTTTAAAAAGCCACTGGTGTATTAGCTTACTATTCAAACTTCTGTCCTACTCATACCATTTCAGGAAAACAAAACCTGTCTAGACGTTATTTGTAGAACATCAATCAAAATTCAAAGTTGTAGTTATTTCGTGCCCTCTTTTATTCTTTCTCACAGGCTTCTACCACACTCACATCTTTAATCACACCACTTTTATGTCTGCATATCACCAGTCTTCCATCTTCCTCCAGTCCCTGAAAATCCTATTCATATATTAATTCATTTCATTCTGATTTTCTCCTGCTGTGGACCCAGTCATCATTCGCAAGTCTCCAGCTGCCGGTGTCCGGATTGTTTCCTTCACCACACGGAATGGGAGAGAAGGCATCCTGGGAGGTCTCCATGTTATGATCTCCTCAGCACATCACCACATGACTGTGTTCGGATGTTTTAGCTTCCTTTAGAATGCATAGGCTACAACACTTTCTGTTCTGCTACACTTCCAAGATTCAGACCGTGTTAACCATTTGCAGAAGTACCAACTTGCCTTCCTGGGACAGTCCCTCAACGTCAGGGATTAAGGTTGAATCACCTGTACGAGCGCCTCCATTGCTGGTACATATGGTTTTCCCCTGCTTTTACTTCATGAGCACTTCAGTTAAAAATTTGCCTGTCAGGGAGATATGTGGTCACAGAAACACATAATGAACATGTTTACCTGGAGTTACCTGTTTGAGATGGTGTCGGAGACTCATAGAGCATCTTCTCTTAGCAGACACTCTTCAGCCACAAGTTACCATTCCCCAGTAAATAGGTTGTTCTGAAAGTAATGCCTTCTATTTATTTCCCTGGAAACAAAACTACTACAGATACAAAGAGCACAATAATACTATTTAAAAGAGCAAATTCTCAGTTACAAAGCACTATTTTCAACACAACACCATTATTAGCTACGCATTTTTGCCAGCGATCATCAAGAGCCTGCATGCTTCGCTCATAAAAATCTGCATGGTCATCTGGGAACATGGCTTGTCTTTCACTGGCTTGCCTTGCCATTACTGAAATGTACCATCCACTGCTCACTGAGCTCACACTCACTGCTGGTCTTCATAAACATTCAACAAGTGTGGACAAAGGTCAATAGATGGTTCAATATTTCCACATGGAGGAATTAAATGACATACCTTTACTTCGTACGCACTTCCATGTCAGACATCGTTGTGTCGCACTGCCCCTCTGTTGCCATCTATCACAAAGCAACAACATCTAACAGCATATTGGGGGGAAGGTTCAACCTCTACAGGCATGCCACCTCTGATGTCATGGGGCAAAATAATAAAACAGGAGACAATATTTTCAGAGCAGCCTTCATACATACGGAACAACAGAGGTGAGAATTCCTGTGTCCCTTCCTTGACGCTTGTCCAGTGCCATACTTGCTGCTATACTGCCAGAACTCACACCAAAGTACACAGAGGAGAACTCATGGTCCAGCCTTCTCTCTCTGTCCATAAGCACTGGAAACAAACAGCTGTGAGGAAAGAGCTTGGGAACCATAAACGTCTGAACTTCAGCAGACACTTTTTAAGGTAAAGTAGGTCTCAGCACTCCATCTCTTACAGTTTCATAAGCATGCCTTGGGCTTCTCAGTCTCTGAAGGAGTGTTAAGCCCTCTCAGTCTTCACAGCACCTAAACATCACCTTCATCTGGTATTCAAAGATCACCAGCTATTGATTCACTGCTTTGTTATAAATGTCTTTATTGCACTACTTTTCCTGGACTACCTACTGAAGTTTTATGCAATTTAAATAACACCTATTACTAAAAGAGTCAGTAAAACATTGCAAGGGTATCTGGTATCCTAACTAGTATGCCCCAAAGACTCAGCACAGCGAAAGGTTAGTGACAGAGACAGGCTGGGCACAGGGAGCACAAAGATGGGAATAAAAAGTATTTCCTGAGGTTATACAAACTCAGTGATGGCCCTTGAGGAGGTCCCAGGACCAAATCAAAGTGTCTCCCCATCCTGCTCCTGCTTGGTCCCTGCACCCCACGTCTGGCAACCCTGGAAAGAAATCTAAATACCCGGGGGTGCGTAGCAGCGCCATGTGACGCACGCCTGAGCTCTGTGGGAGTAGCCAAACATGCTGCATTTATAATTCAGTACAGCAGTACATCACTAAAGAGATCATTTTTCACTTTATACATCTTTAAATGTACGCAACATTTTAACAATGCTTATACGAAGCACTTTTTGTATGCAGTTCATCTCACTGGTTCAGATGGAATGGCATTGTCTGTGAGGTCTCATTGCAGAATTATTGCACTTTTATATTTTTTGTCGTGCCACGAGATGTGAAGTCCGAAATATCTACCTTTCTGATTGTCAGTCTTTCCTTCACAGCGATGGCTGAGTGAAGACAAAATAGACAACTTGTTTTGTTGAATCAATAGAGGCACATTATCACAGCAAGATTATAATTCAGGTGTACAATACCTGTATTTTACAGAGTACAGAAACGAAACCGCCATGTGCTGCGTGTCACAGCAGGTAACTAATATCAACAAAGGACCAGAGACGATGTTCAAATACTGCTGTAGAGCTCTAACTTCAATCCACAAAAGCAAGACAATTCAAAGTTAAGGCTAAAGCTCTACCCGTAATCCACTCTGCTTTGGAACTGTGTTATGAATGCAGCTCAACTCTGTCTCACCTATGCGTGGCTACACGTTGCTACACAGATGGCTACACAGATAGGGAAAGAAAGCAAACCTGCACTTTTTTTTTTTTTTTTTTTTATGCAGATTCCTATAGATCATTATGTACCTGGTAAAGATACTGTTTCCTAATATTTGCATTCACCTGAGCCTGAAAATTGGGACACTTTGGGCAGGCTGCAATAATTAAGAATGCATTTGGGACAAGCAGAATTTAGATGCATACATATTCCTCTTTGCTCCTTAGGATATATTGGAGTTTTGGGATAGCAAAACTCAGGAAAAGTCTGTTTAGTGAACTATCCTCTGTCAGTTCCTGCATCTTTCTGAAATAAGAATTGCTAAGAGCCTGAAAAAGGGAAGAGTCCACGTTGGAATCAAAATAAAAGGGCATCAGAGGTACTCCGTGTTAAGAACATATTACTTCGGCCCATCGTTGTAGGTAAGGAAATATAGTGCAGCTAATAAAGTAATCTGTCTCCAGGTGAAAACGTAGAGGAAAACAAAATGAACTTAGCCATATCTCAGGTAAGAATTTTTTTTCCTCCAATGAAGATCACATTTCAGACTTAGAAACGACGGTTGCTCATGAAAACCAGTTGACCTGCCAAGACTGTGCATCAGTCCTGTCACCAAAATTTTTAGTCCCTGCCAAAAACAGCTGCCACCCTGCGCCAACATCTCCCACAGCTCAGAATGACTTCAGGAAATCAAATTCTGCCCCAGGCTGCCCCCGTCCCCGGAGATATTAGTCATTTGCAGCTTCCTCTAGAGAGGTGTCAGGCCTGGCACTGGGCTTTTGCAGCTTGTCTGCAGGCACTGGGGTCAGCAGAAAGGGGATGAATCCATGTTTTCCAAAGGGTGTCAATGGCAGTAGCTGTGCCACAGAAAGTAAGGGGCTGGGAGCACATTGAACACCGTACCCTTTTCTCCAGGGCTTCTTTCTACCTGTGCTAACAATTTAACTACTTTTTCCCAGGTCTCAACAATTTCAAAGCCCTGATGGATTTAACCAGCAGTAGAAAGGGAATGTTTATGAATGTTTATCAAAGACCTTAAGTACCACTATGGAAATCTCAGGCATTTAGACTTTGTCATTTCTATTTATTTATTTTTTTACACAACAGGGACCTGACAGCTCAGTCCCAAGGCTTTCAATCCAGGCACAGCTTTGCCCTTGATTTCAATGGCAGGTGCCACAAGATTTTGTCTGACAGATCCTGCTGAACGAGCAACAAAACATTTTCACTTCTCAAAGCGAAAATTCACATACAGCACTCACAAACTTGTAGGCCATTTACAGCTCTGTACGCCTACAGCCAGGAACCGGTAACATTTCCAAGGCACTACTAGCTCTCGGTGGCACAAACCACGCCTGCCTTCAGAGGAGATGACAGGTTCCTGGGCTGGAATGAAGAAATGACAAAAGGAGCTGTGCCTGGGACCACCATCAGGACCGGCTGGCGCTGTGTGAGACAAACCAGCTGCACCGGCCCAACCTGCGCTTTGTCGCTTGCCTCCAGGTAATTGCCATCTCTCTGGAAAGTAGTGAATCTTCTGAGACTCAGTGGGGTCTTTAAAGCATTGTCACGTAACAAAGGGGCTTGTTTGACTTTGCTATTGAAAAAAATAAAAGACTAAAGTCTACCTGTTTTCCACTGCCATATTTACATGACTCTCTCTTCTTACAAGCCAGGAAAGACGATGCTGGGGAGGGTTTGCCCAACTGCTCCTGTTGGCCAAGATGCAGCTCATGAATGACAGTCTGGCTACTGGGGGAATAGATGGAGCTGTGATGCGAGATGGGACAGTAGGTATTACCGCAGGGCAAATAAAAACAAAGCTAGGACACCATACTGCAGATATTCATCCTTTGTATTCTCTCAAAGGGCAAACTAATCTACTAGCCCAAGCAGATTAGTAAACAGCACATTCAGCTTTCAGGGACCTTCAGGACGTCTGCGGAGCCTGTGAGGTAAAACAGTAAGAAGGGGGGGAAGAAAAAAGGAAGTAAATGACGTGATGTAATAAGAAAAAAGAAACCAAAGTATTAGAGCTGCTCACTCTCTCACCGCTACGAGGAAGATCAGAGAGGAGTCTTTTGTGTCAGTTTTATTTTGAACCCATTTCACTGCTGAATATGGGAAGAGATTAGTTCACTGCTAATTGTGCTGTTGGTTTTGTGATTCTATGAAACCCCCCTAAAAGTCTGCATGCAAAACCAACGAGGTAGAACATGTTTGACAAGCTTAGTTCCAACATGACCAACGTAGCAGGAAAAGATTTTAAAATCATTGCCTCTCTTCAATAACAATAGTACATACAAGTGTTTACAAGAGGATTAACAGCTGCTTTAGTGAGCTGTATTAAAGATTCCTTTATCAGACAAGTTTTATCAAAAAACCTGTTGGAGCGCTATGCAGCTAATCAGATGCAAACAGAAGCGGGTTACGCTACTGACTTGATTTCACTGCTTTAAAAAGGATGCACGATGTATCTGTATAATATACAGGATACATACAATAAGCCATACCTATTAACAGCCTGCCCAATTACAACAACAGCAAAAAAAAAAAAAAGCTCCACAAGCAACGACCCCTAGCACCTGGTAATTAAAATTGCTAATCACCAGCAATTATCTGGCACGGCTTTATAGCCAGGCAAAACAGTTTGACCCTTTGCCCACTGAAAGAAGAATGTTTGCTGTCTATTGATAAGTGCTTAGGCAAAGCTGTGTTCGGCTCACATCCATTAAGTGGCGACTAATAGGAAGTCAACAAAGGAGCTCTGACATCTGTAGCAGGCACTTCTGGCAGGCCAGGTTGGGGAGCACAGGTGTCTGATGGGCTCCTGCCAAAGACTTGCAGGCAAGACACAGGGAGCAGTTCCTCAAGAGCACACCGAGCTGCACATGTCTCAAGACTGATTCCTCTGCCACCAAAGAGTAAACACAGTTAGCTTCCAGAACAAAGGTTAAAATGATTACTCTTCCTGGGAACGGTTGCTTGTTCTCAAACTCCATACATTCATATTCAGAGAGGTAGCAAGTCCTGCAGACAGAGTCATTTAGACAAAGACTTTGCTTTATTAGGAGTGTGTTTTCTGTTCTTACTAAGTATTGAATTAAAGATGTCTCTCTCGTGTGCTCTTTAAGTTTGAGATAGAGAGTTTGAGATAAAGATTTTTTTTCCATAGGATGCTATTGTGCTCAAAGCTATAAAATACCCTTCCATTGTTATTGCTCTAGGAAGCTGCTGCTAGAGATTATTTGAACTACAATAAACAACTCCATTAAAGCTCCTGAGCTCACCAATGTCTCTCATAAGGTCCTGGATAAAAAGATCAATTTTTTTTTTCCCCTTTTTTGAGAAGTGTAAGTTGTCTGGTAAAAATATTGCAAGCTTCTACTAATGAAATGACCTACAAAACCTGAAGGACAAAGCATTCTTTAATCACCCATGAATGCAAATTCCTTCAACAACAGGCACACCAGAGGAGATCAGAAATCCTGGAGCAGTTGGGGTGCAGAACCAAACCACTGTAGCCTTCATCCCTTCATTTAGAAAAGGGGCTCTTGGGGATCGTGTCAAGTGGGACTTCCAATGTGAAATGACAAAGGATTGCTCCCAGCATGCACATTTAAGTACACCAGCAATTTGGGGACACTTGGATTTGCACATACCATCCCTTTTTCTCCTTAGGTTCTCCAAACACCTCCACGTACATCTTTGTGCTGTGGCAAAAAGAGCAGTTTTGAAAGTGGGAAGCAACACTGCTGTCACGGTAGTAGATACCTACTCTGCCAAAAGCATTAACAAAATCATTTAGAATCTTCTCTCTCTTGCTAATTCTTTTGTAAACTCTCCTTCCAAACTACTTTAAGTTACTGAGTTTAGACACAAGTGAGCAGGGCATGAATAAAGCAGCAACAAGATGCACCTCTGCAGTGTTTGCATTGATAAGACTCTGCATCCTGGCAGTACATCTCTTGTTCACAAAGGACACATCTCAGAACTCAGTGCAGCTCTTGTTTAGTCCTTACAGGAAGGAACAGCTTTACAATGGGCACCCATATCTCACTCCATCGTAATAACGCAGCCAGAGCTTATTTCCAGGCTCCTGGGCTGGCATACACTTTCCTAGGTCATCCAGTTCAGCCCCAGCTGAGGAGTTCCTAAAACATGAGTACTCTTTATGAAAGCTACCTGTAACTACTTAAATGAAAGTTCAGATAACAATGCTAAAAATAAATACTCCACCGCCCCGAAAACATAATAGAACAGGCAAAAATTTCCCCATATTCCACACTGATTTTTCATTTTTTAAGGAAATAGAAGAGGAAGTTTAATTTTTGTTTCCAGTTTTGCATGCTTGGCATATTCTTCATTACTTCCCAGTTCTTGATCATCTCAGTACTACCACAGGATTTCTGTCTACTGATTTTTGTAAGTTCCTGCCAGTATCACAGAGCTAGTTTTCTCTTTCACAGATCCTCAGCAAAGTCAGAAAATTAATGAGAGTCACTGCAGGTACGCCAACTTATGAGCTTGGGCTGTAAGGTGCAAACCAAACAGAATGATAGGGCGTAAATTCTGGCACTGCACAACATTCAGAGCCTTCTGCTTGCACGTGTAATTCAATAATCTATGGCAGAAGAGAACACTAGCAGATTTGTGTAGCCTACCCATCACAGAGTAAATGACACAATGACTCTTCTCCAGGTTAGAAGAGGTGATTAAAAATGTGAAATGGAAAGCAGGAATAGCTTTTCAGATGCTCCTCTACATGGGAAAAGAGTGGCCAATGACATTATGGAAACATGTTTGCTTACCAACAATTGCACTGAACAAAAAATCATTGTTCAAATGACAAGCTAATGGAAAAGTTATTAGGGATAAGACATTCCATTGTTTTTATTTTTCTCTCTTTTTGAGAGGGTGAATCTCAGCAGGTAGTGGTTGGAGAGGTGAAAGAATTCAGGGAACAGTAAATTGATCACCCATTGAAAACAGCATGGCGCAAACTAGAAGACAGATGGTGAGCTAAGTAGCTTGTGTTGCCAATCAACCATTCATGTTATTGCACCAATGTACCTATATACGTAGAATATGTAGGTGACAGAGTGGGTGCACAAGTTCACCAAACCACCACTGCATAAGAGGTGCCTCTTTGCTGTGTCATTCCAAAACAAAAATCAACACACCCATTTCTCCTTCAGGTAAAAGCCTCACTGTGCCCCACAGGTCAGTGAATCCATTCCAGGCTTCCTTGGAAGAGAACCGCAGAGTCAAGTGCCTTCCACTGAAAATGTCCCACCAGAGACTTCTAGGCAATTAAACCAGAGGGACTTCCTGCTCAAGTGCCTGTTAACCTCTTCTATTCTGGGGAGGAAGACAACATGAAGAAGAGAGGTTCCAAACTGCTTAACCGCTGTGCTCCATGAGAAGCGCAGGTGAGCAGTGCCAGCATAGGCACAGTCCTGGAGAGAACTCTGTCCTGGGACAAAATGTCTCAGAGGGCATTCCTGCTGTATTCTCACTGACAGCTTGCTAGCCCATGGGAGAGGAATTATCCCATCCTAGTAATCAAGAATATAATCCTTATCTCACCACACTACTCGAGATGGACACGGGGTGCTAATGCTTTGTGGAAAGACAGGCACTCGCTGAGAAATCTGTTCCCTCAGGTTCAATACATTCAGTCATACTCCTTTAACATCAGGTCCATCTCACTCAAATCAAAATTCAGTGCATTTGCTCCCATCTCCCTCTCATGTTCATGTCTCAAAAGCTCAGGTGGGCTTTTGAATGGCAAAAATGCAGCTCCTCTGAAACCAAACTGCTTCCAAGCACCGTGATGTGATGGTGCCTCTGTGGCCCAAATTGTCTCAACACCTCACTTACCAAAAGAAGGGCACAGGGAATCACCAGAGAAAGAGTAAGCTGGGAAGAGTGAGCCTGTGGATCATGTACTCCTGACAATCATTTTCCCCCACTGCCTCCTAGACTCATCCAAAGTTGATGACAGGATACTACAGGGAAGAAAAATAGAACTATATAGCAAAAAAAAAAAAAAAAAAAGGAAAAATCAATCAAACAGCTTATAAACTAATATGTTTTAGAAAGAGCTTCCTAAAAAAAAAATGGAATTAGAATGCAACTTGCAGGCATATCTTGCAGGCATATGCAGACAACAGGGACGATAAATCCTGACTCCAAACTCCACAGCTACATTCCGGGAAGTCAAAATGACCACAGATTCAAAACATGCAGGCATTACATTTACGCAGCAAGTATAATCATTCACGGGATAAGCAAAGGGACTATATGGGGAACATGGTTTGTATTGCTAGTACATGACCATTCCAGGCAATTTCCATTTTGCAGAAAAGTAAATATTTCACCTGAATAAGCATGGAGGCGCTTTACTGGCATGAGACAGATGGCTAATAAGCAGCTGAGGAATTGCTGCTAAAGAAATCAGGAATATGAAGCCAATATCTCCGTTCTATTTCGTTCATTTTCACATTGTTTTCAAATGATGATCCTGTTCATCCCCAGAAATCTCCAGAATAAAGCAGTAGCACAGAAAATTACTGCTGTGTCAGCAGTATTTATTCTACATAGCCAAAATTTACTCAAACAGATATGAAGAAATTTGGCACTCTTTTGTTCCCAGAGAAACCATGCCATGTTTTCCTATTGGTTGTCAGATACCACATCTCTGGCATACTGTAACTTAATCTAGTGAGTGCTCTCTCAGTCCCCTATTTGGTAGGGAAGGAACACGTTCACCTCCACAATTCTCAGACACACTTCAGTGACAGAAGACCATGATTTGGTTCCCAGCTCAATTTCTTCCTGTTTTAGTTGCTAATGGTTGTTAAATGAATTTTGTATGCACTTCACCACTTTAAATACGCTCCACAAATGTCTCCTGACACTCACCGACTTACTCTACCTTTACCATCTGAAAAGCCATTTTTGGAATGTTATCTGGATGAAAGGCAGACAAAATTATTTGCTTCACATGAAACATCGTCATCCTACTTAGACACCTTCCACAGCTGCTGCTTAAGTTCAGAAGATCCAGGAACTCTCCAACTACATTTTTTCTGCTTAAACAAAAGTGAGGTAAATATATCATAAATTGTTTTTAGAAGAAAGGAGGAGGGTTTTGGTCAAAACTCCATTGACTTTACACGTTCCCATTGGCCCTGAACGCGAGATATGTAACACTAGCCAGGGTGGCATGGCTTTTGCTTCTGCTGTGCTTCATGTCACCCAGGACCTTTTGGACCAAGAACAATAAGAATTCAGCAGCAGAATGAACTGAACCGCTGGAAAAGAAAACACACCCTTCTGTTACCATGCTGTTGAAAGACCAAACAAGCGAGGACTAAAGTCCGAAAAATCACCTACTGCTCAGAAATGCTCAGGCCTAAGGAGTGCACAGCGCAGTTCCTGCCAGCCTGAAGCATGCATAGCTGCTTGCATTCATACATGGAGTAGGCATCAGTCACCCAGGCAGTTTGTAGTCCCTGAGCTCACGGTAATTGTGAATTGGCACCAACCGTCTCTGTAATGCAGGTATTACGTGGGCCTGGGCTGGCAGGCCCAGGATCAACCAGGGCATCAGGCTGTACCTACCACAGCTCAGAGCCCCAGGCTAGCTGGAGTAGAGATCTGAAAGAGAAGAGGCACTAGAGAAAACCAGCTATATGCCTTCCTACCCTCAGAAAGGGCACCAAGCCAGCTGGGCCACAGAGAGTGTTCCTGTGGAAAACAAGTCTCCATGGTGGCTGCCTCTGAAGAAAACCACCTTTATGAAGAAGAGTGAGTTAAGCAGAGATCAGACAACCCTCAGTATGTAAAGAACATGTATGTTTCCAGGCCTGTGCACCAATGTCTTCCAGTTAACAGGGTTTCAAATGTCTTGATGTATTTTTTTTTCAGCTAACTCAACTCAGCCTGCAAGGAAATACAGAGAGAACCTGACAGCAGACAGAGGTTAACTGGTGATGGGCAGAAGTGTTCAGATTGGACTGATCTTTCTCTCCAGCTGTGCCACGCTCCATATCAAAGCATTAGCCTAGGTCAGTGGATGAGGACAGAAAGAAGCTGCTTTGAAGAGTTTTGTGGAACATTGTTACTGAGATGCAGTGCCCTTGTTGAGGGACATCATGAAGAAAACAGCTTCGGTGAAGAGAGGTAAAGACTGCAGGAGACAGTAAGGAAGAAAAAGGAGGTGTGTGGAAACAAGTTATAAATAAAAATAAATTAAAAAAATAGAATGTGGAGTGGGAAAGACAGCCAAGAAATGATGTTAATAAAAGGTATTGGATGAAAGCCCAGAATAGAAGTACAACAAATAAAAACAGCTAGCAAATGGACACATAACAGAGTGTAAATCCACAGCAAATGACAGAGACTTTCCTGCTCTTGCAGACAGAGCTGAGCAAACATTGCTGCAGGCAGGTTTCGAACAAATGTCAGCACTGAAGCATCTCGAGTATAAACATGTACCTCTGGCCAAAAGACAGAGGGAGATCAATGCCACCTGTGAAGTACTGAGGAGGGAGATAATGGACAGCATGGCAGTGTGATTTAAATATTCCAGGCAGCATTTTTGAAGACTCTTCACAGCAGGAAGGAATGATGAACTCTGAAAATTAGCTAAGAGTCATTTGTATAAAGCTCTCTAAAAAGTTTCATAAGACATGCAGGAGCTTTTTACACAGTGCTAGAAAAAAACATACAAACCTAAGTTTCAAGTGTTCTGTACCTCGTGGAGATGAGGAATTCATAGTTACTAAATACATCATGAAATTGGCTTTCTACTTATCAAATATTCACATTTTTACTTTTGTGAGTTGATATAAACTGAAAATATTGTAAGTTATTTATGCTTACTCTGAAATGTTTGAGTTCTTTACTAAAATGCATTATATTCAACAGAAAGAATTTAAACAGTGAGTTTTAGTTTACTCGTAGTGGCATAACTACTTCCTGGCTCAGTGAACCTCACTTCTACAACTAGGAGAGATTTAATGAGCCTCTGAAGAGAGAGTAGATTTATGTATGAAAGCTGCTCCAAAAGTAATGCCTCCTATGTTATGATGCTGGCCCACCGTGTCAGAGGCAGATGGTGGTGGTATGGCAGTACAGGTTGAACCTTCCCACCAATATTCCATTACATCATTGCCATGAGGCAGATGGCAGCAGAGGGGCACTCTGACAAAGTGGCACCTGACATGGAAGTGGACATAAAGCAAAGGTGTGTCATTGAACTCCTCCACGTGGAAAAAAATGGCACCTACTGACATTCACTGATGCTTGGTGAAAATTTATCAGGACCAAACAGTGGATGTGAGCAGTGAGGTGATGGGTGGTGCATTTCAGCAGTAGCAGCGGTTTCTCATCTCTGCTGGTGCGGATTTTTATGAGCACAACGTGTAGACTCTTGCTTGGCACCGGCAGAAACACATAGCTAATGGCAGTGATTGAAAAAGTGTTTTGTAGCTGAGAATTTGCTTTATCCATTAGTGTTATTATGCCCTCTATACCTGCTATAGTTTCCATGAAAAATAAATAACAGGCATTACTTTGAGAGCAGCCAATGCAGAATTGGAAGTTTTACATAGTTGTAACATTTCTTATCCAAGCCTAAGGGTTGTTTCTGCTAGTCAGAAGAGATGTTTAAGAATAAGGAGACAACATAATCAATGGTTAAATGTACTAATCGAATGCTAGATTAAAAGTACTTTTCTCCATTCAGAAACATTTTTAAAGACATATTTTTAAAGACATAGTCTGATTTAGTTCAACTTGTAAAGGATTAGTTACTTTATTTGTTTCTCTGAGGGTTCAGAGTAGGAGTTGGAACACTGCTTCCCCTTGCGGGCCCAGTAATATTTTTCTCCCTTTAGGCAGTTGTCACTGCCAGGGCTAATACATTAATAAAATAATTAAAATTTATTATCTCCAAGTATTAAGAGAGGCATGCTTAGGATTCTCAAAAAGTAATCTTGCTTTGCACTTTGAGACACTTACCTTTTCACCAGGCACTCATATAGACAAAAAATGCTCATACCTAACTGGAGATGGAACAGCTTCAAGAGAAAATAGGTTTTTGTTTTACAGTGTGGCATTCTTCCATTTGAAAATGGCAAGGGAAGGACAAAATTAAAACAAAAATAACTAAAAGGAAAAGCTATGTAAACAGGTAGGGAAAATGAAAAACTGAAAATTCATTTAAAAACCGTAGCAGAAAAGAGAATACGGAAGTATCTTGAAAGTTTCCTTTCAGGTGTAAAATAAAACTTCCAAAAAGAAGTAGGTGCCCCTGTTAAACAAATTCCTGATTCCTAATCGCCTTAGACTGTTTTAAGCCTATGAAATAAGATCTGAGAAAGAGAAGTTGAATCACCATGTTGGACTCCTCTGGCTGTACTTGTTAAAGTAAATTCCATACTCACCTCACGGTGGTTTTGGGAGTGGTGAGCTGTGAGTTTCAAAAATGCCAAAATAATGCGGTACAGCCCTGAAGCTCCATCAAGCAGAAGGTTGGCTGATGAAACCAGACGCTTCCACCTCACACAGGGCAGCTCGAGTATGTTTTAAAAGCAACACAATTATTATATGCAGCTGCGCAATGGAAAGACCACTTTATGGAAATGCTGCTCAACTCTAGTTTCAAGTATGTCACAAGAGTGAAAACCGTGCTCTATAAAAGTGCCTGAGATGCAGGATCAACATACAGAAAAGGCAATGAAGGCTCTGAGGTCTCTCAAACCTTTTTTTTTTTTTTTTTTTCCTGAGAGAAGCTCAGAAGTTACAGATGGAGAGGCTTAAAGAACTTCTCAAGCAGATCTTTAAGCTGTTTGTTAAAGTGATATAACGTTCACCATTTGGTTACTGGTAATGAAGCTGAAACTGCAGTTATGGAGTGCTTTAGCTTTAAGTCCAAGAGGCGGAGGTATTTTGCAACCCAGAGTGATTTTGCTATACTGTCACTCCCGTTTACGAAGTGCTCTAATGGCAGCTTTCAGAGAACTAGGTGTACAAATCCTGCTGGTTTAAACCCTCAACTTGCCGAGGATTTAAAGAGCAATGTGTGGGGCTAAGAGGAAAAGTATTCCTCTTTAT
The DNA here is from genome assembly GCF_016699485.2 of Gallus gallus. Classification (NCBI taxonomy): domain Eukaryota; kingdom Metazoa; phylum Chordata; class Aves; order Galliformes; family Phasianidae; genus Gallus; species Gallus gallus. Next base: position 139,940,729 of record NC_052532.1, read on the forward strand.
ACACGTAAACCGCGTGTGGGTGTCGACAACCAAAGCAATTCTTGAAAAACACCGAGAACAGACATTAACTGAATGAATTTTCATACTGCACGAAGTTCCTCGCCAGGCGTGACTGATCATGTTCAGGGTAATATACGAGGACAAGATGGTTGTTGCTCTATTTACTCAAAGAAATACAGAACGTTAATACCAAACGGAGCACATTTCACATGACTGGCAAAAATATAGATGTGAATAGAAAAGCAATTATTGCTAAAATGGTTCGTGGCCTATTCAGTTCAGCAGCTCTGTGGAAGTGATCTAAATCTATGCCATTTAGATATTAGGCACTGCTGGAAGAAAATGAAAGCAATGGAAGTTTTTGCGTTCTTTCCTCCACAAACATCGTGGTTAGCATTTACCTATAAAACATTAGTTTAGGTTTCCCAGAGTAGGTAATGAAGTGCTTACAAATACACTGCCCTTACAAGTGGAGCAGCAGGGGTGAGATGCCCTTTCAAACTGTACCTGAGAGTAAGGACTGGATGTATTTGGTGCTACTATTTGACCTTTCAGAACTGAAATGAACAAAGTGCCCATTCAGTCTTTATATCTGAGGCTTCACAATCAAAAATATGGCACATCATAGGAAAAATTATCCCGATAAGACTAATATATTTTATACTTGTGATAAAGAAGCCATTATCTTATGTTGCTCCTGCTTTAAACTATTCAGAAATCTGCCTTCATTACGTGTGGAAATACTTAGGCCTCTGTGAGCAACAATAAATTTGAAATAAAATCAGACAAAATAGGACACATCTCATTTTGTTTCATTAAAGAAAATGGAGAACACACCACTCTTCTCCTTCTTAAGAAGGTGAGAGGTAGTTGCTCTATCCTTTCAGTCACCCAGGACGTGGATGAGATGCTTGAATTTCTTTCTTGGCAATGAGGAAGCAAATCTATATGTGACACAGGAGCTGCAGACTGGAAAGCGTGTCTCTAACCTAACCAAAGCCGACAGCACGAAGGGCAGGTCCTGCTTGACCAACCTGATCTCCTTCTATGATCTAGTGACCCGTCTGGTGGATGAGGGAAAGGCTGTTGATGTAGTCTACCTAGACTTCAGCAAAGCCTTTGACACTGTCTCCCACAGTATTCTCCTGCAGAAGCTGGCAGTCCGTGGCTTGGACAGATATACTCTTGACTGGCTAAGGAACTGGCTGGAGGGCCGGGCCCAGAGTGTAGTGGTGAATGGAGTTAAATCCAGCTGGCGACTGGTCATGAGTGGTGTTCCCCAGGGGTCGGTGCTGGGGCCTGTCCTGTTTAATATCTTTATTGATGACCTGGATGAGGGCATTGAGTGCACCCTCAGTAAGTTTACAGATGACACCAAGCTGGCTGGAAGTGTTGATCTGCCTGAGGGTAGCGAGGCCCTCCAGAGGGATCTGGATAGGCTGGATAGCTGGGCTGAAGCCAATGAGATGGGATTCAACAAGACCAAATGCCGGGTCCTGCACTTTGGCTGCAGTAACCCCAGGCAACGCTACAGGCTTGGGGCAGAGTGGCTGGAAGTCAGGTCCTCTATTTCTAGAGGAAATAGACCTGGGGGTGTTGATTGACACTAGACTGAACGTGAGCCAGCAGTGTGCCCAGGTGGCCAAGAAGGCCAATGGCATCCTGGCTTGTATCAGGAATAGTGTGGCCAGCAGGAACAGGGAAGTAATTGTCCCCCTGTACTCAGCACTGGTGAGGCCGCACCATGAGTACTGTGTCCAGTTTTGGGCCCCTCACTGTAAGAAAGACATCAAGGCCCTGGAGCGTGTCCAGAGGAGAGCAACAAAGCTGGTGAGGGGTCTGGAGCACAGGCCTTATGAGGAGCAGCTGAAGGAGCTGGGGTTGTTCAGTCTAGAGAAGAGGAGGCTCAGGGGAGACCTTATTGCTCTCTATAACTACCTGAAGGGAGGTTGTAGTGAGCTGGGGGTCGGCCTCTTCTCTCGGGAGACTAGTGACAGGACTAGAGGGAATGGCTTCAAGCTGCGTCAGGGAAGATTCAGGCTAGACATTAGGAAATACTACTCCTCTGAAAGGGTGGTCAGGCACTGGAATGGGCTGCCCAGAGAGGTGGTGGAGTCACCAAGCCTGGTGGTGTTCAAAGAGCGTTTGGATGTTGTGTTGAGGGACATGGTTTAGCGAGAACCATTGGTGAATTTTACATTAAACAGTCAAAGAGCAAAATATGAATTCCAGATTCATCCAGTGGGGTTACAGGCTGAGCCAAATGGTAACGCGTAGGGGACAGAAAGTAAGATGTTTTCTCCTTGTCTCATACTCATGGAGTCAGACTGCTGATATCAGGATGGTATTCTGAAAGTACATAGTGATTAGGAGATTTTTTTTTCTTTTTGTTTATGAGCTTTCTTTCACTCTGTCAGCTGTGTTTACAAAGCAATTTTGCCTGGGAGACAAGACCAGAAGTGGTCTCAGGAAGGAGCAGGAATCAAGTCATATGGATGCGATTCACAATGATGTGATTTACCTCACAGACTGTACAAGACTATGAAAAGTCCAGGCCATTATTTGCATCGTGCTTAGAACTGAGGGAGGTCTTTGTAAGGAGGACTACTCTGATGACTGTTCCTGGTTGTGACTACTGCAAATGTTGTCCACCATGACCACTGCCAACTTTGATGTTGTTGAAAAGGCACTGGTAGCCATTCTTGGCTTCTCCAGGCAGCACAACATTTATTAGAAGCAAATACTGCTAGACAAACAACTACAGGAAGAAGTGCTCTTTATTTCTTGTCTGATTTGCTTTTAGGATCTCTTTATATCTATATTTTTTTATGACGTGTGTTACCATAGGCTTCTTGCTTATGCACCAACATCCTACCAGCAGCCCTGGTACCTGAGTTGGTGTCCCTCCCTGAGGAACCTGAATCACACTTACATTTCCATAGGCACAGCCGACTGTGAGGAATGCCTGGGTTTCAAGCCCATAGGTGGCCCCTACATGTACATATGTAAGTAGAAGTATCCTGATTTGTAGCTGAAATCCAGCAAGTAAGTATAGGAGAAAACACGGACATAGGAAGAGGATGAGGAGTGTGGTTTCTGAACCGTCTAAGAGCTTGTGGTTTCCGTATACCAGCAGCCTAGCTATTATCAGGATCTCGATCAGCAAATCAGAAACACCTCAAGAAGAGATCTGAGAAAATGGGATGAATTGGAAATTTGGGTACCTACATGCGGGCACACATTAACAAACATGCCAGTATAATGCATATAGCAACAGTCCCTCTGTGGGCTGGTGTAGGAGATGAGAAGGCAGCAGTGCACAGCTGCCCTTGGATTTCCCAGAGGCAGTTACAGGTCGGGTGTTGTGGGGCTGTTGATAGGCTCTCACCAAAGCTCCCATGGGACCTGTTGCACCTATCGTATAGACACACTGTCACCCCATGTATGCTTGGTCTTCTAGATGGGGCTGGACTGGGGCTGAGAAGACTGAGGAAGGTCTGAGAAGGCCTCTGACCACCAGACTTTGGGTTCAGGGCACAGTTCTGTTCTCCTTAGTTTCTAGAAAGTCACTTCAGTGGACTCAACCACACCTTACAAGACAGCTCTGTGCAGCATTGGCTGCAAACAGCTCTGTTCTGCATTCACAGCAGCGATGGGGATACTGAGGCTTATCATGGCTTAGAGCATAATCCCAAGGCACAGTGCCTTGTCTTACTCCTTAATTATTCACCACCATGCATTCCTTGTTCATCTGTATACAGAAGGCTAATCTCGTTGGAGATCCTGTGCCGCAGGTACATCAGGTTATTACCGTGACACGCTACAGCTTATGAATTCCAGTAGTTGTCATTTGCATTTGCTACACATAACGGTTTTAAGATTAAAATGGACAAAATCCAGAATATCCAGCCTACTCTTTAAGTTTTACTCTTGTGTCCCGTGTTTGCACATTTATACAGTGCTCCAGGTAAACACATGGCTTCCCCACGTGTTTTTTTTTAGCATTGCCGTATTATCAGGGTGCGCAATATAATCAACAGGTCTGTTAAAGCACCAATGATGTCTCTATTGGCAGACTTATAAAAGAGCTCGGTGACCTTGGTTAATTAGCCATGTAATAAACCAGAACTGAAAGAGCCCATTCCCACAAACCGCAGCACAGCACCACTCCACCCCCCGCCTGTCAGAGCCGCTCTGAATGGGAAGTCAGCAGACGCCATGCAAAGCGCATCCACTTAGCCTTGTAGCCCTTTTGAATATATGCAAAGACGAACAAAGAAATTTCCTTCCAGCCACTGATTAAGAAACAGTCTTTAAAACAAAAAGATAAGTTTTCTGAATACTTCTGCCAGTTATTTCTCTTCTCCTACTGGCTAGTACTGCTTACGTTATATTGAGTTAAATGCATACATTCAGAAGACTCACAGCAATTCTATTTCACAAGAATAACGCTATCATCTCCTCTGTCCCTTTCTAAGATGTTTTCTATAAGTGCTGTTTTGTCATTGTGTTTATCTCAGCTATTCCAAATAGAAAAACGTCCTGATCCCAACTAAAGAATAGCTAATATTGTATTTTTCAACAAGTATCTTTTTGTACCTGTGTGGCACATTACTGAATGATCAGTCACACCAACAGGAGCTGTACGGAAAAGCGGACTATGTGTATTTCCTGTTGTTCACTTGATTTGACTAAAAAGTAAACCTGAAACAAATGGGAACAAGGTTACAAACACGAAACGTTTGGCCTTTTATCTGAGGGCAAGATGGAAAAGGAATTCCAATTTTCAGCAGATTTTCTGACTTTATCCTGTCAGATTCTTTCGAAATGAACGGTTATTTAAGCACTAGCAAGAATCGCTGCAATTTTAAAGTCACAGGAGTGTCACTTCATAACAAGGGTAACATCAATTAGCCACACAGCCACAGAGTTCGCGTGTTCCTCTGCACGTGTGTCAGTTTCCCTGACTGCTGCAGGAGTTCTTTCTTCCCTTCACCTTCACCCAACTTGTCTGCAGCTCACAGCCGCTGTCCTTTCGTGGCATCTCCCGCATCCTGGCACTAAGCAGAAGACGAACCGAGAAACTGCACCACACGTGAGAGACGTTAACGTCGGTTTTCATACCATAAACCATCACTTCCATGCATGAGAGAGATTTTCATTTCGTAGAATAAACATCATCGGATGTTTAAACATCGGAAATCCATTTGTTCGCTCAGGATCTTTTCAGCTGCAGTCATTTCTTTCAGTACAGCAGATCACAGCAAATTCACATGAAGACGGCTTCATTGGTCTGCCAAGCAGTCCCTGCTTTCCCGGGGAGGTGTTAATATCGGGCATGGGAACAGCCTTGACAGATCTGAGATTACAGCCCACTGATAGCAGGGTATCCAAGACCTAACTGCCCCCTAGATATTCTTGTAGAATTCCAAAATAAAGTGGGAGACACACTTTAGCAAACGGTATTTGTTAACTCACTCTCTGTGCTTTCCAATGTGATCTAAGATATCTTTGGGATGTATTTAAGGGCTCTGAAAACTACGTAGCTAAGCAGCTAGTTTGGGAGACTCTATGTGTGTGTGCGTGTTTGCACTTGTGAAATCTAAAGTACAGATCCATGTACTACAAAGACAAGAATACGAACAGTCCCCCCAGTTTACTGTAAGAATATACACAAACAGTCCAGGATCAGACACTTCAGTTGAATTTTCTGTTCAGAATTCAGCTTCTAGAATGATTAAAGCCATGTAAAAGAAGGCCTAGTGAGGCACAGAGAGAGGTAGGTACACGCTGGTACAAGTGGCCATTGCAGATTGACCTGAAGTTTCAGAAAAATGCCATCAAGCAAACAAAGAGGAACAGAGCAGGGAACTGCGAGTTAATCACACTCTCCTTAGACCCTGAGGCAGTAAATACTTCTGCAGGGCAAACCAATGGAACCCTTCCTGGGGACAAAGCTGAGCACAGGTTTCGGAGATGGTGGGACAGAGGTTCGTTCTACTATTTAAAAACACTGTGCTAAATAAGGTACTGCTTGCTAGAAGTGTAACAGTGCCACCAAGAACGCCTGGTGGGTATCCCAAATACGTGACCTACTCCGGCTGCACCTCGGGAAAACCCAAGGGCATGAATCCAGCTATTTCACCACGGCAGGTTCTCCATCTGCTGCACAAACTTACACCCAGGACAGTACTGCCCTGGCGGCAAAAAGCACGTACCCCAGAAAAGTTGGGAGCTGTCGGCTGCAGCTCTGCCACTCTGCTTTCCGGCTCCTCCAGCTCGGCACCGCTAAGGCTGGAGGAGGATGCCCTCCTCTGGCTGCGCGTCCTCTTTTCATCAGCCTCAGAGGCTGAAGTGAAATCACTTTGAACACTGAGGCGGGGAGCTGGAGGCAATTACTTGTGATTGATAGCACTAAATATGAAACCGCATGTACCTCATCCATGAAGCATGGAATCAGCAGCATATTGTTAGTGGGGGAGATGAATGGGGCTCGAGATAACCTTGGCAAATTAGGCATATGTTAGCATTAAGCTTTGTCAGTAAGCAGGCTATAAATTACAGACATATTGTAACTCCATAAACTCATCTAATGAATTGAATGACAGTGGTAATTTAAGGCAGAATGGAACTATTTAACCCTTTTAAGAATTTAGCTGTATTTCTATATTATGCAACAATCCAAACTGTATTAAGAAGCTTCTGTTTCATATATGCTGCGAGATCCCACAACCATAACAGGGAAACCATCGCTCCGTGTTTCATGCATGTTTTAACAAACGTTTGGCCAACTGTGAATTATTATAATTTTGAGCTGATTAAAAAAGAATGGAAAAAGAATGGAATTGCTGGTGAGGGGAGGAGACTCTTTGTGCATTCTCTAACTCAGTCATTATTTTCCTGTACGATCAAGCTAAATATATTTAAGCTATAAGACACAGCATGCCGTGCATTTCTGGACTACTACTGAACACCTCGGGAGGTGTTAGAAGACACCAGGCAAAAGGGCAAGTGACTTCTGTCATCAGAGAAGTGCAATAATCCCTTCCAAATGCATGGCCTGCAGTGCCTTATTGCTGTTCTGAAATGGAATTTATAAATAAAAATAAGAGGAAAAAGTCAGTCTCCTGCATTTGCTGGCTGCCATTGACAGACTTATGCCATCAGTGACAGCTGATCCAGGATTCTGAAGTCATTTTCTGTTTTACTGTGTATTTCAGCCAAAGCGACATTTGAAAGTCACTGGCACATCAGGGGCATAAAAGGGCTTAAAATTGAAATGAGGAATTTTAGTGCCAGATGTTATTGATTAAAATGTGTCGACACAATACAAAAAATATTAATGTTTTTATTCAGATAGAAGCAATCAAAGAAGTGAGTGCATTGGCTATAACGCAGGTACAGTTTCTTACTCTAAGCAAGCTCATTAGCAAGTAAGAGATGTTCAGTTCTAGGGGCTTTCAGGGAGGTGTGTTCCCTCACACACTGCAGTTCCTTGGCACTTGATCCTGGCACCCACAGAAACCAGGGGAAAATTTCTCATGAAACTTCTGTAGATTGTTCGTCTTAACGCACGTCATTCCCCATAAAAAGACACAGCAAGCGAAGGAAATGGGAACATTTATTTACCTCTGTGCCAAGCGAGAACAGAGATCAGGGATCAGACCTGTGGGATGCAAGTTTAGAAAAGGACACCGACAGAAGAAACAGTAAGCAACAAATGAAATCTTCAGCACGTGACCTTTCTATTAAGTGAATAATTATGGCTTCTGCTGCCACTCATGACAATGTGCCACGTGAGCAGAGAATAACCGGAACAACTGACTTGGGTTGAGACAGAGACTGAAGTAAGAAGACAGGGGAAGACAGATTGGGAAAAAAAAAAGGTAGAATAAAAATAACAAGACACAGTGACAGTTCAGCGTGAAAAAAGGAGAGAGGTTCTTTTACAGGTATTTTTTTTTTCATGTATGACATTTTTTAGTTAGTGTTTCACACGTAGACTCATAGAATACACTGAGTTGGAAGGGACCCACAAGGACCATCAAGTCCAACTCCTGGCTCCACACAGGACCGCCCAAAAATCAGACAGTACGTCTGAGAGCACTGTCCAGCTTCTTCTTGAACTCCAGCAACTTCTGGCTGTGACCACTGCCCTGGGCAGCCTGTTCCAGGGGGTTTATCATTCAAAAATCCACCTTTTCCCCCCCCCCCCGCCCCCCATGGATTACTGCTAGGGAAAAAAAAATCTGCATAAAACTCGTGGGTTTTCTTACGTACTTAAGAAATAGGTATATTTTCTTGTAACCTCAAATATCTCTGTTTTGTGAATTTTGGTGCGCACGGGTTCAAAGTTGCTGGCACTAGGGACACAATGGGGAGTTTAAGGAAGGATATCAGCGTTAATCTTGAAAATAAAAAAGGTTTAAGAAACAAAGCTAAATGAGGTGAAGGGACATGATGTTCATAGTGAAAGATTTTAAAGCAACAAGAAGTGGGAAATCGATGTAATTCCTGTAAGGTTGACAGAGTGAGGTGGGAATGCACACTCAGAATGCTCCATTTACTTAAATCCATTCCTATCCCCAGTAGACAGTGATACTCTGAGCTGTTGGTGAGGACTTCTGTGAGAAGAGCAGGTAAAAGCATTTAGTAATGGCTGGCCCTTTGTTAAGTACCACAATGAGGAGATGAGGAGGAGACTTCAAATACTGCATGTCTCCAGCTATGCTTTGCTGATTCAGCAAGGTTACAGCCACAGAGGAAAAAACACGCAATGCCGTACAGCTGGTTTTGCAGCATCCTTCTCTGCATGCTGTTAGTAGCAGGCTTTGTGGGAAGCAGGCTTACCACAGCCTGGGGGTGCCTGGGAAGCTCAGCTGCAGCTGCAGCTGCTGTTCACACTGGGAATGAGATGGAAAAGGAGTTTCTTGCTGTCCTATAACGTAGTTGCTTAAACTCAGCTCCTGGTGTGGCTGCTCCCTATTAATGGAGAAGACCCTCTTGGGCAAATGGCTGCAGTTAATCCTTAATCTAAGGGGATGCTGAAATGCATCTGTCTGCTATGCCTGACCTTGGAGTTTAACAGCCTTAACTCTAGGCTGCCTGCTCTCAGCTTTCCTTTAGAGCAGAGCTCCTATGGAAAGTGGTGCAGGCGCCTAAACCGAATGCCTTGTGCCACCAAAGCTCAGACACCTGAGAGGCTTTGACATGAGAAGCAACCTTGTTAAAACTCACTGAATATCTTTAATGAGGAAGAAGAAGAAATTTAAAAATAATGACAATAAATTCACTTTGTCTCATAGGAGAAAGTATTTCTTCTAAATATCCCCAGAGGGAAAAGAGACTACTCAGAACTAAAAACTGATCATTTGTCAGGCAGGTCCAAGGTTTTTCTCTGCATCCCAGTCAGAGGGCCAGTACATAAACTTTCATAGGATGAAGAAGTAAAAAAATGTCAGTGGAAAATTGCTCTGTGACATGGGGATCTTGTACTCTTGTAATTCACAAGCCATGCGTGGAAAGAAAGAAGTTGTCTCACACATTTCCATCTTCTGAGCAGTGTTGAGCAACGTCGTGTTTCACAAACATTGCATTTCAGTGACACTTTGCACATGCTTCAACAATAGCATAGTGTGAGTGCTTCAGAGTTCTTGGCATGAATCTGACCTCTGAATAAAATTGGTTCTTCATTCTTCATTCCAGAAAAGATTACTGTGACCTTTACTTCTCCATTTTCCTAATGGTTTCTTCACTACAATGACAAAATTGAATGACTATCTCAGCCACCTGTAAGATTTGGAATTAAATTTACCTAGTGCAAATCAATAGAATGGAAATCAAAACTAAAAGCCTGGGATTATTTTTGCAATACTCTACATGTAATACAACTTTGCATTTAACCTCTGCACTAAATGGTGACTCCATAACTAAGTTGGTCACTGAATGCATGCTTTATGTACTTTAATGGGATCAAGCTGGTGCGATCAGCATTGATTAATGAGAAGACCTGTTAAAAGTGATTTAGAGAAATGATACCTACTCAATCACTTGAGTTTGTTAGGCCACCAAGTCATAAAATCAACTTCAAAGACATATAATATCATCTTTCAATGGAAAATAGGGTGAATTTTATTTCCGCTGCATAGAACTTACATGTCCTGGTTCTAGTGAAGGGATGTGCACTGTAGATAGAAACTCTCTTCCAGCCATGCCAGTGGAAAGTACTGTAATATCACAGACATTCTCTCCTTCAATCTGTAGGAATCTCGCAGGTATGGACTCAGGACTTCTCCTGGTCATAGCCAGCTTCTCAGCAGTCTTCACAGGTCCATTTGGATACGAAATAGCCTGGACCTAGTGTCATAAAGGGCCAAGTATGAGCTTTTCTTACCTGACTTGAGAGTTAAGAAAACTTATCAAAGCTCTTCAGAAGCCGGGGCATACAGCCTCTTGAGAAGTGATGATGTGAATTGTGTGACCTGCAGTCTCTCATCTACCTCCACTGCATCCAGTCTCTGCATGGTAAAGGGTAAGAGCTAAGCACAGTGTACTCCGTCATCACACCACCTTTACTCTGGTGGCTTTTGTAGACATAGATAAGACAACTGGGTTAAAAAAAGCCACAACTTCTTGATGAAAATTAAGCCAAATTCTGGTCTTATTTTTATAAGGAATTCAGTCATACTCCTCATGAATGACTTCAGCTGCTACTCTGCAGATGGCAAATCACAGCTAGTGGAGTTTGGCCAGCATCATGCAGTGCTGGAGTAAGAGACTGATCAAGCAAAGGCAAGAAGGTTGATAGGAATACATAGTGGGGAAGTTAAGCCCTATCTCTTCACACAACCTCCTAAAATCGTTCTGGCACACATATTAGTTTACATTTTTTTGAGGTGACATTCTCTGGATTGGATCATTGACTTTGTTGAGTTCACACTTCTGCAGTGTGTTGCAGTGAACAGCAAAGTTAAACCAAAACTGAGGAGAAGTGATGTGAAAAGTGGAAACAGCCTGTCAATCTTTGAGAAGACCAATTTCAGATTACAAAGAGAAAAATCCTCTAAATTGTTACTCAAGTAAGTTAAGAATGGTGAAACGTAAAGAAGAAAAATATTAAGTAAGCGTATATAGAGTTTCAAAGTGCTTCACAGGCATGAATTAATTAGCTGTGATGTGAGTAAAAGTATCAGATGTCAAAATGATCATGGATTTCATTGGAAGCTTGTCTGAGCCTTACAACGAACTTGTTGACTCAAACAACTTGACAGAGTGGAGCTTTACAGAACAGAGCCTGAAGGACTCAAAATGGAAGCTGGAAGACCTATTGAACATCACTCTGCAGAAGCACCCCTTCCATGTTATTTCCTTATCAACTGCTTTAAGTCAAATTTAGGAAACGGCTACTTGAAGAAAAACGAGTAAAAAGAGATTGAGAGGAAAGAGGAGGCTCTCTGCAAAAGCAGAGTGATAGACTGTTTTTCTTCACCTCCTCTCACAGCTCCTCACAGCTGATAAACATCAGAAAAGGGAGGAAGGGGTGCATGACAGAGACACTTGTTGGAAAACTCCTGAATACACAAGTGGATTGCTACCCCAAAGGGCAGCCTCAGCTCAACAAGACTATATAATGGTGAACATGCACGTTTACCTTTGTTGACCCGCTATCCACAGATTGAGACCCCAGACTCAAAACAGTGCTGGATTCAGGAGTGATGAAATATCTCTACCTTGAAATCTCTCTTTCTCTGTTTCTCTCTCTTCTCCTCTTTCCTCTCAATCAATCTCTTTTTACTCACTTTTCTTCAAGTAGCCATTTCCTAAATTTGCCTTAAAGTAGTTGATAAGGAAATAACATCTATGACAAGTACCATTATCCATGATACTTACTAACTGTTGTTAGAAAATTGCCTAGTTTTGCCTCAAAGTAGTTGATTAGTTGTACTTAGAACGCTCAATACATTATCTTGCCCTGTCCCTCTGGATCATTGTCTGACTCCATTGCTGCAATGGCCCGTGGAAAGCAGGGAGTGTCCTATTCCAAAGATTCACCTTACTTGCAACACACCAAATGGGACGAGACAGACTTCAATGTCTTCAAGCCTACAGGTAGAATAGTTTGCAGCAGGCTCTGTCCAAGTGAGAGCTTTGCAGGTTTTAAAGGGGGTCACATGTAGCTCGCTGCCGAAGGATGGAGAAGGGAAGGACAGAATGGCTTAAAAGCAAAAACTTTTGAGCATCTCAACCAATTTGCACCACTTATTTTCAGAGGCAGGTGAGAAAAAAAATTGCTATTCTTTAAAAAAATGAAATGAACAGATGCAGTTAATAATCTAGGAAACAATGACTCATTAATTAAATTAGGGATCAGAGTTCTTGAAACACTGTGAGGAATTAAAAATTGGTCTGATGGATGGCATTAAATTCAGACAATTAGGATCACATTTGACAGAAATAAGGTCTAGCAAAGAAGTGTGAAGTTTATAAAGGATAATGCCGTAGTTTCCAGAAATGTTTGCACTTCAGTGGATGTTCCTAGTAAAGTCCATGTGGCGGATGGGATGCTGTCAGCAGAGACAAGTTTGAAATTTGTAAGAGTTCATTTTCAAGACTGTTACAATCTGACTCTGCTAAAACACTTCCTTTGCCAACTAGCTGAACTTCTACCAATAGTTTCTTACCTGTCTCAAAGTCTTTGTTGCCCTTTCATACAAAAATTGAGAGCCAACATCCATAGACTTGGAGGACTGTTTGCATTATGACCAAAACATACTTACTAAAAGTGTTCACAAGCAGCATACTAGACCTTTTCACCTTGTGAGCAAGTTTGGAAGGAAAGCTCTTTTCTAATCTCCTCCCTTCTCAAAGGAGCCACACAGGCAAAACAAAGAAGCAGATACCATTATGGTCTGATATTTGGGTGGTCCTGTGTGGAGCCAGGATTGGACTTAATGGTTCCTATGGGTCCCTTCCAACTTGGGACATTCTTTGATTCCATGATTCTATGACCCAAGGCTCTGTGTTAGGATATCCTGACTTAACCTACCGAGCCCTATCCCCAAACTATGTGATCCTGCTCATCTGTTGTGGGTTTTTTGTTTTTTTGTTTTTTTTAGCCTGTACAAAGTCATCTGATCTGAAATCATGACAACTGAGGAAATAATGCAATGTTGTTCTCTGTTGGAAAGAATGATTTTAACAAAGATTTTAAGCCAGCTCTGAAAAAGTGCTCTGCAACACATTTTAAAATGTAAACAAGAGGATCTGTCCATCAGTGTACTCACTGAACCTTTGCAAGTGTTTCAACACTTTCCAAGAGTAAGCCCTACAATCTCCAATTACTAACAAATATTCAATCATTTTGGGTGAATTTCTCACTTGATCAAAAGCAACAGGAGTCTTTTCACTGACTTCACTGAGGAGAGAATTCCCTTTTTTAAATGAAAATTCATCTTACTATATTTGACTGAATATACCTATATTTAATCTATCAAGATCTTTCTCATCTTCCATTACACTTGGTCCTTTTAATCCAGTTTGCCAATTTATTTTAGAATGAGGTTCATACTGGCTTCATTACTATGTATAGAACTACTACGTTACGTTCTGTGACATCTTTAAAGGTGAGAAAAGTGAGCTAAATGACTGGCAATCATTCTATACTCTAATTACGTGTTGTCAGGTTAACTATATGGTATAGCACTGTTTTTCTTTTTCATAGAAAAGGGCTATCCCCATTTCTATAATGTGCACAGAGAGTTTGTGTGCTCTTACATCCAGACTGTTTTTCCTATTGCTCATATCCTGTGGATCTTCCCTTCTACTTTTCCTGCTAGTAGCAGTGGATGATGTAATCCTAACGAGGAATTGCTGTTTTCAACTAGAAGTAAGTATAGAATCATAAAATCATAGAATCACCAAGGTTGGAAAAGACCTTCAAGATCATCCAGTCCAACCGCCCACCTACCACTAATATTTCCCCACTCAACCGTGTCCTTCAGTACAACATCTAAATGTTTCTTGAATATCTCCAGGAATGGTGACTCAACCACCTCCCTGGGCAGCCTGTTCCAGCACCTGACCACTCTTCTGGAGAAGAAATTTTTCCTAACATCCAAGCTGAGTGATACTAGAAGGAAATAGAAGTAATACTAGAAGGAAAAATAATTATCTGTCTTCCCAGTAGTGTCTGGTAATTCAATACTAAGAGCTTCCCTTTGGATGAAATGCATCCTTCCTGTACAAGAGAAGACCTAAAACAAGGACAGAGATGATCTCTAGGTCAGAGTTGTTCACTAACCTAATGCACACCGCAGCATTTTGATGGGTACTGTAGCAGATGCTTTATGTACCAGTATCCCCCTGCAAGCTTATGGGTCCTTAAAACTGTGTAACAGTGCGCTGAATCTTGCCCCTTCTTGACAGCTTTCCCTGAACTTCTTTCTCTATGCAAGACTATCTTTGAAACACCCCACAAAGCGGGTCAACTCCCCAGCCAGATTTCTCTGCCAGCTATTCCACCCACATATGATCAATCCACAGCCAGGCCTCTACATTTCTTCCTTTACTAGAATGATGGAGAGGAACATGTTCTTTCCCTTCTATAATGTGTACATCTTTTTTAAAACTTAATGTTTTCCATTGTATTATTGGATGTTAGTAAATAATAACCAGTGTGTTCTCTTATTTGTGTTAGGAATTAAAATGTGAACACGCGTGATGATGAACCAGGTCCATCAGCCCACCACCTTTCTTCCAAGGAGATCGGAAGGCTGCTCAGGGCTGCAGGCTGCCTAATGACCTCTCCTATGTCTGCACACAGCACAGTTCTCAGGGAGCTGTGGAAACCTACCACCTACCTTTAAGCACAAGACTGAGGCCCTACATTTAGAAACCCCATGAGTTCACCCCCAGCCTGCACTACAGTCCGGCTTCTGCCCCACCACGCTGCTGCTGAACATACTTAGCCCCTGACTTGTGGGATGACCTCCTGGCTTGACTTGGCCCAGCCTCATCACCATGAATTTTCTGATGACGTGGGCTCTGGAGAAAACACTTCTTTGCCAATTCTTCTCTGACTCTGTCATCATTACAGAATGCTGGAGATGACTGGGGGTGTTGGTGGGAAGCTGATAAAAATCAAAGATGGAAGTTTGTAGCTGTGGTGCCTTCCAATAAAAAAAAAGATAGGAAACAAGTTTAATTCACAGAACATCTGAAAAAACACTCTGAAATTTGACATGGCTAATCTGCCCTAGTGACACTTTACAAGCCTTTCTACAAGGCAAAAGTAGAAAGGACAATTACATAAATGGCACTAAGATGAGAAATAGAAACTAAAAAATCCAACAACAATATATAACAAACAGCTCAGAAAATAATAGTGCAATTTTCCTAGCTAATAGAATGGTTTAACACCTGAATAAACTCACTCGCCTGATTAAACACTAACAACATAAACCCATGAAAGAAGATTATAAGTTGTAATATCTCTTTGCAAATAACAGCATATTAGCCACTGTTGCGTACTTCTCCAATTACATCCCTTTAATTCTTTTCATCTGGAAAACAGTTCACATGATAATAGTCAGCATCATTTGTGTTTTAAAACAAGTGATTATGTTATATGCAGTGTCTACTGCCAAATTGCAGGTCTCTTTATATAACTAAGTATACTTTCAAAGTTAAATAAATCAGCAATTGGTAATGCAAGTTACCTTTAATAAGGCTGTCTATGGAAAAAAATGTTTGAACTTTAACAAACTTTTACTCTCTGTGACATTAGACGCTTTCTCCGGGCCTTCTTCCTTCTTCCTACATGAATTAGAGGAGCATAAATTATATCTAACAGTAGCACACTCACTTTTACCAAAATGCATGAGCATGTCCAGATCCACATTCGTACAGCTTTGGTTTGCTTCTCTTCAGTGGACTTGAAACAAGTGTGGGGTGGCTTAGAAAGAAACGTGGGAATCCAAAGCCTTTGGATTCAGTCACAGCAGTCTCCGTTCACCACCTATTGTAACCAATCACTTCCATCCTTCTCTTTTCCATTTACCTCCAACTATGCAATTCACTGTCTCTTCTTGTCTGGACATTCAACAGCTATAATTTACTGACCTTCGGGGCTGCCATCCTGCTTGAATTACTTGGAAATCCCCAGCTGGCTTGAAAATCCCCCAAGTGAGGGAAGAGAACCCCTGCAGATTATTCTGCTCCAGAGTTTGAGGCCAATAGACTTGATAATCCAATGGCCAAGTACTGGAAAGGTGTAAATCACTGCACTGGAGCATTTCTACTGCTGGAGCTCTTCAAGAATAGGAGAAACAAACATTTCTCAGGAATAGTTTGAGTATCCTAGATCCTGTTTTAGTGCACAGGATGACATTCCATCATCTGCTGCACTTCCACGATTCCTTTGGAGCATGTGAGCACAGAGCACTGCGATAAACCAAGACTGGGGCTGAGCCAGTATGGCAATGTATGTATTTCAGAGGGTTTCAAAGAGAGGAAGAAAAGCAGTCCAGTTTTCGTTAGGCAGACTGTTTAAAAAAAAAAAGGGGATACCAGTTTCCAAAAGACAGCCCAGATGGAGGCATCTGCAAAGAACAGAGGTAGTCTACGTTGCAGAAAACTACTTTCTCTTTTTTGCTCAGTTATGCATTCCAGCTAGGGGGACATATGAAAGATGTGGTCAGGATTTATTTGCCATTTTTAAGGCAAAAGCGTGTTCTGAGATTTTCTGCATGCTCTTCTAAAACATTGCCTTGTAAAATAATGGATTTCTACAAACACAGACCAAAGGTGTTCCAGGATCAGTCTTCACTGTTGGTGCGACTGATCCTACATTTCCTCTTCATAAAGCTCAGATATGTTAGATTTATATGACTTCTACCTTTCACCTTTTTTTGACTCCCCAAATTTGCAATTTGCAGAATCTCTGTTCTGATTCTATACAATTACATAGTCTCTAGTTTTAATTTTCCACGGGATTCAGTGACAAGATATTTGTAAATTAATCCCACCACTGAGTCAAGATCAGAAATTACGTTCCTACTGTTTCTAGTAGTCATTTCTATTAGGCTATAAGCTCTCTGTGGGATGGACTATCCAGTATTATTCCGATAGCACCCTACACACCTCTTACCAAAGACCTGTTAATGTGCAAAAAAAACCTTGTTAGAGAAAGTATCTTTGGAGAGGGAGGGGGGGAAGGCGGGAGGAAAGGAGGGAATTAGGGAGGAAGGAAAGAAGGGAAAGAAGGAGGGAAGGAAGGAAGCGGAAAGCTTGACAGATTCATGAATGAAGTTTAAATGATCTGGTGGCCTGCCAAATGGAATTGGACCTGACTCTATTCCACTTTTACCATCTCTACAGGAATGAAAACAGTGATCAGAAGGGACAGCTCGGGTAGTTTTTTTTAATATTTTTCATAAAAATGACAGATACTTACCGCCTATTGATTTTGTATTTTTGTTTTCTTGTACAGAGCTATGGATCTGCACAGAGATGGTGTTGGAATTGAAAAGCAGGTAATGCAAATGAAGAATAAAAAAAAACAACCAACCAACCAACCCAAGACGCTGGAAAAGTAGGAGATAGCCCAAAAACAGTTACCTCATATAACTTCACCCAGCACATACCTCAAGAGTAACAATATCTAACTAAGAATTGACAGTGCCACCTAGAAGATTTGTCTGCCACAAACCTGTAGATACAGACTATCATTATTATTATTATTATTACTGTTGTTGATGCTATTATTTAGATGGGTAGTTATAAAGATAAAGCACCTCAGTCTACAACACTCAGTGAAAAAGTACATTTTGTCACCTTTTGCTACTTGCTCAGTTGAGAACTGTTTTGTACTTGAAATTCTTCTTAGAAGCTGTGGATGAATTTATGCTGGCTGCAACCACCTGGTCTTCTCAGCAATTACCAGGATAAGCACTGAACATATAACTAAATAATTTGGATTAAGTATAGTAACTAGCGACTGGAAGAAAGTTGTTTTAAAAATGTATGTGTTGCTCTGGAAGGTGCTTTAAGAAGCCATCAAGTCCATTCATCACACACTGCAGCTGGGCTTACGGAGACTAGAGAAGAAGAGCTTTCCAGCCTAAATGGGGCACACAGGAAATGTGAAGAGAGGCTCTTTATCGGGGTGTGCAGTGATAGGAGAAGGGGTACACAAAGACAGCAGAACTATGAGGCATTCAAAGCTTGTGTTTTATCCACTTTCAGTACAGCGACATGGAAATGCTAGTGTGAGCCTTAATAGTCTTTTAAAAACAAGAGCAAGAGATGGAATCAGGAGCACTAAATACTGAGCTGAAAAGTAGGATTAATTATTCTTAGTACGGATTGTATACTCCAGATCCATACCCAGGACCCAACCAGGCAGTCTGCCTCTGCAGAAGAAAGAAACAAACAGAAAAAGGAATTCTTTCCTCTGGCTCCGTGGTAATTATCTTAGGTATATGGCAGTGGGACGAGTCAAGAAAAAGATGGGCTGTAGCTGAACTGTTCAAACTGATTTCATTAAAAGAGAAAGTCTCTGGGCATATTAACAGCTTCTATTTTACAGAACACATTCCTTACAAATACGCTTACAAGAAATACAATATCATGATATAAAAAAAGGAAAAACCACATAGTTTATTTTTTTAAACATACATCCCACGCCTCCCTGCTCTGGGGGTGGATAGCAAGGGAACGCAGTGAGGTAAGAACAAAAACGTACACAGTCACTACTCACCCAGTGAGGATTTGAGGACTGCTTCAAACAGCTGGAATCTTCTGAAACGGGTGGGGTCAGCTGTACATTACAAGATTGCTTTGCACATAGTAAGGCTGTGGTACAGCCAGCAAACCCCTCCACGAGCCCTGCTGTCTGCAGCTGCTAAAAGCAGCATCACAGCCCCGGTGACGCAGTAGTTGCATGAGTGTTCCTGTCCTTTCCATTCACTTGTTGTTTTTTTTTTCCCCTAGGTTTTGTATTCGTGTCTCCTGTGTACCCTACCTCAGCGCATGGCAGCCATGCGGGATGTCTTTCTGGTGTCCTACCTGCAGAGGTGGGCAGGACCCCTTGCCATCCTGACTTCTCCCTCAGTCCCAGCTGGGGTGCCTTAAGAGCAGTGCAGGAGCACCCACAGCTACAGCACTGTCCGTTCTGGAGCTTGCCTCCCCTGCATCCCTGGGGTCAGGCCACGTTGTGCTGCTCTGTACAGCCTGCTTGCAGTGAAACAGAAACATGTACAGCATATGCTCACTGACTGCCTTGCAGAGTGCTTCTTCTGGAATTATGGAAAAGGCACAGAAGGAAAATAGTGCATCTAACAAAGTGCTCGTGTGATGCAGCTGTATCCGTTCTTAATCTTCCATTAATGCTTCATCGTAAGAGTACTGTACTTTCCGTTTGTTTCATTTACCAAAGGTCAGCATACTCGGAAGCTATTGTCATAGAGCATTACAGACTTTCTACATATTTCTCTGGTATTGTTCCAAGCATTCGTATGCGCGGATGAGTCAATTGGTATGCAGATTGTCTATCATTAAAACCATTTCAAAATCAGCTTTGTCATTGGTTTAGCGCTGGAACTTGCGTGTCCTTCCCGAATGCAATGCGTTGCTCTGCAAGGGCACGGTGAGGCCAAACTCATGCTGGACCAGTCCTGTTTTTCATTCAGGCAGAACTTCCACTGACTTCAAGGTAAATCTTGCCCAAGTCAGGTCTGCAAGCTGAAGACTGCTGCTTTTACCGTGTTCTCTTTGTGAGCTGCCAGGTCTGCGTAGGCTACACGTGGCCACATCAGAGACTGTGCTTTCCCCTCCTCCCCTCCTCACAGGTTTGTTTTGTCTGCTCCGGTGTCAGAACACGCGATTTTCAAAAGCTATCGAAAGCCTTTCCTCGCCGCCTCTGAAGAGCTGCCAGCCCCCTGAGCTGCTGCTGGTTTTCCACCAGGTGGCACATCTTCCACAGCTATCGGTCCGTGACGCGCTGTCTTTCTGCGGGCGTCGCTGACGCCATACGATCAGTCACACGCACCCAGGGCAGAAGGCGCTGCTTTGTGTGTTTTGGTGGGGGTTTTTTCCACCGAATTTCACCTCAGAGCGACAAGTAGCGCTTCAAATAATGAATAATACTTGCTTTTGTTCTATCTATTCGCATAACGATTTAGGATTTCCTCTGAGATATTTTGGTAGTTTGAATTCAGGTATCACGTCCCGTTGGTGCAGAACCTGGATTCATTCACCTACAGAAAACATTTTAGCGACTTCTACATGGAAAATTTATTCGTTTGTTTGTTTGTTTGTTTGTTTGTTTGCAGCTGCACTGTACTTGTGTCAAATGGTACAGAAATCCTCTCTAACAAGTGAAGTATATAATCATAATGAGAATATAATGAAAGTAGAAATGAAAAGTTGTATTTGGATAAAAAGATTTGATGACAGGAAATGCTCACTTAAAGCACAATTTATCAGAAATTTTAGAAGAACGGGACGTGTGGATACACAATTCTTAGCAACAGTAGAGGAGAGCTGATAGGGACCATTTGTACAAACTCAGTATTTAGAAGTCTATGGGACCTGAAAAAATTGTCTGACATCATTGCCACACCTCTTGCTATCATCTGTGATCTCCCACTAGCCCTTTGCAGTTTATGAACAGCAGGTCTAGCGAGGCTTCTCCCCCGGTAGGCTCTCTGACCACGGCAGTCTTGCATCTGTGTTGAGCTCACGGCCCGACAGTGCTTCCTTGCTGCAGACCTTGCTGGGGTTCCAGCGGGCAACAAATCTCCCTAGCTGATAAACCAGGCCAGAGATGGGCTGTGGACACAGCTTATCAAGGTCTCTCCCAAACAGTGGCTAAAGGGGTGCCTGAATCTCCCACAGCAAAGGGCACCTGCAACAGAGGCTCCCATCCCCCTAAGTCAATGGCTGGCTAATCTCACTCCTTAGGAGCCTCTAGAGAGGCTTGCAAGGCAGCCTCTGCAACTTCCTTGGACGCACCCTGCCTACACAGACCAGGAAGTTATGGCGTGGAAAATCAAGGACTGAGAGGGAACATACTCCAAGCAGGCCAAAGCTGGATCAGTAATTCCTGTCAGCTCCTGCCTGGGCAACCTTCTCTTTGGCTTAGACACGTTCCTTTAGGCAATGGATGTGGGAAACACGTTATGTGTGGACCTCCTCTGCACATTTGGCGGTGATGAAAGAGGACAGTGTCTTCTGACATTTGCCATGCTGCCGTGGGGTTGGTTCTCGTATGCTAGTGGGTAGCTGGTGGACCCCACTTCACTGTACTTCCACAGCTGCACACATTTCTCCTCTCTTTTCCCACATGTGGCGTCTCTTTGCTTACAACTGAGCAGAAGAGCTCACCGAGCAATTTTTTTCTGCCTATCGAAGTCAGACAGAGAGAACGGCTGTGAGGATGGAAAAAACAGGGCTGTGTGTGCTGAGAACGTGGCATTGGGAATAGCCTTCAGATGTGGGTCTGGCTTGCATGAAAGATCTTCAATGTCCACGGTAATTCTTGATTTTGACTATTCTTCTAGCGGAGCAGGGTCTTTGCTTCTCATGTCAGTGGCACCTTCACCTAAGATTCCACCCAGAAGCAATGTAAAGCATTTCATTATGCCCCAGTGGACTCTCCCATCATCGGAATAAAGAAAGGTGAGGCCTCTCCTCTGTCTCTTTGTGGGATAAAGACGATCAAGCAAGCTTCTTGGAGCAGAAATTTTCCTAGCAACAGCAAAGCAAAGCAGTTAGCCACTCCTTGATCCAGCACTGCCTTGGTGTCAGGGAGTGCTGATCTTCAGTAGTGGTGCACCAGCCAGTCTTCAGCCAGGAAACACTCCTGGGCCTTCCCGTTTGAAAGCAAACAGCGCCAAAGAAATGCTTTCAAATGTGAAACTGTCCACAGATGTGTCGACTGTCTCGTGCTCTCGTAGATCTGCACCAGCAACATAAAAGAAAGCTATTTCTAGCTCAGTGGCCTCGTGACACCAGAGGCCATCAAAGAAGGTGTGTAACGTAGGGATGGGCTCAGGATAGAGGGGTGGGCTTGACCGTGGACACTACTGCAACGTTATGTGTGATAAACATTTATCACAAGCCACCTCCTTAGTCAACACTCTGGGATCTGCCAGTCGAGATGGCCCTGCTCAATCCAGTCCCTTATGTACTGTACGAGGGGATGGAGTCCCTGCAGTACATAAGAAGAATTTACAAGGGAAAATGGTTTGGGTTATCCTGGCCTCGGGCAAAAGCAAGCCCACCTGTGGGACTGATTTTGCTCAGGGACTTGGTGGGAAACGCAAAAGAAGAAACAGGGACATTCAGTGTGTACCTGAAGGAGACTCGATGACGGGAGAGAACAGTCAGTAGTTTTAGGTGTATGTGCGCATATATACACATATATGTATATAATGTTAAGTATAGTTTATTGACTGTATAGATACATATATCTGTGTTGTACAACTTGGGCATGATGTCATGATACGGAATAGGTGGTGAACGCTGTCATGGTCATCCATCAGTGTGGACATTATGCAATGAGCTGATGGAATTGGGAAAGCTGCTAAGGGAGAACTACAGTTCCCCAAACACTCCGGTCCTTCCCACATCACTTCTGGGAGGGAGAGACAAAGTGATGGAGGGATGTAAGGATGTTCCTTGTTGCTCTGCATTGCTGAGCTTCCAGCACAGCTAGGAGAGTCTCTTTCAAGATTATCTGATGTATTTTTCTCATGGACACTGCATGTTCTCTTCAGCGGTCCACAGCTCCCCAGCGGTGCTGATCTTGACATTCTTGGTCCACTAGGGCTTCTCTGGTTCACCCAGTTCCACCACTCTTCCACAGCAGCACGTACTTCTCTCTTCTCCTGACTTTGGTGTCTTTTTGCTTGTATCAGAGCAGGAGTCATCAGTGATTTCCGACAGCCTGCAAAAGACAGGCTGAGAGGATTGCTGTGGGGACTGGCAGAATAAGGCAGCGAGCCGTGAGAAAGTGGAATAGAGAACACCCTCCAGATTTGGGTTTGACTTCCCAGTAAGATCTTCAATTTCTATGCTAATTCTTGCAACGTTCTGTGCTTTTTCTAGCGGCGGAAGCAGGTCTTTGTTTCTCGTGTCAATGCCAGTTTCACCTAGCATGGCTCCTCTGGAATAAAAAGAAAGGGGTCTTAGAAATGAGTCCCGATTTGTATGACTGAAGAGGTAAAGAAATTCCTCAACAGAAATCCCAGCAGAGGGCTGCCCACAGCTCACTGTGCTCTGGGATGCTCTCCTTGCAAGCGCTTCCCTGCACGGAGCAGCCATCTAGCAAAGACTAGCGGAGAAGCAACTCACGCTTGTCTCTTCATCAGCAGCTGTTTTGCCAGGTAACCCAAAGCAGCCAGAATGACCAGAGAGAACAGGATGGCAAGCACGCCAACTGCAAGGTGATTTTCTCCCCGTTTCTGATCCATGCTCCCTGTAGGTCTCACACCGCCAGCACCTGGACAAAGCAAGACAGTGCAACACACTCATGAGTTCTGCACTACTGATGGTCTCCCAGTGTCTTGGAGAAGTGCGAGTGATGATAGTATTCACTCCATTACTGCCCCTGATTCTCGCGTCTTAGTAGCAGAGGAGGAGGATGATCTCTTACAGTCCTCCTGAGCAAGAGCCCACTTGCAAGGGAGAGGCTGAGAAATCACTGCCTCCAGCTGTGTCTCAGGGAATGAACAGGCGTGCACTGCACATGCTGTACTTCCAAGGACTCCAAGCAGGATTCTGCAAGGTAAGCTGACAGCCATCCTCTATGGCCAGCTCTGCCACTACGGGCAGAACAGCTCCTGCTGCATGTTTGAATGCACCTCCTCAGCTCTGAATGGCAGTAAACACGCTTTGCACTGAACTCTTTATGCCTTCTGGTAAACAAAGACAACATACCTCTGGGATACTCTTCAGGCTCAAAACCAAGATCCATCTGAGAACGGGAAGAAGGAATCCTAGGTGCAACAGCTGTAAGCAAACACAGAGGAGGAACATTTGCATTACAGATGGTGATAACCCTCTTCATCATCAACACTTGCACGTGGGTCAGGCTGGCCTTCTAGATGCACCTGGCATCTCTCAGAGGAAACCTAGACACACCACTTACCCATGCGATTCCTCCAAGGCTCAGAATAAGGAACCCACTGAGAAGCTGCAGAGCCAGTACCTGAGGCCACATCTGCCACCAAAGGCAGAAGTTAACAGTTCCTGACATACATTGCCGTTCATCTGTTCAGCCTTGAATGGCAGCAAACACTCCTACAGACAGACGCTCGTCTCCCTCTTCCACTCACAAGTATGTGGCAAACGGATACCAGGTGCCAGAAGAGGCACCATTTTGGCACAAAACAAACCATCTTCAGGTTGGCTGGGAAAAAGGATCCCTGGGAAAAAGGCTCTAAACTCTGCCCCAGATGCTGCTGCCTTTGCCGTGAGCACTTCAAGAGACACACGGTTGGGGCTGCTGTCAAATGCAGTTGTGCGGGGCAAAGAATCCCAGGGCACATCTCTGTGCTCTCCTGGTTGCTACTGCGCTCTTCTCCACATCCCAGCACCAGCAAAGAACATTGTAAGGTGTGTTCCACAGGAAGACAAGGCTGAAAGTACGTGCTGACACTGCAAAAATTAGCAAAGATGGACCACTCACCCCCGCGGTAGGCTTGAGGCCGATGAAAATGGTGCAGCCCAGATATGCGGCCTACAGGCAGATCTGTAAATAGAAGAGAGATTTCCTATCCATACTGTGTCAGGCTTCTAGGTTAAGGTGACTGCAGAGCCTGGCAGGGGATCACGTAGCGTTGTGAGATCCACACGTAGGTCCAGATTCTGACAGGTCCAGAGCAGAGGCCTGGGTGAGCCATGGCTGGGAATCAGACACGTCTCCAAGGAAAAACATACCTCTGGGATCCTCGCCACGTTCCAGATCAGCTTCCATGGGGTATGCTGCATACATGTCGCCAGCACGATCATCTGGAATGGAGAACAAAGCAGAGAAGCCGTCAAGACCTGTTGCCATATGCTTCTTCATAAGGGATCCGCAGTGCCCGGAGATGGATTGTGTGATCCACAGGCAGAAGCCACACGTGGGTGCAGATTCTTTCAATGTGTGCACCAGCCTGCTTCAGCTGCAGGATGCTGCCTCGAGGAAACAGCCTACAGCACTAAGCCTGCCTTCAGGACAGACAGCCTGCGCTTGCTTACTGGGGAGCCTGCGACATCCTCAAAGCATACATCAACCACATGGGGAGCGCATGAAGACCAAAGAGTGCGCTTCCATTGCTCATGGTGCAGAACCCGCTAGCCAGCAAACAGCCCTTCTGACACCATCCCAGCCCCTACTTGGGGCACAGGGGAGCAGAGTTTGTATCAGAGCCTGGTTGTTTCCCCAGTGGACCCACCATGCAAGGCTGCTTTCCAGGAAGCCTGAAGGGTTTGTTGCCGGTGCCTCCAGCGGAGCCCAACATACCAAGATTCACTGGTCCACAGGGGACAGCCTGTCACTGTCCATGGCAACAGGCCACCAGAAAGAGAAGAAAGAGCAAGCAGCCACTGCTGGTGGCAGACCCCCATGGTTGCTCCATGGGACCCCTCACTGACAGCCTGCAAGCACCCTCCTTGCGCTCTGGAAGCCATGAGCACCAAGTGGTGTCTCTTGGGTACGACATGAAATACTATGGGGCCCCTGAGTGATGTGACGGGGCACACCTGCTTTGACCTCACAGAGCACCTCAGATGAGGCAGGGAAGCCTCACAGCCCAGGTTCGTGGTGATGAGTGGGGACTGTGTCTTCCACCAATTGCTGTGCTGCCATGGGCTCGCTTCCTTTCTCTGCCAACACACATGGACAAACTGTATCCGACTCCGAGGTTATGAGGAGAGATGCGAATACAGATGGGAAAATGATACAACTGCTCTCAAGAAGGCCTTGCAAGAGACAAACAAACAGGTGGTCTTAAATAAATCTCTGAGTCCAGATTCCCCAGTGTATCCATTCCAACCAGGGAACTGAGCATATGTCAAATCCTGGACTTCTGAACCACTGCAAGTTGCAGATTTTCCTTCTACGGAGATATTCAAGACCTGTCTGGATGCCTACCCGTGCCACCTATTGTAGGGTACCTCCTTCAGCAGGGAGTTTGGACTCAGTGACCTCTTGAGGTCCCTTGCAACCCCTCTGATTCTGTGATTCTGTGAGGTGGAAAGGACCCATGCAAGTTCTATCGAGCCCCTGCATTGCAGCAAACTTAGAAGGAGAAGGACCCTGGATTTATCATTCTCGGATTAAGAAAGTACCTTTGACACAGAAAGCTGAGCAGACCACCTCACTGTTGAAAGTTATGATAATTAAGCACACATCACGTATAAAGTAACTTTGCTGGTAGGCGTTTGCTTTGTAGGCTGTCAACAATAGAAAAGTAATGTAGAATTCCAAATACTAAGGAAACTAGCTCATGTCGCTAATTCCTTTGATTGCTGGATATGTAGCCAACTACCAAGGAGCACGCAAGCAGGCTATCTGCTAGCAGGAGCATTGATAAACTAGATGGAAATTGGTGGAATTGGCAACAATGGCAGTCTGGCATGTGTAGACATAGACAACAAAAATGAATCCAGCACTAAAAATGCACAAGAGTTCCCACTGCTTGTAATCATACGGGGAAAGAACTAAAGAAACAGTGGATGCCTTGGGGTAAATCTGTCACAGATCCACACGGAGAACAAAACGGAATCATTCTATGCCCTCACTTTGCAATTCCACACAGGGCCTACCCAAGCAAGACACAAAAAAAAGTGTGAGAAAGGGCACTTATAGACATCTTTGGTTCTGTTGTCTTGATTGCTCTGTTACAGGAGCCAACCAGTAGCTGGTTTCAGAGCCCCTGGCGGGAAGTTTTGGTTATGTGAGGGGAATGAAGGTATGTTTGCAAGTAGACTAATGCCCTCAATCGGGGCCAGTTGTCCTGCGCACTCTGGGAGACATTCCCAGCAACGCAGATTCGGGACAACAGTGCAGTGACTGGGCTATATTCACCTACAGACTGTTCTTGATAATTGCTTCTTGTTGTTGCTGTATGTACAACAGCGTGTGTAATGATACAGTGCTGCGATTCCTACTCTGACTGTTGATGGAGATGCAATAAATTGATATGATGAGAGTTGTAGCGTGTTGGCCACAAACCATCAGAAGAAAAGCAGGGACTGCTACCAGTTGTAACAATATTATTAAACTTGCTAGTGTTTGTTGATGGATAGTCCTGCAGACTGCTGAGGTAACGGGGAGAGCTATGTCTCTGTACCAAGTAGATAAGGGAGTTGTGCGAGGTCTTTGTACCAAGAAAATAGGGAGTTCCTGCTTGGAATCGGTTACTGAGTACGTAACATACCTGCAGGAAAACCTCTGCCTACCTCTTCATTTCCTATGTGGAAAACTAGTTAAGAAGAGATGTTCCTAGCACCGTTTCTCAGACGGGCTCCAGGCAGGCAACATACCTCCCTCTGGGACGGATCCAAGTGGCATTTCGGGTGCTCGGTTCCCCTCAGAAGGGAGTCCCCTTCTGAAGGGAGCTCTTCTTTTTCTCCTGACTGATGCTGTAACAATATGGGGAGCAGTCTGACTTGCCCCTGGCAATCTCTTCTGCGCTGATGGACCTTCACCTTCACCTACATCCACACCCCCCTCTCCCTCCAGCTCCAGAGCCTCATACCTGTTATGTAAGGGCACCTGAGAGGGTGGGACAGGCTGAGAAGTGGTCTGCTTGCTGCCCTGATCAGGGCCTTGTTTCCGTCCTTCACTCTCTCTGAGGTCACCCCTTCCCACCTGACTGAGAGAGGGTAGATGATCCCCTGCAGCCTGAAGAGCATCTCCCCCGCACCCTTCTTGTAGGGATGGCAGAGTGATTCCATCAATCTCCCTCTCACAATCCTGGATGCTCCCCAGCCTTTCTACTTCCTCCTTTAGCTCTACCACCAGGCTGAGCAGATCATCCACCTGCTCACACAGCCCACAGATGGTATCCCTGCTGCCCTCCTGCAGCAGGGCCAGGGCCAGGCATTCTTTGCAGCCTGAGTCCTGAGCCGCAGCAAGGACATTCATGCTTGCAGTCTGAGCTGCCACCTTCCTTTTAGCAACAGCTCACTGCCGTGCGGAGACCACGATTGCATCGGGTTTGTTGAGAGAGCAACGACCTGTTACGTGTGACGCGTTAAGCCCCCTTGTATATAGCAAGGTGCCTTTGCCTTGTCTTGTCTTGCCTTGCCTTGCCTTGCCTTGCCTTGCCTTGCCTTGCCTTGCCTTGCCTTGCCTTGCCTGCTTGAACTGCCCCCTGACTCTCTCTGCTTGCTGGGCACTGCCTTTATTTGCACGAGGAGGGGGTGATGCCCACACACCTCGCTCCACCCACACGCGTCAGAGCCGCCGCACTGCTGGGGGTGGGGTGGGGCTGCCTCGCTCTCCTTCAGTTTTTTTTCTTTTTTTGTTGCTGCAATTTGGACCCTCTAAGAATGGTCCTTCGTTCTGAGTCTCCGCTGCCAAGCTCATCTGCTCGGACCTTCAGAGAAGCCTGCTTGAGCTGTGGGCTGGGACCTGGCAGCTCCCCAGATGCTATCCCAGGACAACAACAGGCACCAGGGCTCAAGGACATGCTAGACAGACGGACTGCTTACTCTGTGACTTGCAAAATTTGAGCCTTGAGAACAGAAGAAGCTTGACTGCTTCACAGAGCCTTGATGAAACAGAAGAAGGCCACTGCTCTGGTGCAGAGTTGGGAGGTGGGTTTTCAGGGAAGCTGCAGCAGACATTGCTGCTGGGGACCCTGGTTGGCTCAGAGGACAGATGTCCCTGTTCTCCAAGCGCTGTCTGGGGAGTTGAAGCCATCACATCCCCTTGGAATTTTAGGAGCCTCCTTGTTTCAGTGACCACCCACCCAAGGCTGCTTTCTCAGGGGCTTCTGCTTCCCCAGTCCCGTCAGAATCACAGCCTCCCTGCTGCTGACGCGAAAGCCTCCTTGCCCATGGGAGCCACCAGGAAGAGGAAGGCTGCAAAAAGGCTGGGAGCAGCTGTTCCCGTTTGTTGCCCCATGCTACCTCTTGTCCACAACCACATCCTGCAGGCTTGACAAGTGGCACCTCCTGGCATGACGTATATGGGGTTCCTGAATGTCCCGCGGGGCCCACTGTTCTCACAAAGACCTCTGATGACGGCTGCTTGACCTTTTGTACTGGAACTTCTTGGCACTTATTAAGGATAACTTCAAACAAAGCTGAAAAGGTGGTTGGACAGTATTGTTTCTTCTGCTGTATCTGATGATTCTCACCAAGACTGAACTGTATCTGGAAAACTGCGTCGCCATAATCACCCAAGTACAGGAAATGTTTCCTGTAAAGGTAACACAACTAAGCATGATCAGAGTTTAAGATGACTGGTTGGGCTACAGCCCTCCACTACTGTTTTAGGTGTGGCTTCTAGGTCTGGGTATTTTTAATTTTAGAAGGCTACTGTTACAGACCAGTAGAGCAGCATTCAGTGTCCTCCAGGTTGTACTACAGGAAAGCTGGGGAGGGACTTTTTACCAGATCGTCCACGTAGTTCAGCAGGATAAGAGCCTCCCACAAACACTTTTTTCCCAAACTGAATAGACTTCTGGTCAGTGCTTCTAGACTCAGAGGTTCATGACCAGAAATTTTCAAATGAGGGGAGTGAGGCATGTGGAACAGGTTGCCCAGACATAGGTTTGTGGATGGATAAAACCAGTGAGATTCAATGCCAGGCTGGGTGGGGCTGTGACAACCTGCTGAGACAAGATTATACATCCACAGGGAAGAGAACAAGATGGTCCCGTTAAGGTCCCTTCCAACTCAAAACAGCCTCTGATTCTTGTACGAGTCTCTCTTAAGCTGTCCACATCAGACAGGGCTCCTTCTAGTTCCCCCCAGGAAGGGCTCGAACGAGGTGGCTTCCTCTGAGGCATGGGTGGGCGGAGCGAGTAGTGCCTTGGCAGCCACCATTTTCGGGCAGAGCTCGAGGAGATGAGCTTCCAGTGAGCGTTCTTCTAACGGACTGTTCTTCAAGGGTCCGAATCGCGGAAAAAACACCTAGCATGCAAATGGAAGACGAGCAGCACTCTGAAACCGAGGGAGACCATGGCAGAGCTCAGTATGTACCAGCCTGCTCCCCCGTCCCGCCCAGCGTGGCGGCTCTGACGCATGCTGAGCTTGGAGAGAGGAGTGCCGGCACTTGAGTAGCTGTCCTAGGGGCTGCCTTGGTCTCGCACGACTGTAAAATGTCTCCCAGAAAAGGAAGGCGGCGACACAGACAGAAAGCGTGGATGTCCGTGCAGTGGTTATGCTCGTGCCTGAGCCTGCAGGGCTGCTCCAGGAGGGCAGCAGGGATAGCACCTTGTGCGCGCTGTGAGCAGGTGGATAGTCTGCTCAGCTGGTGGCCGAGCTAAAGCTTTCCCTAAAGCTAAAGCTAAAGCTAAAGGGGGTGGGGGGGGGGCGGAGGGGAGGTGGAGGTGGAGAGGTTGAGGAGCACCCGGAATTGAGAGAGCCGATTGATCGGTGGAGTCACACTCTGCCATCCCTGTGGGAAAGGCATGGGGGAGACGCTGTACAAATAGCAGTGGCTCATGTAGCCTCTAGCAGTTAGATGGGAGAGGGTGAGCTCAGAGACAGTGAGGGATGGAAACAAGGCCCTGATCAGGGCAGCAAGCAGGCCGCCTCTCAGCCTGTCCCACCCTCCCAGGTGCCCTTACATAACAGGTATGAGGCCCTGGAGCTGGAGGGATAGGGGGATGTGGATGTCGGTGAAGGTCCATCAATGCAGAAGAGATTGCCAGGGGCAAGTCAGACTGCTCCCCATATTGCTACAGCATCCGTCACGAGAAAAAGAAGAGCTGTCATCATAGGGGAACATAGGAGAAGTAGAGTTCCCCAAACACTCCAGTCCTTCCCACATGGCTTCTGGGAGGGAGAGACAAAGTGATGGGGGGATGTAAGGACGTTCCCTAGTGCTCTGCATTGCCGAGCTTGCAGCACAGTTAGGACTCTAACTCTCTTTCAAGTTTATGTGATGTATTTTTCTCATGGGCGCCGCTTGTTCTCTTCAGCGGTCCACAGCTCCCCAGCGGTGCTGATCTTGACATTCTTGGTCCAGTAGGGCTTCTCTGGTTCATCCAGTTCCACCGCTCTTCCACAGCAGCACATGCTTCTCTCTTCTCCTGACTTTGGTGTCCTTTCGCTTGTAGCTGAGCAGGAGTCATCAGTGATTTCTGACAGCCTGCAAAAGTCAGGCCGAGAGGATGGCTGTGGGGACTGGCAGAGTAAGGCAGCGAGCCGGGAGAAAGCGGAATAGAGAACACCCTTCAGACCTGGGTTTCGATTCCCAGAAGGATCTTCAATTTCTATGGTAATTCTTGCAACGTTCTGTGCCGTTGACAGTAGCGGAAGCAGGTCTTCGTTTCTCATGTCAATGCCAGTTTCACCTAGCATGGCTCCTCTGGAATAAAAAGAAAGGGGTCTTAGAAATGAGTCCCAGTGGCAAGTCTCTTCAGAGACTCTTTGACTCAGACTGAAGAGACAGTCTGAGTCAAAGAAATTCCTCAACAGAAATCCCAGCAGAGGGCTGCCCACAGCTCACTGTGCTCTGGGATGCTCTCCTTGCAAGCGCTTCCCTGCACGGAGCAGCCATCTAGCAAAGACTAGCGGAGAAGCAACTCACGCTTGTCTCTTCATCAGCAGCTGTTTTGCCAGGTAACCCAAAGCAGCCAGAATGACCAGAGAGAACACTGTGCTTGAGGTGTGGCCTCAAAAGACACTGCTTACTTGTGCAAAAGACACTGCTTTTGGTAGTAGCCTTTAAACCAGTGTCTAATACCCAGCGTATTGGGGAAGCACAAATTGCTCCCGGATCTAATAGAGATGAGGATAAATAACCACTGGTTGACATAATTAGAGTAGGCCATAAATCATCTTCCAAGGCTGGACTAAACTATGCCTTCTGGTGACATTAGCAAACTGTCACCAAGGGCATTCTAACGACCACCTGCACTACAGATAGGATGTGATGCTAGAATGACAACTCTCCCTAGACCTTGATGAGTGAGCAGAGACAGCGTCTGCAACTTAGGAATTCTGGTATCATCTGGATCTGGGATCTATTTTAACCAGTTTCTTCAGATGCAGCAACAAAAAAAGCCATTGATAAATCATATTATGTAGGTGGCTGACATGCATCAGTAAATCTTGGGGAAAAAACAGTTGAAAATTGTGAAAAAATGACTCTGTGACTTGTTGCGTATTGTTTCAACTTTGATCTTCTGAAGCCTTGATGAAAAAAAAAAACACCACGTCTTGCTAGTAGTAGGTTTTAGTAGGCAAGAATTGCTGTAATTCCCTGTTTGCTAAGACAGAAAAACAAGTTTCTTCAATTTTACCATGAACTTCTATCCCCTTTACTTTTAGGAGGTTTCCATGAAGCAGGTATTCTGTAACGAGGGGGTTCTCTTTACCACGTAGAAACAGCATCCCTGCTGCTACGGAAAGAATGACTGGGAGCAAAGAGAGGGGTTCTTTGGTGGGTTTTTTTGTTTGTTTGTTTGTTGGTTTGTTTTCATTTTACTTCTACAAGTTCTGAAGTCTTACAAGAACAGTCTATCTTGTCAGTGTTGTCCTATACCACTGTTACTGTTCTTTGAGATATTTTATTAACGGCCGTTTCACATTGTACTGGTTTTGGCACAAATTTCATGCCTTCGAGAAAGCAAAATACCGTTACAGTAGTGTTTCTTCTGTGTATCTGATGATTCTTTTTAATTCTAAACTCTTTTCTTTCTGCGTCGCGATAATCACCCAAGTACAGGAAATATTTAGCTTGAAAGGTCACAACAGGAGGATCAGAGAGATGACCGGAGGGCTGGAGCACCTCCACTACGAGGACAGGCTGGGAGGGCTGGGGCTCTTTGGCCTGGAGAAGGCTCTGGGGCGACCTTAGAGCAGCCTTCAGTAGGTCCCTGAAGGGGACCTACAGGAAAGCTGGGGAGGGACTTTTTATCAGGGCACGTAGCAACAGGATGAGGGGAAATGGTTTTAAACTGGAAGAGGGTGGATTTAGACTAGAGGTTAGGAAGAAATGCTTTCCTGTGAGGGGAGTGAGGCACTGGAACAGGTTGCCCAGCAAGGCTGTGGATGCCCCCTCCCCGGAGCATTCAAGGCCAGGCTGAATGGGGCTGTGAGCAACCTGGTCTAGAGCAGGGACGGGGAGAACAAGATGGTCCCTTAAGGTCCCTTCCAACTCAAAACAGCCTCTGATTCTACGAGAAGCTGTGCATCAGAAGGGCTCCTTCTAGCTCAGGAAGGGCTCGAACGAGGTGGTGGCTCTGAGGCGGGTGGGCGGAGCGAGTAGTGCCGGTGGCAGCCGCCATTTTCGGGCAGAGCTCGAGGAGATGAGCTTCGTGGCGGAGCGTTATTCTAACGGACTGTTCTTCAAGGGTCCGAATCGCGGCAAAAAAAACAAGACGAGGGAGCACTAAGAAGCCGAGGGAGACCATGGCAGAGCTCCCAGCCCTCCCCCGTCCCGCAGCGTGGCGGCTCTGACGCGTGTGGGCGGAGAGAGGAGTGCCGGCACTTGAGTAGCGCCTAGGGGCTGCCTTGGTCTCGCACGCCTGTGAGCTGCTGCGAAAAGGAACGCGGCGACACAAACAGAAAGCGCGGATGTCCGTGCAGTGGTTCCGGTCGTGCCTGAGCCTGTCGCTGCTCCAGGAGGGCAGCAGGGATAGCACCTGTGCGCGCTGTGAGCAAGTGGATGGTCTGCTCAGCCTGGTGGCCGAGCTAAAGCTAAAGCTAAAGCTAAAGCTAAAGGCGGGTGGGGGGGGGGCGGAGGGGAGGTGGAGGTGGAGAGGTTGAGGAGCACCCGGAATTGAGAGAGCCGGATTGATCGGTGGAGTCACACTCTGCCATCCCTGTGGGAAAGGCACGGGGGAGACGCTGTACAAATAGCAGTGGCTCATGTAGCCTCTAGCAGTTAGATGGGAGAGGGTGAGCTCAGAGACAGTGAGGGATGGAAACAAGGCCCTGATCAGGGCAGCAAGCAGGCCGCCTCTCAGCCTGTCCCACCCTCCCAGGTGCCCTTACATAACAGGTATGAGGCCCTGGAGCTGGAGGGATAGGGGGATGTGGATGTCGGTGAAGGTCCATCAATGCAGAAGAGATTGCCAGGGGCAAGTCAGACTGCTCCCCATATTGCTACAGCATCCGTCACGAGAAAAAGAAGAGCTGTCATCATAGGGGAACATAGGAGAAGTAGAGTTCCCCAAACACTCCAGTCCTTCCCACATGGCTTCTGGGAGGGAGAGACAAAGTGATGGGGGGATGTAAGGACGTTCCCTAGTGCTCTGCATTGCCGAGCTTGCAGCACAGTTAGGACTCTCACTCTCTTTCAAGTTTATGTGATGTATTTTTCTCATGGGCGCCGCTTGTTCTCTTCAGCGGTCCACAGCTCCCCAGCGGTGCTGATCTTGACATTCTTGGTCCAGTAGGGCTTCTCTGGTTCATCCAGTTCCACCGCTCTTCCACAGCAGCACATGCTTCTCTCTTCTCCTGACTTTGGTGTCCTTTCGCTTGTAGCTGAGCAGGAGTCATCAGTGATTTCTGACAGCCTGCAAAAGTCAGGCCGAGAGGATGGCTGTGGGGACTGGCAGAGTAAGGCAGCGAGCCGGGAGAAAGCGGAATAGAGAACACCCTTCAGACCTGGGTTTCGATTCCCAGAAGGATCTTCAATTTCTATGGTAATTCTTGCAACGTTCTGTGCCGTTGACAGTAGCGGAAGCAGGTCTTCGTTTCTCATGTCAATGCCAGTTTCACCTAGCATGGCTCCTCTGGAATAAAAAGAAAGGGGTCTTAGAAATGAGTCCCAGTGGCAAGTCTCTTCAGAGACTCTTTGACTCAGACTGAAGAGACAGTCTGAGTCAAAGAAATTCCTCAACAGAAATCCCAGCAGAGGGCTGCCCACAGCTCACTGTGCTCTGGGATGCTCTCCTTGCAAGCGCTTCCCTGCACGGAGCAGCCATCTAGCAAAGACTAGCGGAGAAGCAACTCACGCTTGTCTCTTCATCAGCAGCTGTTTTGCCAGGTAACCCAAAGCAGCCAGAATGACCAGAGAGAACACTGTGCTTGAGGTGTGGCCTCAAAAGACACTGCTTACTTGTGCAAAAGACACTGCTTTTGGTAGTAGCCTTTAAACCAGTGTCTAATACCCAGCGTATTGGGGAAGCACAAATTGCTCCCGGATCTAATAGAGATGAGGATAAATAACCACTGGTTGACATAATTAGAGTAGGCCATAAATCATCTTCCAAGGCTGGACTAAACTATGCCTTCTGGTGACATTAGCAAACTGTCACCAAGGGCATTCTAACGACCACCTGCACTACAGATAGGATGTGATGCTAGAATGACAACTCTCCCTAGACCTTGATGAGTGAGCAGAGACAGCGTCTGCAACTTAGGAATTCTGGTATCATCTGGATCTGGGATCTATTTTAACCAGTTTCTTCAGATGCAGCAACAAAAAAAGCCATTGATAAATCATATTATGTAGGTGGCTGACATGCATCAGTAAATCTTGGGGAAAAAACAGTTGAAAATTGTGAAAAAATGACTCTGTGACTTGTTGCGTATTGTTTCAACTTTGATCTTCTGAAGCCTTGATGAAAAAAAAAAACACCACGTCTTGCTAGTAGTAGGTTTTAGTAGGCA
This sequence comes from Gallus gallus, assembly GCF_016699485.2. NCBI lineage: Eukaryota > Metazoa > Chordata > Aves > Galliformes > Phasianidae > Gallus > Gallus gallus. The sequence goes on from NC_052532.1 coordinate 139,976,522, forward strand.
AGAATTGCTGTAATTCCCTGTTTGCTAAGACAGAAAAACAAGTTTCTTCAATTTTACCATGAACTTCTATCCCCTTTAGTTTTAGGAGGTTTCCATGAAGCAGGTATTCTGTAACGAGGGGGTTCTCTTTACCACGTAGAAACAGCATCCCTGCTGCTACGGAAAGAATGACTGGGAGCAAAGAGAGGGGTTCTTTGGTGGGTTTTTTGTTTGTTTGTTTGTTTGTTGGTTTGTTTTCATTTTACTTCTACAAGTTCTGAAGTCTTACAAGAACAGTCTATCTTGTCAGTGTTGTCCTATACCACTGTTACTGTTCTTTGAGATATTTTATTAACGGCCGTTTCACATTGTACTGGTTTTGGCACAAATTTCATGCCTTCGAGAAAGCAAAATACCGTTACAGTAGTGTTTCTTCTGTGTATCTGATGATTCTTTTTAATTCTAAACTCTTTTCTTTCTGCGTCGCGATAATCACCCAAGTACAGGAAATATTTAGCTTGAAAGGTCACAACAGGAGGATCAGAGAGATGACCGGAGGGCTGGAGCACCTCCACTACGAGGACAGGCTGGGAGGGCTGGGGCTCTTTGGCCTGGAGAAGGCTCTGGGGCGACCTTAGAGCAGCCTTCAGTAGGTCCCTGAAGGGGACCTACAGGAAAGCTGGGGAGGGACTTTTTATCAGGGCACGTAGCAACAGGATGAGGGGAAATGGTTTTAAACTGGAAGAGGGTGGATTTAGACTAGAGGTTAGGAAGAAATGCTTTCCTGTGAGGGGAGTGAGGCACTGGAACAGGTTGCCCAGCAAGGCTGTGGATGCCCCCTCCCCGGAGCATCAAGGCCAGGCTGAATGGGGCTGTGAGCAACCTGGTCTAGAGCAGGGACGGGGAGAACAAGATGGTCCCTTAAGGTCCCTTCCAACTCAAAACAGCCTCTGATTCTACGAGAAGCTGTGCATCAGAAGGGCTCCTTCTAGCTCAGGAAGGGCTCGAACGAGGTGGTGGCTCTGAGGCGGGTGGGCGGAGCGAGTAGTGCCGGTGGCAGCCGCCATTTTCGGGCAGAGCTCGAGGAGATGAGCTTCGTGGCGGAGCGTTATTCTAACGGACTGTTCTTCAAGGGTCCGAATCGCGGCAAAAAAACAAGACGAGGGAGCACTAAGAAGCCGAGGGAGACCATGGCAGAGCTCCCAGCCCTCCCCCCGTCCCGCAGCGTGGCGGCTCTGACGCGTGTGGGCGGAGAGAGGAGTGCCGGCACTTGAGTAGCGCCTAGGGGCTGCCTTGGTCTCGCACGCCTGTGAGCTGCTGCGAAAAGGAACGCGGCGACACAAACAGAAAGCGCGGATGTCCGTGCAGTGGTTCCGGTCGTGCCTGAGCCTGTCGCTGCTCCAGGAGGGCAGCAGGGATAGCACCTGTGCGCGCTGTGAGCAAGTGGATGGTCTGCTCAGCCTGGTGGCCGAGCTAAAGCTAAAGCTAAAGCTAAAGCTAAAGGCGGGTGGGGGGGGGGGCGGAGGGGAGGTGGAGGTGGAGAGGTTGAGGAGCACCCGGAATTGAGAGAGCCGGATTGATCGGTGGAGTCACACTCTGCCATCCCTGTGGGAAAGGCACGGGGGAGACACTGTACAAATAGCAGTGGCTCATGTAGCCTCTAGCAGTTAGATGGGAGAGGGTGAGCTCAGAGACAGTGAGGGATGGAAACAAGGCCCTGATCAGGGCAGCAAGCAGGCCGCCTCTCAGCCTGTCCCACCCTCCCAGGTGCCCTTACATAACAGGTATGAGGCCCTGGAGCTGGAGGGATAGGGGGATGTGGATGTCGGTGAAGGTCCATCAATGCAGAAGAGATTGCCAGGGGCAAGTCAGACTGCTCCCCATATTGCTACAGCATCCGTCACGAGAAAAAGAAGAGCTGTCATCATAGGGGAACATAGGAGAAGTAGAGTTCCCCAAACACTCCAGTCCTTCCCACATGGCTTCTGGGAGGGAGAGACAAAGTGATGGGGGGATGTAAGGACGTTCCCTAGTGCTCTGCATTGCCGAGCTTGCAGCACAGTTAGGACTCTAACTCTCTTTCAAGTTTATGTGATGTATTTTTCTCATGGGCGCCGCTTGTTCTCTTCAGCGGTCCACAGCTCCCCAGCGGTGCTGATCTTGACATTCTTGGTCCAGTAGGGCTTCTCTGGTTCATCCAGTTCCACCGCTCTTCCACAGCAGCACATGCTTCTCTCTTCTCCTGACTTTGGTGTCCTTTCGCTTGTAGCTGAGCAGGAGTCATCAGTGATTTCTGACAGCCTGCAAAAGTCAGGCCGAGAGGATGGCTGTGGGGACTGGCAGAGTAAGGCAGCGAGCCGGGAGAAAGCGGAATAGAGAACACCCTTCAGACCTGGGTTTCGATTCCCAGAAGGATCTTCAATTTCTATGGTAATTCTTGCAACGTTCTGTGCCGTTGACAGTAGCGGAAGCAGGTCTTCGTTTCTCATGTCAATGCCAGTTTCACCTAGCATGGCTCCTCTGGAATAAAAAGAAAGGGGTCTTAGAAATGAGTCCCAGTGGCAAGTCTCTTCAGAGACTCTTTGACTCAGACTGAAGAGACAGTCTGAGTCAAAGAAATTCCTCAACAGAAATCCCAGCAGAGGGCTGCCCACAGCTCACTGTGCTCTGGGATGCTCTCCTTGCAAGCGCTTCCCTGCACGGAGCAGCCATCTAGCAAAGACTAGCGGAGAAGCAACTCACGCTTGTCTCTTCATCAGCAGCTGTTTTGCCAGGTAACCCAAAGCAGCCAGAATGACCAGAGAGAACACTGTGCTTGAGGTGTGGCCTCAAAAGACACTGCTTACTTGTGCAAAAGACACTGCTTTTGGTAGTAGCCTTTAAACCAGTGTCTAATACCCAGCGTATTGGGGAAGCACAAATTGCTCCCGGATCTAATAGAGATGAGGATAAATAACCACTGGTTGACATAATTAGAGTAGGCCATAAATCATCTTCCAAGGCTGGACTAAACTATGCCTTCTGGTGACATTAGCAAACTGTCACCAAGGGCATTCTAACGACCACCTGCACTACAGATAGGATGTGATGCTAGAATGACAACTCTCCCTAGACCTTGATGAGTGAGCAGAGACAGCGTCTGCAACTTAGGAATTCTGGTATCATCTGGATCTGGGATCTATTTTAACCAGTTTCTTCAGATGCAGCAACAAAAAAAGCCATTGATAAATCATATTATGTAGGTGGCTGACATGCATCAGTAAATCTTGGGGAAAAAACAGTTGAAAATTGTGAAAAAATGACTCTGTGACTTGTTGCGTATTGTTTCAACTTTGATCTTCTGAAGCCTTGATGAAAAAAAAAAACACCACGTCTTGCTAGTAGTAGGTTTTAGTAGGCAAGAATTGCTGTAATTCCCTGTTTGCTAAGACAGAAAAACAAGTTTCTTCAATTTTACCATGAACTTCTATCCCCTTTACTTTTAGGAGGTTTCCATGAAGCAGGTATTCTGTAACGAGGGGGTTCTCTTTACCACGTAGAAACAGCATCCCTGCTGCTACGGAAAGAATGACTGGGAGCAAAGAGAGGGGTTCTTTGGTGGGTTTTTTGTTTGTTTGTTTGTTTGTTGGTTTGTTTTCATTTTACTTCTACAAGTTCTGAAGTCTTACAAGAACAGTCTATCTTGTCAGTGTTGTCCTATACCACTGTTACTGTTCTTTGAGATATTTTATTAACGGCCGTTTCACATTGTACTGGTTTTGGCACAAATTTCATGCCTTCGAGAAAGCAAAATACCGTTACAGTAGTGTTTCTTCTGTGTATCTGATGATTCTTTTTAATTCTAAACTCTTTTCTTTCTGCGTCGCGATAATCACCCAAGTACAGGAAATATTTAGCTTGAAAGGTCACAACAGGAGGATCAGAGAGATGACCGGAGGGCTGGAGCACCTCCACTACGAGGACAGGCTGGGAGGGCTGGGGCTCTTTGGCCTGGAGAAGGCTCTGGGGCGACCTTAGAGCAGCCTTCAGTAGGTCCCTGAAGGGGACCTACAGGAAAGCTGGGGAGGGACTTTTTATCAGGGCACGTAGCAACAGGATGAGGGGAAATGGTTTTAAACTGGAAGAGGGTGGATTTAGACTAGAGGTTAGGAAGAAATGCTTTCCTGTGAGGGGAGTGAGGCACTGGAACAGGTTGCCCAGCAAGGCTGTGGATGCCCCCTCCCCGGAGCATTCAAGGCCAGGCTGAATGGGGCTGTGAGCAACCTGGTCTAGAGCAGGGACGGGGAGAACAAGATGGTCCCTTAAGGTCCCTTCCAACTCAAAACAGCCTCTGATTCTACGAGAAGCTGTGCATCAGAAGGGCTCCTTCTAGCTCAGGAAGGGCTCGAACGAGGTGGTGGCTCTGAGGCGGGTGGGCGGAGCGAGTAGTGCCGGTGGCAGCCGCCATTTTCGGGCAGAGCTCGAGGAGATGAGCTTCGTGGCGGAGCGTTATTCTAACGGACTGTTCTTCAAGGGTCCGAATCGCGGCAAAAAAAACAAGACGAGGGAGCACTAAGAAGCCGAGGAGACCATGGCAGAGCTCCCAGCCCTCCCCCGTCCCGCAGCGTGGCGGCTCTGACGCGTGGTGGGCGGAGAGAGGAGTGCCGGCACTTGAGTAGCGCCTAGGGGCTGCCTTGGTCTCGCACGCCTGTGAGCTGCTGCGAAAAGGAACGCGGCGACACAAACAGAAAGCGCGGATGTCCGTGCAGTGGTTCCGGTCGTGCCTGAGCCTGTCGCTGCTCCAGGAGGGCAGCAGGGATAGCACCTGTGCGCGCTGTGAGCAAGTGGATGGTCTGCTCAGCCTGGTGGCCGAGCTAAAGCTAAAGCTAAAGCTAAAGCTAAAGGCGGGTGGGGGGGGGGGCGGAGGGGAGGTGGAGGTGGAGAGGTTGAGGAGCACCCGGAATTGAGAGAGCCGGATTGATCGGTGGAGTCACACTCTGCCATCCCTGTGGGAAAGGCACGGGGGAGACGCTGTACAAATAGCAGTGGCTCATGTAGCCTCTAGCAGTTAGATGGGAGAGGGTGAGCTCAGAGACAGTGAGGGATGGAAACAAGGCCCTGATCAGGGCAGCAAGCAGGCCGCCTCTCAGCCTGTCCCACCCTCCCAGGTGCCCTTACATAACAGGTATGAGGCCCTGGAGCTGGAGGGATAGGGGGATGTGGATGTCGGTGAAGGTCCATCAATGCAGAAGAGATTGCCAGGGGCAAGTCAGACTGCTCCCCATATTGCTACAGCATCCGTCACGAGAAAAAGAAGAGCTGTCATCATAGGGGAACATAGGAGAAGTAGAGTTCCCCAAACACTCCAGTCCTTCCCACATGGCTTCTGGGAGGGAGAGACAAAGTGATGGGGGGATGTAAGGACGTTCCCTAGTGCTCTGCATTGCCGAGCTTGCAGCACAGTTAGGACTCTAACTCTCTTTCAAGTTTATGTGATGTATTTTTCTCATGGGCGCCGCTTGTTCTCTTCAGCGGTCCACAGCTCCCCAGCGGTGCTGATCTTGACATTCTTGGTCCAGTAGGGCTTCTCTGGTTCATCCAGTTCCACCGCTCTTCCACAGCAGCACATGCTTCTCTCTTCTCCTGACTTTGGTGTCCTTTCGCTTGTAGCTGAGCAGGAGTCATCAGTGATTTCTGACAGCCTGCAAAAGTCAGGCCGAGAGGATGGCTGTGGGGACTGGCAGAGTAAGGCAGCGAGCCGGGAGAAAGCGGAATAGAGAACACCCTTCAGACCTGGGTTTCGATTCCCAGAAGGATCTTCAATTTCTATGGTAATTCTTGCAACGTTCTGTGCCGTTGACAGTAGCGGAAGCAGGTCTTCGTTTCTCATGTCAATGCCAGTTTCACCTAGCATGGCTCCTCTGGAATAAAAAGAAAGGGGTCTTAGAAATGAGTCCCAGTGGCAAGTCTCTTCAGAGACTCTTTGACTCAGACTGAAGAGACAGTCTGAGTCAAAGAAATTCCTCAACAGAAATCCCAGCAGAGGGCTGCCCACAGCTCACTGTGCTCTGGGATGCTCTCCTTGCAAGCGCTTCCCTGCACGGAGCAGCCATCTAGCAAAGACTAGCGGAGAAGCAACTCACGCTTGTCTCTTCATCAGCAGCTGTTTTGCCAGGTAACCCAAAGCAGCCAGAATGACCAGAGAGAACACTGTGCTTGAGGTGTGGCCTCAAAAGACACTGCTTACTTGTGCAAAAGACACTGCTTTTGGTAGTAGCCTTTAAACCAGTGTCTAATACCCAGCGTATTGGGGAAGCACAAATTGCTCCCGGATCTAATAGAGATGAGGATAAATAACCACTGGTTGACATAATTAGAGTAGGCCATAAATCATCTTCCAAGGCTGGACTAAACTATGCCTTCTGGTGACATTAGCAAACTGTCACCAAGGGCATTCTAACGACCACCTGCACTGCAGATAGGATGTGATGCTAGAATGACAACTCTCCCTAGACCTTGATGAGTGAGCAGAGACAGCGTCTGCAACTTAGGAATTCTGGTATCATCTGGATCTGGGATCTATTTTAACCAGTTTCTTCAGATGCAGCAACAAAAAAAGCCATTGATAAATCATATTATGTAGGTGGCTGACATGCATCAGTAAATCTTGGGGAAAAAACAGTTGAAAATTGTGAAAAAATGACTCTGTGACTTGTTGCGTATTGTTTCAACTTTGATCTTCTGAAGCCTTGATGAAAAAAAAAAAACACCACGTCTTGCTAGTAGTAGGTTTTAGTAGGCAAGAATTGCTGTAATTCCCTGTTTGCTAAGACAGAAAAACAAGTTTCTTCAATTTTACCATGAACTTCTATCCCCTTTAGTTTTAGGAGGTTTCCATGAAGCAGGTATTCTGTAACGAGGGGGTTCTCTTTACCACGTAGAAACAGCATCCCTGCTGCTACGGAAAGAATGACTGGGAGCAAAGAGAGGGGTTCTTTGGTGGGTTTTTTGTTTGTTTGTTTGTTTGTTGGTTTGTTTTCATTTTACTTCTACAAGTTCTGAAGTCTTACAAGAACAGTCTATCTTGTCAGTGTTGTCCTATACCACTGTTACTGTTCTTTGAGATATTTTATTAACGGCCGTTTCACATTGTACTGGTTTTGGCACAAATTTCATGCCTTCGAGAAAGCAAAATACCGTTACAGTAGTGTTTCTTCTGTGTATCTGATGATTCTTTTTAATTCTAAACTCTTTTCTTTCTGCGTCGCGATAATCACCCAAGTACAGGAAATATTTAGCTTGAAAGGTCACAACAGGAGGATCAGAGAGATGACCGGAGGGCTGGAGCACCTCCACTACGAGGACAGGCTGGGAGGGCTGGGGCTCTTTGGCCTGGAGAAGGCTCTGGGGCGACCTTAGAGCAGCCTTCAGTAGGTCCCTGAAGGGGACCTACAGGAAAGCTGGGGAGGGACTTTTTATCAGGGCACGTAGCAACAGGATGAGGGGAAATGGTTTTAAACTGGAAGAGGGTGGATTTAGACTAGAGGTTAGGAAGAAATGCTTTCCTGTGAGGGGAGTGAGGCACTGGAACAGGTTGCCCAGCAAGGCTGTGGATGCCCCCTCCCCGGAGCATTCAAGGCCAGGCTGAATGGGGCTGTGAGCAACCTGGTCTAGAGCAGGGACGGGGAGAACAAGATGGTCCCTTAAGGTCCCTTCCAACTCAAAACAGCCTCTGATTCTACGAGAAGCTGTGCATCAGAAGGGCTCCTTCTAGCTCAGGAAGGGCTCGAACGAGGTGGTGGCTCTGAGGCGGGTGGGCGGAGCGAGTAGTGCCGGTGGCAGCCGCCATTTTCGGGCAGAGCTCGAGGAGATGAGCTTCGTGGCGGAGCGTTATTCTAACGGACTGTTCTTCAAGGGTCCGAATCGCGGCAAAAAAAACAAGACGAGGGAGCACTAAGAAGCCGAGGGAGACCATGGCAGAGCTCCCAGCCCTCCCCCGTCCCGCAGCGTGGCGGCTCTGACGCGTGTGGGCGGAGAGAGGAGTGCCGGCACTTGAGTAGCGCCTAGGGGCTGCCTTGGTCTCGCACGCCTGTGAGCTGCTGCGAAAAGGAACGCGGCGACACAAACAGAAAGCGCGGATGTCCGTGCAGTGGTTCCGGTCGTGCCTGAGCCTGTCGCTGCTCCAGGAGGGCAGCAGGGATAGCACCTGTGCGCGCTGTGAGCAAGTGGATGGTCTGCTCAGCCTGGTGGCCGAGCTAAAGCTAAAGCTAAAGCTAAAGCTAAAGGCGGGTGGGGGGGGGGGCGGAGGGGAGGTGGAGGTGGAGAGGTTGAGGAGCACCCGGAATTGAGAGAGCCGGATTGATCGGTGGAGTCACACTCTGCCATCCCTGTGGGAAAGGCACGGGGGAGACGCTGTACAAATAGCAGTGGCTCATGTAGCCTCTAGCAGTTAGATGGGAGAGGGTGAGCTCAGAGACAGTGAGGGATGGAAACAAGGCCCTGATCAGGGCAGCAAGCAGGCCGCCTCTCAGCCTGTCCCACCCTCCCAGGTGCCCTTACATAACAGGTATGAGGCCCTGGAGCTGGAGGGATAGGGGGATGTGGATGTCGGTGAAGGTCCATCAATGCAGAAGAGATTGCCAGGGGCAAGTCAGACTGCTCCCCATATTGCTACAGCATCCGTCACGAGAAAAAGAAGAGCTGTCATCATAGGGGAACATAGGAGAAGTAGAGTTCCCCAAACACTCCAGTCCTTCCCACATGGCTTCTGGGAGGGAGAGACAAAGTGATGGGGGGATGTAAGGACGTTCCCTAGTGCTCTGCATTGCCGAGCTTGCAGCACAGTTAGGACTCTAACTCTCTTTCAAGTTTATGTGATGTATTTTTCTCATGGGCGCCGCTTGTTCTCTTCAGCGGTCCACAGCTCCCCAGCGGTGCTGATCTTGACATTCTTGGTCCAGTAGGGCTTCTCTGGTTCATCCAGTTCCACCGCTCTTCCACAGCAGCACATGCTTCTCTCTTCTCCTGACTTTGGTGTCCTTTCGCTTGTAGCTGAGCAGGAGTCATCAGTGATTTCTGACAGCCTGCAAAAGTCAGGCCGAGAGGATGGCTGTGGGGACTGGCAGAGTAAGGCAGCGAGCCGGGAGAAAGCGGAATAGAGAACACCCTTCAGACCTGGGTTTCGATTCCAGAAGGATCTTCAATTTCTATGGTAATTCTTGCAACGTTCTGTGCCGTTGACAGTAGCGGAAGCAGGTCTTCGTTTCTCATGTCAATGCCAGTTTCACCTAGCATGGCTCCTCTGGAATAAAAAGAAAGGGGTCTTAGAAATGAGTCCCAGTGGCAAGTCTCTTCAGAGACTCTTTGACTCAGACTGAAGAGACAGTCTGAGTCAAAGAAATTCCTCAACAGAAATCCCAGCAGAGGGCTGCCCACAGCTCACTGTGCTCTGGGATGCTCTCCTTGCAAGCGCTTCCCTGCACGGAGCAGCCATCTAGCAAAGACTAGCGGAGAAGCAACTCACGCTTGTCTCTTCATCAGCAGCTGTTTTGCCAGGTAACCCAAAGCAGCCAGAATGACCAGAGAGAACACTGTGCTTGAGGTGTGGCCTCAAAAGACACTGCTTACTTGTGCAAAAGACACTGCTTTTGGTAGTAGCCTTTAAACCAGTGTCTAATACCCAGCGTATTGGGGAAGCACAAATTGCTCCCGGATCTAATAGAGATGAGGATAAATAACCACTGGTTGACATAATTAGAGTAGGCCATAAATCATCTTCCAAGGCTGGACTAAACTATGCCTTCTGGTGACATTAGCAAACTGTCACCAAGGGCATTCTAACGACCACCTGCACTGCAGATAGGATGTGATGCTAGAATGACAACTCTCCCTAGACCTTGATGAGTGAGCAGAGACAGCGTCTGCAACTTAGGAATTCTGGTATCATCTGGATCTGGGATCTATTTTAACCAGTTTCTTCAGATGCAGCAACAAAAAAAGCCATTGATAAATCATATTATGTAGGTGGCTGACATGCATCAGTAAATCTTGGGGAAAAAACAGTTGAAAATTGTGAAAAAATGACTCTGTGACTTGTTGCGTATTGTTTCAACTTTGATCTTCTGAAGCCTTGATGAAAAAAAAAAACACCACGTCTTGCTAGTAGTAGGTTTTAGTAGGCAAGAATTGCTGTAATTCCCTGTTTGCTAAGACAGAAAAACAAGTTTCTTCAATTTTACCATGAACTTCTATCCCCTTTAGTTTTAGGAGGTTTCCATGAAGCAAGTATTCTGTAACGAGGGGGTTCTCTTTACCACGTAGAAACAGCATCCCTGCTGCTACGGAAAGAATGACTGGGAGCAAAGAGAGGGGTTCTTTGGTGGGTTTTTTGTTTGTTTGTTTGTTGGTTTGTTTTCATTTTACTTCTACAAGTTCTGAAGTCTTACAAGAACAGTCTATCTTGTCAGTGTTGTCCTATACCACTGTTACTGTTCTTTGAGATATTTTATTAACGGCCGTTTCACATTGTACTGGTTTTGGCACAAATTTCATGCCTTCGAGAAAGCAAAATACCGTTACAGTAGTGTTTCTTCTGTGTATCTGATGATTCTTTTTAATTCTAAACTCTTTTCTTTCTGCGTCGCGATAATCACCCAAGTACAGGAAATATTTAGCTTGAAAGGTCACAACAGGAGGATCAGAGAGATGACCGGAGGGCTGGAGCACCTCCACTACGAGGACAGGCTGGGAGGGCTGGGGCTCTTTGGCCTGGAGAAGGCTCTGGGGCGACCTTAGAGCAGCCTTCAGTAGGTCCCTGAAGGGGACCTACAGGAAAGCTGGGGAGGGACTTTTTATCAGGGCACGTAGCAACAGGATGAGGGGAAATGGTTTTAAACTGGAAGAGGGTGGATTTAGACTAGAGGTTAGGAAGAAATGCTTTCCTGTGAGGGGAGTGAGGCACTGGAACAGGTTGCCCAGCAAGGCTGTGGATGCCCCCTCCCCGGAGCATTCAAGGCCAGGCTGAATGGGGCTGTGAGCAACCTGGTCTAGAGCAGGGACGGGGAGAACAAGATGGTCCCTTAAGGTCCCTTCCAACTCAAAACAGCCTCTGATTCTACGAGAAGCTGTGCATCAGAAGGGCTCCTTCTAGCTCAGGAAGGGCTCGAACGAGGTGGTGGCTCTGAGGCGGGTGGGCGGAGCGAGTAGTGCCGGTGGCAGCCGCCATTTTCGGGCAGAGCTCGAGGAGATGAGCTTCGTGGCGGAGCGTTATTCTAACGGACTGTTCTTCAAGGGTCCGAATCGCGGCAAAAAAAACAAGACGAGGGAGCACTAAGAAGCCGAGGGAGACCATGGCAGAGCTCCCAGCCCTCCCCCGTCCCGCAGCGTGGCGGCTCTGACGCGTGTGGGCGGAGAGAGGAGTGCCGGCACTTGAGTAGCGCCTAGGGGCTGCCTTGGTCTCGCACGCCTGTGAGCTGCTGCGAAAAGGAACGCGGCGACACAAACAGAAAGCGCGGATGTCCGTGCAGTGGTTCCGGTCGTGCCTGAGCCTGTCGCTGCTCCAGGAGGGCAGCAGGGATAGCACCTGTGCGCGCTGTGAGCAAGTGGATGGTCTGCTCAGCCTGGTGGCCGAGCTAAAGCTAAAGCTAAAGCTAAAGCTAAAGCTAAAGGCGGGTGGGGGGGGGGCGGAGGGGAGGTGGAGGTGGAGAGGTTGAGGAGCACCCGGAATTGAGAGAGCCGGATTGATCGGTGGAGTCACACTCTGCCATCCCTGTGGGAAAGGCACGGGGGAGACGCTGTACAAATAGCAGTGGCTCATGTAGCCTCTAGCAGTTAGATGGGAGAGGGTGAGCTCAGAGACAGTGAGGGATGGAAACAAGGCCCTGATCAGGGCAGCAAGCAGGCCGCCTCTCAGCCTGTCCCACCCTCCCAGGTGCCCTTACATAACAGGTATGAGGCCCTGGAGCTGGAGGGATAGGGGGATGTGGATGTCGGTGAAGGTCCATCAATGCAGAAGAGATTGCCAGGGGCAAGTCAGACTGCTCCCCATATTGCTACAGCATCCGTCACGAGAAAAAGAAGAGCTGTCATCATAGGGGAACATAGGAGAAGTAGAGTTCCCCAAACACTCCAGTCCTTCCCACATGGCTTCTGGGAGGGAGAGACAAAGTGATGGGGGGATGTAAGGACGTTCCCTAGTGCTCTGCATTGCCGAGCTTGCAGCACAGTTAGGACTCTAACTCTCTTTCAAGTTTATGTGATGTATTTTTCTCATGGGCGCCGCTTGTTCTCTTCAGCGGTCCACAGCTCCCCAGCGGTGCTGATCTTGACATTCTTGGTCCAGTAGGGCTTCTCTGGTTCATCCCGTTCCACCGCTCTTCCACAGCAGCACATGCTTCTCTCTTCTCCTGACTTTGGTGTCCTTTCGCTTGTAGCTGAGCAGGAGTCATCAGTGATTTCTGACAGCCTGCAAAAGTCAGGCCGAGAGGATGGCTGTGGGGACTGGCAGAGTAAGGCAGCGAGCCGGGAGAAAGCGGAATAGAGAACACCCTTCAGACCTGGGTTTCGATTCCCAGAAGGATCTTCAATTTCTATGGTAATTCTTGCAACGTTCTGTGCCGTTGACAGTAGCGGAAGCAGGTCTTCGTTTCTCATGTCAATGCCAGTTTCACCTAGCATGGCTCCTCTGGAATAAAAAGAAAGGGGTCTTAGAAATGAGTCCCAGTGGCAAGTCTCTTCAGAGACTCTTTGACTCAGACTGAAGAGACAGTCTGAGTCAAAGAAATTCCTCAACAGAAATCCCAGCAGAGGGCTGCCCACAGCTCACTGTGCTCTGGGATGCTCTCCTTGCAAGCGCTTCCCTGCACGGAGCAGCCATCTAGCAAAGACTAGCGGAGAAGCAACTCACGCTTGTCTCTTCATCAGCAGCTGTTTTGCCAGGTAACCCAAAGCAGCCAGAATGACCAGAGAGAACACTGTGCTTGAGGTGTGGCCTCAAAAGACACTGCTTACTTGTGCAAAAGACACTGCTTTTGGTAGTAGCCTTTAAACCAGTGTCTAATACCCAGCGTATTGGGGAAGCACAAATTGCTCCCGGATCTAATAGAGATGAGGATAAATAACCACTGGTTGACATAATTAGAGTAGGCCATAAATCATCTTCCAAGGCTGGACTAAACTATGCCTTCTGGTGACATTAGCAAACTGTCACCAAGGGCATTCTAACGACCACCTGCACTGCAGATAGGATGTGATGCTAGAATGACAACTCTCCCTAGACCTTGATGAGTGAGCAGAGACAGCGTCTGCAACTTAGGAATTCTGGTATCATCTGGATCTGGGATCTATTTTAACCAGTTTCTTCAGATGCAGCAACAAAAAAAGCCATTGATAAATCATATTATGTAGGTGGCTGACATGCATCAGTAAATCTTGGGGAAAAAACAGTTGAAAATTGTGAAAAAATGACTCTGTGACTTGTTGCGTATTGTTTCAACTTTGATCTTCTGAAGCCTTGATGAAAAAAAAAACACCACGTCTTGCTAGTAGTAGGTTTTAGTAGGCAAGAATTGCTGTAATTCCCTGTTTGCTAAGACAGAAAAACAAGTTTCTTCAATTTTACCATGAACTTCTATCCCCTTTAGTTTTAGGAGGTTTCCATGAAGCAAGTATTCTGTAACGAGGGGGTTCTCTTTACCACGTAGAAACAGCATCCCTGCTGCTACGGAAAGAATGACTGGGAGCAAAGAGAGGGGTTCTTTGGTGGGTTTTTTGTTTGTTTGTTTGTTGGTTTGTTTTCATTTTACTTCTACAAGTTCTGAAGTCTTACAAGAACAGTCTATCTTGTCAGTGTTGTCCTATACCACTGTTACTGTTCTTTGAGATATTTTATTAACGGCCGTTTCACATTGTACTGGTTTTGGCACAAATTTCATGCCTTCGAGAAAGCAAAATACCGTTACAGTAGTGTTTCTTCTGTGTATCTGATGATTCTTTTTAATTCTAAACTCTTTTCTTTCTGCGTCGCGATAATCACCCAAGTACAGGAAATATTTAGCTTGAAAGGTCACAACAGGAGGATCAGAGAGATGACCGGAGGGCTGGAGCACCTCCACTACGAGGACAGGCTGGGAGGGCTGGGGCTCTTTGGCCTGGAGAAGGCTCTGGGGCGACCTTAGAGCAGCCTTCAGTAGGTCCCTGAAGGGGACCTACAGGAAAGCTGGGGAGGGACTTTTTATCAGGGCACGTAGCAACAGGATGAGGGGAAATGGTTTTAAACTGGAAGAGGGTGGATTTAGACTAGAGGTTAGGAAGAAATGCTTTCCTGTGAGGGGAGTGAGGCACTGGAACAGGTTGCCCAGCAAGGCTGTGGATGCCCCCTCCCCGGAGCATTCAAGGCCAGGCTGAATGGGGCTGTGAGCAACCTGGTCTAGAGCAGGGACGGGGAGAACAAGATGGTCCCTTAAGGTCCCTTCCAACTCAAAACAGCCTCTGATTCTACGAGAAGCTGTGCATCAGAAGGGCTCCTTCTAGCTCAGGAAGGGCTCGAACGAGGTGGTGGCTCTGAGGCGGGTGGGCGGAGCGAGTAGTGCCGGTGGCAGCCGCCATTTTCGGGCAGAGCTCGAGGAGATGAGCTTCGTGGCGGAGCGTTATTCTAACGGACTGTTCTTCAAGGGTCCGAATCGCGGCAAAAAAAACAAGACGAGGGAGCACTAAGAAGCCGAGGGAGACCATGGCAGAGCTCCCAGCCCTCCCCCGTCCCGCAGCGTGGCGGCTCTGACGCGTGTGGGCGGAGAGAGGAGTGCCGGCACTTGAGTAGCGCCTAGGGGCTGCCTTGGTCTCGCACGCCTGTGAGCTGCTGCGAAAAGGAACGCGGCGACACAAACAGAAAGCGCGGATGTCCGTGCAGTGGTTCCGGTCGTGCCTGAGCCTGTCGCTGCTCCAGGAGGGCAGCAGGGATAGCACCTGTGCGCGCTGTGAGCAAGTGGATGGTCTGCTCAGCCTGGTGGCCGAGCTAAAGCTAAAGCTAAAGCTAAAGCTAAAGGCGGGTGGGGGGGGGGCGGAGGGGAGGTGGAGGTGGAGAGGTTGAGGAGCACCCGGAATTGAGAGAGCCGGATTGATCGGTGGAGTCACACTCTGCCATCCCTGTGGGAAAGGCACGGGGGAGACGCTGTACAAATAGCAGTGGCTCATGTAGCCTCTAGCAGTTAGATGGGAGAGGGTGAGCTCAGAGACAGTGAGGGATGGAAACAAGGCCCTGATCAGGGCAGCAAGCAGGCCGCCTCTCAGCCTGTCCCACCCTCCCAGGTGCCCTTACATAACAGGTATGAGGCCCTGGAGCTGGAGGGATAGGGGGATGTGGATGTCGGTGAAGGTCCATCAATGCAGAAGAGATTGCCAGGGGCAAGTCAGACTGCTCCCCATATTGCTACAGCATCCGTCACGAGAAAAAGAAGAGCTGTCATCATAGGGGAACATAGGAGAAGTAGAGTTCCCCAAACACTCCAGTCCTTCCCACATGGCTTCTGGGAGGGAGAGACAAAGTGATGGGGGGATGTAAGGACGTTCCCTAGTGCTCTGCATTGCCGAGCTTGCAGCACAGTTAGGACTCTAACTCTCTTTCAAGTTTATGTGATGTATTTTTCTCATGGGCGCCGCTTGTTCTCTTCAGCGGTCCACAGCTCCCCAGCGGTGCTGATCTTGACATTCTTGGTCCAGTAGGGCTTCTCTGGTTCATCCAGTTCCACCGCTCTTCCACAGCAGCACATGCTTCTCTCTTCTCCTGACTTTGGTGTCCTTTCGCTTGTAGCTGAGCAGGAGTCATCAGTGATTTCTGACAGCCTGCAAAAGTCAGGCCGAGAGGATGGCTGTGGGGACTGGCAGAGTAAGGCAGCGAGCCGGGAGAAAGCGGAATAGAGAACACCCTTCAGACCTGGGTTTCGATTCCCAGAAGGATCTTCAATTTCTATGGTAATTCTTGCAACGTTCTGTGCCGTTGACAGTAGCGGAAGCAGGTCTTCGTTTCTCATGTCAATGCCAGTTTCACCTAGCATGGCTCCTCTGGAATAAAAAGAAAGGGGTCTTAGAAATGAGTCCCAGTGGCAAGTCTCTTCAGAGACTCTTTGACTCAGACTGAAGAGACAGTCTGAGTCAAAGAAATTCCTCAACAGAAATCCCAGCAGAGGGCTGCCCACAGCTCACTGTGCTCTGGGATGCTCTCCTTGCAAGCGCTTCCCTGCACGGAGCAGCCATCTAGCAAAGACTAGCGGAGAAGCAACTCACGCTTGTCTCTTCATCAGCAGCTGTTTTGCCAGGTAACCCAAAGCAGCCAGAATGACCAGAGAGAACACTGTGCTTGAGGTGTGGCCTCAAAAGACACTGCTTACTTGTGCAAAAGACACTGCTTTTGGTAGTAGCCTTTAAACCAGTGTCTAATACCCAGCGTATTGGGGAAGCACAAATTGCTCCCGGATCTAATAGAGATGAGGATAAATAACCACTGGTTGACATAATTAGAGTAGGCCATAAATCATCTTCCAAGGCTGGACTAAACTATGCCTTCTGGTGACATTAGCAAACTGTCACCAAGGGCATTCTAACGACCACCTGCACTGCAGATAGGATGTGATGCTAGAATGACAACTCTCCCTAGACCTTGATGAGTGAGCAGAGACAGCGTCTGCAACTTAGGAATTCTGCTATCATCTGGATCTGGGATCTATTTTAACCAGTTTCTTCAGATGCAGCAACAAAAAAAGCCATTGATAAATCATATTATGTAGGTGGCTGACATGCATCAGTAAATCTTGGGGAAAAAACAGTTGAAAATTGTGAAAAAATGACTCTGTGACTTGTTGCGTATTGTTTCAACTTTGATCTTCTGAAGCCTTGATGAAAAAAAAAAACACCACGTCTTGCTAGTAGTAGGTTTTAGTAGGCAAGAATTGCTGTAATTCCCTGTTTGCTAAGACAGAAAAACAAGTTTCTTCAATTTTACCATGAACTTCTATCCCCTTTAGTTTTAGGAGGTTTCCATGAAGCAGGTATTCTGTAACGAGGGGGTTCTCTTTACCACGTAGAAACAGCATCCCTGCTGCTACGGAAAGAATGACTGGGAGCAAAGAGAGGGGTTCTTTGGTGGGTTTTTTTGTTTGTTTGTTTGTTGGTTTGTTTTCATTTTACTTCTACAAGTTCTGAAGTCTTACAAGAACAGTCTATCTTGTCAGTGTTGTCCTATACCACTGTTACTGTTCTTTGAGATATTTTATTAACGGCCGTTTCACATTGTACTGGTTTTGGCACAAATTTCATGCCTTCGAGAAAGCAAAATACCGTTACAGTAGTGTTTCTTCTGTGTATCTGATGATTCTTTTTAATTCTAAACTCTTTTCTTTCTGCGTCGCGATAATCACCCAAGTACAGGAAATATTTAGCTTGAAAGGTCACAACAGGAGGATCAGAGAGATGACCGGAGGGCTGGAGCACCTCCACTACGAGGACAGGCTGGGAGGGCTGGGGCTCTTTGGCCTGGAGAAGGCTCTGGGGCGACCTTAGAGCAGCCTTCAGTAGGTCCCTGAAGGGGACCTACAGGAAAGCTGGGGAGGGACTTTTTATCAGGGCACGTAGCAACAGGATGAGGGGAAATGGTTTTAAACTGGAAGAGGGTGGATTTAGACTAGAGGTTAGGAAGAAATGCTTTCCTGTGAGGGGAGTGAGGCACTGGAACAGGTTGCCCAGCAAGGCTGTGGATGCCCCCTCCCCGGAGCATTCAAGGCCAGGCTGAATGGGGCTGTGAGCAACCTGGTCTAGAGCAGGGACGGGGAGAACAAGATGGTCCCTTAAGGTCCCTTCCAACTCAAAACAGCCTCTGATTCTACGAGAAGCTGTGCATCAGAAGGGCTCCTTCTAGCTCAGGAAGGGCTCGAACGAGGTGGTGGCTCTGAGGCGGGTGGGCGGAGCGAGTAGTGCCGGTGGCAGCCGCCATTTTCGGGCAGAGCTCGAGGAGATGAGCTTCGTGGCGGAGCGTTATTCTAACGGACTGTTCTTCAAGGGTCCGAATCGCGGCAAAAAAAACAAGACGAGGGAGCACTAAGAAGCCGAGGGAGACCATGGCAGAGCTCCCAGCCCTCCCCCGTCCCGCAGCGTGGCGGCTCTGACGCGTGTGGGCGGAGAGAGGAGTGCCGGCACTTGAGTAGCGCCTAGGGGCTGCCTTGGTCTCGCACGCCTGTGAGCTGCTGCGAAAAGGAACGCGGCGACACAAACAGAAAGCGCGGATGTCCGTGCAGTGGTTCCGGTCGTGCCTGAGCCTGTCGCTGCTCCAGGAGGGCAGCAGGGATAGCACCTGTGCGCGCTGTGAGCAAGTGGATGGTCTGCTCAGCCTGGTGGCCGAGCTAAAGCTAAAGCTAAAGCTAAAGCTAAAGGCGGGTGGGGGGGGGGGCGGAGGGGAGGTGGAGGTGGAGAGGTTGAGGAGCACCCGGAATTGAGAGAGCCGGATTGATCGGTGGAGTCACACTCTGCCATCCCTGTGGGAAAGGCACGGGGGAGACGCTGTACAAATAGCAGTGGCTCATGTAGCCTCTAGCAGTTAGATGGGAGAGGGTGAGCTCAGAGACAGTGAGGGATGGAAACAAGGCCCTGATCAGGGCAGCAAGCAGGCCGCCTCTCAGCCTGTCCCACCCTCCCAGGTGCCCTTACATAACAGGTATGAGGCCCTGGAGCTGGAGGGATAGGGGGATGTGGATGTCGGTGAAGGTCCATCAATGCAGAAGAGATTGCCAGGGGCAAGTCAGACTGCTCCCCATATTGCTACAGCATCCGTCACGAGAAAAAGAAGAGCTGTCATCATAGGGGAACATAGGAGAAGTAGAGTTCCCCAAACACTCCAGTCCTTCCCACATGGCTTCTGGGAGGGAGAGACAAAGTGATGGGGGGATGTAAGGACGTTCCCTAGTGCTCTGCATTGCCGAGCTTGCAGCACAGTTAGGACTCTCACTCTCTTTCAAGTTTATGTGATGTATTTTTCTCATGGGCGCCGCTTGTTCTCTTCAGCGGTCCACAGCTCCCCAGCGGTGCTGATCTTGACATTCTCGGTCCAGTAGGGCTTCTCTGGTTCATCCAGTTCCACCGCTCTTCCACAGCAGCACATGCTTCTCTCTTCTCCTGACTTTGGTGTCCTTTCGCTTGTAGCTGAGCAGGAGTCATCAGTGATTTCTGACAGCCTGCAAAAGTCAGGCCGAGAGGATGGCTGTGGGGACTGGCAGAGTAAGGCAGCGAGCCGGGAGAAAGCGGAATAGAGAACACCCTTCAGGCCTGGGTTTCGATTCCCAGAAGGATCTTCAATTTCTATGGTAATTCTTGCAACGTTCTGTGCCGTTGACAGTAGCGGAAGCAGGTCTTCGTTTCTCATGTCAATGCCAGTTTCACCTAGCATGGCTCCTCTGGAATAAAAAGAAAGGGGTCTTAGAAATGAGTCCCAGTGGCAAGTCTCTTCAGAGACTCTTTGACTCAGACTGAAGAGACAGTCTGAGTCAAAGAAATTCCTCAACAGAAATCCCAGCAGAGGGCTGCCCACAGCTCACTGTGCTCTGGGATGCTCTCCTTGCAAGCGCTTCCCTGCACGGAGCAGCCATCTAGCAAAGACTAGCGGAGAAGCAACTCACGCTTGTCTCTTCATCAGCAGCTGTTTTGCCAGGTAACCCAAAGCAGCCAGAATGACCAGAGAGAACACTGTGCTTGAGGTGTGGCCTCAAAAGACACTGCTTACTTGTGCAAAAGACACTGCTTTTGGTAGTAGCCTTTAAACCAGTGTCTAATACCCAGCGTATTGGGGAAGCACAAATTGCTCCCGGATCTAATAGAGATGAGGATAAATAACCACTGGTTGACATAATTAGAGTAGGCCATAAATCATCTTCCAAGGCTGGACTAAACTATGCCTTCTGGTGACATTAGCAAACTGTCACCAAGGGCATTCTAACGACCACCTGCACTGCAGATAGGATGTGATGCTAGAATGACAACTCTCCCTAGACCTTGATGAGTGAGCAGAGACAGCGTCTGCAACTTAGGAATTCTGCTATCATCTGGATCTGGGATCTATTTTAACCAGTTTCTTCAGATGCAGCAACAAAAAAAGCCATTGATAAATCATATTATGTAGGTGGCTGACATGCATCAGTAAATCTTGGGGAAAAAACAGTTGAAAATTGTGAAAAAATGACTCTGTGACTTGTTGCGTATTGTTTCAACTTTGATCTTCTGAAGCCTTGATGAAAAAAAAAAACACCACGTCTTGCTAGTAGTAGGTTTTAGTAGGCAAGAATTGCTGTAATTCCCTGTTTGCTAAGACAGAAAAACAAGTTTCTTCAATTTTACCATGAACTTCTATCCCCTTTAGTTTTAGGAGGTTTCCATGAAGCAAGTATTCTGTAACGAGGGGGTTCTCTTTACCACGTAGAAACAGCATCCCTGCTGCTACGGAAAGAATGACTGGGAGCAAAGAGAGGGGTTCTTTGGTGGGTTTTTTGTTTGTTTGTTTGTTGGTTTGTTTTCATTTTACTTCTACAAGTTCTGAAGTCTTACAAGAACAGTCTATCTTGTCAGTGTTGTCCTATACCACTGTTACTGTTCTTTGAGATATTTTATTAACGGCCGTTTCACATTGTACTGGTTTTGGCACAAATTTCATGCCTTCGAGAAAGCAAAATACCGTTACAGTAGTGTTTCTTCTGTGTATCTGATGATTCTTTTTAATTCTAAACTCTTTTCTTTCTGCGTCGCGATAATCACCCAAGTACAGGAAATATTTAGCTTGAAAGGTCACAACAGGAGGATCAGAGAGATGACCGGAGGGCTGGAGCACCTCCACTACGAGGACAGGCTGGGAGGGCTGGGGCTCTTTGGCCTGGAGAAGGCTCTGGGGCGACCTTAGAGCAGCCTTCAGTAGGTCCCTGAAGGGGACCTACAGGAAAGCTGGGGAGGGACTTTTTATCAGGGCACGTAGCAACAGGATGAGGGGAAATGGTTTTAAACTGGAAGAGGGTGGATTTAGACTAGAGGTTAGGAAGAAATGCTTTCCTGTGAGGGGAGTGAGGCACTGGAACAGGTTGCCCAGCAAGGCTGTGGATGCCCCCTCCCCGGAGCATTCAAGGCCAGGCTGAATGGGGCTGTGAGCAACCT
Organism: Gallus gallus; assembly: GCF_016699485.2. Lineage (NCBI taxonomy): Eukaryota > Metazoa > Chordata > Aves > Galliformes > Phasianidae > Gallus > Gallus gallus. The sequence continues at coordinate 139,997,654 of NC_052532.1, forward strand.
GGTCTAGAGCAGGGACGGGGAGAACAAGATGGTCCCTTAAGGTCCCTTCCAACTCAAAACAGCCTCTGATTCTACGAGAAGCTGTGCATCAGAAGGGCTCCTTCTAGCTCAGGAAGGGCTCGAACGAGGTGGTGGCTCTGAGGCGGGTGGGCGGAGCGAGTAGTGCCGGTGGCAGCCGCCATTTTCGGGCAGAGCTCGAGGAGATGAGCTTCGTGGCGGAGCGTTATTCTAACGGACTGTTCTTCAAGGGTCCGAATCGCGGCAAAAAAAACAAGACGAGGGAGCACTAAGAAGCCGAGGGAGACCATGGCAGAGCTCCCAGCCCTCCCCCGTCCCGCAGCGTGGCGGCTCTGACGCGTGTGGGCGGAGAGAGGAGTGCCGGCACTTGAGTAGCGCCTAGGGGCTGCCTTGGTCTCGCACGCCTGTGAGCTGCTGCGAAAAGGAACGCGGCGACACAAACAGAAAGCGCGGATGTCCGTGCAGTGGTTCCGGTCGTGCCTGAGCCTGTCGCTGCTCCAGGAGGGCAGCAGGGATAGCACCTGTGCGCGCTGTGAGCAAGTGGATGGTCTGCTCAGCCTGGTGGCCGAGCTAAAGCTAAAGCTAAAGCTAAAGCTAAAGGCGGGTGGGGGGGGGGGGCGGAGGGGAGGTGGAGGTGGAGAGGTTGAGGAGCACCCGGAATTGAGAGAGCCGGATTGATCGGTGGAGTCACACTCTGCCATCCCTGTGGGAAAGGCACGGGGGAGACGCTGTACAAATAGCAGTGGCTCATGTAGCCTCTAGCAGTTAGATGGGAGAGGGTGAGCTCAGAGACAGTGAGGGATGGAAACAAGGCCCTGATCAGGGCAGCAAGCAGGCCGCCTCTCAGCCTGTCCCACCCTCCCAGGTGCCCTTACATAACAGGTATGAGGCCCTGGAGCTGGAGGGATAGGGGGATGTGGATGTCGGTGAAGGTCCATCAATGCAGAAGAGATTGCCAGGGGCAAGTCAGACTGCTCCCCATATTGCTACAGCATCCGTCACGAGAAAAAGAAGAGCTGTCATCATAGGGGAACATAGGAGAAGTAGAGTTCCCCAAACACTCCAGTCCTTCCCACATGGCTTCTGGGAGGGAGAGACAAAGTGATGGGGGGATGTAAGGACGTTCCCTAGTGCTCTGCATTGCCGAGCTTGCAGCACAGTTAGGACTCTAACTCTCTTTCAAGTTTATGTGATGTATTTTTCTCATGGGCGCCGCTTGTTCTCTTCAGCGGTCCACAGCTCCCCAGCGGTGCTGATCTTGACATTCTTGGTCCAGTAGGGCTTCTCTGGTTCATCCAGTTCCACCGCTCTTCCACAGCAGCACATGCTTCTCTCTTCTCCTGACTTTGGTGTCCTTTCGCTTGTAGCTGAGCAGGAGTCATCAGTGATTTCTGACAGCCTGCAAAAGTCAGGCCGAGAGGATGGCTGTGGGGACTGGCAGAGTAAGGCAGCGAGCCGGGAGAAAGCGGAATAGAGAACACCCTTCAGACCTGGGTTTCGATTCCCAGAAGGATCTTCAATTTCTATGGTAATTCTTGCAACGTTCTGTGCCGTTGACAGTAGCGGAAGCAGGTCTTCGTTTCTCATGTCAATGCCAGTTTCACCTAGCATGGCTCCTCTGGAATAAAAAGAAAGGGGTCTTAGAAATGAGTCCCAGTGGCAAGTCTCTTCAGAGACTCTTTGACTCAGACTGAAGAGACAGTCTGAGTCAAAGAAATTCCTCAACAGAAATCCCAGCAGAGGGCTGCCCACAGCTCACTGTGCTCTGGGATGCTCTCCTTGCAAGCGCTTCCCTGCACGGAGCAGCCATCTAGCAAAGACTAGCGGAGAAGCAACTCACGCTTGTCTCTTCATCAGCAGCTGTTTTGCCAGGTAACCCAAAGCAGCCAGAATGACCAGAGAGAACACTGTGCTTGAGGTGTGGCCTCAAAAGACACTGCTTACTTGTGCAAAAGACACTGCTTTTGGTAGTAGCCTTTAAACCAGTGTCTAATACCCAGCGTATTGGGGAAGCACAAATTGCTCCCGGATCTAATAGAGATGAGGATAAATAACCACTGGTTGACATAATTAGAGTAGGCCATAAATCATCTTCCAAGGCTGGACTAAACTATGCCTTCTGGTGACATTAGCAAACTGTCACCAAGGGCATTCTAACGACCACCTGCACTACAGATAGGATGTGATGCTAGAATGACAACTCTCCCTAGACCTTGATGAGTGAGCAGAGACAGCGTCTGCAACTTAGGAATTCTGGTATCATCTGGATCTGGGATCTATTTTAACCAGTTTCTTCAGATGCAGCAACAAAAAAAGCCATTGATAAATCATATTATGTAGGTGGCTGACATGCATCAGTAAATCTTGGGGAAAAAACAGTTGAAAATTGTGAAAAAATGACTCTGTGACTTGTTGCGTATTGTTTCAACTTTGATCTTCTGAAGCCTTGATGAAAAAAAAAACACCACGTCTTGCTAGTAGTAGGTTTTAGTAGGCAAGAATTGCTGTAATTCCCTGTTTGCTAAGACAGAAAAACAAGTTTCTTCAATTTTACCATGAACTTCTATCCCCTTTAGTTTTAGGAGGTTTCCATGAAGCAGGTATTCTGTAACGAGGGGGTTCTCTTTACCACGTAGAAACAGCATCCCTGCTGCTACGGAAAGAATGACTGGGAGCAAAGAGAGGGGTTCTTTGGTGGGTTTTTTTGTTTGTTTGTTTGTTGGTTTGTTTTCATTTTACTTCTACAAGTTCTGAAGTCTTACAAGAACAGTCTATCTTGTCAGTGTTGTCCTATACCACTGTTACTGTTCTTTGAGATATTTTATTAACGGCCGTTTCACATTGTACTGGTTTTGGCACAAATTTCATGCCTTCGAGAAAGCAAAATACCGTTACAGTAGTGTTTCTTCTGTGTATCTGATGATTCTTTTTAATTCTAAACTCTTTTCTTTCTGCGTCGCGATAATCACCCAAGTACAGGAAATATTTAGCTTGAAAGGTCACAACAGGAGGATCAGAGAGATGACCGGAGGGCTGGAGCACCTCCACTACGAGGACAGGCTGGGAGGGCTGGGGCTCTTTGGCCTGGAGAAGGCTCTGGGGCGACCTTAGAGCAGCCTTCAGTAGGTCCCTGAAGGGGACCTACAGGAAAGCTGGGGAGGGACTTTTTATCAGGGCACGTAGCAACAGGATGAGGGGAAATGGTTTTAAACTGGAAGAGGGTGGATTTAGACTAGAGGTTAGGAAGAAATGCTTTCCTGTGAGGGGAGTGAGGCACTGGAACAGGTTGCCCAGCAAGGCTGTGGATGCCCCCTCCCCGGAGCATTCAAGGCCAGGCTGAATGGGGCTGTGAGCAACCTGGTCTAGAGCAGGGACGGGGAGAACAAGATGGTCCCTTAAGGTCCCTTCCAACTCAAAACAGCCTCTGATTCTACGAGAAGCTGTGCATCAGAAGGGCTCCTTCTAGCTCAGGAAGGGCTCGAACGAGGTGGTGGCTCTGAGGCGGGTGGGCGGAGCGAGTAGTGCCGGTGGCAGCCGCCATTTTCGGGCAGAGCTCGAGGAGATGAGCTTCGTGGCGGAGCGTTATTCTAACGGACTGTTCTTCAAGGGTCCGAATCGCGGCAAAAAAAACAAGACGAGGGAGCACTAAGAAGCCGAGGGAGACCATGGCAGAGCTCCCAGCCCTCCCCCGTCCCGCAGCGTGGCGGCTCTGACGCGTGTGGGCGGAGAGAGGAGTGCCGGCACTTGAGTAGCGCCTAGGGGCTGCCTTGGTCTCGCACGCCTGTGAGCTGCTGCGAAAAGGAACGCGGCGACACAAACAGAAAGCGCGGATGTCCGTGCAGTGGTTCCGGTCGTGCCTGAGCCTGTCGCTGCTCCAGGAGGGCAGCAGGGATAGCACCTGTGCGCGCTGTGAGCAAGTGGATGGTCTGCTCAGCCTGGTGGCCGAGCTAAAGCTAAAGCTAAAGCTAAAGCTAAAGCTAAAGGCGGGTGGGGGGGGGGCGGAGGGGAGGTGGAGGTGGAGAGGTTGAGGAGCACCCGGAATTGAGAGAGCCGGATTGATCGGTGGAGTCACACTCTGCCATCCCTGTGGGAAAGGCACGGGGGAGACGCTGTACAAATAGCAGTGGCTCATGTAGCCTCTAGCAGTTAGATGGGAGAGGGTGAGCTCAGAGACAGTGAGGGATGGAAACAAGGCCCTGATCAGGGCAGCAAGCAGGCCGCCTCTCAGCCTGTCCCACCCTCCCAGGTGCCCTTACAGTAACAGGTATGAGGCCCTGGAGCTGGAGGGATAGGGGGATGTGGATGTCGGTGAAGGTCCATCAATGCAGAAGAGATTGCCAGGGGCAAGTCAGACTGCTCCCCATATTGCTACAGCATCCGTCACGAGAAAAAGAAGAGCTGTCATCATAGGGGAACATAGGAGAAGTAGAGTTCCCCAAACACTCCAGTCCTTCCCACATGGCTTCTGGGAGGGAGAGACAAAGTGATGGGGGGATGTAAGGACGTTCCCTAGTGCTCTGCATTGCCGAGCTTGCAGCACAGTTAGGACTCTAACTCTCTTTCAAGTTTATGTGATGTATTTTTCCCATGGGCGCCGCTTGTTCTCTTCAGCGGTCCACAGCTCCCCAGCGGTGCTGATCTTGACATTCTTGGTCCAGTAGGGCTTCTCTGGTTCATCCAGTTCCACCGCTCTTCCACAGCAGCACATGCTTCTCTCTTCTCCTGACTTTGGTGTCCTTTCGCTTGTAGCTGAGCAGGAGTCATCAGTGATTTCTGACAGCCTGCAAAAGTCAGGCCGAGAGGATGGCTGTGGGGACTGGCAGAGTAAGGCAGCGAGCCGGGAGAAAGCGGAATAGAGAACACCCTTCAGACCTGGGTTTCGATTCCCAGAAGGATCTTCAATTTCTATGGTAATTCTTGCAACGTTCTGTGCCGTTGACAGTAGCGGAAGCAGGTCTTCGTTTCTCATGTCAATGCCAGTTTCACCTAGCATGGCTCCTCTGGAATAAAAAGAAAGGGGTCTTAGAAATGAGTCCCAGTGGCAAGTCTCTTCAGAGACTCTTTGACTCAGACTGAAGAGACAGTCTGAGTCAAAGAAATTCCTCAACAGAAATCCCAGCAGAGGGCTGCCCACAGCTCACTGTGCTCTGGGATGCTCTCCTTGCAAGCGCTTCCCTGCACGGAGCAGCCATCTAGCAAAGACTAGCGGAGAAGCAACTCACGCTTGTCTCTTCATCAGCAGCTGTTTTGCCAGGTAACCCAAAGCAGCCAGAATGACCAGAGAGAACACTGTGCTTGAGGTGTGGCCTCAAAAGACACTGCTTACTTGTGCAAAAGACACTGCTTTTGGTAGTAGCCTTTAAACCAGTGTCTAATACCCAGCGTATTGGGGAAGCACAAATTGCTCCCGGATCTAATAGAGATGAGGATAAATAACCACTGGTTGACATAATTAGAGTAGGCCATAAATCATCTTCCAAGGCTGGACTAAACTATGCCTTCTGGTGACATTAGCAAACTGTCACCAAGGGCATTCTAACGACCACCTGCACTACAGATAGGATGTGATGCTAGAATGACAACTCTCCCTAGACCTTGATGAGTGAGCAGAGACAGCGTCTGCAACTTAGGAATTCTGGTATCATCTGGATCTGGGATCTATTTTAACCAGTTTCTTCAGATGCAGCAACAAAAAAAGCCATTGATAAATCATATTATGTAGGTGGCTGACATGCATCAGTAAATCTTGGGGAAAAAACAGTTGAAAATTGTGAAAAAATGACTCTGTGACTTGTTGCGTATTGTTTCAACTTTGATCTTCTGAAGCCTTGATGAAAAAAAAAAACACCACGTCTTGCTAGTAGTAGGTTTTAGTAGGCAAGAATTGCTGTAATTCCCTGTTTGCTAAGACAGAAAAACAAGTTTCTTCAATTTTACCATGAACTTCTATCCCCTTTAGTTTTAGGAGGTTTCCATGAAGCAAGTATTCTGTAACGAGGGGGTTCTCTTTACCACGTAGAAACAGCATCCCTGCTGCTACGGAAAGAATGACTGGGAGCAAAGAGAGGGGTTCTTTGGTGGGTTTTTTGTTTGTTTGTTTGTTGGTTTGTTTTCATTTTACTTCTACAAGTTCTGAAGTCTTACAAGAACAGTCTATCTTGTCAGTGTTGTCCTATACCACTGTTACTGTTCTTTGAGATATTTTATTAACGGCCGTTTCACATTGTACTGGTTTTGGCACAAATTTCATGCCTTCGAGAAAGCAAAATACCGTTACAGTAGTGTTTCTTCTGTGTATCTGATGATTCTTTTTAATTCTAAACTCTTTTCTTTCTGCGTCGCGATAATCACCCAAGTACAGGAAATATTTAGCTTGAAAGGTCACAACAGGAGGATCAGAGAGATGACCGGAGGGCTGGAGCACCTCCACTACGAGGACAGGCTGGGAGGGCTGGGGCTCTTTGGCCTGGAGAAGGCTCTGGGGCGACCTTAGAGCAGCCTTCAGTAGGTCCCTGAAGGGGACCTACAGGAAAGCTGGGGAGGGACTTTTTATCAGGGCACCTAGCAACAGGATGAGGGGAAATGGTTTTAAACTGGAAGAGGGTGGATTTAGACTAGAGGTTAGGAAGAAATGCTTTCCTGTGAGGGGAGTGAGGCACTGGAACAGGTTGCCCAGCAAGGCTGTGGATGCCCCCTCCCCGGAGCATTCAAGGCCAGGCTGAATGGGGCTGTGAGCAACCTGGTCTAGAGCAGGGACGGGGAGAACAAGATGGTCCCTTAAGGTCCCTTCCAACTCAAAACAGCCTCTGATTCTACGAGAAGCTGTGCATCAGAAGGGCTCCTTCTAGCTCAGGAAGGGCTCGAACGAGGTGGTGGCTCTGAGGCGGGTGGGCGGAGCGAGTAGTGCCGGTGGCAGCCGCCATTTTCGGGCAGAGCTCGAGGAGATGAGCTTCGTGGCGGAGCGTTATTCTAACGGACTGTTCTTCAAGGGTCCGAATCGCGGCAAAAAAAACAAGACGAGGGAGCACTAAGAAGCCGAGGGAGACCATGGCAGAGCTCCCAGCCCTCCCCCGTCCCGCAGCGTGGCGGCTCTGACGCGTGTGGGCGGAGAGAGGAGTGCCGGCACTTGAGTAGCGCCTAGGGGCTGCCTTGGTCTCGCACGCCTGTGAGCTGCTGCGAAAAGGAACGCGGCGACACAAACAGAAAGCGCGGATGTCCGTGCAGTGGTTCCGGTCGTGCCTGAGCCTGTCGCTGCTCCAGGAGGGCAGCAGGGATAGCACCTGTGCGCGCTGTGAGCAAGTGGATGGTCTGCTCAGCCTGGTGGCCGAGCTAAAGCTAAAGCTAAAGCTAAAGCTAAAGGCGGGTGGGGGGGGGGCGGAGGGGAGGTGGAGGTGGAGAGGTTGAGGAGCACCCGGAATTGAGAGAGCCGGATTGATCGGTGGAGTCACACTCTGCCATCCCTGTGGGAAAGGCACGGGGGAGACGCTGTACAAATAGCAGTGGCTCATGTAGCCTCTAGCAGTTAGATGGGAGAGGGTGAGCTCAGAGACAGTGAGGGATGGAAACAAGGCCCTGATCAGGGCAGCAAGCAGGCCGCCTCTCAGCCTGTCCCACCCTCCCAGGTGCCCTTACGTAACAGGTATGAGGCCCTGGAGCTGGAGGGATAGGGGGATGTGGATGTCGGTGAAGGTCCATCAATGCAGAAGAGATTGCCAGGGGCAAGTCAGACTGCTCCCCATATTGCTACAGCATCCGTCACGAGAAAAAGAAGAGCTGTCATCATAGGGGAACATAGGAGAAGTAGAGTTCCCCAAACACTCCAGTCCTTCCCACATGGCTTCTGGGAGGGAGAGACAAAGTGATGGGGGGATGTAAGGACGTTCCCTAGTGCTCTGCATTGCCGAGCTTGCAGCACAGTTAGGACTCTAACTCTCTTTCAAGTTTATGTGATGTATTTTTCTCATGGGCGCCGCTTGTTCTCTTCAGCGGTCCACAGCTCCCCAGCGGTGCTGATCTTGACATTCTTGGTCCAGTAGGGCTTCTCTGGTTCATCCAGTTCCACCGCTCTTCCACAGCAGCACATGCTTCTCTCTTCTCCTGACTTTGGTGTCCTTTCGCTTGTAGCTGAGCAGGAGTCATCAGTGATTTCTGACAGCCTGCAAAAGTCAGGCCGAGAGGATGGCTGTGGGGACTGGCAGAGTAAGGCAGCGAGCCGGGAGAAAGCGGAATAGAGAACACCCTTCAGACCTGGGTTTCGATTCCCAGAAGGATCTTCAATTTCTATGGTAATTCTTGCAACGTTCTGTGCCGTTGACAGTAGCGGAAGCAGGTCTTCGTTTCTCATGTCAATGCCAGTTTCACCTAGCATGGCTCCTCTGGAATAAAAAGAAAGGGGTCTTAGAAATGAGTCCCAGTGGCAAGTCTCTTCAGAGACTCTTTGACTCAGACTGAAGAGACAGTCTGAGTCAAAGAAATTCCTCAACAGAAATCCCAGCAGAGGGCTGCCCACAGCTCACTGTGCTCTGGGATGCTCTCCTTGCAAGCGCTTCCCTGCACGGAGCAGCCATCTAGCAAAGACTAGCGGAGAAGCAACTCACGCTTGTCTCTTCATCAGCAGCTGTTTTGCCAGGTAACCCAAAGCAGCCAGAATGACCAGAGAGAACACTGTGCTTGAGGTGTGGCCTCAAAAGACACTGCTTACTTGTGCAAAAGACACTGCTTTTGGTAGTAGCCTTTAAACCAGTGTCTAATACCCAGCGTATTGGGGAAGCACAAATTGCTCCCGGATCTAATAGAGATGAGGATAAATAACCACTGGTTGACATAATTAGAGTAGGCCATAAATCATCTTCCAAGGCTGGACTAAACTATGCCTTCTGGTGACATTAGCAAACTGTCACCAAGGGCATTCTAACGACCACCTGCACTACAGATAGGATGTGATGCTAGAATGACAACTCTCCCTAGACCTTGATGAGTGAGCAGAGACAGCGTCTGCAACTTAGGAATTCTGGTATCATCTGGATCTGGGATCTATTTTAACCAGTTTCTTCAGATGCAGCAACAAAAAAAGCCATTGATAAATCATATTATGTAGGTGGCTGACATGCATCAGTAAATCTTGGGGAAAAAACAGTTGAAAATTGTGAAAAAATGACTCTGTGACTTGTTGCGTATTGTTTCAACTTTGATCTTCTGAAGCCTTGATGAAAAAAAAAAACACCACGTCTTGCTAGTAGTAGGTTTTAGTAGGCAAGAATTGCTGTAATTCCCTGTTTGCTAAGACAGAAAAACAAGTTTCTTCAATTTTACCATGAACTTCTATCCCCTTTAGTTTTAGGAGGTTTCCATGAAGCAAGTATTCTGTAACGAGGGGGTTCTCTTTACCACGTAGAAACAGCATCCCTGCTGCTACGGAAAGAATGACTGGGAGCAAAGAGAGGGGTTCTTTGGTGGGTTTTTTGTTTGTTTGTTTGTTGGTTTGTTTTCATTTTACTTCTACAAGTTCTGAAGTCTTACAAGAACAGTCTATCTTGTCAGTGTTGTCCTATACCACTGTTACTGTTCTTTGAGATATTTTATTAACGGCCGTTTCACATTGTACTGGTTTTGGCACAAATTTCATGCCTTCGAGAAAGCAAAATACCGTTACAGTAGTGTTTCTTCTGTGTATCTGATGATTCTTTTTAATTCTAAACTCTTTTCTTTCTGCGTCGCGATAATCACCCAAGTACAGGAAATATTTAGCTTGAAAGGTCACAACAGGAGGATCAGAGAGATGACCGGAGGGCTGGAGCACCTCCACTACGAGGACAGGCTGGGAGGGCTGGGGCTCTTTGGCCTGGAGAAGGCTCTGGGGCGACCTTAGAGCAGCCTTCAGTAGGTCCCTGAAGGGGACCTACAGGAAAGCTGGGGAGGGACTTTTTATCAGGGCACCTAGCAACAGGATGAGGGGAAATGGTTTTAAACTGGAAGAGGGTGGATTTAGACTAGAGGTTAGGAAGAAATGCTTTCCTGTGAGGGGAGTGAGGCACTGGAACAGGTTGCCCAGCAAGGCTGTGGATGCCCCCTCCCCGGAGCATTCAAGGCCAGGCTGAATGGGGCTGTGAGCAACCTGGTCTAGAGCAGGGACGGGGAGAACAAGATGGTCCCTTAAGGTCCCTTCCAACTCAAAACAGCCTCTGATTCTACGAGAAGCTGTGCATCAGAAGGGCTCCTTCTAGCTCAGGAAGGGCTCGAACGAGGTGGTGGCTCTGAGGCGGGTGGGCGGAGCGAGTAGTGCCGGTGGCAGCCGCCATTTTCGGGCAGAGCTCGAGGAGATGAGCTTCGTGGCGGAGCGTTATTCTAACGGACTGTTCTTCAAGGGTCCGAATCGCGGCAAAAAAAACAAGACGAGGGAGCACTAAGAAGCCGAGGGAGACCATGGCAGAGCTCCCAGCCCTCCCCCGTCCCGCAGCGTGGCGGCTCTGACGCGTGTGGGCGGAGAGAGGAGTGCCGGCACTTGAGTAGCGCCTAGGGGCTGCCTTGGTCTCGCACGCCTGTGAGCTGCTGCGAAAAGGAACGCGGCGACACAAACAGAAAGCGCGGATGTCCGTGCAGTGGTTCCGGTCGTGCCTGAGCCTGTCGCTGCTCCAGGAGGGCAGCAGGGATAGCACCTGTGCGCGCTGTGAGCAAGTGGATGGTCTGCTCAGCCTGGTGGCCGAGCTAAAGCTAAAGCTAAAGCTAAAGCTAAAGGCGGGTGGGGGGGGGGGCGGAGGGGAGGTGGAGGTGGAGAGGTTGAGGAGCACCCGGAATTGAGAGAGCCGGATTGATCGGTGGAGTCACACTCTGCCATCCCTGTGGGAAAGGCACGGGGGAGACGCTGTACAAATAGCAGTGGCTCATGTAGCCTCTAGCAGTTAGATGGGAGAGGGTGAGCTCAGAGACAGTGAGGGATGGAAACAAGGCCCTGATCAGGGCAGCAAGCAGGCCGCCTCTCAGCCTGTCCCACCCTCCCAGGTGCCCTTACGTAACAGGTATGAGGCCCTGGAGCTGGAGGGATAGGGGGATGTGGATGTCGGTGAAGGTCCATCAATGCAGAAGAGATTGCCAGGGGCAAGTCAGACTGCTCCCCATATTGCTACAGCATCCGTCACGAGAAAAAGAAGAGCTGTCATCATAGGGGAACATAGGAGAAGTAGAGTTCCCCAAACACTCCAGTCCTTCCCACATGGCTTCTGGGAGGGAGAGACAAAGTGATGGGGGGATGTAAGGACGTTCCCTAGTGCTCTGCATTGCCGAGCTTGCAGCACAGTTAGGACTCTAACTCTCTTTCAAGTTTATGTGATGTATTTTTCTCATGGGCGCCGCTTGTTCTCTTCAGCGGTCCACAGCTCCCCAGCGGTGCTGATCTTGACATTCTTGGTCCAGTAGGGCTTCTCTGGTTCATCCAGTTCCACCGCTCTTCCACAGCAGCACATGCTTCTCTCTTCTCCTGACTTTGGTGTCCTTTCGCTTGTAGCTGAGCAGGAGTCATCAGTGATTTCTGACAGCCTGCAAAAGTCAGGCCGAGAGGATGGCTGTGGGGACTGGCAGAGTAAGGCAGCGAGCCGGGAGAAAGCGGAATAGAGAACACCCTTCAGACCTGGGTTTCGATTCCCAGAAGGATCTTCAATTTCTATGGTAATTCTTGCAACGTTCTGTGCCGTTGACAGTAGCGGAAGCAGGTCTTCGTTTCTCATGTCAATGCCAGTTTCACCTAGCATGGCTCCTCTGGAATAAAAAGAAAGGGGTCTTAGAAATGAGTCCCAGTGGCAAGTCTCTTCAGAGACTCTTTGACTCAGACTGAAGAGACAGTCTGAGTCAAAGAAATTCCTCAACAGAAATCCCAGCAGAGGGCTGCCCACAGCTCACTGTGCTCTGGGATGCTCTCCTTGCAAGCGCTTCCCTGCACGGAGCAGCCATCTAGCAAAGACTAGCGGAGAAGCAACTCACGCTTGTCTCTTCATCAGCAGCTGTTTTGCCAGGTAACCCAAAGCAGCCAGAATGACCAGAGAGAACACTGTGCTTGAGGTGTGGCCTCAAAAGACACTGCTTACTTGTGCAAAAGACACTGCTTTTGGTAGTAGCCTTTAAACCAGTGTCTAATACCCAGCGTATTGGGGAAGCACAAATTGCTCCCGGATCTAATAGAGATGAGGATAAATAACCACTGGTTGACATAATTAGAGTAGGCCATAAATCATCTTCCAAGGCTGGACTAAACTATGCCTTCTGGTGACATTAGCAAACTGTCACCAAGGGCATTCTAACGACCACCTGCACTGCAGATAGGATGTGATGCTAGAATGACAACTCTCCCTAGACCTTGATGAGTGAGCAGAGACAGCGTCTGCAACTTAGGAATTCTGGTATCATCTGGATCTGGGATCTATTTTAACCAGTTTCTTCAGATGCAGCAACAAAAAAAGCCATTGATAAATCATATTATGTAGGTGGCTGACATGCATCAGTAAATCTTGGGGAAAAAACAGTTGAAAATTGTGAAAAAATGACTCTGTGACTTGTTGCGTATTGTTTCAACTTTGATCTTCTGAAGCCTTGATGAAAAAAAAAAACACCACGTCTTGCTAGTAGTAGGTTTTAGTAGGCAAGAATTGCTGTAATTCCCTGTTTGCTAAGACAGAAAAACAAGTTTCTTCAATTTTACCATGAACTTCTATCCCCTTTAGTTTTAGGAGGTTTCCATGAAGCAAGTATTCTGTAACGAGGGGGTTCTCTTTACCACGTAGAAACAGCATCCCTGCTGCTACGGAAAGAATGACTGGGAGCAAAGAGAGGGGTTCTTTGGTGGGTTTTTTGTTTGTTTGTTTGTTGGTTTGTTTTCATTTTACTTCTACAAGTTCTGAAGTCTTACAAGAACAGTCTATCTTGTCAGTGTTGTCCTATACCACTGTTACTGTTCTTTGAGATATTTTATTAACGGCCGTTTCACATTGTACTGGTTTTGGCACAAATTTCATGCCTTCGAGAAAGCAAAATACCGTTACAGTAGTGTTTCTTCTGTGTATCTGATGATTCTTTTTAATTCTAAACTCTTTTCTTTCTGCGTCGCGATAATCACCCAAGTACAGGAAATATTTAGCTTGAAAGGTCACAACAGGAGGATCAGAGAGATGACCGGAGGGCTGGAGCACCTCCACTACGAGGACAGGCTGGGAGGGCTGGGGCTCTTTGGCCTGGAGAAGGCTCTGGGGCGACCTTAGAGCAGCCTTCAGTAGGTCCCTGAAGGGGACCTACAGGAAAGCTGGGGAGGGACTTTTTATCAGGGCACCTAGCAACAGGATGAGGGGAAATGGTTTTAAACTGGAAGAGGGTGGATTTAGACTAGAGGTTAGGAAGAAATGCTTTCCTGTGAGGGGAGTGAGGCACTGGAACAGGTTGCCCAGCAAGGCTGTGGATGCCCCCTCCCCGGAGCATTCAAGGCCAGGCTGAATGGGGCTGTGAGCAACCTGGTCTAGAGCAGGGACGGGGAGAACAAGATGGTCCCTTAAGGTCCCTTCCAACTCAAAACAGCCTCTGATTCTACGAGAAGCTGTGCATCAGAAGGGCTCCTTCTAGCTCAGGAAGGGCTCGAACGAGGTGGTGGCTCTGAGGCGGGTGGGCGGAGCGAGTAGTGCCGGTGGCAGCCGCCATTTTCGGGCAGAGCTCGAGGAGATGAGCTTCGTGGCGGAGCGTTATTCTAACGGACTGTTCTTCAAGGGTCCGAATCGCGGCAAAAAAAACAAGACGAGGGAGCACTAAGAAGCCGAGGGAGACCATGGCAGAGCTCCCAGCCCTCCCCCGTCCCGCAGCGTGGCGGCTCTGACGCGTGTGGGCGGAGAGAGGAGTGCCGGCACTTGAGTAGCGCCTAGGGGCTGCCTTGGTCTCGCACGCCTGTGAGCTGCTGCGAAAAGGAACGCGGCGACACAAACAGAAAGCGCGGATGTCCGTGCAGTGGTTCCGGTCGTGCCTGAGCCTGTCGCTGCTCCAGGAGGGCAGCAGGGATAGCACCTGTGCGCGCTGTGAGCAAGTGGATGGTCTGCTCAGCCTGGTGGCCGAGCTAAAGCTAAAGCTAAAGCTAAAGCTAAAGGCGGGTGGGGGGGGGGCGGAGGGGAGGTGGAGGTGGAGAGGTTGAGGAGCACCCGGAATTGAGAGAGCCGGATTGATCGGTGGAGTCACACTCTGCCATCCCTGTGGGAAAGGCACGGGGGAGACGCTGTACAAATAGCAGTGGCTCATGTAGCCTCTAGCAGTTAGATGGGAGAGGGTGAGCTCAGAGACAGTGAGGGATGGAAACAAGGCCCTGATCAGGGCAGCAAGCAGGCCGCCTCTCAGCCTGTCCCACCCTCCCAGGTGCCCTTACGTAACAGGTATGAGGCCCTGGAGCTGGAGGGATAGGGGGATGTGGATGTCGGTGAAGGTCCATCAATGCAGAAGAGATTGCCAGGGGCAAGTCAGACTGCTCCCCATATTGCTACAGCATCCGTCACGAGAAAAAGAAGAGCTGTCATCATAGGGGAACATAGGAGAAGTAGAGTTCCCCAAACACTCCAGTCCTTCCCACATGGCTTCTGGGAGGGAGAGACAAAGTGATGGGGGGATGTAAGGACGTTCCCTAGTGCTCTGCATTGCCGAGCTTGCAGCACAGTTAGGACTCTAACTCTCTTTCAAGTTTATGTGATGTATTTTTCTCATGGGCGCCGCTTGTTCTCTTCAGCGGTCCACAGCTCCCCAGCGGTGCTGATCTTGACATTCTTGGTCCAGTAGGGCTTCTCTGGTTCATCCAGTTCCACCGCTCTTCCACAGCAGCACATGCTTCTCTCTTCTCCTGACTTTGGTGTCCTTTCGCTTGTAGCTGAGCAGGAGTCATCAGTGATTTCTGACAGCCTGCAAAAGTCAGGCCGAGAGGATGGCTGTGGGGACTGGCAGAGTAAGGCAGCGAGCCGGGAGAAAGCGGAATAGAGAACACCCTTCAGACCTGGGTTTCGATTCCCAGAAGGATCTTCAATTTCTATGGTAATTCTTGCAACGTTCTGTGCCGTTGACAGTAGCGGAAGCAGGTCTTCGTTTCTCATGTCAATGCCAGTTTCACCTAGCATGGCTCCTCTGGAATAAAAAGAAAGGGGTCTTAGAAATGAGTCCCAGTGGCAAGTCTCTTCAGAGACTCTTTGACTCAGACTGAAGAGACAGTCTGAGTCAAAGAAATTCCTCAACAGAAATCCCAGCAGAGGGCTGCCCACAGCTCACTGTGCTCTGGGATGCTCTCCTTGCAAGCGCTTCCCTGCACGGAGCAGCCATCTAGCAAAGACTAGCGGAGAAGCAACTCACGCTTGTCTCTTCATCAGCAGCTGTTTTGCCAGGTAACCCAAAGCAGCCAGAATGACCAGAGAGAACACTGTGCTTGAGGTGTGGCCTCAAAAGACACTGCTTACTTGTGCAAAAGACACTGCTTTTGGTAGTAGCCTTTAAACCAGTGTCTAATACCCAGCGTATTGGGGAAGCACAAATTGCTCCCGGATCTAATAGAGATGAGGATAAATAACCACTGGTTGACATAATTAGAGTAGGCCATAAATCATCTTCCAAGGCTGGACTAAACTATGCCTTCTGGTGACATTAGCAAACTGTCACCAAGGGCATTCTAACGACCACCTGCACTGCAGATAGGATGTGATGCTAGAATGACAACTCTCCCTAGACCTTGATGAGTGAGCAGAGACAGCGTCTGCAACTTAGGAATTCTGGTATCATCTGGATCTGGGATCTATTTTAACCAGTTTCTTCAGATGCAGCAACAAAAAAAGCCATTGATAAATCATATTATGTAGGTGGCTGACATGCATCAGTAAATCTTGGGGAAAAAACAGTTGAAAATTGTGAAAAAATGACTCTGTGACTTGTTGCGTATTGTTTCAACTTTGATCTTCTGAAGCCTTGATGAAAAAAAAAAACACCACGTCTTGCTAGTAGTAGGTTTTAGTAGGCAAGAATTGCTGTAATTCCCTGTTTGCTAAGACAGAAAAACAAGTTTCTTCAATTTTACCATGAACTTCTATCCCCTTTACTTTTAGGAGGTTTCCATGAAGCAGGTATTCTGTAACGAGGGGGTTCTCTTTACCACGTAGAAACAGCATCCCTGCTGCTACGGAAAGAATGACTGGGAGCAAAGAGAGGGGTTCTTTGGTGGGTTTTTTTGTTTGTTTGTTTGTTGGTTTGTTTTCATTTTACTTCTACAAGTTCTGAAGTCTTACAAGAACAGTCTATCTTGTCAGTGTTGTCCTATACCACTGTTACTGTTCTTTGAGATATTTTATTAACGGCCGTTTCACATTGTACTGGTTTTGGCACAAATTTCATGCCTTCGAGAAAGCAAAATACCGTTACAGTAGTGTTTCTTCTGTGTATCTGATGATTCTTTTTAATTCTAAACTCTTTTCTTTCTGCGTCGCGATAATCACCCAAGTACAGGAAATATTTAGCTTGAAAGGTCACAACAGGAGGATCAGAGAGATGACCGGAGGGCTGGAGCACCTCCACTACGAGGACAGGCTGGGAGGGCTGGGGCTCTTTGGCCTGGAGAAGGCTCTGGGGCGACCTTAGAGCAGCCTTCAGTAGGTCCCTGAAGGGGACCTACAGGAAAGCTGGGGAGGGACTTTTTATCAGGGCACGTAGCAACAGGATGAGGGGAAATGGTTTTAAACTGGAAGAGGGTGGATTTAGACTAGAGGTTAGGAAGAAATGCTTTCCTGTGAGGGGAGTGAGGCACTGGAACAGGTTGCCCAGCAAGGCTGTGGATGCCCCCTCCCCGGAGCATTCAAGGCCAGGCTGAATGGGGCTGTGAGCAACCTGGTCTAGAGCAGGGACGGGGAGAACAAGATGGTCCCTTAAGGTCCCTTCCAACTCAAAACAGCCTCTGATTCTACGAGAAGCTGTGCATCAGAAGGGCTCCTTCTAGCTCAGGAAGGGCTCGAACGAGGTGGTGGCTCTGAGGCGGGTGGGCGGAGCGAGTAGTGCCGGTGGCAGCCGCCATTTTCGGGCAGAGCTCGAGGAGATGAGCTTCGTGGTGGAGCGTTATTCTAACGGACTGTTCTTCAAGGGTCCGAATCGCGGCAAAAAAAACAAGACGAGGGAGCACTAAGAAGCCGAGGGAGACCATGGCAGAGCTCCCAGCCCTCCCCCGTCCCGCAGCGTGGCGGCTCTGACGCGTGTGGGCGGAGAGAGGAGTGCCGGCACTTGAGTAGCGCCTAGGGGCTGCCTTGGTCTCGCACGCCTGTGAGCTGCTGCGAAAAGGAACGCGGCGACACAAACAGAAAGCGCGGATGTCCGTGCAGTGGTTCCGGTCGTGCCTGAGCCTGTCGCTGCTCCAGGAGGGCAGCAGGGATAGCACCTGTGCGCGCTGTGAGCAAGTGGATGGTCTGCTCAGCCTGGTGGCCGAGCTAAAGCTAAAGCTAAAGCTAAAGCTAAAGGCGGGTGGGGGGGGGGGGCGGAGGGGAGGTGGAGGTGGAGAGGTTGAGGAGCACCCGGAATTGAGAGAGCCGGATTGATCGGTGGAGTCACACTCTGCCATCCCTGTGGGAAAGGCACGGGGGAGACGCTGTACAAATAGCAGTGGCTCATGTAGCCTCTAGCAGTTAGATGGGAGAGGGTGAGCTCAGAGACAGTGAGGGATGGAAACAAGGCCCTGATCAGGGCAGCAAGCAGGCCGCCTCTCAGCCTGTCCCACCCTCCCAGGTGCCCTTACGTAACAGGTATGAGGCCCTGGAGCTGGAGGGATAGGGGGATGTGGATGTCGGTGAAGGTCCATCAATGCAGAAGAGATTGCCAGGGGCAAGTCAGACTGCTCCCCATATTGCTACAGCATCCGTCACGAGAAAAAGAAGAGCTGTCATCATAGGGGAACATAGGAGAAGTAGAGTTCCCCAAACACTCCAGTCCTTCCCACATGGCTTCTGGGAGGGAGAGACAAAGTGATGGGGGGATGTAAGGACGTTCCCTAGTGCTCTGCATTGCCGAGCTTGCAGCACAGTTAGGACTCTAACTCTCTTTCAAGTTTATGTGATGTATTTTTCTCATGGGCGCCGCTTGTTCTCTTCAGCGGTCCACAGCTCCCCAGCGGTGCTGATCTTGACATTCTTGGTCCAGTAGGGCTTCTCTGGTTCATCCAGTTCCACCGCTCTTCCACAGCAGCACATGCTTCTCTCTTCTCCTGACTTTGGTGTCCTTTCGCTTGTAGCTGAGCAGGAGTCATCAGTGATTTCTGACAGCCTGCAAAAGTCAGGCCGAGAGGATGGCTGTGGGGACTGGCAGAGTAAGGCAGCGAGCCGGGAGAAAGCGGAATAGAGAACACCCTTCAGACCTGGGTTTCGATTCCCAGAAGGATCTTCAATTTCTATGGTAATTCTTGCAACGTTCTGTGCCGTTGACAGTAGCGGAAGCAGGTCTTCGTTTCTCATGTCAATGCCAGTTTCACCTAGCATGGCTCCTCTGGAATAAAAAGAAAGGGGTCTTAGAAATGAGTCCCAGTGGCAAGTCTCTTCAGAGACTCTTTGACTCAGACTGAAGAGACAGTCTGAGTCAAAGAAATTCCTCAACAGAAATCCCAGCAGAGGGCTGCCCACAGCTCACTGTGCTCTGGGATGCTCTCCTTGCAAGCGCTTCCCTGCACGGAGCAGCCATCTAGCAAAGACTAGCGGAGAAGCAACTCACGCTTGTCTCTTCATCAGCAGCTGTTTTGCCAGGTAACCCAAAGCAGCCAGAATGACCAGAGAGAACACTGTGCTTGAGGTGTGGCCTCAAAAGACACTGCTTACTTGTGCAAAAGACACTGCTTTTGGTAGTAGCCTTTAAACCAGTGTCTAATACCCAGCGTATTGGGGAAGCACAAATTGCTCCCGGATCTAATAGAGATGAGGATAAATAACCACTGGTTGACATAATTAGAGTAGGCCATAAATCATCTTCCAAGGCTGGACTAAACTATGCCTTCTGGTGACATTAGCAAACTGTCACCAAGGGCATTCTAACGACCACCTGCACTACAGATAGGATGTGATGCTAGAATGACAACTCTCCCTAGACCTTGATGAGTGAGCAGAGACAGCGTCTGCAACTTAGGAATTCTGGTATCATCTGGATCTGGGATCTATTTTAACCAGTTTCTTCAGATGCAGCAACAAAAAAAGCCATTGATAAATCATATTATGTAGGTGGCTGACATGCATCAGTAAATCTTGGGGAAAAAACAGTTGAAAATTGTGAAAAAATGACTCTGTGACTTGTTGCGTATTGTTTCAACTTTGATCTTCTGAAGCCTTGATGAAAAAAAAAACACCACGTCTTGCTAGTAGTAGGTTTTAGTAGGCAAGAATTGCTGTAATTCCCTGTTTGCTAAGACAGAAAAACAAGTTTCTTCAATTTTACCATGAACTTCTATCCCCTTTACTTTTAGGAGGTTTCCATGAAGCAGGTATTCTGTAACGAGGGGGTTCTCTTTACCACGTAGAAACAGCATCCCTGCTGCTACGGAAAGAATGACTGGGAGCAAAGAGAGGGGTTCTTTGGTGGGTTGTTTGTTTGTTTGTTTGTTTGTTGGTTTGTTTTCATTTTACTTCTACAAGTTCTGAAGTCTTACAAGAACAGTCTATCTTGTCAGTGTTGTCCTATACCACTGTTACTGTTCTTTGAGATATTTTATTAACGGCCGTTTCACACTTGTACTGGTTTTGGCACAAATTTCATGCCTTCGAGAAAGCAAAATACCGTTACAGTAGTGTTTCTTCTGTGTATCTGATGATTCTTTTTAATTCTAAACTCTTTTCTTTCTGCGTCGCGATAATCACCCAAGTACAGGAAATATTTAGCTTGAAAGGTCACAACAGGAGGATCAGAGAGATGACCGGAGGGCTGGAGCACCTCCACTACGAGGACAGGCTGGGAGGGCTGGGGCTCTTTGGCCTGGAGAAGGCTCTGGGGCGACCTTAGAGCAGCCTTCAGTAGGTCCCTGAAGGGGACCTACAGGAAAGCTGGGGAGGGACTTTTTATCAGGGCACGTAGCAACAGGATGAGGGGAAATGGTTTTAAACTGGAAGAGGGTGGATTTAGACTAGAGGTTAGGAAGAAATGCTTTCCTGTGAGGGGAGTGAGGCACTGGAACAGGTTGCCCAGCAAGGCTGTGGATGCCCCCTCCCCGGAGCATTCAAGGCCAGGCTGAATGGGGCTGTGAGCAGCCTGGTCTAGAGCAGGGACGGGGAGAACAAGATGGTCCCTTAAGGTCCCTTCCAACTCAAAACAGCCTCTGATTCTACGAGAAGCTGTGCATCAGAAGGGCTCCTTCTAGCTCAGGAAGGGCTCGAACGAGGTGGTGGCTCTGAGGCGGGTGGGCGGAGCGAGTAGTGCCGGTGGCAGCCGCCATTTTCGGGCAGAGCTCGAGGAGATGAGCTTCGTGGCGGAGCGTTATTCTAACGGACTGTTCTTCAAGGGTCCGAATCGCGGCAAAAAAAAAACAAGACGAGGGAGCACTAAGAAGCCGAGGGAGACCATGGCAGAGCTCCCAGCCCTCCCCCGTCCCGCAGCGTGGCGGCTCTGACGCGTGTGGGCGGAGAGAGGAGTGCCGGCACTTGAGTAGCGCCTAGGGGCTGCCTTGGTCTCGCACGCCTGTGAGCTGCTGCGAAAAGGAACGCGGCGACACAAACAGAAAGCGCGGATGTCCGTGCAGTGGTTCCGGTCGTGCCTGAGCCTGTCGCTGCTCCAGGAGGGCAGCAGGGATAGCACCTGTGCGCGCTGTGAGCAAGTGGATGGTCTGCTCAGCCTGGTGGCCGAGCTAAAGCTAAAGCTAAAGCTAAAGCTAAAGGCGGGTGGGGGGGGGGGCGGAGGGGAGGTGGAGGTGGAGAGGTTGAGGAGCACCCGGAATTGAGAGAGCCGGATTGATCGGTGGAGTCACACTCTGCCATCCCTGTGGGAAAGGCACGGGGGAGACGCTGTACAAATAGCAGTGGCTCATGTAGCCTCTAGCAGTTAGATGGGAGAGGGTGAGCTCAGAGACAGTGAGGGATGGAAACAAGGCCCTGATCAGGGCAGCAAGCAGGCCGCCTCTCAGCCTGTCCCACCCTCCCAGGTGCCCTTACGTAACAGGTATGAGGCCCTGGAGCTGGAGGGATAGGGGGATGTGGATGTCGGTGAAGGTCCATCAATGCAGAAGAGATTGCCAGGGGCAAGTCAGACTGCTCCCCATATTGCTACAGCATCCGTCACGAGAAAAAGAAGAGCTGTCATCATAGGGGAACATAGGAGAAGTAGAGTTCCCCAAACACTCCAGTCCTTCCCACATGGCTTCTGGGAGGGAGAGACAAAGTGATGGGGGGATGTAAGGACGTTCCCTAGTGCTCTGCATTGCCGAGCTTGCAGCACAGTTAGGACTCTCACTCTCTTTCAAGTTTATGTGATGTATTTTTCTCATGGGCGCCGCTTGTTCTCTTCAGCGGTCCACAGCTCCCCAGCGGTGCTGATCTTGACATTCTCGGTCCAGTAGGGCTTCTCTGGTTCATCCCGTTCCACCGCTCTTCCACAGCAGCACATGCTTCTCTCTTCTCCTGACTTTGGTGTCCTTTCGCTTGTAGCTGAGCAGGAGTCATCAGTGATTTCTGACAGCCTGCAAAAGTCAGGCCGAGAGGATGGCTGTGGGGACTGGCAGAGTAAGGCAGCGAGCCGGGAGAAAGCGGAATAGAGAACACCCTTCAGGCCTGGGTTTCGATTCCCAGAAGGATCTTCAATTTCTATGGTAATTCTTGCAACGTTCTGTGCCGTTGACAGTAGCGGAAGCAGGTCTTCGTTTCTCATGTCAATGCCAGTTTCACCTAGCATGGCTCCTCTGGAATAAAAAGAAAGGGGTCTTAGAAATGAGTCCCAGTGGCAAGTCTCTTCAGAGACTCTTTGACTCAGACTGAAGAGACAGTCTGAGTCAAAGAAATTCCTCAACAGAAATGCCAGCAGAGGGCTGCCCACAGCTCACTGTGCTCTGGGATGCTCTCCTTGCAAGCGCTTCCCTGCACGGAGCAGCCATCTAGCAAAGACTAGCGGAGAAGCAACTCACGCTTGTCTCTTCATCAGCAGCTGTTTTGCCAGGTAACCCAAAGCAGCCAGAATGACCAGAGAGAACACTGTGCTTGAGGTGTGGCCTCAAAAGACACTGCTTACTTGTGCAAAAGACACTGCTTTTGGTAGTAGCCTTTAAACCAGTGTCTAATACCCAGCGTATTGGGGAAGCACAAATTGCTCCCGGATCTAATAGAGATGAGGATAAATAACCACTGGTTGACATAATTAGAGTAGGCCATAAATCATCTTCCAAGGCTGGACTAAACTATGCCTTCTGGTGACATTAGCAAACTGTCACCAAGGGCATTCTAACGACCACCTGCACTACAGATAGGATGTGATGCTAGAATGACAACTCTCCCTAGACCTTGATGAGTGAGCAGAGACAGCGTCTGCAACTTAGGAATTCTGGTATCATCTGGATCTGGGATCTATTTTAACCAGTTTCTTCAGATGCAGCAACAAAAAAAGCCATTGATAAATCATATTATGTAGGTGGCTGACATGCATCAGTAAATCTTGGGGAAAAAACGGTTGAAAATTGTGAAAAAATGACTCTGTGACTTGTTGCGTATTGTTTCAACTTTGATCTTCTGAAGCCTTGATGAAAAAAAAAAACACCACGTCTTGCTAGTAGTAGGTTTTAGTAGGCAAGAATTGCTGTAATTCCCTGTTTGCTAAGACAGAAAAACAAGTTTCTTCAATTTTACCATGAACTTCTATCCCCTTTACTTTTAGGAGGTTTCCATGAAGCAGGTATTCTGTAACGAGGGGGTTCTCTTTACCACGTAGAAACAGCATCCCTGCTGCTACGGAAAGAATGACTGGGAGCAAAGAGAGGGGTTCTTTGGTGGGTTGTTTGTTTGTTTGTTTGTTTGTTGGTTTGTTTTCATTTTACTTCTACAAGTTCTGAAGTCTTACAAGAACAGTATATCTTGTCAGTGTTGTCCTATACCACTGTTACTGTTCTTTGAGATATTTTATTAACGGCCGTTTCACATTGTACTGGTTTTGGCACAAATTTCATGCCTTCGAGAAAGCAAAATACCGTTACAGTAGTGTTTCTTCTGTGTATCTGATGATTCTTTTTAATTCTAAACTCTTTTCTTTCTGCGTCGCGATAATCACCCAAGTACAGGAAATATTTAGCTTGAAAGGTCACAACAGGAGGATCAGAGAGATGACCGGAGGGCTGGAGCACCTCCACTACGAGGACAGGCTGGGAGGGCTGGGGCTCTTTGGCCTGGAGAAGGCTCTGGGGCGACCTTAGAGCAGCCTTCAGTAGGTCCCTGAAGGGGACCTACAGGAAAGCTGGGGAGGGACTTTTTATCAGGGCACGTAGCAACAGGATGAGGGGAAATGGTTTTAAACTGGAAGAGGGTGGATTTAGACTAGAGGTTAGGAAGAAATGCTTTCCTGTGAGGGGAGTGAGGCACTGGAACAGGTTGCCCAGCAAGGCTGTGGATGCCCCCTCCCCGGAGCATTCAAGGCCAGGCTGAATGGGGCTGTGAGCAACCTGGTCTAGAGCAGGGACGGGGAGAACAAGATGGTCCCTTAAGGTCCCTTCCAACTCAAAACAGCCTCTGATTCTACGAGAAGCTGTGCATCAGAAGGGCTCCTTCTAGCTCAGGAAGGGCTCGAACGAGGTGGTGGCTCTGAGGCGGGTGGGCGGAGCGAGTAGTGCCGGTGGCAGCCGCCATTTTCGGGCAGAGCTCGAGGAGATGAGCTTCGTGGTGGAGCGTTATTCTAACGGACTGTTCTTCAAGGGTCCGAATCGCGGCAAAAAAAAGCAAAAAAACAAGACGAGGGAGCACTAAGAAGCCGAGGGAGACCATGGCAGAGCTCCCAGCCCTCCCCCGTCCCGCAGCGTGGCGGCTCTGACGCGTGTGGGCGGAGAGAGGAGTGCCGGCACTTGAGTAGCGCCTAGGGGCTGCCTTGGTCTCGCACGCCTGTGAGCTGCTGCGAAAAGGAACGCGGCGACACAAACAGAAAGCGGTGCTGATCTTGACATTCTTGGTCCAGTAGGGCTTCTCTGGTTCATCCAGTTCCACCGCTCTTCCACAGCACCACGTGCTTCTCTCTTCTCCTGACTTTGGTGTCCTTTCGCTTGTAGCCGAGCAGGAGTCATCAGTGATTTCTGACAGCCTGCGAAAGTCAGGCTGAGAGGATTGCTGTGGGGACTGGCAGAGTAAGGCAGCGAGCCGTGTGAAAGCGGAATAGAGAACACCCTTCAGACTCGTGCTTGGATTCTCAGAAAGCTATTCAGTTGATCTTCAATCACAACTTGAGGCCATTCCCTCTTGTCCTATAGAGGAAAAATTTTCTTGGGACATGTATAGGTAGGTTGATCCAAAATTAATGCCTCCTACTTATTCCTATTTTAGCTACAACTGCTACAAAGAGTACAATAATGCTGTTTAAGAAAGCACATTCTCCGCTGCAAAATGCTTTTTCAGTGTAGCCATCACCACTAGCTGTGCATTTTCTCCAGCGATGAACAAGAACCTGGGTGCTGCGCTCATAACAGTCTGCACCAGCGGAGTTGTCCCAGTGTCACTGTCTCCACTGCTGAAATGCACCGTGCACCACCTGACTGAGCTCACAACCACTGCTTGGACTCCATAAACTTTCAGCAAAGATTGATGAAGGTCAGTGGGTGTCGTCATTTTCACCTGGAGGAATTCAGTGACAGCTTGATGGTTGGCTCGATGTGCACTTCCATGTCAGACACCCTTGTGTCACACTGCCTGACTGCTGCCAGCTGTTGCACGGCAAGAACGTGTAATGGGATATGGGTGAGAAGGTTTAACCTTTACTGCCATGCCACCAACGTCTGCCTCTGGTGTTTTGGGCCAACATATAAAATAGGGGGCATTACTTCTGGAGCAGCCCTCATAAGATGTATAATATAGGTAATGTATAGAAGTAACCAAGCTTTTTTTATTTTTTAACATTGTTTATTAAAGCATAAAAAGAAGTGCCAGTCGTTGGTCAGTTGGTCAGTCCTCTGAGTGTGAGTGAAGCTGCTGACAGCTGCTGGAGTCAGGCCTGTGGTGCAAGCCTGCAGACTGGTGCCGGATGCTGAATGGATCGTGGTCTTCCCATCCCAGCCTCTGGGACAGGAATGGTGTGTGTTCCCACATCAGCTATGGGCAGTGCTGTGGTGAGTGAGACTGGCCTGGGGCTCCACAGTGATGCCTGCAGCGAGGCTGCAGCTCATAGCCCTCGTGCCTGGTGTTGTGTCTCAGCTGTCTGTGTTCATGTGAGTCCCTTTGAAGGCAGCCCTTGGCTGAGGCAGCCAGTCAGCATCATGTCAGTGTTCTTTCTCTGTGTGTGCATGTCTCTGAGATACCACCTACTCAGCATTGCTACAGGCTGAGCCTGCAAAAGGGAAAGCAGCAGCCATGTCCCCCAGCCTGGGCTGAGACCCCGGGTCTCTGGGCATCAGGCCGAGTATAAGCAGTCAGGCGGCAGCGGTTCTGAGCCTAGGCAGCTGGAGGAGGTGGCCATGCCTTTAGCTCATGTCAAATTATCATCAAACTCCTGCCTCCAAACTTCAGGGTCTCCGGTGTTAACAGGTCAGCCTAAAACAGACCACGCCCTTGCCTAGATGGGACTGTCTGTCTGAAGGCTCCTGGGCTGCAGGGAGACTGGCCCTGGGCCACTGCCCCAGCCCTGCCAGGGCTGCCCCACCATATCTGGGAGACTGCTCAGGCTCCAACACAAGTGAACAGGCAACCCCAACATTTATTGTGGTGTCATACATATGATGCAGGCCAGACCAGCACTGAACCTCATCGTATTTCAGTAGTACATTACTGCACCCAGATTATACCAATAGCAGCAAATAGCGTCCTGAAGCAGCAAAGTATCTGCTGTGTAGGGCAGCTGGTGCTGACAATCCCACTCCAGACTCAACTAATTGGATCAAAACCAGGCTACAATCTAGATACAACTCTTAACGCCTTGACTTAGAAAGCCATAACACACAAACCAGCCTGTATTAATAGAGTAGTCACGCCTGGTCTGCATTTTAAATACAGAAGCAACAGCTAGGCTGCATTTTAAATCACAACTCATAACCCATATTCAAAAAATAACAACAATAAACTCCAAACCCTAAGGGTCCCCGACTGAGGTCAGACCAGAAAATGTTTCATTTGCAGTTCTTCGCTGTCCTCTAAAGGCTGTTTCAGGAATTGCAGCCCTGGATTTTGAGCAACAAATCTTTGCTTGCTCAGTGCTCAGGACAGCCCAAAGCACAGCCCAGCACACCAAAAGAAAGTAGAAGGTTTATACCAGGCTTCCGCTGGAACTCTGCAGTCAGCTAAAAGACTTCGGTCTATCCAGAGAAAGTGAGACAGTGTTGGTGAGGTTTATGCTGTACAGGAAACATAGCTGCATCTGTCAGGGGATGGGATGGGCGGGATTTCTGCTGTTTTGCATCCTGATACAGTTCAGTCTGTGGTGAGGCTTGAGATTGCTTCAATGTCTACAGCTGAGTATGAAGACAATATTGCACATCCGGACCAACTTTTCAGGAATAGCTAAAACAACGGACTTTGTTTGGAAGTTACTCCTTAATAAGGTGCTCAAGAAGTTCCTCAGAGCTCAGAAAGGTCAAGGAGGTTTTTCTTGCGTCATCAGAGGTGCTCTGTGAGGTCACAGTGGGCCCCGTGAGGACATTCAGGAACCCCATATACGTCATGCCAGGAGGTGCCACTTGTGCCTCAAGCCTGCAAGGAGGGTGCTTGCTGGTTGTAGACAAGAGGTAGCATGGGGCAACTACGGGAGACAGCTGCTCCCAGCTGTTGCTTTTTGTTCTTCCTTCTCCTCTTCCTGGTGGCTCCGTGTCATGGGCAACCCCAGGATGTCGCAAAGGAAGCACTGAGTCCAGGTAGGCTGGGCACTGAGGGAAGCACTGGGGAAACAAACCCCTGAGGCTTCCTGGAAAGCAGCCTTGGGTGGTGGGTCCCCCGGGGAAACAACCAGCCAGGCTCTTACATCAGCTCTGTGTCCTAAGAGGTGATGTGATGGCTCTCCAACCTCCCCAGACATCCCACCTTGGAGCACACAGGGACATCCTAGAGGGGAGAGCTCCTCTGATTCCAACTCCAGGCACTGCAGCCTTCTACTGTCCTACTGCAGCGCTTCCCTGACGAACACCCAACCTCTCAACCATGTCCTCAGCCCAGGGTCCCCAGCAGCAGATGGGGTGGTGCTGGGTCAGCTGCTCACTGACCGATGGGCTCTGCACCATGAGCAGTACAAAGGCCTTCTTCTGTTCTCAGCTGCTCGCCATGTGAATTTTGCTGCTTTGGGGAATGTCACAGGCTCCCCAGTAAGCAAGTGCAGTCCGTCTGTCCAGCATGTCCTTGAGCCCTGGTGCCTGTTGTTGTTCTGGGATAGCATCTGGGGAGCTGCCAGGTCCCAGCCCACAGCTCAAGCAGGCTTCTCTGAAGGTTGAAAGAATATGAACCCAGCCATCATTTCTCTTTTGTGCTGGATGCATGGGGGTAGAGCTCCACCTATGGGGCTCTACCTCTCTAGGTATGGGGCTCCTCAGGACAGCCTCCAGCAGTACAACAGACACAAGGAAGGCATTCAGTAAGTCTGCCTTCTCTGTATCTTCTGTCATCAGGGTACCCACCTCACTCATCAGTGAGCCTACACTGCCTCTAGTGTTAGTTTTATCTGCAGTGTATTTGAAGAAGCCCTTTCTGTTGTCCTTGACCCCGCTTGCAAGGTTTAACTCTAATGAGGCCCTAGCTTTCCTAGTTGCCTCCCTGCATCCTCCGACAACCGTCTTCTGTTCCTCCCAGGTATCCAGCCCCTCCCTCCTTCCGTGATCTTTAGACTCTCCTCTTCCACTTGAGCTTGCCCAGCAGTTCCCTGTTTAACCATGCATGTCTCCTGGCTCCCTTTCTTGACTTCCTACCTGTCGGGATGCTCTGATTTTGAGCTTGGAAGAAGCAGTCCTTGAATGCTAACCATCTATCTTGGGCCCCTTTACCTTCAAATACCCTGCCCCACGGGATCTCCCCTAGCAACTGCTTGAAAAGTTCACCCTCCTGAAGTCCAGGGCTGGGATTCTGCTTGGTATTCTGTTCTGGCCACCGGAGATCCTGAGCTCTACCACCTCCCGTTCACTGCAACCAAGGCTGCCATCAACCTTCATCACTTCCACCGGACCCTCCTTGTTAGTGAGAATAAAATCCAGCAGCGCTCCTCTCCTAGTTGGCTCATCCACCCCTTGCATCAGGAAGTTATCATCAGTGTGCTGGAGGAACCTCGTGGGCTGTGGTTGGATGGCTGGCTGGCTCAGCCAGTAGGCCTTCCAGCAAATATCAGGGTAGTTAAAATCCCCTACAATAACCAGGGCCGGTAATTGCGAGGCTGCTATCAGCTGTCTGTAGAAGACCTCATCAGCTTCCTCGTCCTAATCTGGTGACCTGTAATAGACACCCACAGCAGGATCACCCATGCCAGCAGCTTCCTTCCCACCTGTCTGGAAGATCAGTAGCAGGTAGTAGGCTGTCGAGTGCAGCAGGTTGGGAGTGTCCCAGTGATCATCTCCCTGCTCCGGGCTTCAGGTAGACTGCAGACTTAGGGGTCAAGCCTGCATACTGGGCCCTCTGTTCCTCTCAGAAGGGAATCACCTACTACAGTTACCCTTCTTCCTTTCTTACTGGAGGAGTCTTGAGGCATGGTGTCAACTGCCTCTTTCTATCTGGCCTCATAGATGGGCCTGCCACCACATCCTCACCTAGCTCTCCCTCAAGATCCAGGGCCTCAAACCTACTATGGAGGGGTGCCTGGGGAAGGGAGGTAGGTAGGGAGGGGGGTTGCCTGCAGTGCTGAACTAGGACTCACTTCCAACCCTCCTCGTCTTTTTGGTCCCCTACCTCAGCCTGACAGGGACGGGGTATGGGCTTTACCACGCTCTGGGGGGCATCCCCCCTGGTGCCCTTCCCTCCAGCACACCAGGGAGTTACTCCACCCATCAGTCTCCTGCTCACATGCCCTGATGCTCCTTAGCCTCTCCACCTGTCGAAGGCTCTCCAGTAAGCAAGCGCAGGCTGTCTGTCCTGAAGGCAGGCTGAGTGCTGCGGGCTGTTTCCTCAGGGCAGCATCTGGGGAGCTGCCATGTCCCAGCCCACAGCTGAAGCAGGCTGGTGCACACATTGAGAGAATCTGCACCCACGTGTGGCTTCTGCCTGTGGATCACACAACCCATCTCCGGGCACTGCCGATCCCTTATGAAGAAGCATATGGCAACAGGTCTTGACAGCTTCTCTGCTTTGTTCTCCATTCCAGATGATCGTGTTGGCGACATGTATGCAGCATACCCCATGGAAGCTGATCTGGAACGTGGCAAGGAACGCAGTGGTATGTTTTTCCTTGGAGACGTGTCAGATTCCCAGCCATGGCTCACCCAGGCCTCTGCTCTGGACCTGTCAGAATCTGGACCTACGTGTGGTTCTCACAACGCTACATGATCCCCTGCCAGGCTCTGCAGTTCCTTTCTTGAGAATCATGGCACAGTATGGAAAAGAAATCTCTCTTCTGTTTGTTTACAGATCTGCCTGTACGCCGCATATCGAGGCTGCGCCGTTTTCATCAGCCTCAAGCCTACCGCAGGGGTGAGTGGTCCGTCTTTGCTCATTTTTGCAGTGTCAGCACATACTTTCAGCCTTGTCTTCCTGTGGAACACACCTTACAATGTTCTTTGCTGGTGCTGGGATGTGGAGAAGAGCAGAGTAGCAACCAGGAGAGCACAGAGATGTGCCCTGGGATACTTTGCCCCGCACAGCTGCATTTGACAGCAGCCCCAGCCGTGTGTCTCTTGAAGTGCTGACGGCAGAGACAGCAGCATTTGGGGCAGAGTTTAGAGCCCTTTTCCCAGCCAACCTGAAGATGGTTTGTTTTGTGCCAAAATGGTGCCTCTTCTGGCACCTGGTACCCGTTTGCCACATACTTGTGAGTGGAAGTGGGAGACGAGCGTCTGTCAGTAGGAGTGTTTGCTGCCATTCAAGGCTGAACAGATGAACTGCAATGTATGTCAGGAACTGTTAACTTCTGCCTTTGGTGGCAGATGTGGCCTCAGGTACTGGCTCTGCAGCTTCTCAGTGGGTTCCTTATTCTGAGCCTTGGAGGAATCGCATGGGTAAGTGGTGTGTCTAGGTTTCCTCTGAGAGATGCCAGGTGCATCTAGAAGGCCAGGCTGACCCACGTGCAAGTGTTGATGATGAAGAGGGTTATCACCATCTGTAATGCAAATGTTCCTCCTCTGTGTTTACTTACAGCTGTTGCACCTAGGATTCCTCCTTCCCTTTCTCAGATGGATCTTGGTTCTGAGGCTGAAGAGTATCCCAGAAGTATGTTGTCTTTGTTTACTGGAAGGAATAAAGAGTTCCTTCTTGAGGGGAGAAGATACTATCAGCTGTTGGGGAGAGCTTCTGTACAAAGCGTGTTTACTGCCATTCAAAGCTGAGGAGGTGCATTCAAACATGCAGCTGGAGCTGTTCTGCCCGTAGTGGCAGAGCTGGCCATAGAGGATGGCTGTCAGCTTACCTTGCAGAATCCTGCTTGGAGTCCTTGGAAGTACAGCATGTGCAGTGCATGCCTGTTCATTCCCTGAGACACAGCTGGAGGCAGTGATTTCTCAGCCTCTCCCTTGCAAGTGGGCTCTTGCTCAGGAGGACTGTAAGAGATCATCCTCCTCCTCTGCTACTAAGACGCGAGAATCAGGGGCAGTAATGGAGTGAATACTATCATCACTCGCACTTCTCCAAGACACTGGGAGACCATCAGTAGTGCAGAACTCATGAGTGTGTTGCACTGTCTTGCGTTCTCCAGGTGCTGGCGGTGTGAGATCTGCAGGGAGCGTGGATCGGAAAGGGGGAGAAAATCACCTTGCAGCTGCGGTGCTTGCCATCCTGTTCTCTCTGGTCATTCTGGCTGCTTTGGGTTACCTGGCCAAACAGCTGCTGATGAAGAGACAAGCGTGAGTTGCTTCTCCGCTAGTCTTTGCTAGATGGCTGCTCCGTGCAGGGAAGCGCTTGCAAGGAGAGTATCCTAGAGCACAGTGAGCTGTGGGCAGCCCTCTGCTGGGATTTCTGTTGAGGAATTTCTTTACCTCTTCAGTCATACACACTGGGACTCATTTCTAAGACCCCTTTCTTTTTATTCCAGAGGAGCAATGCTAGGTGAAACTGGCAGAGACATGAGAAACAAAGATCCAGCTCTGCTAAAAAAACCACGGAACTTAACAAGAATTACCATAGAAGTTGAAGATCTTTCAGGGAATCCAAACCCAAATCTAAGTGTGTTCTCTATTCAACTTTCTCGCCGCTCGCTGCCTTACTCTGCCAGTCCCCACAGCAATCCTCTCAGCCTGACTTCCGCAGGCAGTGAGGAATCGATGATGACTCCTGCCCGGCCGCAAGCAAGAAGACACCAAACTGTAGTTCTCTCTTAGCAGCTTTCCCAATTCCATCAGTTCATTGCATGATGTCCACACTGATGGCCGACCATGACAGCGTTCACCACCTATTCCATATCATGACATCATGCCCAAGTTGTACAACGCAGATACATGTATCTATGCGGTCAATAAACTATAATTAACACTATATACATATATGTGTATATATGCGCACATACACCTAAAACTACTGACTGTTCTCTCCCGTCATCAAGTCTCTTTCACGTACACACTGAATGTCCCTGTTTCTTCTTTTGCGTTTCCCACCAAGTCCCTGAGCAAAATCAGTCCCACAGGTGGGCTTGCTTTTGCCCGAGGCCAGGATAACCCAAACCATTTTCCCTTGTAAATTCTTCTTATGTACTGCAGGGACTCCATCCCCTCGTACAGTACATAAGGGACTGGATTGAGCAGGACCATCTCGACTGGCAGATCCCAGAGTGTTGACAAAGCAGGTGGCTTGTGCTAAACGTGTATCCCAGTGCTTGAATGTTCTGCCAACTATTGCTTACGGTGTAGCTTTTAACACTCATAAGTAGCGTTTGACTTTTCCAGAAGCTGGTGCATTGTAGAGGATATGATCTATCCACTCAGTGCCATGCTCTTTGGCCCAGGTGTTTATGTGGGTATTTTTAAAGTGAGTTCCATTATCCGACTCACTTCTTTCTGTGGTGCCACATCACCATAACATTTGCTATTCAAGGATAGCATTTTGGGTGGACATAGGGGCAGAGGATGCATTTCCAGACCTCGGTGTTTGCGTCCACCACTGTAAGCACACAGCACTTTCCATGGCAGATTTGTGGGAGTGTGACAGACTCCACATCCAGGCCTCCCCGTATTTATATGTCATCCACTGTCCCCCATATGTCTGTACCCTGACGCTGGTGAGCCATTCCCCCTCTCCCCATTGGCTGAGGTACTTGGGGTTCGCATTCCTCCTGATTCGCCTATCAGCCGTTCCCCAAATAGGTACACCCCTTCATTTCCTTTGTTTACACATACTTTGTAATCTGAACTCGGAGCTTATTGGTTTGCCAAACTACAACTATCTTTGTATCCTGTGAACTCTATCACTCTCTGTTCTGCCCAGCAAACAAGCTTTACACACAGGTGCTTAGGTAGCATCTCTGTCCAGGTCTGAAGGCTCTTCCCTATACCATGTTCTCAGCACTCATTACTGCTTTCTCTCAGTCCTCACAGCAGTCTTCTCAGTCTGACCTTCATAGGCAGAAAACAATTGGTGAGCTCTCCCGCTCGGTTGCAAGCAAACAGACACTACGTGTGGGAAAAGAGAGGAGAAATGTGTGCTGCTGTGGAAGTACAGAGAAGTGGAGTGCAGAAGATAGCCACAAGCAGACCAAGAATAAGATCAGCACTGCTGGGGAGCTGTGTGGCTGTGAAGAGAATATGCAGTGTCAGTGTGTGTCAGCAGAGGCCTGAACCAACCCCGTGGCAACATGGCAAATGCCAGAAGACACTGTTCTCACTCATCACCACCAAACGCGCAGGGAAGGGCTGCAGATAACGTGTTTCCCGGATCCACTGCCCAAATAAACATGTCTAAGCCCAAGAGAAGGTTGCCCAGGAGCTGACCGAAGTGTGTGATCTAGCTTTGGCCTGCTTGGAGTATGTTCCCACTCAGTCTTACTCTTGGCTTTACATGCCAAGCCTCCCTGGCCAGTCTGAAAGAAGCCTACACGCACAGCATTTTGCTCAGCAGTCCCAACTGCTGAATCTGAGAAACTTCAGAAAACCTCAGGGCCTTCTGGGGTCAAAGTCCAGGAGCACTGGGGAATGCCCAGCAACTCTCTCAAGAAACTAGAGGATGCCTGCAACTGTTCAGCACGGATTAAGTTAAAAGACGTCAGCATGGTGTATCCAAGGAAGTTCCAGAGGCTGCTGCTGTGCTCTTTAAGTAGTGAGAGTAGCAAACCGTTGAGCTACAGCGGTGGGAGCCTCTGTTGCACGTGCCTTCACAGAATCACTAAGGTTGGAAAAGACCCACAGGATCATCCCTTCCAACCATCCGCCCTTCATCAATGGTTCTCGCTAAACCATGTCCCTTAACACAACATCCAAACGCTCTTTAAACACCACCAGGCTCGTTGACTCCACCACCTCTCTGGGCAGCCCATTCCAGTGCCTGACCACCCTTTCAGAGAAGTAGTATTTCCTAACGTCCAGCCTGAATCTTCCCTGACGCAGCTTGAAGCCATTCCCTCTAGTCCTATCACTAGTCATCCGGGAGAAGAGGCCGACCCCCAGCTCACCACAACCTTTCTTCAGGTAGTTATAGAGAGCAATAAGGTCTCCCCTGAGCCTCCTCTTCTCTAGACTGAACAATCCCAGCTCCTTCAGCCGCTCTCCATAAGGTCTGTGCTCCAGACCCCTCACCAGCTTTGTTGCCCTCCTCTGGACACGCTCCAGGACCACAATGTCTTTCTTACAGTGAGGGGCCCAAAACTGGACACAGTACTCGAGGTGCGGCCTCACCAGTGCTGAGTACAGGGGAATAATTACTTCCCTGTTCCTGCTGGCCACACTATTTCTGATACAAGCCAGGATGCAATTGGCCTTCTTGGCCACCTGGGCACACTGCTGGCTCACGTTCAGTCTAGCGTCAATCAACACCCCCAGGTCCATTTCCTCTACACAGTCTTCTGATACAGGAGTGTCAGGCATCCATCCCTTTAGTCATTACCTGGGAGAGATATTGATAAACTGTGTCCACAGCTCAGCTCTGGCCTGGTTTAGCAGCTAGAAAGTTTTCATAGAATCATACAATGGCCTGGGTTGAAAAGGACCACAGTGATCATTGAGTTTCAACCCCCCTGCTACGTGCAGCGTTGCCAACCACTAGACCAGGCTGCTCAGAGCCACATCCAGCCTGGCCTTGAATGCCTCCACGGACGGGGCATCCACAACCTCCTTGGGCAACCTGTTCCAGTGTGTCACCATCCTCTAAGTGAAAAACCTCCTCCTAATATCTAACCTAAACCTCCCCTGTCTCAGTTTAAAACCATTCCCCCTGGTCCTATCACTATCCACCCATATAAACAGTTGTTCCCCCTCCTGTTTATATGCTCCCTTCAAGTACTACAAGGACACAATGAGGTCTCTCTGGAGCCTCCAATTTAAACAAGCCCATTTCTTTCAACCTCATAGGAAAGGTGCTCCAGCCCTCTAATATCTTAGTGGCCCTCCTCTGGACCCACTCCAAGAGCTCCACGTCCTTCCTGTACTGGGGGCCCCAGGCCTAGATGCAGTACTCCAGATGGGGCCTCACAAGAGCCGAGTAGAGGAGGGCAATCACCTCTCTCTCCCTGCTGGCCACCCCTTTATTAATGCAGCCCAGAACACAGTTGGCCTTCCAGGCTGCAAGAGCACACTGCTGGCTCACGTCCAGCTTCTCATCCACCAGGAGCATTGGTACAGAGGCACTGAAGCTTAGCTACTGGCCTCGTTGCCTTCTCAGAGGAGCCCTCCCTAACACCTCCAGGACAAGTCTGGGGCTTTCCCTTACCACCTCCCAAGGTGACAGCATTCCCATGCGCTTCTCTGTCACCCGGTACACCCCCTGCCCCCATCATATCTGGTTTAAAGCCCTGCTAACCAGCTCAGTTAGCTTGCTCCCAAGAATGTCTGTGGCCCTTCTAGTCAGTCAGCTCCCATCCACCATCAGCATTCCCCCTTTCGCAAGGCTGCGTCCCAAGCCATAGTACCCAAAGCCCTGAGTACGACACCATGTCCACCCTCCTCCTTCTGTCCAGATCCCAGTCACCGACTGGGAGGACAGAAGAGAACACAACTTGTACTCCTGATCCCTTCAGCAGTCTTCCCAGGGCCCTAAAGATCCTTCTGATCACCTGAGAACTTACTTTGCCTACCTCTTCATTTCCAATAGGGAAAACTAGCAATGGGTAATAATCAGAGGGCTTGACCAGGCAAGTGATTTTCCTAGCACCCTCTCTCACCCATGCTCCAGGCAGGCAACACACCTCCCTGTGGGATGGGTCTGAGCGGCATATCGGGTGCTCGGTTCCCCTCAGAAGGGAGTCCCCTATGACAGCTCTTCATTTTTTCCTTACTGATGTAGCAATATGGGGAGCAGTCTGACTTGCCCCTGGCAATCTCTCCTGCATGGATGCACCTTCACTGACATCCACATGCCCCTATCCCTCCAGCTCCAGAACCTCATACCTGTTATTTAAGGGCATCTGGGAAGGTGGGACAGGCTGAGAGGCGGTTTTGCTTGCTGCCCTGATCAGGGCCTTGTTTCCATCCCTCACTGTCTCTGAGCTCACCCCCTACCATCTGACTGTGAGAGGGCATGACTTAAATCTCTATAACCACAAAGAAGTAATCAAACTCTATAACCAGAAAGAAGTTATAAAATCAGGTATGTTTTAATCAACGCTGCGCAAAGCTGGATGCAAGGGGGATAGCTCCTCCTAACTTGCATACCGGTCCACAGAAATGTTACATATTTGTAAGTCAAGTTCATACATTACGTTGAACCCCACTACGTATTCATTAATCAAGTCCCTCCCCTCCGGCGCACGCATTGTATTCTCCTCTGGATGGTCGCATCCCCATCTGGTCCCTTGGGATGAAGTAAACACTCTTCCTCGTTGTCTTGCCGACAAGGAGTCTGGCACCTATGTTTTTCTCACCACAAAAGAATGCTCCTGTGGAATGTAAGCAGAATCTAAACTGTCCAGGTAGAATCACAAAAGCAAACCCTCTTTCATTAAGCGGAATCAATTCGAATCAAGTCCCCCCCTCTTTCAATCCCCCTTTTCTTCCACCTAGCAAATTCTTTTGCTAGACCATTCCATTTCGAAAGAGCGGGGACTTGAAATAGCCCCCACTTTCTATTTTCTGTTGTAGCTCGTGCCTTTTCCACTCCTCGTAACTACTTCCAGTACTTTTACACAACCACAGTGCACACTTCATTACAATGCATACGAAAATAAATACCATAATAATGCAAGCTATAAAGAGTTGCTTAAGCCATGCAAAATTAGGTAACCAACTGGTAAGTTTCTCCCATAATCCCCCTAACTCTTCCAGAATCGGATTGACATTAACTGTTATCTGTTGCATGTTATTCTTCATTCTTTCTAATTTCTTATGTATGGATTCTGAACAGTCCGAGAGATTAAAGCAACCCGTTCCGCTAAAATCTGTGCAACCACATCCCTGAGCAAGTAGTAAGAAATCTGTAGCAGCACGATTCTGTAGTACCGCATGCC
Organism: Gallus gallus; assembly: GCF_016699485.2. Lineage (NCBI taxonomy): Eukaryota > Metazoa > Chordata > Aves > Galliformes > Phasianidae > Gallus > Gallus gallus. The sequence goes on from NC_052532.1 coordinate 140,034,530, forward strand.
GAACACTATCTACATCCTGTCGTAGATCCAACAGTATTGCTGAAGTGAGATTTAACTCTTTTGCTGCCCAACATGCTAGTATCTCTAGGTTCCTAGCAGTTTTTGCGGCAAGTATCGGGGACAGAAGGGCCGATATCACTCTGGTAGGATAATCCCAGAATGTGATCTTACTATCACATGTTGGTGATAGTTGGTGTAACCAGGTGACATTCCAGAGAGTGCTATTCAAGGTATCCCTTACTCTGGGAGCAAATAGGGTTAGTTTGCCGAGATTACATGGTCCTCCTACTGGCCTTATTGGTATGCCAGGCCATGCTCGATCCCCACATATTAAGAATACCCCAGGTGGCAGTTGTTTTGCCTGTTGTCATTATTCCATACGCTGTTTGTTTCCACATCGCAGGGAGAGTCCTTCCCAGACACATAGGTAAAGGTGGAGCTGTTGCTCATGAACCTCCATAATTCCAGCTCCGCCTTGCCCCGATACCCAGCCATTAAGGCTGCATCTGTTGCGCTCTTTCCCCAAAGAGAAGGCAATGACCCCCTACCTTGTTTTGGTCAGTGTAAGCACTATGAACTACTGATCCCAGTAAATCTAACTCTTCCTGGTCCAAACGGCTGACATTCAGATTATTAACTATAACTCCCGTACATAAAGCATCCTCTGCCCCAGTGTTTGCTTTGAACGCCGGACAGAATAAAGTGGATCCTGGATTTATTCCTGACATCCTACATAGAGTCGTGAGGTTAGCAGTTAGTCCTACCCCGTTTCCCACATAATTTCAAAGTGCAGACCGTTGAAAATCCCAGCGAGGCGTGTTTGGAAAGGATCTGTTGTTGACTGCAATGCAGGAGTCTTGTTCCGTTTGATTTGCCCAGGTCCAGTGCGGTTGAGACACTTCCTTCACACAGGTATGATGTATCCACGGGACCAACCCTTTCACCTTGACTACCATGTGCGTAGTTAGAAGGACTTGATAGGGTCCTTCCCACTTTGGCTCCAGTGGAGAATCTGAGAGGGATTTAACATACACATAATCTCCAGATAAGACATATTGCCATTGGCACCCCGAACCTAGGAATAACCTTATGCAACAAAGCCTTCATTTCTTCCCTAGCCTTATTGGTCCTGCAGGGAAATACCTCTGGCCATCCTGAAAAGGTATCAGTTTGTACCAACATAAAGCGATACCCCCCTTTTCTTGAGAGTTCCAAGAAATCAATTTGCCATTGTTGCCCTGGAAGGTTCCCTTTCCCAAGAGGCCCACTTGTACCCAGTTCTTGTTACCAGGATCATACTTTGTAATGTCTGTTTGCCCAATACATTTTCTAATCCTCCCTTAAAACCAATTTCCATAGGATACTAAAGGGCACAACAATCCGTCCATCTGGGTGTGTACCCATCTGACAGCTTGCTCTCTTCCCTTGTGAATCATTAATTAGATTCCTAGAATATTTTACAGGTTCTGACTCAGGTTCAGAAATTTTAAGTTTACCATCTGGAATTAAAGCCCCCTTCAACTACCTGTTCTGCCACCTGATCCACCATCTTATCTCCGGATTCCTGTACAGTGTTACCTTTCTGATGTCCTTTACAGTGTATCATAGCCATGTTCTTTTAGTACTACGAGCATGTAGCATCCCAAATACATAATTAGCATCCGTTCATGTATTTCAGGCTCTTGTCAAGGCAGCTATTTCAGTCTTCTGAGGGGAAGTCCCTACAGGTAACGGTTGTGCTTCGATTACCTTGTCAGTAGCAGTTACTGCATATCCTGCCTTACGGTTTCCTTGTCTAACAAAACTGCTTCCATCAGTAAGCCAGGTGTCTTCTGCAACTTCTAAGGATTCATCTTTCAGGTCCGACTGGCAACAGTCCGTAGCTTCAGCTGTTTCAAAGCAGTCGTGAAGTACTGGTTCTCCAGGAGTTCCGCTAAGGAAACATGCTGGGTTGACAATATTAGTTACAATTATTTCTATGTCATCCTGCTCTACCAGGACGGCCTGGTATTTCAGGAACCTTTGGGGTGAGAGCCAATGGCCCCTTTAACCTCCAATACAGTAGACACTGTATCAGATATTAAAACTGTTATTCTTTGGCCTAGATTTACTGGCTTCTTGAATACTGAGCACTAGTGCAACCACCGCCCTCAGCCACTCTGGCCATCTCTTACTTCACAGAGGTGGTTTTACCAACAGTCCATAGCTGCGTATCCACAGTCAGCACCCTCCTGTCATTCCTGAGAATGTACGGAGTTCCTTGGCACTTTGTGGCACAGGGGTTTGGCAGATGGAGTCTTTCCTGGCAGTCCTTAAAGTTCAAAGTCCAGCTGTAATCTCCTATCCAAAATACATCACTTGCTGTTGGGTTGTTTGTGCCTTCTGTTGAGAAACTTGATAATCATTTAAACAAAGAAATTCAGCAAACTCACAGTCCACTGCATGCAGCCCTCTACTTTTCATGGCATCCACGTACTGCAGTGAAGCTCCACTGTGGGAAGGAGGAACCCAAGTCTCAGGCTCACGGGTTGCTCAAAAATCATTGGGCTGTTCTCACAACCCTGGGTAACACTGTCCAGGTTAGCTGAGTCTTTTTCTCCCCATATTAGGGGTTTCCTATTCAAAGGCAAATAATCTTAGGCTTCTTTTGGCCACACCAGGCAGAAAAGGCATCTTCAAAACCAGAAAGTAAACTCCACCTACTCATTCCTTAACTTGGTTAATGAAGTGTATGGATTTGCCACCACAGAGTGTATGCATGCACTTGAGTAATCCAAACTCCAAAAGTTATCTACTATTTCTTTTATCTTTCTCATAGTCACATATCCTCAAAGGGCACTGCTTGACCCTGACTGGGCTAGCTCCTGCTTTTAACTTAACTTCTATTTAGGGTTGCCTTTTGGCTCTGCCAGGTATTCCTGATATCCACACTCCTAAGCATACCTTATTTAAGATTTCTGTAACTTCTGGGGGTAAAACGTTGTTTTTCCCAGTTTGTGTTAAAGCCAGACTTACAGTTTTAGTATTGTTTGACCCTTAGCTCCAGTTGTATTGAGTTTCATCCCTGCATGCTTTTGTTCTAATAAGTCTTGCCAGAGTAACAGTTTTGGAGAACCTGGCATATTTTCTCAGTCTATATTGAATTAATCCCAATAAGGTAAGCTCTTTCTTGTTGGGCAGTAGCTCCTACTACTGCTGCAAAATCATCAGTGGTGGTAAGAGGCACCCCGTCCCCACCAGAAAATGAGCCTCTTTATCCTGCCCTCCTACCTGCAGTTTAACCAATGGATCTGCTGGGGTAAACTTCCCAGCTTCCCATCATTCAGCTTGGTAGGATTTCTCCACCAATGTCCCATTTCCCTGCAGTTTGCACACTGCTTTCAGTCCAGAGGGAGTGGAACCCTCCCTGGGCTCTTCTAGGGCCCTCCCCCTCCCCCACCTCTTTCTGAGGGGACCTCTGGGTCCTACGGCCGCAACAGTAACAGCTGTTGCTATTCTCAACTATCTCTGTTCCTCAATCAGTTATTATTATTATATTTCTTTTTCACATTGCTCACCTCTCTTTGGTTCTGACATCCCTGTTACACCTTGCTCATCTTTGCCCTCCCCGGCCTGCGTCCTTCCTAAACTTTTCACTTTCCAAACTCTCATCATACTACTGACACTACATTTCAGTTTCACCTCCTCCTCTCCGAAGGCTTCCGGTGCTAACACTGGAATTTCGGGTTTCCTAGATCTCTGCACATGAAGGCCATTCTCACTTCCAGTGCCCCATCCTCCCCACCTCTCCCCCTTAGCAAAATAAGGCTGTTTACAACAGCAGTCTCGGGGGGGAGGGGGGGGGGGGGGGGGGGGGGGAGGTTGCTCTCATGGTTCCTTTGTCCACTATTCATACCCTCAGTTACTTTTCCACATACCCTCAATCATGCTTCTGTATGCCATTAACAATTACACTGACTTACACCATCAGAACCATTTGTCCCATTCCCTTCAGAGCCCACAAATCAAACAATACAGTTCGTGTTACTTCATTTACCTTTTAACTTGTACAGTAACCACCACTGATTACAATATTTTACCAGAGGGTCTTGTCTTTTCTTTTCTTTTTTAAACCAATTTTTGTGTTACTTTAACTGATTCCTGCAATGCTTGTCACTCCACGGCTGCACCGAGTACTGCACAGATAAACGATTTTCCTTTTCCAACTCGGGTACGAACCTCATTTTGTATCAGAAACACTCTGCAAGTTGTGCCAGTTTTGTCGTGCCCAGCCCATCCCTGATAAAGAGGGCCGAGCACCGTGTTTTTCTAAGAGGTCAAACAAGACATCTTCACTTTCCGTAGAGACAATATTGTCCCTCGTTTCTCAACACATTAAAAGATCTGCACTGAGAGAGGAGGAGGTACACGTATTCAAAGGCTCCAGTAACTCCTTACACCTCCCCCCAGGGAGACACACACACCTCTTAAACAAATGCAAATGCTCCGATCGTTGCTCCCTTTCTTCATCCCAATCCCAGAATCTCATTTACTCGTCTATCTTCTACAAGTGCGACTTCTTATTCCTACTCCCGCCTGAGCACTGTATTTAGTAGCATCCCATGCGCCTGCGCATAGCAATTCTTCCCGTGCGATTACAATGACACATGAGAACAAACAAACAAACGATCATTGCTGTCACTCGCTTCGCTTCGTTCCTCTCCGGCCGTTTCCCTCGCGGGAGGACGGTGCCGCTGGTCGGAACTCCACACCCGCCCCCACAGAGATACACGCGCACACACACACACACACACACACACACACACACAGACGCCGGCTCAAGTTACAGTCTTAATTCCAGTACTTGGAAAGGATGTCACGGATATGTCAATAGTTCAGATACACGGTACCGGACATTTGCAACTGATGGCAATAACAATTATACAACTTAGGATCCTGCTGTTATTGCTACAAGACACCGTATTATCATTTGGCCAAATCCACTGTTACCAACAACCCAAGGGAGAATTACTACTCCCTTTCCCACGTGTACGACTTACAGGGCCCACCTTTGTAGGAACTCCCTCCCTCCCGGGAGCTTTTCTCCTACCCAAAGCGGCAACCTAACCGAACCTGTGAGCTCACTACCCAGGGGCAGCACGACGGCTATGCCCAGCGCAGGACGTCTCCCCGCGACCTACGGGTTCTCCTCATTCCCGGGGTCCCCTTATTCCCATACACGTACCTGGTCCGCCGATAGAGGGTCCTCGTCGGTTCCGTATTTAGTGCTATCAATCACAAGAAATTGCCTCCAGCTCCCCGCCTCAGTGCTCGAAGTGATTGCTCTTCAGCCTCTGAGGCTGAGGAAAAGAGGACGCGCAGCCAGAGGAGGGCATCCTCCTCCAGCCTGAGCGGTGCCGAGCTGCAGGAGCCGGAAAGCAGAGTGGCAGAGCTGCAGCCGACAGCTCCCAGCTTTCCTGGGGTACGTGCTTTTTGCCGTCAGAGCAGTACCGACCTGGGTGAATCAAGTGCCCCCCTCTTTCACCTCCCCGGGAAAGCAGGACCTGCTTGGTCTTCATGTGCATTTGCTGTGATCTGCTGTACGGAAAGAAACGACTGCAGCTGAAAAGATCCTGAGCGAACAAATGGATTTCCGATGTTTAAACATCCGATGATGTTTATTCTACGAAATGAAAATCTCTCTCATGCATGGAAGTGATGGTTTATGGTATGAAAACCGACGTTAACGTCTCTCACGTGTGGTGCAGTTTCTCGGTTCGTCTTCTGCTTAGTGCCAGGATGCGGGAGATGCCACGAAAGGACAGCGGCTGTGAGCTGCAGACAAGTTGGGTGAAGGTGAAGGGAAGAAAGAACTCCTGCAGCAGTCAGGGAAACTGACACACGTGCAGAGGAACACGCGAACTCTGTGGCTGTGTGGCTAATTGATGTTACCCTTGTTATGAAGTGACACTCCTGTGACTTTAAAATTGCAGCGATTCTTGCTAGTGCTTAAATAACCGTTCATTTCGAAAGAATCTGACAGGATAAAGTCAGAAAATCTCACAGAAAATTGGAATTCCTTTTCCATCTTGCCCTCAGATAAAAGGCCAAACGTTTCGTTTTTGTAACCTTGTTCCCATTTGTTTCAGGTTTACTTTTTAGTCAAATCAAGTGAACAACAGGAAATACACATAGTCCGCTTTTCCGTACAGTTCCTGTTGGCGTGACTGATCATTCAGTAATGTGCCACACAGGTACAGAAAGATACTTGTTGAAAAATACAATATTAGCTATTCTTTAGTTGGGATCAGGACATTTTTCTATTTGGAATAGCTGAGATAAACACGATGACAAAACAGCACTTATAGAAAACATCTTAGAAAGGGACAGAGGAGATGATAGCGTTATTCTTGTGAAATAGAATTGCTGTGAGTCTTCTGAATGTATGCATTTAACTCAATATAACGTAAGCAGTACTAGCCAGTAGGAGAAGAGAAATAACTGGCAGAAGTATTCAGAAAACTTATCTTTTTGTTTTAAAGACTGTTTCTTAATCAGTGGCTGGAAGGAAATTTCTTTGTTCGTCTTTGCATATATTCAAAAGGGCTACAAGGCTAAGTGGATGCGCTTTGCATGGCGTCTGCTGACTTCCCATTCAGAGCGGCTCTGACAGGCGGGGGGTGGAGTGGTGCTGTGCTGCGGTTTGTGGGAATGGGCTCTTTCAGTTCTGGTTTATTACATGGCTAATTAACCAAGGTCACCGAGCTCTTTTATAAGTCTGCCAATAGAGACATCATTGGTGCTTTAACAGACCTGTTGATTATATTGCGCACCCTGATAATATGGCAGTGCTAAAAAAAAACACGTGGGGAAGCCATGTGTTTACCTGGAGCACTGTATAAATGTGCAAACACGGGACACAAAAGTAAAACTTAAAGAGTAGGCTGGATATTCTGGATTTTGTCCATTTTAATCTTAAAACCGTTATGTGTAGCAAATGCAAATGACAACTACTGGAATTCATAAGCTGTAGCGTGTCACGGTAATAACCTGATGTACCTGCGGCACAGGATCTCCAGCGAGATTAGCCTTCTGTATACAGATGAACAAGGAATGCATGGTGGTGAATAATTAAGGAGTAAGACAAGGCACTGTGCCTCGGGATTATGCTCTAAGCCATGATAAGCCTCAGTGTCCCCATCACTGCTGTGAATGCAGAACAGAGCTGTTTGCAGCCAATGCTGCACAGAGCTGTCTTGTAAGGTGTGGTTGAGTCCACTGAAGTGACTTTCTAGAAACTAAGGAGAACAGAACTGTGCCCTGAACCCAAAGTTTGGTGGTCAGAGGCCTTCTCAGACCTTCCTCAGTCTCCTCAGACCCAGTCCAGCCCCATTTAGAAGACCAAGCATACATGGGGTGATGGTGTGTCTATACGATAGGTGCAGCAGGTCCCATGGGAGCTTTGGTGAGAGCCTATCAACAGCCCCACAACACCCGACCTGTAACTGCCTCTGGGAAATCCAAGGGCAGCTGTGCACTGCTGCCTTCTCATCTCCTACACCAGCCCACAGAGGGACTGTTGCTATATGCATTATACTGGCATGTTTGCTAACGTGTGCCCACATGTAGGTACCCAAATTTCCAATTCATCCCATTTTCTCAGATCTCTTCTTGAGGTGTTTCTGGTTTGCTGATCGAGATCCTGATAATAGCTAGGCTGCTGGTATACGGAAACCACAAACTCTTAGACGGTTCAGAAACCACACTCCTCATCCTCTTCCTATGTCCGTGTGTTCTCCTATACTTACTTGCTGGATTTCAGCTACAAATCAGGATACTTCTACTGACATATGTACATGTAGGGGCCACCTATGGGCTTGAAACCCAGGCATTCCTCACAGTCGGCTGTGCCTATGGAAATGTAAGTGTGATTCAGGTTCCTCAGGGAGGGACACCAACTCAGGTACCAGGGCTGCTGGTAGGATGTTGGTGCATAAGCAAGAAGCCTATGGTAACACACGTCATAAAAAAATATAGATATAAAGAGATCCTAAAAGCAAATCAGACAAGAAATAAAGAGCACTTCTTCCTGTAGTTGTTTGTCTAGCAGTATTTGCTTCTAATAAATGTTGTGCTGCCTGGAGAAGCCAAGAATGGCTACCAGTGCCTTTTCAACAACATCAAAGTTGGCAGTGGTCATGGTGGACAACATTTGCAGTAGTCACAACCAGGAACAGTCATCAGAGTAGTCCTCCTTACAAAGACCTCCCTCAGTTCTAAGCACGATGCAAATAATGGCCTGGACTTTTCATAGTCTTGTACAGTCTGTGAGGTAAATCACATCATTGTGAATCGCATCCATATGACTTGATTCCTGCTCCTTCCTGAGACCACTTCTGGTCTTGTCTCTCAGGCAAAATTGCTTTGTAAACACAGCTGACAGAGTGAAAGAAAGCTCATAAACAAAAAGAAAAAAAAATCTCCTAATCACTATGTACTTTCAGAATACCATCCTGATATCAGCAGTCTGACTCCATGAGTATGAGACAAGGAGAAAACATCTTACTTTCTGTCCCCTACGCGTTACCATTTGGCTCAGCCTGTAACCCCACTGGATGAATCTGGAATTCATATTTTGCTCTTTGGCTGTTTAATGTAAAATTAAGCTAGCGTTGTAACCAGCAGGCTATAGAGTTATGCTGTCGGCTTTGGTTAGGTTAGAGACACGCTTTCCAGTCTGCAGCTCCTGTGTCACATATAGATTTGCTTCCTCATTGCCAAGAAAGAAATTCAAGCATCTCATCCACGTCCTGGGTGACTGAAAGGATGGAGCAACTACCTCTCACATTCAACTACCTCTCACATTCTCAAGGAGAAGAGTGGCGTGTTCTCCATTTTCTTTAATGAAACAAAATGAGATGTGTCCTATTTTGTCTGATTTTATTTCAAATTTATTGTTGCTCACGGAGGCCTAAGTATTTCCACAGGTAATGAAGGCAGAGTTCTGAATAGTTTAAAGCAGGAGCAACATAAGATAATGGCTTCTTTATCACAAGTATAAAATATATTAGTCTTATCGGGATAATTTTTCCTATGATGTGCCATATTTTTGATTGTGAAGCCTCAGATGTAAAGACTGAATGGGCACTTTGTTCATTTCAGTTCTGAAAGGTCAAATAGTAGCACCAAATACATCCAGTCCCTTACTCTCAGGTACAGTTTGAAAGGGCATCTCACCCCTGCTGCTCCACTTGTAAGGGCAGTGTATTTGTAAGCACTTCATTACCTACTCTGGGAAACCTAAACTCATGTTTTATAGGTAAATGCTAACCACGATGTTTGTGGAGGAAAGAACGCAAAAACTTCCATTGCTTTCATTTTCTTCCAGCAGTGCCTAATATCTAAATGGCATAGATTTAGATCACTTCCACAGAGCTGCTGAACTGAATAGGCCACGAACCATTTTAGCAATAATTGCTTTTCTATTCACATCTATATTTTTGCCAGTCATGTGAAATGTGCTCCGTTTGGTATTAACGTTCTGTATTTCTTTGAGTAAATAGAGCAACAACCATCTTGTCCTCGTATATTACCCTGAACATGATCAGTCACGCCTGGCGAGGAACTTCGTGCAGTATGAAAATTCATTCAGTTAATGTCTGTTCTCGGTGTTTTTCAAGAATTGCTTTGGTTGTCGACACCCACACGCGGTTTACGTGTATAAAGAGGAATACTTTTCCTCTTAGCCCACACATTGCTCTTTAAATCCTCGGCAAGTTGAGGGTTTAAACCAGCAGGATTTGTACACCTAGTTCTCTGAAAGCTGCCATTAGAGCACTTCGTAAATGGGAGTGACAGTATAGCAAAATCACTCTGGGTTGCAAAATACCTCCACCTCTTGCACTTAAAGCTAAAGCACTCCATAACTGCAGTTTCAGCTTCATTACCAGTAACCAAATGGTGAACGTTATATCACTTTAACAAACAGCTTAAAGATCTGCTTGAGAAGTTCTTTAAGCCTCTCCATCTGTAACTTCTGAGCTTCAATCAGGAAAAAAAAAAAAAAAAGGTTTGAGAGACCTCAGAGCCTTCATTGCCTTTTCTGTATGTTGATCCTGCATCTCAGGCCGTGCTTTTATAGAGCACGGTTTTCACTCTTGTGACATACTTGAAACTAGAGTTGAGCAGCATTTCCATAAAGTGGTCTTTCCATTGCGCAGCTGCATATAATAATTGTGTTGCTTTTAAAACATACTCGAGCTGCCCTGTGTGAGGTGGAAGCGTCTGGTTTCATCAGCCAACCTTCTGCTTGATGGAGCTTCAGGGCTGTACCGCATTATTTTGGCATTTTTGAAACTCACAGCTCACCACTCCCAAAACCACCGTGAGGTGAGTATGGAATTTACTTTAACAAGTACAGCCCTTGTAGTGGAAATGCTAAGTCATGGCCTCAAACCAGCGACTTTGAGCACCCGGTGGGAATGCAGGGCCAACCCACAGGAGCTCAGGTGCATGCAGTGTACCTGAGTGACTGGAAGGGGTGGAAGCAGGATCCACCCCTTCCCAGACCTCATTTAAGGGTTGGCAGTGGAGGTGTGGGTCTTTTGCTGGAGGTTTCTGCAGCCCTGAGGCTCTTCTGAAGGTAAGTGGTTTCTTTATTTCTGCCCTGCTGGCTGTGCAGTGTGTGTGAGCAGATCCTCACTTATTGTGTCTAGGACCCTGCTGTTTTACTGTCATTGCTGCATGCTCCCTTGCTTTACAGTCCTGTAGCTAACACCAAGCTTTAGTGGTCTTCTTGAAGGGGAATGAAGTATGTGCTGAGAGGAACTTTCCTGAGACATTGATGTGTTCCTTGAAACACTCAGGAAACATGTCGCTAGCTTTCTTGCAGTTGGAAGAAAACGAGAGTGGGAAGTTTCTACTTGGATAGAACCTTAGGAGCAGGAAGGAAATTGAGGACCTTGTTTGCGTTTTGACTCACCAGGCAATGGCTAGTAGGCCTGAGGCAAGGGGATGAGGTCATAATAACACCTAATGGATAAAGCAAATTCTCAGCTACAAAACACTTTTTCAATCACTGCCATTACCTATGTGTTTCTGCTGGTGCCAAGCAAGAGTCTACATGTTGTGCTCATAAAAATCCGCACCAGCAGAGATGAGAAACCGCTGCTACTGCAGAAATGCACCACCCATCACCTCACTGCTCACATCCACTGTTTGGTCTGATAAATTTTCACTAAGCATCAGTGAATGTCAGTAGGTGCCATTTTTTTCCACGTGGAGGAGTTCAATGACACACCTCTGCTTTATGTCCACTTTCCATGTCAGGTGCCACTTTGTCAGAGTGCCCCTCTGCTGCCATCTGCCTCCTGGCAATGATGTAATGGAATATTGGTGGGAAGGTCAACCTGTACTGCCATACACCACCATCTGCCTCTGACACAATGGGCTTTGCATTCATGGGTGATTAAAGAATGCTTTGTCCTTCAGGTTTTGTAGGTCCTTTCATTAGTAGAAGCTTGCAATATTTTTACCAGACTACTTACACTTCTCAAAAAAGGGGGAAAAAACAATTGATCTTTTTATCCAGGACCTTATGAGAGACATTGGTGAGCTCAGGAGCTTTAATGGAGTTGTTTATTGTAGTTCAAATAATCTCTAGCAGCAGCTTCCTAGAGCAATAACAATGGAAGGGTATTTTATAGCTTTGAGCACAATAGCATCCTATGGAAAAAAAAAATCTTTATCTCAAACTCTCTATCTCAAACTTAAAGAGCACACGAGAGAGACATCTTTAATTCAATACTTAGTAAGAACAGAAAAACACACTCCTAATAAAGCAAAGTCTTTGTCTAAATGACTCTGTCTGCAGGACTTGCTACCTCTCTGAATATGAATGTATGGAGTTTGAGGAACAAGCAACCGTTCCCAGGAAGAGTAATCATTTAACCTTTGTTCTGGAAGCTAACTGTGTTTACTCTTTGGTGGCAGAGGAATCAGTCTTGAGACATGTGCAGCTCCGGTGTGCTCTTGAGGAACTGCTCCCTGTGTCTTGCCTGCAAGTCTTTGGCAGGAGCCCATCAGACACCTGTGCTCCCCAACCTGGCCTGCCAGAAGTGCCTGCTACAGATGTCAGAGCTCCTTTGTTGACTTCCTATTAGTCGCCACTTAATGGATGTGAGCCGAACACAGCTTTGCCTAAGCACTTATCAATAGACAGCAAACATTCTTCTTTCAGTGGGCAAAGGGTCAAACTGTTTTGCCTGGCTATAAAGCCGTGCCAGATAATTGCTGGTGATTAGCAATTTTAATTACCAGGTGCTAGGGGTCCTTGCTTGTGGAGCTTGTTTTTTTTTTTTTTTTGCTGTTGTTGTAATTGGGCAGGCTGTTAATAGGTATGGCTTATTGTATGTATGCTGTATATTATACAGATACATCGTGCATCCTTTTTAAAGCAGTGAAATCAAGTCAGTAGCGTAACCCGCTTCTGTTTGCATCTGATTAGCTGCACAGCGCTCCAACAGGTTTTTGATAAAACTTGTCTGATAAAGGAATCTTTAATACAGCTCACTAAAGCAGCTGTTAATCCTCTTGTAAACACTTGTATGTACTATTGTTATTGAAGAGAGGCAATGATTTTAAAATCTTTTCCTGCTACGTTGGTCATGTTGGAACTAAGCTTGTCAAACATGTTCTACCTCGTTGGTTTTGCATGCAGACTTTTAGGGGGGTTTCATAGAATCACAAAACCAACAGCACAATTAGCAGTGAACTAATCTCTTCCCATATTCAGCAGTGAAATGGGTTCAAAATAAAACTGACACAAAAGACTCCTCTCTGATCTTCCTCGTAGCGGTGAGAGAGTGAGCAGCTCTAATACTTTGGTTTCTTTTTTCTTATTACATCACGTCATTTACTTCCTTTTTTCTTCCCCCCTTTCTTACTGTTTTACCTCACAGGCTCCGCAGACGTCCTGAAGGTCCCTGAAAGCTGAATGTGCTGTTTACTAATCTGCTTGGGCTAGTAGATTAGTTTGCCCTTTGAGAGAATACAAAGGATGAATATCTGCAGTATGGTGTCCTAGCTTTGTTTTTATTTGCTCTGCGGTAATACCTACTGTCCCATCTCGCATCACAGCTCCATCTATTCCCCCAGTAGCCAGACTGCCATTCATGAGCTGCATCTTGGCCAACAGGAGCAGTTGGGCAAACCCTCCCCAGCATCGTCTTTCCTGGCTTGTAAGAAGAAGAGAGTCATGTAAATATGGCAGTGGAAAACAGGTAGACTTTAGTCTTTTATTTTTTTCAATAGCAAAGTCAAACAAGCCCCTTTGTTACATTACAGTGCTTTAAAGACCCCACTGAGTCTCAGAAGATCCACTACTTTCCAGAGAGATGGCAATTACCTGGAGGCAAGCGACAAAGCGCAGGTTGGGCCGGTGCAGCTGGTTTGTCTCACACAGCGCCAGCCGGTCCTGATGGTGGTCCCAGGCACAGCTCCTTTTGTCATTTCTTCATTCCAGCCCAGGAACCTGTCGTCTCCTTTGAAGGCAGGCGTGGTTTGTGCCACCGAGAGCTAGTAGTGCCTTGGAAATGTTACCGGTTCCTGGCTGTAGGCGTAAGAGCTGTAAATGGCCTACAGGTTTGTGAGTGCTGTGTGCGAATTTTCGCTTTGAGAAGTGAAAATGTTTTGTTGCTTGTTCAGCAGGATCTGTCAGACAAAATCTTGTGGCAGCTGCCATTGAAATCAAGGGCAAAGCTGTGCCTGGATTGAAAGCCTTGGGACTGAGCTGTCAGGTCCCTGTTGTGTAAAAAAATAAATAGAAATGACAAAGTCTAAATGCCTGAGATTTCCATAGTGGTACTTAAGGTCTTTGATAAACATTCATAAATGTTCCCTTTCTACTGCTGGTTAAATCCATCATGGCTTTGAAATTGTTGAGACCTGGGAAAAAGTAGTTAAATTGTTAGCACAGGTAGAAAGAAGCCCTGGAGAAAAGGGTACGGTGTTCAATGTGCTCCCAGCCCCTTACTTTCTGTGGCACAGCTACTGCCATTGACACCCTTTGGAAAACATGGATTCATCCCCTTTCTGCTGACCCCAGTGCCTGCAGACAAGCTGCAAAAGCCCAGTGCCAGGCCTGACACCTCTCTAGAGGAAGCTGCAAATGACTAATATCTCCAGGGACGGGGGCAGCCTGGGGCAGAATTTGATTTCCTGAAGTCATTCTGAGCTGTGGGAGATGTTGGCGCAGGGTGGCAGCTGTTTTTGGCAGGGACTACAAATTTTGGTGACAGGACTTTTGCACAGTCTTGGCAGGTCAACTGGTTTTCATGAGCAACCGTCGTTTCTAAGTCTGAATGTGATCTTCATTGGAGGAAAAAAAAAAATCTTACCTGAGATATGGCTAAGTTCATTTTGTTTTCCTCTATGTTTTCACCTGGAGACAGATTACTTTATTAGCTGCACTATATTTCCTTACCTACAACAATGGGCCGAAGTAATATGTCCTTAACACCGAGTACCTCTGATGCCCTTTTATTTTGATTCCAACGTGGACTCTTCCCTTTTTCCGGCTCTTAGCAATTCTTATTTCAGAAAGATGCTGGAACTGACAGAAGATAGTTTACTAAACAGATTTTTCCTGAGTTTTGCTATCCCAAAACTCCAATATATCCTAAGGAGCAAAGAGGAATGTGTATGCATCTAAATTCTGCTTGTCCCAGATGCATTCTTAATTATTGCAGCCTGCCCAAAAAGTCCCAATTTTCAGGCTCAGGTAAATGCAAATATTAGGAAACAGTATCTTTACCAGGTATATAATGATCTATAGGAATCTGCATTAAAAAAAAAAAATAACAGTGGGTTTGCTTTCTTTCCCCATCTGTGTAGCAACATGTAGCCACGCATAGGTGAGACAGAGTTGAGCTGCATTCATAACACAGTTCCAAAGCAGAGTGGATTACGGGTAGAGCTTTAGCCTTAACTTTGAATTGCCTTGCTTTTGTGGATTGAAGTTAGAGCTCTACAGCCGTATTTGAACATCGTCTCTGGTCCTTTGTTGATATTAGTTACCTGCTGTGACACGCAGCACATGGCGGTTTCGTTTCTGTACTCTGTAAAATACAGGTATTGTACACCTGAATTATAATCTTGCTGTGATAATGTGCCTCTATTGATTCAACAAAACAAGTTGTCTATTTTGTCTTCACTCAGCCATCGCTGTGAAGGAAAGACTGACAATCAGAAAGGTAGATATTTCGGACTTCACATCTCGTGGCACGACAAAAAAATATAAAAGTGCAATAATTCTGCAATGAGACCTCGCAGACAATGCCATTCCATCTGAACCAGTGAGATGAACTGCATACAAAAAGTGCTTCGTATAAGCATTATTAAAATGTTGCGTACATTTAAAAATGTATAAAGTGAAAATGATCTCTTTAGTGATGTACTGCTGTACTGAATTATAAATGCAGCATGTTTGGCTACTCCCACAGAGCTCAGGCGTGCATCACATGGCGCTGCTACGCACCCCCGGGTATTTAGATTTCTTTCCAGGGTTGCCAGACGTGGGGTGCAGGGACCAAGCAGGAGCAGGATGGGGAGGCACTTTGATTTGGTCCTGGGACCTCCTCAAGGGCCATCACTGAGTTTGTATAACCTCAGGAAATATTTTTTATTCCCATCTTTGTGCTCCCTGTGCCCAGCCTGTCTCTGTCACTAACCTTTCGCTGTGCTGAGTCTTTGGGGCATACTAGTTAGGATACCAGATACCCTTGCAATGTTTTACTGACTCTTTTAGTAATAGGTGTTATTTAAATTGCATAAACTTCAGTAGGTAGTCCAGGAAAAGTAGTGCAATTAAGACATTTATAACAAAGCAGTGAATCAATAGCTGGTGATCTTTGAATACCAGATGAAGGTGATGTTTAGGTGCTGTGAAGACTGAGAGGGCTTAACACTCCTTCAGAGACTGAGAAGCCCAAGGCATGCTTATGGAACTGTAAGAGATGGAGTGCTGAGGCCTACTTTACCTTAAAAAGTGTCTGCTGAAGTTCAGACATCTATGGTTCCCAAGCTCTTTCCTCACAGCTGTTTGTTTCCAGTGCTTATGGACAGAGAGAGAAGGCTGGACCATGGGTTCTCCTGTGTGTACTCTGGTGTGAGTTCTGGCAGTATAGCAGCAGGTATGGCACTGGACAAGCGTCAAGGAAGGGACACAGGAATTCTCACCTCTGTTGTTCTGTAAGTGTGAAGGCTGTTACTGGGGCCAAGCAGTTTTTATGCAGGGATTGATTTAATCCATGATTAATGAGACAAAAGACTTCTTAACAAAAAAGTAACAAATAAACTTGTCTATAAACCTGCACAAGCAGAAAGAAAAGGTAGATATCTAATGATAAGAAATAAATAACTTAAGGAAAGAAAAGCTGCACGTCATCCAAGAACATACATATCATTTATAAATTAAATTATCTAGTATTTAAGCATGTTTCAGGAAGTCTACGGAGAACAGACCACGACCAAAGAAGGAACCTAAGCAAGCAGGTCTACTTTTTAAAGTTCAGATTTATTTTTTTATCATTATTTTTTTTTTGCTGCAGCAAAACTTGAGGTGGGTTTCTCAGGCCTCAGATACTGCAGCTTAAAAATTTATGTGCAAGTTTGCATAGGACAAACTTGCCGTTTTCTTTGGATGGATTATGAAGTTAGATTGCAAGGTATTAAAAAGGTTATGGAAGTGAAATGATTCAAATACTTGCATGGGAGGGGAGATTTGTCCTTATGGATATCACGTCTAAAACTTACGCAGATATGCAGAAAGCTCAGTTCTTATCCGTCTACAAAAGCTAGCTCTTTCTTTCTTTCAGAGCTGTGGTTACATTGCTCAGATGGTGGAAAGCACATCCCTTCATATGCTAGCTGCAGTTCATAAGGGCATCTGGAGGCATTAACTTCTTCAGAGTTGGTCGTTTTGTTCATGGAAGAAGATTCTGAAATGTTTTTCTCCCACCCACACACCGCAGCGCCGTTTGCATCACAAGAAAAGAATTCTCATCAAAGCAAAACTTCTGTCTGAAATCAAAAGAGGTCAGGGCACACCGACCTCCTGCTATTCTAGGTACACATTGTTTTGTACAGTGAGCCCTCCAAGTGATGCTCACTTTAGATATTTTTATACGTTTTTAAGAAGTATTTTAGTAACTATGTTTTCTGCTGACATTATTAAGTGTCCCCAAATACTGTAGACTACTGAACTGATGTTCAGGTTTGATCTACACTGAAGGGAAGGACTTTCAGGTTGAGCTTTTTATTTACTCAGCTCTGTAGTGATAATAAATATTCAAGGCATATTTGGTCCTATATGTATTTTTTATATTGTACTTCAGGTAAGATCTGGGTCTTTCTAGGAATTTTTAACATTTCTTAACAACATCAGTGTTTTTACTGAAAATTCCTATTACTTTCCCCAGAAAATGAACTTTGTCTATCCATGTTTTCTGTTTAATAAGTGGTAAACTTGTTCGCTTTGAATTTGTTTTAATGAATTATTTAACTTTAAGCACACGTATAGTTCCACTGAGGTCAAAGTGAAGTATTTGTATCTGTGATTGGAAATAGTTATGTGTTAGCAGTGGCTTCTGAGCAGTTGTTTCTAAAGCATGTTGCTGTTCAATCCCCCAGAAAGTTTCTAGGAAATTACTTTTCCTTTTTGTGCCTTTAGATAAAATGGTCACTGTGCTGGTTTCTGTTTTCTTTATTGTCGTGAATGACATTTCTATATCCATATTTCTTCCTGACGACTAAATTTACTTTATTCCGTTGAGCCTTGAAGACTGTGGATTCTATATACACTAACTGAAAAGTTGTTTTTTGGGGGGGTGATATGTAGATTTGATGTCACAGAATATCCTGAGCAGAAGGAGAGGCACAAAGATCATGGAGTCCAACTCCCAGCTCCACGTAGCACCACCCAGAAATCAAAGCATATGTCTGAGGGCGCTGTCCAAATGCTCTTTGAACTCTGGCACTGGGGGCCGTGCCCGCCGCCCTGGGCAGCTAGTTCCATGCCCGCTGCCCTCTGGCACAGCCCCCTTCCCCAACCCCCAGCCAACCCTCCCCTGACAGCTGTTCCCTCCAGCCCTGTCACTGCTACCAGAGAGATGACATCGGATACGTGCAGAATGCAGCAGAACTTTTAAGTGTTTTAAAATATATGAGAAAGTTCTCACACTGTACTGAACTTGCTGATATCAATTACTGCATGGCAGTTTTCAGGAAAGATTAGTAGTATTTCAGTGCTGCAACAAAACAAACACAAATCAAGATGACAAATATTGTGTACTCTCTTGTTTGATAAGTGGAAATTCCAGTGGCAACACTGATGAGTTCCCCTGGAACCGGGAATGAGAATTTTGATTTGGATTGCTGAAATAGTACGGAACCTGCATATTACCTTCGCTAGGAAGGCACTTTGTGCCAAGGGGGACTAAAGGAATACCTTGTGAAATAAATTGCTTGATGTGCTTTGTTGTGCAATTCCAGAAAATTGTATTTTGGTTTTTGTTTGGAAGCTTCTCTTTCAGCACCTTTTGTCACAACTGAGATTTTAAAAGTTAATGAAGTATAAGACTTGTTATTGTTGTTGTTGACTTAATTTTCTTTTCTTGTCAGAAGGCAGGGAATCCCTGGAGGCATTCAAGGCCAGGCAGGGTGTCACTCTGGGCAGCCTGGTCTAATGGCTGGCAATCCTGCCCACAGCAGGGGGGGTTGAAACTAGTTGGTCATTATGGTCCTTTTCAACCCAGGCCATTCTATGATTCGATACATTTAGACACCTTTAAATGACTGTTTTGAAAATCCACAGATTTTTTGGCATCTTACAGGAAGTACTGACTGATTTCCAGGATGGAAGTTTGCAATATAGTGCTCCTGTTAATGACGGTAGTTAATGACCAAGTTCTTTGGTTCTTGAGACTTTGAAGCATTCCCACACCTGAATCTTTTCCCACTCTGTCGGTGCCAGTGGCGTGCTGTTCATCACCTAGCCTTCCTCTGCTATTTGCTGACACCACCCTTGAAAGGAGACTTAGGTATGTGCAGGAGGCTGCTTTCTTCTCCAACCCTGCCATTCCATGCAGTGCAGTGAGAGGTGGGTGCTGATGGGCACACGGTTTGGCACAGGGGTGCCACTGACGGGTGCAGAAATGTGATCTCATGCATTAGGGCACTGCCCTTTATGGTAAGAGTGTCTGAGCCTGGCCCATAGCATTTTTATTGAAGGGGGGAAAAAAAAAAGGGCAAACAAAAACAGAGATTCAGCAATCTAAGGCAGAATTTTCTTCTTTTAACTTAGTATTGGTTTCTGAAGAGTGTAGTAAATGTGGCAGCTTTGCTTTCTGGCCTTCAGAATACCCCTGCAAGCAGATGTTCTCGTGAAAATCTACTCTATCCCTTTGTCTTTTATTCTGTTCACTGACAGAGGTGGTTAGCAGATTATTTTTTTTTTAACATCTTCATATAAATTTGGAGATTTATTTCAAAATACTACAGTTTTTTTTTTCTCAGATCAATCTCCTATTTACTTTTTAGCATCCCCAGCCTGTACAGTTTTGAGTAATACTTCATGTTTTGTCACATACTAAGGTATTTGTTATGTGTGCATTGATTTACTACCAGTCATTTCAGTACTTTCCCTCTTAGTGTACAGGATGAAGGACTGTGGTTTCCTAAAAATACCTTGAAAGTACATCTAAATGGATTTTGAGAGTTTACGCTTGCTATTTTTGAAATTACTCTACAGCCAACATATATCATTAACATTTTAGAGAATCCATAACTGGAAACTAATTTAAGTAATGCAGTAAGTATCATTAGAAAATCTGGTACCTGTCATAGCTGATAGGGTTGGAGTTTTCTGAGCTTTTGCACAGAAGATTAACAGAGCTAACTGATCTGATGCTTCCTACCTCATCTGACTTGCTGCTGCATTTGTAAACTATGTTAGGACCAAAGATTAATAAAACAAGCAAATATAATTTATGCAACTGTCTGTGGCTCACACTTATCTGCATGTTCTCTGAGAGAATACACGCTGCAGTATGAATTTTGTCCTGGCATGTTTGAGTAAGACCTATCTTGAAATCAGTAGAAAGATTCTGTTTTCAAATTGTTGAGACTGAGATTTTTTTTTCGTGTTCATCCTTTTTTTTTCTTTTTCTTTCTTTTTCTTTTCCTTTTTTTTTTATTTGTAAGTAATTCAGAAGTTTACTGCATTCTACAAATGATTTATGTGCTTTCACTTTGCAGTGCTGCAGGCCTGCTTGCAACTGATTGCTGACAGCAAAAGTGATATCCAACAGAAAGGTAGGAATATATTCCATGGTTGGTAGCTAACTTTTCCATGCTTTAAGCTCTCTGCCCTATTTCAGCTAGCTTCAAAGCAGTGAATGAGTTATCTGGCCTGATTTAAAAATAAATTAATAAAATAAAATAATGCAGTCTCTGCATCTGGACAGTTCTCGCAAATATCCTCTTTTAAGGGGGAAATCCAGTGAGACTGGAAGTCTTAAATAAAAGTCAGCTTTCTTAACTTTGGGCAGATGAAAACTAGGGAAGTGAATTTGTGGGTTGGTGTTCTGTTTTGGTTTTTGATTACTCCAAAATTCTGATTTCTTTTAGATGATTCAAGCATTGTCCCTTGGCTTCTGAGCTTTAAGCGTGGAACAGCTCTGGAAGAACAGGGAAATAAAATAGTGATCAAAGAAACAGGATATTTTTTCATATATGGCCAGGTGAGAAAGCTCAATTCACTTCAGCACCTGGCTTTTAAATGATTTTTAATGTCTCCATACAGGATGTTTGAAGTCTCTGCCTCTTCATCCTGCAGGTTTTATATACTGATACAACATTTGCGATGGGACATCTAATACAGAGGAAGAAAGCCCACGTGTTTGGTGATGATCTCAGCTTGGTGACATTATTTCGTTGCATCCAAAATATGCCACAGTCTTATCCGAATAATTCTTGCTATACTGCTGGTAAACATCTAATTTTTTTCTTTTTGTTGTTTGCAAGTAGGCTGTATTAAATGGAAGCTGCAGTGGTGGGTGATTAAGGACTGTGGGAGTTATAAAGAAAATGAACCACATTCACGGAGCCAGTCAATTGCGGAACTGCAGAATACTTTTGAATAGTATGGTCTTATATAAAGCCTCAACAGTTGGTCTGTATGCATGTAATTACATGATCTCAGCAATTCCCTTCTCTCCATCAACCTTATAAAATGATTCGATATGTTGGTGCCTTCACGCCTGAATGCCTGAAGCAGACAAAAGGAGTACATGCTGTCCTAGAAGAAAACTTCTAGGAGCTTAACTTAGGTATTCAATTCTTCATTTGAGTGTGCAAGTAAAATATCTAGGAGTACATTTGGATTTTAGCCACCCAATTTTTACACACTTGGCTTTTCAAGAATGTTCACTATCCACTTAAATCTGTACTCCTAATAATGACTACTGCCGTTTTATTATTTGGTTAGATGAAAAAGAGTTTATTTCTATAAAGAGATTTTTGACTGCCCTCGTCAGAAACACCACAAAAGAAGACCCATTGAAATATTTAATGCAAGTCCAGTAGGCTCAGTGCTTAACATGTATGTATTTTCCTGCTGTAGCATTTCAGGAATTATTGTCTAGGCCTATAGAACCACATTCAGTAGCTCTTATCTGTGTGCCTTTCTTCTTTGCTCAGGGATTTGGGGATTTTCAGCTTTGTTATTTTCTAGTAAGGTCTCTGTGAATAAAAGCCATCTTTTTCTTCAATGCCTTGTGTAAAAAGTGGGTGACATTCAGTAACAGGAGCTATCGGTGGCTGGATGGCACTAAACAAATGGGACTGGGAAGGAATTTTTTTTCCCTCACAAAAATTGAGGCTGTCCAAACTTCCTGCCCTTCCATCCACATATTTGGACATCACAACTACTTTCAATTTCATGTATTGTTTTGTCCCACCCTTGTCTTATGCTCCCTACCTCCACCATTTCTTTCTTAACTAGGATCTCTACTCCATCATGCCACCTCATGATTCTTGCTTTCCCACCACTAGCTTTCACCTGGAGAACCAAATCTTGTTGCAGCAGCTCATGCTGTTGAGCACATATTGCTGCAGAAGTCACTTTTGCTCCCAGCTCAGCGACTGCAGCATGAAAGCTAGGTGCTTTCAGTTGTCACATCAGCTGATGTGTGGCTTGAAGGAAGTAGACTTCTGAGTTCCACAGTTGCAGTGGGTCGCCCGACGTCTGCTAACTTCACTTGGTTGGTAAAGCTGATGAAATCAACAACAAAAAAAACCTCTAAAAAATAACTGAAGCATAGAGTACAAGGAGGGATAATGAAACAGTATATTCCTCACTCATCACAAAACAGTGGTGTCAGCTGGTTTCTGCTTATTTTTGTTGTTTGTTTCTTAGTTTGACATAGAGATTTGTTTGGGGAAGGAAAAAAATCTAAAAGCACAGGATAATGAAGCAAACACTCTTAAGTATGTAGAATGGTAGCCACTGCCTCGCTTCTTCCCTGCAGACAAAAGGACATTACTAAAATCTATTAGTGTTTACTAATTAAGATGAGTTTTATTGGAGATAAGATACATAAGGTGCTTTGACAGCTCAATCTTCAGAGAATATGTGCATATATACATGCAAACAAGATGGGCATAGAAAGAAACACAATGAAATTAGGCTCAGTACAGTAGGACAAAGTGGATTTCTGACTTCATAGTTTCTGCACTCATATATATATATGCGTGTTCTGTGTGTATAAATATATATGCAGTACATATATATATATATGTAAAAGTATATACACACATAGATGAGCCTTTGGCATTTAGGTATAGGATCCTATCTTCTTTTGGCCAGCTTATCCAATGGAAATATTGCTGCATACACATTTGTTGTATTTGTCTCGCTTTTGCTGTTATCCATGCAAAGGAATACTGTAAAAAGGAAAATCCAACAAACATGGAACCAGCCATGCAATTAATAAGATACATTTACTGCCCATAGATCTGGCCTCAATCACTAGATACAGATATAGATACTTCTGTGCAATTTTGAAGAAGAGGCTTTGGGGAGACCTGATAGTAGCTTTTCAGTCTCTTAAAGGAGGCTATAAGGAAGGAGACAGACTGTCTAGCAGAGTCTGTGGTAACAGGAGAAGGGGAAACGGTTTCAAACAAAAGGAAGGGAGGTTTAGACTGGATATAAGGAAGAATTTTTTTTTACAATTAGGGTGGTGAAGCACTGGCACAGGTTGCCCAGAGATGAGATGGATGCCCCATCCTTAGAGACATTCAAGATCAGACTGGATGGGGCTCTGGGCAACTTTACTGAGCTGTAGGTGTCTGTGTTCATTGCAGGGCAGTTGGACTGGACGACCTTTAGA
This sequence comes from Gallus gallus, assembly GCF_016699485.2. Lineage (NCBI taxonomy): Eukaryota > Metazoa > Chordata > Aves > Galliformes > Phasianidae > Gallus > Gallus gallus. The sequence continues at coordinate 140,057,959 of NC_052532.1, forward strand.
GGTCCCTTCCAGCTCAACACTTCTATGATTCTATGGAAAAAAATAATAATAAAAAGAAATAGAAAAAACAACCAAGCAACACAAAGGCAGATCAGTAGAAGGACAGATCAGATTTTTTTGTTCCCTCTCATCTGTTCACTCTGTTCAGGTGATGAGATTTTTTTCTTTCCCCACCCAAAAATCCATATGTACTGCATCTAATAGGGTGGTTCAGGGCTTCTAGGAGCTACTGTAATGAATACATTGAATACTTATACCGTTGGTCTGCAAAGAAATATGAATGTGATACTGAAATAGGTAAAACGATAAGAGCCATAGTAATGAACTGTGCTTCGTTTGAAAGTGTATTTTTAGAGGTTGAGAATTTTGTCATAAAATCTCATTTAGTAAAGAAAAGTTGCTTTGTATGTTGCAGTATCCTTGCCTGTTTTTATAAATAGTGCTGACTGATTTGATTGAGTTCTTATGGTGACAGAAAGTAAACAAAACAGATTTGGAGCTCAGAGTAACGGACTGTGGTGAACTAATGAAAGATTAATCCAACTCCTCTGTGCTTCAAAAAGACATTTCAACAATGAGGGTACATGCATTGGGTTACCATACTGAGAGTTTTGTGAGGCCTAAGTTTTCAAAATGTATGGAAGACCTCTGTATACAAGTATATAAAAATATGTGTTCTTTATTTATGTATCCTGGAGGTAAAACTGAATTTTATTGTTGTTTTGTAACTGCAATACTAAGTTTACAGGAAAGAGGTCTGAAATCCTCTACTGGAATCCTCAGTTCAGCCAAAGTTTGTGTGATGCTGCGTGTAAATAAAGCAGTTATTAGCGTGCACCAAGCTGGCTCTTATTACTGAAGTACATTAAAGAGATGCACAGAATCCTGAATCAGATCCTTTTTGGTTTTAGTGTTGAATGTTTATATGAAAGGAAAAAAAAAAGTTTCTGTTGTCCCTTAGACTTGATGTTTAAATGTGCAGAATTACCTTTTGGTATGTAAGTTTTCCCTAGGGTTTCAGTAGGCCTGTGTATCCTTCATGTAAGCCAATTCTGAACCACAGTGGACTGGCATCATATAAGATGTAGCTTTGATACTTTATTTTAATAAAGTAATATTTTAAATATTTTAAATTTGTTATGGATTGTATACGTGTTTTAAGCATATGGCATAAAGTCTGTGAAGCAAAATCTGTTGTCGGCACTGCTCCTTCTCCTAATTGTACTTCTTCCTTCTGCTGCTAGCAAACACGGTCAGTGCAGAACTTTGGAAAGGGTTTGGGGTTTGGTATGACTGTAAGAGATTATTCTTTTATATCATTGACTCAAAGTTTGCTGAGGAACAAGTCCAGGCAAGTCCTGGGCAAAGGCAGAGAAATCTTTTGTCTTGAGGACACTGATGGACAGGTCCTGGCTAAGGATTGTGAAGTCCTCTAAGGCGCACGGATGGACAAGGCCAGGGGCAACGAGAGAGAGATAAGCTGCTGCTAATGGCCGGGAAACGGTCTTTTTGTGTGGACTTATCTCGAGGAAGATGGCCATCTCAGGAGGTATGCACATGACTCTTGCTCAAGCACCCAGGGATGTCACTTAGGCAGGAGAAAATGGAGGATAAAAGAGGGTCCAACAACCACAGCGGATTAGAGGCTGATCTCTCACCACAACAGACTTGAGGGGTTCTCTGCCATCTGATCCTTCACCAGAACAGAGAGGCTGATCTCTCATGATCTCTCACCACGACTCGAGCTTTCTGCCTTCAGATCCTTCTCTACGGACCGTATGCTGACGGACTTCCCTGGGCCTGCTACCTGAGACCTGCTGCTTCCTCCCTGACTTACTCTGCGGCTTCTTCCTGGACCCACCCGGTACCTGCACCCTCTCGTTGCACAAGACCGGCCTCGCTGCTCCTGCCCTTCGGCCTCGGACCGTCGGAACGTCGTGCAACGGGACTGCTGCCGGATGCTGGTGGTGACTATCCCCGCTTTACGCAATTCTTGCTTCTTTCTATCTTTTCTATTGCTCGCCTTCCCTTCCCCATCACCCCAATCCGTAATAGAGTCCGTCCTCCCCTTTCCCCATCTCCCTTATTAACATTTGTAATAAACTGGTCGGACCAACATTTGAACCGTTATTTCTTAATCTCACGCCGGGCATACATATTTCAAAGAACCTCCTCTCCCTCCTATAAATTGGAGCGAGACAATGACTCTGAGAGGAAAGATTTCAAAAACTGCTCCCTTCCTACAGTGGAATGGGACTGAACTTCAAGTTTCTTTGCCAAAAAATCTGAACTATGAAAACTCCCATGTGTACTAGCAGTGCAAATCAATGGGCTGGTCAGATATCTCTACTGACAAAGCCGGCAGTTTTGTTGTTGGGTTAGTTTGCTGCTGGCTTCCTGAGAAACTTATCTTCTAAAACTGACCTGCCTCTGCATAAGGTTGAAGTTTAAAAGGCATTTTGGCATTTTCAGGCTAAAGCAGGGAGAAAGGGAGAATAACTAATTCCTGTTGGTTCTGCTAACAAACTGATGATAGATGAGATAAGAAAGTACCTTCAGACCACAATCGTAGTTGTGTTTCAGTTTGTGGGAGTTACTGAAACTTCCTGCATTTGATAAATGGTATTTAAATATGCGATAGATAATAAGAAGTATCGAGTTGATTCATATAGCACACTCTCGTTAAGGACATTTAATAGTTGTTCCTGCAAATGCAACAAACTGCCAGTAATGTGTTTTTTTTTATTCATGTGATGAGCAGCATCATTGCAAACATAAGGGATTTGAATATTTTGTTTCCAGAACATTTTCATGGATATGTGCAATTGTATCATTCTTTTAGGCTCATGGTGTTATAGTACCTGGGGTTATGTCAGGCTGGCAGCCAGTTACTAGTGGTGCTTCACAGGGCTCTATTTCAGGGCCAGTACTCTTTAATGTTTTCATCAGTGGTTTGGATGCAGGATGTGATGGTACACTAAGTAAGCTTGTGGATGACGCTACATTGGAACAAACTGTTGACTCCCTGAAGGGTAGAGAGACTCTGCAGAGATCTCAACAGACGAGAGAGCTGGGGAACCACCAACTGCATGAAGTTTGACAAGAGCAAGTGCTTAGTTCTGCACCTGGCATGGGGCAACCTTGGATCTGTGTACAAAGTGGGGGATAAGAGTCTGAAGATCAGCCCCACAGAAAGGGATCTGGGTGTTCTGGCTGACGGCAAGTTGCACATGAGGCAGCAGCGTGCCCGGGCAGCCAAAAAGACCAACCATACCCTGGGTTGCATCAGACATAGCACTGCCACCAGATGAGGGAAGGGGTTGTCCCGTTGTGCTCTGTGCTGTGCAGCTTCACCTCCAGCACTGGGTGCAGGTCTGGGTGGCATAGTATATAGGAAGGACATGAAACCATTAGAGGGTGTCCAAAGGAGGGCTATGAAGATGGTGAAGGGTCTAGAGGGCAAGATGTGTGAGGAGCAGCTGAAGTCCCTTAGTGTGTTCAGCCCAGAGCAGAGGAGGCTGAGGGGAGGCTTCATGGCAGCTGCAGCTCCTCTGTACTCTCTGGTGACAGTGAAAGGACCCGAGGGAATAGCATGGAGCTGTGTCGGGGAAGGTCCAGCTGGGGGTTAGGAAAAGGTCCTACACCAGAGGACGATGGGCATGACCCTAGGCTGCTGCAGTTCAAGGAACATTTGGACAGCGCTCTCAGACATAGTTCAGGGTTTGAACATTGAGTGGTGCTGTGTGCCAGGAGCCAAGGAGCTGGACTCAGAGTTTTGTTGTATCTCTTCTGACTTGGGATATTCTATGATTTCCTTGTTAATGATGGACAGTTGACAGATACAGCACTGCTTTGAAACATGAAATTTGTATCTTAAAATGAAAATGCGTAATGTGTAGTCACACACGTGGGTCTTCTGCCTCTGACTATTTCTCAAATGGCTCAGCATCTGCAATAGTAATAACTTAATTTCAATTGTCCAATAACTGTGCCAAGCTTATACTACTGTATCTCTGGCTTATGTCTTAGCTTGAGTTATCTTGGACAACTTCAACACCCAAAGTTCTGCTGCTCTAGAAAAGAAATCAGGGAAAATGCATCATTTTGATTTTTTTTTTTTAATTATTTGACTATTTTTTCTTGTTAAAGGTCAGGATAATGCTTTGAAAGAAAAAATGTGTGTAATGTGGGTTTCTCTTTGTTTCAAGCAGGGTTGCTGTTTTTTCATCCTTTCCTCTTGTCTTTCTTGTGCACTCACGCTTGACCAAGGTTTGTGCTTTTGAAGGATATTTTATGCTTTCTCATTTAAAGACTATACTGTATCCACAGAACTTTCATCAATGAAGGGAGAAAAGTCTGCAGTAGTTTCATATCTTGATTGAGTCTTTGGGTTAGAACCGTTAATTTGATCTGAAGTTGTCATTGAAGCTCAGTCTGGGCAGCAGTGAGAAGGAAGATGATGCAAACACAGGGAAGAGGGAAGCTAAATATTTGATGTAGAAAGGATTTCATGGAATTGCAGATTGCATAGATCTTAGAGGTGATGCGGGGAAACAAACTGGATTTGGATTTGGAGTAAAGAAACTGGAGGGAAGATAATTAGGATTTGATTGTTTGCGATGGGAGAGAAATATAAGTGCATGAAAGGATCTGTCTCTGAAAAGCGTGGTAACTAAATGAAGTTAGGCAAAGATGGCAACTTTGTGGAAAAGAGCCAACAGTTCTTGCAGTAAAGCAAGCTAAAAATAAGACCATGATGAGTCATGTCAGAGATGAAAGCTAGCAGCATACACATCTGTATAAACCCGTAGATTATGGGAAGGGTTTATTCTCTTTCTTTGGCACATTTCAGAGATTATCAAGGGACACTGCATCCAGTTTTGGCATGCTATACCCCAAATCCAAGAAAGACAGTGAGAAACTTGGAGGGAGCCCTTTGAAAGGCAAGGGTTGGAGTGAAGCACACATCTGCCCTACAATTTGGGACTGAGGAAAGTGGGTTTGCCCAACCCAGAGAAGAGGCAAGGGGGACCCTTACAACACAAAGAAGTTGTCAAGAAAACAGAGTTATACCCTTTCAGAGGTCTGCGGTTGTTTCTGAAGGGACAATGGGCTCAAATCAAACTGGGAAGTTCAAACCTGACATAAGGAAAAAATCATTACCATTGGACAGTCAGGCATTGGAGCAGGTTGCCCTGAAAAGCTATGGAATATCTGTTCCCACAGATTTCCAAAACCCCAATGGGCAAAGCCTGGAGCAATTTCTAAATTCAGCGTTAATACTACTTTGAACAGATGCTGCAAGTGATGCATTTGCCCTGAGTGATTCTGTAGTAAGAAATCAAAAGATGTGAGGGGAGAGAAAGGACTGAGACTTGAGGGAACAGATCAGAAAAGGTTCTGCTGGTGTAAGAAATGTTCTTTTCCTGAGTGCAAATGACATTTGGATTCCTCAGTGTGTGCTTCAGTAGTGTCAGCACGCATTTCTGTAATGCATAGCACAGGTTCCAATTAAGCACAACAAGCTGCTAGCAGTCATCAAGTAATACATGACCTGAAATTCAAGAGTGTAAATTGAACCAAAATGTGTATTGGCCAACTAATAATCTTAATTCACTCACTTGCCAGGTTTCTTTGGCTTTTTTTTCCTGCCCCCCTCCTCCCTCCCTCCCCTCCTTACTTCATCCAGTAGATAGGAGATATTTACTTCATTCCGTGGAAAACAGGATATTGATGGAAAGTGTTTTAAGATGGGCCTCAGCCTAGTTCTCAGAAATATTGGAAGGAAGTGGTAAATGAGGCAGAACATGTTGGAACAGGAATCATGATGGCCTATTTAAAGAAGAACTGTATTCCCTTTCTGTCTGTGAGAGCTGAAAAGACATATTTACTTTCCACAGATTATTATTATTGTTGTTGTTGTTGTTGTTGTTGCTATAATTGTTATTTTAATTCTGGAGTTATTTCAAATCTGACTTAAAACTATTTATCCTCAAACTTCTTTTCACAGGCTTCTGTTCTACAGATCCTGTCTCTGATCCTGATGGGTATTAATCACTCTGGTAGGTTCAGGATCTCTCCATGTATGGATGAGTTCCCCTTCTGGGCTGAGTTCAGGAAGGGTACTCACCTCCTAGATCATCGTGTCCTGGGGAAGAGTCGTAATGAACTTCCTCCAAACAAGGGACTGCCACATCCAGTGCCAATACTCAACAACCCTTTCAGAATTCTAAGCTGTGTTCCTTCTAGACCTCACTTCCAATTTGGTAATAATTCCTTTAGTCTGAAAGGCTTTGAACCTGCTGGGCTCCACAAACTGGTATTTCTGATGGTGTTCGACTTTGTCCAAAACTTTCCAAGCTGCCCTTGTCTTCACCACAGAGTTCCTTAAACCAGATTTTTCACACGTGGTCACTCATTGAACGTTCCTCATTTTCTGCTTGACCGAGTGTTGTCCTTGTGATCTGGTTTGCAGAAGTGTTGACATTCACAGCTGCAACTCAAATTAGCTGTGCTCTGAGTATATGAAGAGCTGTATGATTCTACAGCAACAAATATTCTGAAAAATTCTCCCTGGGGGAAAGAAATTCTGATCTAGAGGCAGAACTAGTTAGGAATGTGATCAGGTCAATGAACACACCCAACAACAACTGCTCAAGAAGCATGATTTGGATATTAGATGAATTAAGGCTATCCATATGTACATTTACTGTGAAATGAACTAAGCACTTACTCTGCTCGTGAAACTTTCCAGATTGTTCACACTTTTTGTACTGGGCTGTTTTAAGTAGCTACCCAAGTGCAGATCAGGAAACCCAAAGTGCTAAGGATGGATCCTGGCAGCCTAGAAGAACCTCACAGCTGGCAGCCTATCATTCTCTATCATTCACGATTCTGTGAAAACTTTCGAGCTGCTAAACCAGGCCAGAGCAGAGCTGTGGACACAGTTTATCAATTTCTCTCCCAGGTAATGACTAAAGGGATGGATGCCTGACACTCCTGTATCAGAAGGCATGTGCAACAGAGGCTCCCACCGCTGTAGCTCAACGGTTTGCTACTCTCACTACTTAAAGAGCACAGCAGCAGCCTCTGGAACTTCCTTGGATACACCATGCTGACGTCTTTTAACTTAATCCGTGCTGAACAGTTGGAGGCATCCTCTAGTTTCTTGAGAGAGTTGCTGGGCATTCCCCAGTGCTCCTGGACTTTGACCCCAGAAGGCCCTGAGGTTTTCTGAAGTTTCTCAGATTCAGCAGTTGGGACTGCTGAGCAAAATGCTGTGCGTGTAGGCTCCTTTCAGACTGGCCAGGGAGGCTTGGCATGTAAAGCCAAGAGTAAGACCGAGTGGGAACATACTCCAAGCAGGCCAAAGCTAGATCACACACTTCGGTCAGCTCCTGGGCAACCTTCTCTTGGGCTTAGACATGTTTATTTGGGCAGTGGATCCGGGAAACACGTTATCTGCAGCCCTTCCCTGCGCATTTGGTGGTGATGAGTGAGAACAGTGTCTTCTGGCATTTGCCATGTTGCCACGGGGTTGGTTCAGGCCTCTGCTGACACACACTGACACTGCGTATTCTCTTCACAGCCACACAGCTCCCCAGCAGTGCTGATCTTATTCTTGGTCTGCTTGTGGCTATCTTCTGCACTCCACTTCCCTGTACTTCCACAGCAGCACACATTTCTCCTCTCTTTTCCCACACGTAGTGTCTGTTTGCTTGCAACCGAGCGGGAGAGCTCACCAATTGTTTTCTGCCTATGAAGGTCAGACTGAGAAGACTGCTGTGAGGACTGAGAGAAAGCAGTAATGAGTGCTGAGAATATGGTATAGGGAAGAGCCTTCAGACCTGGACAGAGATGCTACCTAAGCACCTGTGTGTAAAGCTTGTTTGCTGGGCAGAACAGAGAGTGATAGAGTTCACAGGATACAAAGATAGTTGTAGTTTGGCAAACCAATAAGCTCCGAGTTCAGATTACAAAGTATGTGTAAACAAAGGAAATGAAGGGGTGTACCTATTTGGGGAACGGCTGATAGGCGAATCAGGAGGAATGCGAACCCCAAGTACCTCAGCCAATGGGGAGAGGGGGAATGGCTCACCAGCTTCAGGGTACAGACATATGGGGGACAGTGGATGACATATAAATACGGGGAGGCCTGGATGTGGAGTCTGTCACACTCCCACAAATCTGCCATGGAAAGTGCTGTGTGCTTACAGTGGTGGACGCAAACACCGAGGTCTGGAAATGCATCCTCTGCCCCTATGTCCACCCAAAATGCTATCCTTGAATAGCAAATGTTATGGTGATGTGGCACCACAGAAAGAAGTGAGTTGGATAATGGAACTCACTTTAAAAATACCCACATAAACACCTGGGCCAAAGAGCATGGCACTGAGTGGATATATCATATCCTCTACAATGCACCAGCTTCTGGAAAAGTCAAACGCTACTTATGAGTGTTAAAAGCTACACCGTAAGCAATAGTTGGCAGAACATTCAAGCACTGGGATACACGTTTAGCACAAGCCACCTGCTTTGTCAACACTCTGGGATCTGCCAGTCGAGATGGCCCTGCTCAATCTACTGTCTTATATGCAGTATGAGGGGATGGAGTCCCTGCAGTACATAAGAAGAATTTACAGGGGAAAATGGTTTGGGTTATCCTGGCCTCGGGCAAAAGCAAGCCCACCTGTGGGACTGATTTTGCTCAGGGACTTGGTGGGAAACGCAAAAGAAGAAACAGGGACATTCAGTGTGTACGTGAAAGAGACTTGAGGACGGGAGAGAACAGTCAGTAGTTTTAGGTGTATGTGCGCATATATACACATATATGTATATAGTGTTAATTATAGTTTATTGACCGCATAGATACATGTATCTGTGTTGTACAACTTGGGCATGATGTCATGATACGGAATAGGTGGTGAACGCTGTCATGGTCAGCCATCAGTGTGGACATCATGCCATGAACTGATGTAATTGGGAAAGCTGCTAAGAAAGAACTACAGTTTGGTGTCTTCTTGCTTGCGGCCGGGCAGGAGTCATCATCGATTCCTCACTGCCTGTGGAAGTCAGGCTGAGAGGATTGCTGTGGGGGCTGGCAGAGTAAGGCAGCGAGCGGCGAGAAAGTTGAATAGAGAACACACTCAGATTTGGGTTTGGATTCCCTGAAAGATCTTCAACTTCTATGGTAATTCTCGTTAAGTTCCGTGGTTTTTTTAGCAGAGCTGGATCTTTGTTTCTCATGTCTCTGCCAGTTTCACCTAGCATTGCTCCTCTGGAATAAAAAGAAAGGGGTTTTAGAGATGAGTCCCGATTTGTATGACTGAAGAGGTAAAGAAATTCCTCAACAGAAATCCCAGCAGAGGGCTGCCCACAGCTCACTGTGCTCTGGGATGCTCTCCTTGCAAGCGCTTCCCTGCACGGAGCAGCCATCTAGCAAAGACTAGCGGAGAAGCAACTCACGCTTGTCTCTTCATCAGCAGCTGTTTTGCCAGGTAACCCAAAGCAGCCAGAATGACCAGAGAGAACAGGATGGCAAGCACCACAGCTGCAAGGTGATTTTCTCCCTGTTTCCGATCCACGCTCCCTGCAGGTCTCACACCGCCAGCACCTGGAGAACGCAAGACAGTGCAACACACTCATGAGTTCTGCACTACTGATGGTCTCCCAGTGTCTTGGAGAAGTGCGGGTGATGATAGTATGCACTCCATTACTGCCCCTGATTCTCGCGTCTTAGTAGCAGAGGAGGAGGATGATCTCTTACAGTCCTCCTGAGCAAGAGCCCACTTGCAAGGGAGAGGCTGAGAAATCACTGCCTCCAGCTGTGTCTCAGGGAATGAACAGGCGTGCATTGCACATGCTGTACTTCCAAGGACTCCAAGCAGGATTCTGCAAGGTAAGCTGACAGCCATCCTCTATGGCCAGCTCTGCCACTACGGGCAGAACAGCTCCTGCTGCATGTTTGAATGCACCTCCTCAGCTCTGAATGGCAGTAAACACACTTTGCACAGAACTCTTTATGCCTTCTGGTAAACAAAGACAACATACCTCTGGGATACTCTTCAGGCTCAGAACCAAGATCCATCTGAGAAAGGGAAGGAGGAATCCTAGGTGCAACAGCTGTAAGTAAACACAGAGGAGGAACATTTGCATTACAGATGGTGATAACCCTCTTCATCATCAACACTTGCACGTGGGTCAGGCTGGCCTTCTAGATGCACCTGGCATCTCTCAGAGGAAACCATTACCCATGCGATTCCTCCAAGGCTCAGAATAAGGAACCCACTGAGAAGCTGCAGAGCCAGTACCTGAGGCCACATCTGCCACCAAAGGCAGAAGTTAACAGTTCCTGACATACATTTCAGTTCATCTGTTCAGCCTTGAATGGCAGCAAACACTCCTACTGACAGACGCTCGTCTCCCTCTTCCACTCACAAGTATGTGGCAAACGGATACCAGGTGCCAGAAGAGGCACCATTTTGGCACAAAACAAACCATCTTCAGGTTGGCTGGGAAAAAGGCTCTAAACTCTGCCCCAGATGCTGCTGCCTTTGCCGCCAGCACTTCAAGAGACACACGGCTGGGGCTGCTGTCAAATGCAGCTGTGCAGGGCAAAGAATCCCAGGGCACATCTCTGTGCTCTCCTGGTTGCTACTCTGCTCTTCTCCACATCCCAGCACCAGCAAAGAACATTGTAAGGTGTGTTCCACAGGAAGACAAGGCTGAAAGTACGTGCTGACACTGCAAAAATGAGCAAAGACGGACCACTCACCCCTGCGGTAGGTTTGAGGCTGATGAAAATGGCGCAGCCTCGATATGCGGCGTACAGGCAGATCTGTAAACAAACAGAAGAGAGATTTCTTTTCCATATTGTGCCATGATTCTCAAGAAAGGGACTGCAGAGCCTGGCAGGGGATCATGTAGCGTTGTGAGAACCACACGTAGGTCCAGATTCTGACAGGTCCAGAGCAGAGGCCTGGGTGAGCCATGGCTGGGAATCTGACACATCTCCAAGGAAAAACATACCACTGCGTTCCTTGCCACGTTCCAGATCAGCTTCCATGGGGTATGCTGCATACATGTTGCCAACACGATCATCTGGAATGGAGAACAAAGCAGAGAAGCTGTCAAGACCTGTTGCCATATGCTTCTTCATAAGGGATCTGCAGTGCCCGGAGATGGGTTGTGTGATCCACAGGCAGAAGCCACACGTGGGTGCAGATTCTCTCAATGTGTGCACCAGCCTGCTTCAGCTGTGGGCTGGGACATGGCAGCTCCCCAGATGCTGCCCTGAGGAAACAGCCCGCAGCACTCAGCCTGCCTTCAGGACAGACAGCCTGCGCTTGCTTACTGGAGAGCCTTCGACAGGTGGAGAGGCTAAGGAGCATCAGGGCATGTGAGCAGGAGACTGATGGGTGGAGTAACTCCCTGGTGTGCTGGAGGGAAGGGCACCAGGGGGGATGCCCCCCAGAGCGTGGTAAAGCCCATACCCCGTCCCTGTGAGGCTGAGGTAGGGGACCAAAAAGACGAGGAGGGTTGGAAGTGAGTCCTAGTTCAGCACTGCAGGCAACCCCCCTCCCTACCTACCTCCCTTCCCCAGGCACCCCTCCATAGTAGGTTTGAGGCCCTGGATCTTGAGGGAGAGCTAGGTGAGGATGTGGTGGCAGGCCCATCTAAGAGGCCAGATAGAAAGAGGCAGTTGACACCATGCCTCAAGACTCCTCCAGTAAGAAAGGAAGAAGGGTAACTGTAGTAGGTGATTCCCTTCTGAGAGGAACAGAGGGCCCAGTATGCAGGCTTGACCCCTAAGTCTGCAGTCTACCTGAAGCCCGGAGCAGGGAGATGATCACTGGGACACTCTCAACCTGCTGCACTCGACAGACTACTACCTGCTCCTGATCTTCCAGACAGGTGGGAAGGAAGCTGCTGGCATGGGTGATCCTGCTGTGGGTGTCTATTACAGGTCACCAGATTAGGACGAGGAAGCTGATGAGGTCTTCTACAGACAGCTGATAGCAGCCTCGCAATTACCGGCCCTGGTTATTGTAGGGGATTTTAACTACCCTGATATTTGCTGGAAGGCCTACTGGCTGAGCCAGCCAGCCATCCAATAGCCCAGGAGGTTCCTCCAGCACACTGATGATAACTTCCTGATGCAAGGGGTGGATGAGCCAACTAGGAGAGGAGCACAGTGACCAGGAGGTGGTAGAGCTCAGGATCTCCGGCGGCCAGAACAGAATACCAAGCAGAATCACAGCCCTGGACTTCAGGAGGGTGAACTTTTCAAGCAGTTGCTAGGGGAGATCCCGTGGGGCAGGGTATTTGAAGGTAAAGGGGCCCAAGATAGATGGTTAGCATTCAAGGACTGCTTCTTCCAAGCTCAAAATCAGAGCATCCCAACAGGTAGGAAGTCAAGAAAGGGAGCCAGGAGACATGCATGGTTAAACAGGGAACTGCTGGGCAAGCTCAAGTGGAAGAGGAGAGTCTAAAGATCACGGAAGGAGGGAGGGGCTAGACACCTGGGAGGAACAGAAGACGGTTGTCGGAGGATGCAGGGAGGCAACTAGGAAAGCTAGGGCCTCATTAGAGTTAAACCTTGCAAGCGGGGTCAAGGACAACAGAAAGGGCTTCTTCAAATACACTGCAGATAAAACTAACACTAGAGGCAGTGTAGGCTCACTGATGAGTGAGGTGGGTACCCTGATGACAGAAGATACAGAGAAGGCAGACTTACTGAATGCCTTCCTTGTGTCTGTTGTACTGCTGGAGGCTGTCCTGAGGAGCCCCATACCTCTGAGGCCCCACTGGAAGTCAGGATAGAGGAGGAGTTTGCCTCAGGTGATGAAGACTGGGTTAAGGAGCACTTAAGCAATCTAAACATCCATCAATCCATGGGTCCTGATGGGATGCACCTGCGGGTGCTGAGGGAGCTGGCGCAAGGCATTGCTAGGCCGCTCTCCATCACCTTTGTTAAGTTTAAGAATTGAAGAGGTGCCTGAGGACTGGAGGAAAGCAGACGTCACTCCAGTCTTCAAAAAGGGCAAGAAGGAGGACCCTGGTATTAGTTAACTATAGTAACAATAGAACGGTCAGTCTCACCTCCATCCCTGGAAAGGTGATGGAACAACTTATCCTTGGTGCTGTCTCTAGGCATATCAAGGATAAGAGGGTCATTAGAGACAGTCAGCATGGCTTCACCAAGAGGAAGTCATGCCTGATCAACCTGATAGCCTTTTATGAAGATATAACCAGGTGGATAAATAATGGTAAAGCAGTGGATGTGGTCTATCTTGATTTCAGTAAAGCACCTGACACCCACAGTATCCTCACAGCTAAACTGAGGAAGTATGGTCTGGATAGTAGTGAGGTGGATTGTGAACTGGCTGCAAGAAAGAAGCCAGAGAGCTGTGGTCAGTGGGACAGAGTCTAGCTGGAGGCCTGTATCTAGTGGAGTCCCTCAAGGATTGATACTGGAACCAGTACTATTCAGTACCTTCATCAACCACTTGGATGAGGGAATAGAGCGCACCGTCAGCAAGTCCGCTGATGACACATAACTGCGAGCAGTGTCTGATACGCCAGAAGGCTCTGCTGCCATCCAGCAAGACCTAGACAGGCTAGAGAGTTGGGCAGAGAGAAATGTCATGAAATACAGCAAGGGCGAGCGTAGAGCCTTGCATCTGGGCAAGAACAACGCCAGGTACCAGTATAAGTTGGGAACTGACTTGTTGGAGGGCAGCATAGGGAAAAGGACCGGGGGATCCTGGTGGGCAGCAGGATGACCGTGAGTCAGCACTGTGCCCTTGTGGCCAAGAAGACCAATGGCATCCTGGGGTGTATGAGAAGAGGTGTGCTTAGTAGGTCAAGAGAGGTTGTCCCCCCCCTCTACTCTGCCCTGGTGAGACTGCATCTGAAAAACTGTCTGGGCATTCTGGGCCCCTCAGTTCAAGAAGGACAAGGAACTCCTTGAGAGAGTCCAGCACAGAGCCACAAAGGTGATTAAGGGAGTGGGGCATTTCCCTTACAATGAATGGCTGACGGAGCTGAGTCTCTTTCGCTTGGAGCAGACTGAGGGGTGACCTCATTAATGTTTACAAATATGTCAAGGGTGAGTGTCATGAGGATGGAGCCAGGCTCTTCTCAGTGACATCCATTGATAGGACAAGGGGCAGCGGGTGCAAGCTGGAACATGGAAGGTTCCATGTAAATACGAGAAAAAGCTTCTTCACAGTGAGGGTGACAGAACACTGAAACAGGCTTCCCAGAGAGGTTGTGGGGTATCCTTCTCTGTAGATATTCAAAACCCAACTGGACAAGTTGCTCTGTGACCTGATCTATGTGTTCTTGCTCCAGCAGGGGGATTGGACTAGACGATCATTCAAGGTCCCTTCCAATCCCTGATACTCTGTGATTCTGTGATCACAGGGCACTCCCAGTATGACCTCACAGAGCACCTCAGATGAGGTGGGGAAGCCTCGCAGCCCAATAAGAAGCTATTTAATTGCTCTCAGGAAGGTCTTGTAACAGATAAATAAACAGGTGGTCTTAAATCTGAGTCCAGATTCCCCAGTGTATCCATTCCAACCAGGAAACTGAGCATATGTCAAATCCTGGACTTCTGAACAACTGCAAGAGAAGTTGTAGATTCTCCTTCTAAGGAAATATTCAAGACCTGTCTGGATGCCTGCCCATGCCACCTATTGTAAGGTACCTGTTTTTGCAGTGGGTTTGGACTCAGTGACCTCTTAAGGTCACTGACAAACCCTCTGATTCTGTGATTCTGTGAGGTGGAAAGGACCCATGCAAGTTCTATCGAGCCCCTGCATTGCAGCAAAATTAGTAGGAGAAGGACCCTGGATTCATCATTCTCGTATTAATAAAGTACCTTTGACACAGAAAGCTGAGCAGACCACCTCACCGTTGAAAGTTATGATAATTAAGCAAACATAATGTATAAAGTAACTTTGCTGGTAGGCGTTTGCCTTGAGCTGTGGGCTGGGACCTGGCAGCTCCCCAGATGCTATCCCAGGACAACAACAGGCACCAGGGCTCAAGGACATGCTGGACAGACGGACTGCACTTGCTTACTGGGGAGCCTGTGACATTCCCCAAAGCAGCAAAATTCACATGGCGAGCAGCTGAGAACAGAAGAAGGCCTTTGTACTGCTCATGGTGCAGAGCCCATCGGTCAGTGAACAGCTGACCCAGCACCACCCCCTCAGCTGCTGGGGACCCTGGGCTGAGGACATGGTTGGGAGGTTGGGTGTTCGTCAGGGAAGCGCTGCAGCAGGACAGTAGAAGGCTGCAGTGCCCGGAGTTGGAATCAGAGGAGCTCTCCCCTCTAGGATGTCTCTGTGTGCTCCAAGGTGGGATGTCTGGGGAGGTTGGAGAGCCATCACATCACCTCTTAGGACACAGAGCTGATCTAAGAGCCTGGCTGGTTGTTTCCCCGGGGGACCCACCACCCAAGGCTGCTTTCCAGGAAGCCTCAGGGGTTTGTTTCCCCAGTGTTTCCCTCAGTGCCCAGCCTACCTGGACTCAGTGCTTCCTTTGCGACATCCTGGGGTTGCCCATGACACGGAGCCACCAGGAAGAGGAGAAGGAAGAACAAAAAGCAACAGCTGGGAGCAGCTGTCTCCCGTAGTTGCCCCATGCTACCTCTTGTCCACAACCAGCAAGCACCCTCCTTGCAGGCTTGAGGCCCAAGTGGCACCTCCTGGCATGACGTATATGGGGTTCCTGAATGTCCTCACGGGGCCCACTGTGACCTCACAAAGCACCTCTGATGACGCAAGAAAAACCTGCTTGACCTTTCTGAGTTCTGAAGAACTTCTTGAGCACCTTATTAAGGAGTAACTTCCAAACAAAGTCCGTTGTTTTAGCTATTCCTGAAAAGTTGGTCCGGATGTGCAGTACTGTCTTCATACTCAGCTGTACACATTGAAGCAATCTCAAGCCTCACCACAGACTGAACTGTATCAGGATGCAAAACAGCAGAAATCCCACCCATCCCATCCCCTGACAGATGCAGCTATGTTTCCTGTACAGCATAAACCTCACCAACACTGTCTCACTTTCTCTGGTTAGACCGAAGTCTTTTAGCTGACTGCAGAGTTCCAGCGGAAGCCTGGTATAAACCTTCTACTTTCTTTTGGTTGCTGGGCTGTGCTTTGGGCTGTCCTGAGCACTGAGCAAGCAAAGATTTGTTGCTCAAAATCCAGGGCTGCAATTCCTGAAACAGCCTTTAGAGGACAGCGAAGAACTGCAAATGAAACATTTTCTGGTCTGACCTCAGTCGGGGACCCTTAGGGTTTGGAGTTTGTTGTCGTTATTTTTTGAATATGGGTTATGAGTTCTGATTTAAAATGCAGCCTAGGTGTTGCTTCTGTATTTAAAATGCAGACCAGGCGTGACTACTCTATTAATACAGGCTGGTTTGTGTGTTATGGCTTTCTAAGTCAAGGCGTTAAGAGTTGTATCTAGATTGTAGCCTGGTTTTGATCTACATTAGTTGAGTCTGGAGTGGGATTGTCAGCACCAGCTGCCCTACACAGCAGATACTTTGCTGCTTCAGGACGCTATTTGCTGCTATTGGTATAATCTGGGTGCAATAATGTACTACTGAAATACGATGAGGTTCAGTGCTGGTCTGGCCTGCATCATATGTATGACACCACAATAAATGTTGGGGTTGCCTGTTCACTTGTGTTGGACCCTGAGCAGTCTCCCAGATATGGTGGGGCAGCCCTGGCAGGGCTGGGGCAGTGGCCCAGGGCCAGTCTCCCTGCAGCCCAGGAGCCTTCAGACAGACAGTCCCATCTAGGCAAGGGCATGGTCTGTTTTAGGCTGACCTGTTAACACTGGAGACCCTGAAGTTTGGAGGCAGGAGTTTGATGATAATTTGACATGAGCTAAAGGCATGGCCACCTCCTCCAGCTGCCTAGGCTCAGAACCGCTGCCGCCTGACTGCTTATACTTGGCCTGATGCCCAGAGACCCGGGGTCTCAGCCCAGGCTGGGGGACACGGCTGCTGCTTTCCCTTTTGCAGGCTCAGCCTGTTGCAATGCTGAGTAGGTGGTATCTCAGAGACATGCACACGCAGAGAAAGAACACTGACATGATGCTGACTGGCTGCCTCAGCCAAGGGCTGCCTTCAAAGGGACTCACATGAACACAGACAGCTGAGACACAACACCAGGCACGAGGGCTATGAGCTGCAGCCTCGCTGCAGGCATCACTGTGGAGCCCCAGGCCAGTCTCACTCACCACAGCACTGCCCATAGCTGATGTGGGAACACACACCATTCCTGTCCCAGAGGCTGGGATGGGAAGACCACGATCCATTCAGCATCCGGCACCAGTCTGCAGGCTTGCACCACAGGCCTGACTCCAGCAGCTGTCAGCAGCTTCACTCTCACACTCAGAGGACCCACCAACGACTGGCACTTCTTTTTATGCTTTAATAAACAATGTTAAAAAATAAAAAAAGCTTGGTTACTTCTATACATTACCTATATTATACATCTTATGAGGGCTGCTCCAGAAGTAATGCCCCCTATTTTATATGTTGGCCCAAAACACCAGAGGCAGATGTTGGTGGCATGGCAGTAAAGGTTAAACCTTCTCACCCATATCCCATTACACGTTGTTGCCGTGCAACAGCTGGCAGCAGTCAGGCAGTGTGACACAAGGGTGTCTGACATGGAAGTGCACATCGAGCCAACCATCAAGCTCTCACTGAATTCCTCCAGGTGAAAATGACGACACCCACTGACCTTCATCAATCTTTGCTGAAAGTTTATGGAGTCCAAGCAGTGGTTGTGAGCTCAGTGAGGTGGTGCACGGTGCATTTCAGCAGTGGAGACAGTGACACTGGGACACCTCCGCTGGTGCAGACTGTTATGAGCGCAGCACCCAGGTTCTTGTTCATCGCTGAAGAAAATGCACAGCTAGTGGTGATGACTACACTGAAAAAGCATTTTGCAGCTGAGAATGTGCTTTCTTAAACAGCATTATTGTACTCTTTGTAGCAGTTGTAGATAACATAGGAATAAGTAGGAGGCATTAATTTTGGATCAACCTACCTATACGTGTCCCAAGACAATTCTTCTTCTATAGGACTAGAGGGAATGGCCTCAAGTTGTGATTGAAGATCAACTGAATATCTTTCTGAGAATCCAAGCACGAGTCTGAAGGGTGTTCTCTATTCCGCTTTCTCCCGGCTCGCTGCCTTACTCTGCCAGTCCCCACAGCCATCCTCTCGGCCTGACTTTTGCAGGCTGTCAGAAATCACTGATGACTCCTGCTCAGCTACAAGCGAAAGGACACCAAAGTCAGGAGAAGAGAGAAGCATGTGCTGCTGTGGAAGAGCGGTGGAACTGGATGAACCAGAGAAGCCCTACTGGACCGAGAATGTCAAGATCAGCACCGCTGGGGAGCTGTGGACCGCTGAAGAGAACAAGCGGCGCCCATGAGAAAAATATATCACATAAACTTGAAAGAGAGTTAGAGTCCTAACTGTGCTGCAAGCTCGGCAATGCAGAGCACTAGGGAACGTCCTTACATCCCTCCATCACTTTGTCTCTCCCTCCCAGAAGCCATGTGGGAAGGACTGGAGTGTTTGGGGAACTCTACTTCTCCTATGTTCCCCTATGATGACAGCTCTTCTTTTTCTCGTGACGGATGCTGTAGCAATATGGGGAGCAGTCTGACTTGCCCCTGGCAATCTCTTCTGCATTGATGGACCTTCACCGACACCCACATCCCCCTATCCCTCCAGCTCCAGGGCCTCATACCTGTTATGTAAGGGCACCTGGGAGGGTGGGACAGGCTGAGAGGCGGCCTGCTTGCTGCCCTGATCAGGGCCTTGTTTCCATCCCTCACTGTCTCTGAGCTCACCCTCTCCCATCTAACTGCTAGAGGCTACATGAGCCACTGCTATTTGTACAGCGTCTCCCCCGTGCCTTTCCCACAGGGATGGCAGAGTGTGACTCCACCGATCAATCCGGCTCTCTCAATTCCGGGTGCTCCCCAACCTCTCCACCTCCACCTCCCCTCCCCCCCACCCCCCTCCCCCGCCTTTAGCTTTAGCTTTAGCTCGGCCACCAGGCTGAGCAGACCATCCACTTGCTCACAGCGCGCACAGGTGCTATCCCTGCTGCCCTCCTGGAGCAGCGACAGGCTCAGGCACGACCGGAACCACTGCACGGACATCCGCGCTTTCTGTTTGTGTCGCCGCGTTCCTTTTCGCAGCAGCTCACAGGCGTGCGAGACCAAGGCAGCCCCTAGGCGCTACTCAAGCGCCGGCACTCCTCTCTCCGCCCACACGCGTCAGAGCCGCCACGCTGCGGGACGGGGGAGGGCTGGGAGCTCTGCCATGGTCTCCCTCGGCTT
The DNA here is from genome assembly GCF_016699485.2 of Gallus gallus. Lineage (NCBI taxonomy): Eukaryota > Metazoa > Chordata > Aves > Galliformes > Phasianidae > Gallus > Gallus gallus. Next base: position 140,077,354 of record NC_052532.1, read on the forward strand.
CTTAGTGCTCCCTCGTCTTGTTTTTTTGGGTTTTTTTGCCGCGATTCGGACCCTTGAAGAACACTCCGTTAGAATAACGCTCCACCACGAAGCTCATCTCCTCGAGCTCTGCCCGAAAATGGCGGCTGCCACCGGCACTACTCGCTCCGCCCACCCGCCTCAGAGCCACCACCTCGTTCGAGCCCTTCCTGAGCTAGAAGGAGCCCTTCTGATGCACAGCTTCTCGTAGAATCAGAGACTGTTTTGAGTTGGAAGGGACCTTAAGGGACCATCTTGTTCTCCCCGTCCCTGCTCTAGACCAGGTTGCTCACAGCCCCATTCAGCCTGAATGGGGCCTTGAATGCTCCGGGGAGGGGGCATCCACAGCCTTGCTGGGCAACCTGTTCCAGTGCCTCACTCCCCTCACAGGAAAGAATTCCTTCCTAACCTCTAGTCTAAATCCACCCTCTTCCAGTTTAAAACCATTTCCCCTCATCCTGTTGCTACGTGCCCTGATAAAAAGTCCCTCCCCAGCTTTCCTGTAGGTCCCCTTCAGGGACCTACTGAAGGCTGCTCTAAGGTCGCCCCAGAGCCTTCTCCAGGCCAAAGAGCCCCAGCCCTCCCAGCCTGTCCTCGTAGTGGAGGTGCTCCAGCCCTCCGGTCATCTCTCTGATCCTCCTGTTGTGACCTTTCAAGCTAAATATTTCCTGTACTTGGGTGATTATCGCGACGCAGAAAGAAAAGAGTTTAGAATTAAAAAGAATCATCAGATACACAGAAGAAACACTACTGTAACGGTATTTTGCTTTCTCGAAGGCATGAAATTTGTGCCAAAACCAGTACAATGTGAAACGGCCGTTAATAAAATATCTCAAAGAACAGTAACAGTGGTATAGGACAACACTGACAAGATAGACTGTTCTTGTAATACTTCAGAACTTGTAGAAGTAAAATGAAAACAAACCAACAAACACACAAACAAACAAAAAACCCACCAAAGAACCCCTCTCTTTGCTCCCAGTCATTCTTTCCGTAGCAGCAGGGATGCTGTTTCTACGTGGTAAAGAGAACCCCCTCGTTACAGAATACTTGCTTCATGGAAACCTCCTAAAACTAAAGGGGATAGAAGTTCATGGTAAAATTGAAGAAACTTGTTTTTCTGTCTTAGCAAACAGGGAATTACAGCAATTCTTGCCTACTAAAACCTACTACTAGCAAGACGTGGTGTTTTTTTTTCATCAAGGCTTCAGAAGATCAAAGTTGAAACAATACGCAACAAGTCACAGAGTCATTTTTTCACAATTTTCAACTGTTTTTTTCCCCAAGATTTACTGATGCATGTCAGCCACCTACATAATATGATTTATCAATGGCTTTTTTTGTTGCTGCATCTGAAGAAACTGGTTAAAATAGATCCCAGATCCAGATGATACCAGAATTCCTAAGTTGCAGACGCTGTCTCTGCTCACTCATCAAGGTCTAGGGAGAGTTGTCATTCTAGCATCACATCCTATCTGTAGTGCAGGTGGTCATTAGAATGCCCTTGGTGACAGTTTGCTAATGTCACCAGAAGGCATAGTTTAGTCCAGCCTTGGAAGATGATTTATGGCCTACTCTAATTATGTCAACCAGTGGTTATTTAGCCTCATCTCTATTAGATCTGGGAGCAATTTGTGCTTCCCCAATACGCTGGGTATTAGACACTGGTTTAAAGGGTACTACCAAAAGCAGTGTCTTTTGCACAAGTAAGCAGTGTCTTTTGAGGCCACACCTCAAGCACAGTGTTCTCTCTGGTCATTCTGGCTGCTTTGGGTTACCTGGCAAAACAGCTGCTGATGAAGAGACAAGCGTGAGTTGCTTCTCCGCTAGTCTTTGCTAGATGGCTGCTCCGTGCAGGGAAGCGCTTACAAGGAGAGCATCCCAGAGCACAGTGAGCTGTGGGCAGCCCTCTGCTGGGATTTCTGTTGAGGAATTTCTTTGACTCAGACTGTCTCTTCAGTCTGAGTCAAAGAGTCTCTGAAGAGACTTGACACTGGGACTCATTTCTAAGACCCCTTTCTTTTTATTCCAGAGGAGCCATGCTAGGTGAAACTGGCATTGACATGAGAAACGAAGACCTGCTTCCGCTACTGTCAACGGCACAGAACGTTGCAAGAATTACCATAGAAATTGAAGATCCTTCTGGGAATCGAAACCCAGGTCTGAAGGGTGTTCTCTCTTCCGCTTTCTCCCGGCTCGCTGCCTTACTCTGCCAGTCCCCACAGCCATCCTCTCGGCCTGACTTTTGCAGGCTGTCAGAAATCACTGATGACTCCTGCTCAGCTACAAGCGAAAGGACACCAAAGTCAGGAGAAGAGAGAAGCATGTGCTGCTGTGGAAGAGCGGTGGAACTGGATGAACCAGAGAAGCCCTACTGGACCAAGAATGTCAAGATCAGCACCGCTGGGGAGCTGTGGACCGCTGAAGAGAACAAGCGGCGCCCATGAGAAAAATATATCACATAAACTTGAAAGAGAGTGAGAGTCCTAACTGTGCTGCAAGCTCGGCAATGCAGAGCACTAGGGAACGTCCTTACATCCCCCCATCACTTTGTCTCTCCCTCCCAGAAGCCATGTGGGAAGGACTGGAGTGTTTGGGGAACTCTACTTCTCCTATGTTCCCCTATGATGACAGCTCTTCTTTTTCTCGTGACGGATGCTGTAGCAATATGGGGAGCAGTCTGACTTGCCCCTGGCAATCTCTTCTGCATTGATGGACCTTCACCGACACCCACATCCCCCTATCCCTCCAGCTCCAGGGCCTCATACCTGTTATGTAAGGGCACCTGGGAGGGTGGGACAGGCTGAGAGGCGGCCTGCTTGCTGCCCTGATCAGGGCCTTGTTTCCATCCCTCACTGTCTCTGAGCTCACCCTCTCCCATCTAACTGCTAGAGGCTACATGAGCCACTGCTATTTGTACAGCGTCTCCCCCGTGCCTTTCCCACAGGGATGGCAGAGTGTGACTCCACCGATCAATCCGGCTCTCTCAATTCCGGGTGCTCCCCAACCTCTCCACCTCCACCTCCCCTCCCCCCCACCCCCCTCCCCTGCCTTTAGCTTTAGCTTTAGCTCGGCCACCAGGCTGAGCAGACCATCCACTTGCTCACAGCGCGCACAGGTGCTATCCCTGCTGCCCTCCTGGAGCAGCGACAGGCTCAGGCACGACCGGAACCACTGCACGGACATCCGCGCTTTCTGTTTGTGTCGCCGCGTTCCTTTTCGCAGCAGCTCACAGGCGTGCGAGACCAAGGCAGCCCCTAGGCGCTACTCAAGCGCCGGCACTCCTCTCTCCGCCCACACGCGTCAGAGCCGCCACGCTGCGGGACGGGGGAGGGCTGGGAGCTCTGCCATGGTCTCCCTCGGCTTCTTAGTGCTCCCTCGTCTTGTTTTTTTGGGTTTTTTTGCCGCGATTCGGACCCTTGAAGAACACTCCGTTAGAATAACGCTCCACCACGAAGCTCATCTCCTCGAGCTCTGCCCGAAAATGGCGGCTGCCACCGGCACTACTCGCTCCGCCCACCCGCCTCAGAGCCACCACCTCGTTCGAGCCCTTCCTGAGCTAGAAGGAGCCCTTCTGATGCACAGCTTCTCGTAGAATCAGAGACTGTTTTGAGTTGGAAGGGACCTTAAGGGACCATCTTGTTCTCCCCGTCCCTGCTCTAGACCAGGTTGCTCACAGCCCCATTCAGCCTGAATGGGGCCTTGAATGCTCCGGGGAGGGGGCATCCACAGCCTTGCTGGGCAACCTGTTCCAGTGCCTCACTCCCCTCACAGGAAAGCATTTCTTCCTAACCTCTAGTCTAAATCCACCCTCTTCCAGTTTAAAACCATTTCCCCTCATCCTGTTGCTACGTGCCCTGATAAAAAGTCCCTCCCCAGCTTTCCTGTAGGTCCCCTTCAGGGACCTACTGAAGGCTGCTCTAAGGTCGCCCCAGGGCCTTCTCCAGGCCAAAGAGCCCCAGCCCTCCCAGCCTGTCCTCGTAGTGGAGGTGCTCCAGCCCTCCGGTCATCTCTCTGATCCTCCTGTTGTGACCTTTCAAGCTAAATATTTCCTGTACTTGGGTGATTATCGCGACGCAGAAAGAAAAGAGTTTAGAATTAAAAAGAATCATCAGATACACAGAAGAAACACTACTGTAACGGTATTTTGCTTTCTCGAAGGCATGAAATTTGTGCCAAAACCAGTACAATGTGAAACGGCCGTTAATAAAATATCTAAAAGAACAGTAACAGTGGTATAGGACAACACTGACAAGATAGACTGTTCTTGTAATACTTCAGAACTTGTAGAAGTAAAATGAAAACAAACCAACCAACCAACAAACAAACAAAAAACCCACCAAAGAACCCCTCTCTTTGCTCCCAGTCATTCTTTCCGTAGCAGCAGGGATGCTGTTTCTACGTGGTAAAGAGAACCCCCTCGTTACAGAATACTTGCTTCATGGAAACCTCCTAAAACTAAAGGGGATAGAAGTTCATGGTAAAATTGAAGAAACTTGTTTTTCTGTCTTAGCAAACAGGGAATTACAGCAATTCTTGCCTACTAAAACCTACTACTAGCAAGACGTGGTGTTTTTTTTTTCATCAAGGCTTCAGAAGATCAAAGTTGAAACAATACGCAACAAGTCACAGAGTCATTTTTTCACAATTTTCAACTGTTTTTTTCCCCAAGATTTACTGATGCATGTCAGCCACCTACATAATATGATTTATCAATGGCTTTTTTTGTTGCTGCATCTGAAGAAACTGGTTAAAATAGATCCCAGATCCAGATGATACCAGAATTCCTAAGTTGCAGACGCTGTCTCTGCTCACTCATCAAGGTCTAGGGAGAGTTGTCATTCTAGCATCACATCCTATCTGTAGTGCAGGTGGTCATTAGAATGCCCTTGGTGACAGTTTGCTAATGTCACCAGAAGGCATAGTTTAGTCCAGCCTTGGAAGATGATTTATGGCCTACTCTAATTATGTCAACCAGTGGTTATTTAGCCTCATCTCTATTAGATCTGGGAGCAATTTGTGCTTCCCCAATACGCTGGGTATTAGACACTGGTTTAAAGGGTACTACCAAAAGCAGTGTCTTTTGCACAAGTAAGCAGTGTCTTTTGAGGCCACACCTCAAGCACAGTGTTCTCTCTGGTCATTCTGGCTGCTTTGGGTTACCTGGCAAAACAGCTGCTGATGAAGAGACAAGCGTGAGTTGCTTCTCCGCTAGTCTTTGCTAGATGGCTGCTCCGTGCAGGGAAGCGCTTACAAGGAGAGCATCCCAGAGCACAGTGAGCTGTGGGCAGCCCTCTGCTGGGATTTCTGTTGAGGAATTTCTTTGACTCAGACTGTCTCTTCAGTCTGAGTCAAAGAGTCTCTGAAGAGACTTGACACTGGGACTCATTTCTAAGACCCCTTTCTTTTTATTCCAGAGGAGCCATGCTAGGTGAAACTGGCATTGACATGAGAAACGAAGACCTGCTTCCGCTACTGTCAACGGCACAGAACGTTGCAAGAATTACCATAGAAATTGAAGATCCTTCTGGGAATCGAAACCCAGGTCTGAAGGGTGTTCTCTCTTCCGCTTTCTCCCGGCTCGCTGCCTTACTCTGCCAGTCCCCACAGCCATCCTCTCGGCCTGACTTTTGCAGGCTGTCAGAAATCACTGATGACTCCTGCTCAGCTACAAGCGAAAGGACACCAAAGTCAGGAGAAGAGAGAAGCATGTGCTGCTGTGGAAGAGCGGTGGAACTGGATGAACCAGAGAAGCCCTACTGGACCAAGAATGTCAAGATCAGCACCGCTGGGGAGCTGTGGACCGCTGAAGAGAACAAGCGGCGCCCATGAGAAAAATATATCACATAAACTTGAAAGAGAGTGAGAGTCCTAACTGTGCTGCAAGCTCGGCAATGCAGAGCACTAGGGAACGTCCTTACATCCCCCCATCACTTTGTCTCTCCCTCCCAGAAGCCATGTGGGAAGGACTGGAGTGTTTGGGGAACTCTACTTCTCCTATGTTCCCCTATGATGACAGCTCTTCTTTTTCTCGTGACGGATGCTGTAGCAATATGGGGAGCAGTCTGACTTGCCCCTGGCAATCTCTTCTGCATTGATGGACCTTCACCGACACCCACATCCCCCTATCCCTCCAGCTCCAGGGCCTCATACCTGTTATGTAAGGGCACCTGGGAGGGTGGGACAGGCTGAGAGGCGGCCTGCTTGCTGCCCTGATCAGGGCCTTGTTTCCATCCCTCACTGTCTCTGAGCTCACCCTCTCCCATCTAACTGCTAGAGGCTACATGAGCCACTGCTATTTGTACAGCGTCTCCCCCGTGCCTTTCCCACAGGGATGGCAGAGTGTGACTCCACCGATCAATCCGGCTCTCTCAATTCCGGGTGCTCCCCAACCTCTCCACCTCCACCTCCCCTCCCCCCCACCCCCCTCCCCCGCCTTTAGCTTTAGCTTTAGCTCGGCCACCAGGCTGAGCAGACCATCCACTTGCTCACAGCGCGCACAGGTGCTATCCCTGCTGCCCTCCTGGAGCAGCGACAGGCTCAGGCACGACCGGAACCACTGCACGGACATCCGCGCTTTCTGTTTGTGTCGCCGCGTTCCTTTTCGCAGCAGCTCACAGGCGTGCGAGACCAAGGCAGCCCCTAGGCGCTACTCAAGCGCCGGCACTCCTCTCTCCGCCCACACGCGTCAGAGCCGCCACGCTGCGGGACGGGGGAGGGCTGGGAGCTCTGCCATGGTCTCCCTCGGCTTCTTAGTGCTCCCTCGTCTTGTTTTTTTGGGTTTTTTTGCCGCGATTCGGACCCTTGAAGAACACTCCGTTAGAATAACGCTCCACCACGAAGCTCATCTCCTCGAGCTCTGCCCGAAAATGGCGGCTGCCACCGGCACTACTCGCTCCGCCCACCCGCCTCAGAGCCACCACCTCGTTCGAGCCCTTCCTGAGCTAGAAGGAGCCCTTCTGATGCACAGCTTCTCGTAGAATCAGAGACTGTTTTGAGTTGGAAGGGACCTTAAGGGACCATCTTGTTCTCCCCGTCCCTGCTCTAGACCAGGTTGCTCACAGCCCCATTCAGCCTGAATGGGGCCTTGAATGCTCCGGGGAGGGGGCATCCACAGCCTTGCTGGGCAACCTGTTCCAGTGCCTCACTCCCCTCACAGGAAAGCATTTCTTCCTAACCTCTAGTCTAAATCCACCCTCTTCCAGTTTAAAACCATTTCCCCTCATCCTGTTGCTACGTGCCCTGATAAAAAGTCCCTCCCCAGCTTTCCTGTAGGTCCCCTTCAGGGACCTACTGAAGGCTGCTCTAAGGTCGCCCCAGGGCCTTCTCCAGGCCAAAGAGCCCCAGCCCTCCCAGCCTGTCCTCGTAGTGGAGGTGCTCCAGCCCTCCGGTCATCTCTCTGATCCTCCTGTTGTGACCTTTCAAGCTAAATATTTCCTGTACTTGGGTGATTATCGCGACGCAGAAAGAAAAGAGTTTAGAATTAAAAAGAATCATCAGATACACAGAAGAAACACTACTGTAACGGTATTTTGCTTTCTCGAAGGCATGAAATTTGTGCCAAAACCAGTACAATGTGAAACGGCCGTTAATAAAATATCTAAAAGAACAGTAACAGTGGTATAGGACAACACTGACAAGATAGACTGTTCTTGTAATACTTCAGAACTTGTAGAAGTAAAATGAAAACAAACCAACCAACCAACAAACAAACAAAAAACCCACCAAAGAACCCCTCTCTTTGCTCCCAGTCATTCTTTCCGTAGCAGCAGGGATGCTGTTTCTACGTGGTAAAGAGAACCCCCTCGTTACAGAATACTTGCTTCATGGAAACCTCCTAAAACTAAAGGGGATAGAAGTTCATGGTAAAATTGAAGAAACTTGTTTTTCTGTCTTAGCAAACAGGGAATTACAGCAATTCTTGCCTACTAAAACCTACTACTAGCAAGACGTGGTGTTTTTTTTTTCATCAAGGCTTCAGAAGATCAAAGTTGAAACAATACGCAACAAGTCACAGAGTCATTTTTTCACAATTTTCAACTGTTTTTTTCCCCAAGATTTACTGATGCATGTCAGCCACCTACATAATATGATTTATCAATGGCTTTTTTTGTTGCTGCATCTGAAGAAACTGGTTAAAATAGATCCCAGATCCAGATGATACCAGAATTCCTAAGTTGCAGACGCTGTCTCTGCTCACTCATCAAGGTCTAGGGAGAGTTGTCATTCTAGCATCACATCCTATCTGTAGTGCAGGTGGTCATTAGAATGCCCTTGGTGACAGTTTGCTAATGTCACCAGAAGGCATAGTTTAGTCCAGCCTTGGAAGATGATTTATGGCCTACTCTAATTATGTCAACCAGTGGTTATTTAGCCTCATCTCTATTAGATCTGGGAGCAATTTGTGCTTCCCCAATACGCTGGGTATTAGACACTGGTTTAAAGGGTACTACCAAAAGCAGTGTCTTTTGCACAAGTAAGCAGTGTCTTTTGAGGCCACACCTCAAGCACAGTGTTCTCTCTGGTCATTCTGGCTGCTTTGGGTTACCTGGCAAAACAGCTGCTGATGAAGAGACAAGCGTGAGTTGCTTCTCCGCTAGTCTTTGCTAGATGGCTGCTCCGTGCAGGGAAGCGCTTACAAGGAGAGCATCCCAGAGCACAGTGAGCTGTGGGCAGCCCTCTGCTGGGATTTCTGTTGAGGAATTTCTTTGACTCAGACTGTCTCTTCAGTCTGAGTCAAAGAGTCTCTGAAGAGACTTGACACTGGGACTCATTTCTAAGACCCCTTTCTTTTTATTCCAGAGGAGCCATGCTAGGTGAAACTGGCATTGACATGAGAAACGAAGACCTGCTTCCGCTACTGTCAACGGCACAGAACGTTGCAAGAATTACCATAGAAATTGAAGATCCTTCTGGGAATCGAAACCCAGGTCTGAAGGGTGTTCTCTCTTCCGCTTTCTCCCGGCTCGCTGCCTTACTCTGCCAGTCCCCACAGCCATCCTCTCGGCCTGACTTTTGCAGGCTGTCAGAAATCACTGATGACTCCTGCTCAGCTACAAGCGAAAGGACACCAAAGTCAGGAGAAGAGAGAAGCATGTGCTGCTGTGGAAGAGCGGTGGAACTGGATGAACCAGAGAAGCCCTACTGGACCAAGAATGTCAAGATCAGCACCGCTGGGGAGCTGTGGACCGCTGAAGAGAACAAGCGGCGCCCATGAGAAAAATATATCACATAAACTTGAAAGAGAGTGAGAGTCCTAACTGTGCTGCAAGCTCGGCAATGCAGAGCACTAGGGAACGTCCTTACATCCCCCCATCACTTTGTCTCTCCCTCCCAGAAGCCATGTGGGAAGGACTGGAGTGTTTGGGGAACTCTACTTCTCCTATGTTCCCCTATGATGACAGCTCTTCTTTTTCTCGTGACGGATGCTGTAGCAATATGGGGAGCAGTCTGACTTGCCCCTGGCAATCTCTTCTGCATTGATGGACCTTCACCGACACCCACATCCCCCTATCCCTCCAGCTCCAGGGCCTCATACCTGTTATGTAAGGGCACCTGGGAGGGTGGGACAGGCTGAGAGGCGGCCTGCTTGCTGCCCTGATCAGGGCCTTGTTTCCATCCCTCACTGTCTCTGAGCTCACCCTCTCCCATCTAACTGCTAGAGGCTACATGAGCCACTGCTATTTGTACAGCGTCTCCCCCGTGCCTTTCCCACAGGGATGGCAGAGTGTGACTCCACCGATCAATCCGGCTCTCTCAATTCCGGGTGCTCCTCAACCTCTCCACCTCCACCTCCCCTCCGCCCCCCCCCCACCCGCCTTTAGCTTTAGCTTTAGCTTTAGCTTTAGCTCGGCCACCAGGCTGAGCAGACCATCCACTTGCTCACAGCGCGCACAGGTGCTATCCCTGCTGCCCTCCTGGAGCAGCGACAGGCTCAGGCACGACCGGAACCACTGCACGGACATCCGCGCTTTCTGTTTGTGTCGCCGCGTTCCTTTTCGCAGCAGCTCACAGGCGTGCGAGACCAAGGCAGCCCCTAGGCGCTACTCAAGCGCCGGCACTCCTCTCTCCGCCCACACGCGTCAGAGCCGCCACGCTGCGGGACGGGGGAGGGCTGGGAGCTCTGCCATGGTCTCCCTCGGCTTCTTAGTGCTCCCTCGTCTTGTTTTTTTGGGTTTTTTTGCCGCGATTCGGACCCTTGAAGAACACTCCGTTAGAATAACGCTCCACCACGAAGCTCATCTCCTCGAGCTCTGCCCGAAAATGGCGGCTGCCACCGGCACTACTCGCTCCGCCCACCCGCCTCAGAGCCACCACCTCGTTCGAGCCCTTCCTGAGCTAGAAGGAGCCCTTCTGATGCACAGCTTCTCGTAGAATCAGAGACTGTTTTGAGTTGGAAGGGACCTTAAGGGACCATCTTGTTCTCCCCGTCCCTGCTCTAGACCAGGTTGCTCACAGCCCCATTCAGCCTGAATGGGGCCTTGAATGCTCCGGGGAGGGGGCATCCACAGCCTTGCTGGGCAACCTGTTCCAGTGCCTCACTCCCCTCACAGGAAAGCATTTCTTCCTAACCTCTAGTCTAAATCCACCCTCTTCCAGTTTAAAACCATTTCCCCTCATCCTGTTGCTACGTGCCCTGATAAAAAGTCCCTCCCCAGCTTTCCTGTAGGTCCCCTTCAGGGACCTACTGAAGGCTGCTCTAAGGTCGCCCCAGGGCCTTCTCCAGGCCAAAGAGCCCCAGCCCTCCCAGCCTGTCCTCGTAGTGGAGGTGCTCCAGCCCTCCGGTCATCTCTCTGATCCTCCTGTTGTGACCTTTCAAGCTAAATATTTCCTGTACTTGGGTGATTATCGCGACGCAGAAAGAAAAGAGTTTAGAATTAAAAAGAATCATCAGATACACAGAAGAAACACTACTGTAACGGTATTTTGCTTTCTCGAAGGCATGAAATTTGTGCCAAAACCAGTACAATGTGAAACGGCCGTTAATAAAATATCTAAAAGAACAGTAACAGTGGTATAGGACAACACTGACAAGATAGACTGTTCTTGTAATACTTCAGAACTTGTAGAAGTAAAATGAAAACAAACCAACCAACCAACAAACAAACAAAAAACCCACCAAAGAACCCCTCTCTTTGCTCCCAGTCATTCTTTCCGTAGCAGCAGGGATGCTGTTTCTACGTGGTAAAGAGAACCCCCTCGTTACAGAATACTTGCTTCATGGAAACCTCCTAAAACTAAAGGGGATAGAAGTTCATGGTAAAATTGAAGAAACTTGTTTTTCTGTCTTAGCAAACAGGGAATTACAGCAATTCTTGCCTACTAAAACCTACTACTAGCAAGACGTGGTGTTTTTTTTTTCATCAAGGCTTCAGAAGATCAAAGTTGAAACAATACGCAACAAGTCACAGAGTCATTTTTTCACAATTTTCAACTGTTTTTTTCCCCAAGATTTACTGATGCATGTCAGCCACCTACATAATATGATTTATCAATGGCTTTTTTTGTTGCTGCATCTGAAGAAACTGGTTAAAATAGATCCCAGATCCAGATGATACCAGAATTCCTAAGTTGCAGACGCTGTCTCTGCTCACTCATCAAGGTCTAGGGAGAGTTGTCATTCTAGCATCACATCCTATCTGTAGTGCAGGTGGTCATTAGAATGCCCTTGGTGACAGTTTGCTAATGTCACCAGAAGGCATAGTTTAGTCCAGCCTTGGAAGATGATTTATGGCCTACTCTAATTATGTCAACCAGTGGTTATTTAGCCTCATCTCTATTAGATCTGGGAGCAATTTGTGCTTCCCCAATACGCTGGGTATTAGACACTGGTTTAAAGGGTACTACCAAAAGCAGTGTCTTTTGCACAAGTAAGCAGTGTCTTTTGAGGCCACACCTCAAGCACAGTGTTCTCTCTGGTCATTCTGGCTGCTTTGGGTTACCTGGCAAAACAGCTGCTGATGAAGAGACAAGCGTGAGTTGCTTCTCCGCTAGTCTTTGCTAGATGGCTGCTCCGTGCAGGGAAGCGCTTACAAGGAGAGCATCCCAGAGCACAGTGAGCTGTGGGCAGCCCTCTGCTGGGATTTCTGTTGAGGAATTTCTTTGACTCAGACTGTCTCTTCAGTCTGAGTCAAAGAGTCTCTGAAGAGACTTGACACTGGGACTCATTTCTAAGACCCCTTTCTTTTTATTCCAGAGGAGCCATGCTAGGTGAAACTGGCATTGACATGAGAAACGAAGACCTGCTTCCGCTACTGTCAACGGCACAGAACGTTGCAAGAATTACCATAGAAATTGAAGATCCTTCTGGGAATCGAAACCCAGGTCTGAAGGGTGTTCTCTCTTCCGCTTTCTCCCGGCTCGCTGCCTTACTCTGCCAGTCCCCACAGCCATCCTCTCGGCCTGACTTTTGCAGGCTGTCAGAAATCACTGATGACTCCTGCTCAGCTACAAGCGAAAGGACACCAAAGTCAGGAGAAGAGAGAAGCATGTGCTGCTGTGGAAGAGCGGTGGAACTGGATGAACCAGAGAAGCCCTACTGGACCAAGAATGTCAAGATCAGCACCGCTGGGGAGCTGTGGACCGCTGAAGAGAACAAGCGGCGCCCATGAGAAAAATATATCACATAAACTTGAAAGAGAGTGAGAGTCCTAACTGTGCTGCAAGCTCGGCAATGCAGAGCACTAGGGAACGTCCTTACATCCCCCCATCACTTTGTCTCTCCCTCCCAGAAGCCATGTGGGAAGGACTGGAGTGTTTGGGGAACTCTACTTCTCCTATGTTCCCCTATGATGACAGCTCTTCTTTTTCTCGTGACGGATGCTGTAGCAATATGGGGAGCAGTCTGACTTGCCCCTGGCAATCTCTTCTGCATTGATGGACCTTCACCGACACCCACATCCCCCTATCCCTCCAGCTCCAGGGCCTCATACCTGTTATGTAAGGGCACCTGGGAGGGTGGGACAGGCTGAGAGGCGGCCTGCTTGCTGCCCTGATCAGGGCCTTGTTTCCATCCCTCACTGTCTCTGAGCTCACCCTCTCCCATCTAACTGCTAGAGGCTACATGAGCCACTGCTATTTGTACAGCGTCTCCCCCGTGCCTTTCCCACAGGGATGGCAGAGTGTGACTCCACCGATCAATCCGGCTCTCTCAATTCCGGGTGCTCCCCAACCTCTCCACCTCCACCTCCCCTCCCCCCCACCCCCCTCCCCCGCCTTTAGCTTTAGCTTTAGCTTTAGCTCGGCCACCAGGCTGAGCAGACCATCCACTTGCTCACAGCGCGCACAGGTGCTATCCCTGCTGCCCTCCTGGAGCAGCGACAGGCTCAGGCACGACCGGAACCACTGCACGGACATCCGCGCTTTCTGTTTGTGTCGCCGCGTTCCTTTTCGCAGCAGCTCACAGGCGTGCGAGACCAAGGCAGCCCCTAGGCGCTACTCAAGCGCCGGCACTCCTCTCTCCGCCCACACGCGTCAGAGCCGCCACGCTGCGGGACGGGGGAGGGCTGGGAGCTCTGCCATGGTCTCCCTCGGCTTCTTAGTGCTCCCTCGTCTTGTTTTTTTGGGTTTTTTTGCCGCGATTCGGACCCTTGAAGAACACTCCGTTAGAATAACGCTCCACCACGAAGCTCATCTCCTCGAGCTCTGCCCGAAAATGGCGGCTGCCACCGGCACTACTCGCTCCGCCCACCCGCCTCAGAGCCACCACCTCGTTCGAGCCCTTCCTGAGCTAGAAGGAGCCCTTCTGATGCACAGCTTCTCGTAGAATCAGAGACTGTTTTGAGTTGGAAGGGACCTTAAGGGACCATCTTGTTCTCCCCGTCCCTGCTCTAGACCAGGTTGCTCACAGCCCCATTCAGCCTGGCCTTGAATGCTCCGGGGAGGGGGCATCTACAGCCTTGCTGGGCAACCTGTTCCAGTGCCTCACTCCCCTCACAGGAAAGAATTCCTTCCTAACCTCTAGTCTAAATCCACCCTCTTCCAGTTTAAAACCATTTCCCCTCATCCTGTTGCTACGTGCCCTGATAAAAAGTCCCTCCCCAGCTTTCCTGTAGGTCCCCTTCAGGGACCTACTGAAGGCTGCTCTAAGGTCGCCCCAGGGCCTTCTCCAGGCCAAAGAGCCCCAGCCCTCCCAGCCTGTCCTCGTAGTGGAGGTGCTCCAGCCCTCCGGTCATCTCTCTGATCCTCCTGTTGTGACCTTTCAAGCTAAATATTTCCTGTACTTGGGTGATTATCGCGACGCAGAAAGAAAAGAGTTTAGAATTAAAAAGAATCATCAGATACACAGAAGAAACACTACTGTAACGGTATTTTGCTTTCTCGAAGGCATGAAATTTGTGCCAAAACCAGTACAATGTGAAACGGCCGTTAATAAAATATCTAAAAGAACAGTAACAGTGGTATAGGACAACACTGACAAGATAGACTGTTCTTGTAATACTTCAGAACTTGTAGAAGTAAAATGAAAACAAACCAACCAACAAACAAACAAACAAAAAACCCACCAAAGAACCCCTCTCTTTGCTCCCAGTCATTCTTTCCGTAGCAGCAGGGATGCTGTTTCTACGTGGTAAAGAGAACCCCCTCGTTACAGAATACTTGCTTCATGGAAACCTCCTAAAACTAAAGGGGATAGAAGTTCATGGTAAAATTGAAGAAACTTGTTTTTCTGTCTTAGCAAACAGGGAATTACAGCAATTCTTGCCTACTAAAACCTACTACTAGCAAGACGTGGTGTTTTTTTTTTCATCAAGGCTTCAGAAGATCAAAGTTGAAACAATACGCAACAAGTCACAGAGTCATTTTTTCACAATTTTCAACTGTTTTTTTCCCCAAGATTTACTGATGCATGTCAGCCACCTACATAATATGATTTATCAATGGCTTTTTTTGTTGCTGCATCTGAAGAAACTGGTTAAAATAGATCCCAGATCCAGATGATACCAGAATTCCTAAGTTGCAGACGCTGTCTCTGCTCACTCATCAAGGTCTAGGGAGAGTTGTCATTCTAGCATCACATCCTATCTGTAGTGCAGGTGGTCATTAGAATGCCCTTGGTGACAGTTTGCTAATGTCACCAGAAGGCATAGTTTAGTCCAGCCTTGGAAGATGATTTATGGCCTACTCTAATTATGTCAACCAGTGGTTATTTAGCCTCATCTCTATTAGATCTGGGAGCAATTTGTGCTTCCCCAATACGCTGGGTATTAGACACTGGTTTAAAGGGTACTACCAAAAGCAGTGTCTTTTGCACAAGTAAGCAGTGTCTTTTGAGGCCACACCTCAAGCACAGTGTTCTCTCTGGTCATTCTGGCTGCTTTGGGTTACCTGGCAAAACAGCTGCTGATGAAGAGACAAGCGTGAGTTGCTTCTCCGCTAGTCTTTGCTAGATGGCTGCTCCGTGCAGGGAAGCGCTTGCAAGGAGAGCATCCCAGAGCACAGTGAGCTGTGGGCAGCCCTCTGCTGGGATTTCTGTTGAGGAATTTCTTTGACTCAGACTGTCTCTTCAGTCTGAGTCAAAGAGTCTCTGAAGAGACTTGACACTGGGACTCATTTCTAAGACCCCTTTCTTTTTATTCCAGAGGAGCCATGCTAGGTGAAACTGGCATTGACATGAGAAACGAAGACCTGCTTCCGCTACTGTCAACGGCACAGAACGTTGCAAGAATTACCATAGAAATTGAAGATCCTTCTGGGAATCGAAACCCAGGTCTGAAGGGTGTTCTCTCTTCCGCTTTCTCCCGGCTCGCTGCCTTACTCTGCCAGTCCCCACAGCCATCCTCTCGGCCTGACTTTTGCAGGCTGTCAGAAATCACTGATGACTCCTGCTCAGCTACAAGCGAAAGGACACCAAAGTCAGGAGAAGAGAGAAGCATGTGCTGCTGTGGAAGAGCGGTGGAACTGGATGAACCAGAGAAGCCCTACTGGACCAAGAATGTCAAGATCAGCACCGCTGGGGAGCTGTGGACCGCTGAAGAGAACAAGCGGCGCCCATGAGAAAAATACATCACATAAACTTGAAAGAGAGTTAGAGTCCTAACTGTGCTGCAAGCTCGGCAATGCAGAGCACTAGGGAACGTCCTTACATCCCCCCATCACTTTGTCTCTCCCTCCCAGAAGCCATGTGGGAAGGACTGGAGTGTTTGGGGAACTCTACTTCTCCTATGTTCCCCTATGATGACAGCTCTTCTTTTTCTCGTGACGGATGCTGTAGCAATATGGGGAGCAGTCTGACTTGCCCCTGGCAATCTCTTCTGCATTGATGGACCTTCACCGACACCCACATCCCCCTATCCCTCCAGCTCCAGGGCCTCATACCTGTTATGTAAGGGCACCTGGGAGGGTGGGACAGGCTGAGAGGCGGCCTGCTTGCTGCCCTGATCAGGGCCTTGTTTCCATCCCTCACTGTCTCTGAGCTCACCCTCTCCCATCTAACTGCTAGAGGCTACATGAGCCACTGCTATTTGTACAGCGTCTCCCCCGTGCCTTTCCCACAGGGATGGCAGAGTGTGACTCCACCGATCAATCCGGCTCTCTCAATTCCGGGTGCTCCTCAACCTCTCCACCTCCGCCCCCCCTTCCCCCCCCCCCCCCCCTTCCCCTTTAGCTTTTGCTAGGAACAATGAGGGAAAGGAAAAGACAGTGTGTATGCAGTGCTGGGAGCAGCACTAGGGATGGCCCAGAAGGAGAGGCACCTGATTAAACAAACAAAGATGAAATGTTTAAATCCTTGCAAGAACAATAACAAAAAAATCCCTGCAGAGCCGTCCGACTGATGAGCATAATACCACTCAGTGACTCCACTGCTCTGTCTGTGTCTGCTCTGCCTGATGCGCTGGACTGACAGACTATTTTACAGTCTGAATTAGAGGAAGGAGGATAAGGTTCTCCTGACTGGACAGACTGGGATTCTGTCCCATATAGTGAAGCGGGATTTACAAGTTCAGCCATGGTCATTTACTCAGCAGGCTGCTTATTGGGCAGGGATTTCGGATCCCTTGGAAAGCAGGATCTTGTACATACTGAGGCTCTGACTAGGAAGTGTTTGACCCAGGGTTTGCAGAAGGCTGCTCGTCTTCCATTAATGCATGCTAGGTGTGTAGTCCCTCAACAGCCTTCCCAGATGCTAGTAATTGCTAACCTCAGGAGAATGACTCACTGGATTTGGGGCCTGTCTGATTCCTTGAAGCTGTATGTAGCACAGCTACAAAACCATTTGTGGGACACAGTAGCACAAGGAAAGAGATGGGCACGAGGAGGAGGACCCATGACATGGGGAGAGGAAGCCTAAGAGGTAATAAATAATGCAAAGAGGATGGGAGTCATGGGGGGAACTACAAAATCAAAAACAACTGTCCGTAGTGTGGAACAGCAGTAAGAGAGACCTCCTCACAAGAACCTCAGGGGCAAAGAGAAACCTACTGTGGGCTGAAGGAATGGAAACAGGAGGAGTTTGTACTCTTCCTCTGTGGATGTATAATCTTGTCTCAGCTGGGAATGTGAATGGTCAACCCAGCCTGGCATGAGAACTCATCACTGGTTTTATCCAAATCTGGACTCAAACAAACCAGTGTCTTTGTGCAGACTTCCTCGTGTCCACATCAGCAGGTCTTAAACTCACCGTCATTTGATTAAATTTCTCATGAATTTTACATCTGAAACTAGAAGCACTGAGCCAGAAGTGTATTCAGTATACACCTGGGAATGAAAAGTGTTTGTGGGAGGCTGACTTACTCCCGCTCCAGAACTACACGGGGACGATCTGGTCCAAATCCTCTCCAGCAGCCTACCATTTTCCCGTCAGTACAACCTGGAAAGACATGTGGAATGCTATCTACTGGAATCTGTAACAGTAGAAAACACTGCAATAAAATTAAAAATACACCTTTGACTTAGAAAGCCACACTACATAAAACAGCACGCATTAATACTGTAGCCCAACTCAGTCTGCATTTTAAACACAGAAGTCATGCTTAGGATGTGTTATTCTGTACAGGAAACATAGCTGTATCTGTCAGGAGATAGGATCAATGGGATTTCTGTTGTTTTCCATCCTGATACAGTTCAGTCTGTGGTGAGGCTTGAGATTCCTTCAATGTGTACAGCTGAGTATGAAGACAATATTGCACATCCAAACCACCTTTTCAGGACTCTGTTTGGAAGTTACTCCTTAATAAGGTGCTCAAGAAGTTCTTCAGAACTCAGAAAGGTCAAGCAGATTTTTCTTGCGTCATCAGAGGTGCTTTGTGAGGTCACAGTGGGCCCCGTGAGGACATTCAGGAACCCCATATACGTCATGCCAGGAGGTGCCACTTGGGCCTCAAGCCTGCATGGAGGGTGCTTGCTGGTTGTGGACAAGAGGTAGCATGGGGCAACTACGGGAGACAGCTGCTCCCAGCTGTTGCTTTTTGTTCTTCCTTCTCCTCTTCCTGGTGGCTCCGTGTCATGGGCAACCCCAGGATGTCGCGTGGGGAGCACTGAGTCCAGGTAGGCTGGGCACTGAGGGAAGCACTGGGGAAGCAAACTCTTGAAGCTGCCTGGAAAGCAGCCTTGGGTGGTGGGTCCACTGGGGAAACAAGGAGGCTCTTACATCAGCTCTGTGTCCTAAGAGGTGATGGCTCTCCAACCTCCCCAGACATCCCACCTTGGAGCACACAGGGACATCCTAGAGGGGAGAGCTCCTCTGATTCCAACTCCGGGCACTGCAGCCTTCTACTGTTCTGCTGCAGCGCTTCCCTGACAAACACCCAGCCTCCCAACCATGTCCTCAGCCCAGGGTCCCCAGCAGCAGATGGGGTGGTGCTGGGTCAGCTGTTCACTGACCGATGGGCTCTGCACCATGAGCAGTACAAAGGCCTTCTTCTGTTCTCAGCTGCTCGCCATGTGAATTTTGCTGCTTTGGGGAATGTCACAGGCTCCCCAGTAAGCAAGTGCAGTCCGTCTGTCCAGCATGTCCTTGAGCCCTGGTGCCTGTTGTTGTCCTGGGATAGCATCTGGGGAGCTGCCAGGTCCCAGCCCACAGCTCAAGCAGGCTTCTCTGAAGGTCCGAGCAGATGAGCTTGGCAGCGGAGACTCAGAACGAAGGACCATTCTTAGAGGGTCCAAATTGCAGCAACAAAAAAAGAAAAAAAACTGAAGGAGAGCGAGGCAGCCCCACCCCACCCCCAGCAGTGCGGCGGCTCTGACGCGTGTGGGTGGAGCGAGGTGTGTGGGCATCACCCCCTCCTCGTGCAAATAAAGGCAGTGCCCAGCAAGCAGAGAGAGTCAGGGGGCAGTTCAAGCAGGCAAGGCAAGGCAAGGCAAGGCAAGGCAAGGCAAGGCAAGGCAAGGCAAGGCAAGGCAAGGCAAGGCAAAGGCAAAGGCAAAGGCACCTTGCTATATACAAGGGGGCTTAACGCGTCACACGTAACAGGTCGTTGCTCTCTCAACAAACCCGATGCAATCGTGGTCTCCGCATGGCAGTGAGCTGTTGCTAAAAGGAAGGTGGCAGCTCAGACTGCAAGCATGAATGTCCTTGCTGCGGCTCAGGACTCAGGCTGCAAAGAATGCCTGGCCCTGGCCCTGCTGCAGGAGGGCAGCAGGGATACCATCTGTGGGCTGTGTGAGCAGGTGGATGATCTGCTCAGCCTGGTGGTAGAGCTAAAGGAGGAAGTAGAAAGGCTGGGGAGCATCCAGGATTGTGAGAGGGAGATTGATGGAATCACTCTGCCATCCCTACAAGAAGGGTGCGGGGGAGATGCTCTTCAGGCTGCAGGGGATCATCTACCCTCTCTCAGTCAGGTGGGAAGGGGTGACCTCAGAGAGAGTGAAGGACGGAAACAAGGCCCTGATCAGGGCAGCAAGCAGACCACTTCTCAGCCTGTCCCACCCTCTCAGGTGCCCTTACATAACAGGTATGAGGCTCTGGAGCTGGAGGGAGAGGGGGGTGTGGATGTAGGTGAAGGTGAAGGTCCATCAGCGCAGAAGAGATTGCCAGGGGCAAGTCAGACTGCTCCCCATATTGTTACAGCATCAGTCAGGAGAAAAAGAAGAGCTCCCTTCAGAAGGGGACTCCCTTCTGAGGGGAACCGAGCACCCGAAATGCCACTTGGATCCATCCCAGAGGGAGGTATGTTGCCTGCCTGGAGCCCGTCTGAGAAACGGTGCTAGGAACATCTCTTCTTAACTAGTTTTCCACATAGGAAATGAAGAGGTAGGCAGAGGTTTTCCTGCAGGTATGTTACGTACTCAGTAACCGATTCCAAGCAGGAACTCCCTATTTTCTTGGTACAAAGACCTCGCACAACTCCCTTATCTACTTGGTACAGAGACATAGCTCTCCCCGTTACCTCAGCAGTCTGCAGGACTATCCATCAACAAACACTAGCAAGTTTAATAATATTGTTACAACTGGTAGCAGTCCCTGCTTTTCTTCTGATGGTTTGTGGCCAACGCTACAACTCTCATCGTATCAATTTATTGCATCTCCATCAACAGTCAGAGTAGGAATCGCAGCAGTGTATCATTACACACGCTGTTGTACATACAGCAACAACAAGAAGCAATTATCAAGAACAGTCTGTAGGTGAATATACCCCAGTCACTGCACTGTTGTCCCGAATCTGCGTTGCTGGGAATGTCTCCCAGAGTGCGCAGGACAACTGGCCCCGATTGAGGGCATTAGTCTACTTGCAAACATACCTTCATTCCCCTCACATAACCAAAACTTCCCGCCAGGGGCTCTGAAACCAGCTACTGGTTGGCTCCTGTAACAGAGCAATCAAGACAACAGAACCAAAGATGTCTATAAGTGCCCTTTCTCACACTTTTTTTTGTGTCTTGCTTGGGTAGGCCCTGTGTGGAATTGCAAAGTGAGGGCATAGAATGATTCCGTTTTGTTCTCCGTGTGGATCTGTGACAGATTTACCCCAAGGCATCCACTGTTTCTTTAGTTCTTTCCCCGTATGATTACAAGCAGTGGGAACTCTTGTGCATTTTTAGTGCTGGATTCATTTTTGTTGTCTATGTCTACACATGCCAGACTGCCATTGTTGCCAATTCCACCAATTTCCATCTAGTTTATCAATGCTCCTGCTAGCAGATAGCCTGCTTGCGTGCTCCTTGGTAGTTGGCTACATATCCAGCAATCAAAGGAATTAGCGACATGAGCTAGTTTCCTTAGTATTTGGAATTCTACATTACTTTTCTATTGTTGACAGCCTACAAAGCAAACGCCTACCAGCAAAGTTACTTTATACGTGATGTGTGCTTAATTATCATAACTTTCAACAGTGAGGTGGTCTGCTCAGCTTTCTGTGTCAAAGGTACTTTCTTAATCCGAGAATGATAAATCCAGGGTCCTTCTCCTTCTAAGTTTGCTGCAATGCAGGGGCTCGATAGAACTTGCATGGGTCCTTTCCACCTCACAGAATCACAGAATCAGAGGGGTTGCAAGGGACCTCAAGAGGTCACTGAGTCCAAACTCCCTGCTGAAGGAGGTACCCTACAATAGGTGGCACGGGTAGGCATCCAGACAGGTCTTGAATATCTCCGTAGAAGGAAAATCTGCAACTTGCAGTGGTTCAGAAGTCCAGGATTTGACATATGCTCAGTTCCCTGGTTGGAATGGATACACTGGGGAATCTGGACTCAGAGATTTATTTAAGACCACCTGTTTGTTTGTCTCTTGCAAGGCCTTCTTGAGAGCAGTTGTATCATTTTCCCATCTGTATTCGCATCTCTCCTCATAACCTCGGAGTCGGATACAGTTTGTCCATGTGTGTTGGCAGAGAAAGGAAGCGAGCCCACGGCAGCACAGCAATTGGTGGAAGACACAGTCCCCACTCATCACCACGAACCTGGGCTGTGAGGCTTCCCTGCCTCATCTGAGGTGCTCTGTGAGGTCAAAGCAGGTGTGCCCCGTCACATCACTCAGGGGCCCCATAGTATTTCATGTCGTACCCAAGAGACACCACTTGGTGCTCATGGCTTCCAGAGCGCAAGGAGGGTGCTTGCAGGCTGTCAGTGAGGGGTCCCATGGAGCAACCCTGGGGGTCTGCCACCAGCAGTGGCTGCTTGCTCTTTCTTCTCTTTCTGGTGGCCTGTTGCCATGGACAGTGACAGGCTGTCCCCTGTGGACCAGTGAATCTTGGTATGTTGGGCTCCGCTGGAGGCACCGGCAACAAACCCTTCAGGCTTCCTGGAAAGCAGCCTTGCATGGTGGGTCCACTGGGGAAACAACCAGGCTCTGATACAAACTCTGCTCCCCTGTGCCCCAAGTAGGGGCTGGGATGGTGTCAGCAGGGCTGTTTGCTGGCTAGCGGGTTCTGCACCATGAGCAATGGAAGCGCACTCTTTGGTCTCCATGCGCTCCCCATGTGGTTGATGTATGTTTTGAGGATGTCGCAGGCTCCCCAGTAAGCAAGCGCAGTCTGTCTGTCCTGCAGACAGGCTTAGTGCTGTAGGCTGTTTCCTCGAGGCAGCATCCTGCACCTGAAGCAGGCTGGTGCACACATTGAAAGAATCTGCACCCACGTGTGGCTTCTGCCTGTGGATCACACAATCCATCTCCGGGCACTGCGGATCCCTTATGAAGAAGCATATGGCAACAGGTCTTGACGGCTTCTCTGCTTTGTTCTCCATTCCAGATGATCGTGCTGGCGACATGTATGCAGCATACCCCATGGAAGCTGATCTGGAACGTGGCGAGGATCCCAGAGGTATGTTTTTCCTTGGAGACGTGGCTGATTCCCAGCCATGGCTCACCCAGGCCTCTGCTCTGGACCTGTCAGAATCTGGACCTACGTGTGGATCTCACAACGCTACGTGATCCCCTGCCAGGCTCTGCAGTCACCTTAACCTAGAAGCCTGGCACAGTATGGATAGGAAATCTCTCTTCTATTTACAGATCTGCCTGTAGGCCGCATATCTGGGCTGCACCATTTTCATCGGCCTCAAGCCTACCGCGGGGGTGAGTGGTCCATCTTTGCTAATTTTTGCAGTGTCAGCACGTACTTTCAGCCTTGTCTTCCTGTGGAACACACCTTACAATGTTCGTTGCTGGTGCTGGGATGTGGAGAAGAGCGCAGTAGCAACCAGGAGAGCACAGAGATGTGCCCTGGGATACTTTGCCCCGCACAACTGCATTTGACAGCAGCCCCAGCCGTGTGTCTCTTGAAGTGCTGGCGGCAAAGGCAGCAGCATCTGGGGCAGAGTTTAGAGCCTTTTTCCCAGCCAAGCTGAAGATGGTTTGTTTTGTGCCAAAATGGTGCCTCTTCTGGCACCTGGTACCCGTTTGCCACATACTTGTGAGTGGAAGAGGGAGACGAGCGTCTGTCAGTAGAGTGTTTGCTGCCATTCAAGGCTGAACAGGCGAACTGCAATGTATGTCAGGAACTGTTAACTTCTGCCTTTGGTGGCAGATGTGGCCTCAGGTACTGGCTCTGCAGCTTCTCAGTGGGTTCCTTATTCTGAGCCTTGGAGGAATCGCATGGGTAAGTGGTGTGTCTAGGTTTCCTCTGAGAGATGCCAGGTGCATCTAGAAGGCCAGGCTGACCCACGTGCAAGTGTTGATGATGAAGAGGGTTATCACCTTCTGTAATGCAAATGTTCCTCCTCTGTGTTTGCTTACAGCTGTTGCACCTAGGATTCCTTCTTCCCGTTCTCAGATGGATCTTGGTTTTGAGCCTGAAGAGTATCCCAGAGGTATGTTGTCTTTGTTTACAAGAAGGCATAAAGAGTTCTGTGCAAAGGGTGTTTACTGCCATTCAGTGCTGAGGAGGTGCATTCAAACATGCAGCAGGAGCTGTTCTGCCCGTAGTGGCAGAGCTGGCCATAGAGGATGGCTGTCAGCTTACCTTGCAGAATCCTGCTTGGAGTCCTTGGAAGTACAGCATGTGCAATGCATGCCTGTTCATTCCCTGAGACACAGCTGGAGGCAGTGATTTCTCAGCCTCTCCCTTGCAAGTGGGCTCTTGCTCAGGAGGACTGTAAGAGATCATCCTCCTCCTCTGCTACTAAGACGCGAGAATCAGGGGCAGTAATGGAGTGAATACTATCATCACTTGCACTTCTCCAAGACACTGGGAGACCATCAGTAGTGCAGAACTCATGAGTGTGTTGCACTGTCTTGCTTTCTCCAGGTGCTGGCGGTGTGAGACCTGCAGGGAGCATGGATCAGAAACAGGGAGAAAATCACCTTGCAGTTGGGGTGCTTGCCATCCTGCTCTCTCTGGTCATTCTGGCTGCTTTGGGTTACCTGGCAAAACAGCTGCTGATGAAGAGACAAGCGTGAGTTGCTTCTCCGCTAGTCTTTGCTAGATGGCTGCTCCGTGCAGGGAAGCGCTTGCAAGGAGAGCATCCCAGAGCACAGTGAGCTGTGGGCAGCCCTCTGCTGGGATTTCTGTTGAGGAATTTCTTTACCTCTTCAGTCATACAAATCGGGACTCATCTCTAAAACCCCTTTCTTTTTATTCCAGAGGAGCAATGCTAGGTGAAACTGGCATTGACATGAGAAACAAAGACCTGCCACCGCTAGAAAAAGGACAAAACGTTGCAAGAATTACCATAGGAATTGAAGATCTTACTGGGAAGTCAAACCCAAATCTGGAGGGTGTTCTCTATTCCACTTTCTCAGGGCTCGCTGCCTTACTCTGCCAGTCCTCACAGCCATCCTCTCAGCCTGTCTTTTGCAGGCTGTCAGAAATCACTGATGACTCCTGCTCGGATACAAGCAAAAAGACACCAAAGTCAGGAGAAGAGAGAAGTACGTGCTGCTGTGGAAGAGCGGTGGAACTGGGTGAACCAGAGAAGCCCTAGCGGACCAAGAATGTCAAGATCAGCACCGCTGGGGAGCTGTGGACCGCTGAAGAGAACATGCAGTGTCCCTGAGAAAAATACATCAGATAATCTTGAAAGAGAGTCTCGGCAATGCAGAGCAATAGGGAACGTCCTTACATCCCTCCATCACTTTGTCTCTCCCTCCCAGAAGCGATGTGGGAAGGACTGGAGTGTTTGGGGAACTGTAGTTCTCCCTTAGAAGCTTTCCCAATTCCATCAGTTCATTGCATGATGTCCACACTTATGGACGACCATGACAGCGTTCACCACCTATTCCGTATCATGACATCATGCCCAAGTTGTACAACACAGATACATGTATCTATACGGTCAATAAACTATACTTAACATTATATACATATATGTGTATATATGCGCACATACACCTAAAACTACTGACTGTTCTCTCCCGTCATCGAGTCTCCTTCAGGTACACACTGAATGTCCCTGTTTCTTCTTTTGCGTTTCCCACCAAGTCCCTGAGCAAAATCAGTCCCACAGGTGGGCTTGCTTTTGCCCGAGGCCAGGATAACCCAAACCATTTTCCCTTGTAAATTCTTCTTATGTACTGCAGGGACTCCATCCCCTCGTACAGTACATAAGGGACTGGATTGAGCAGGGCCATCTCGACTGGCAGATCCCAGAGTGTTGACTAAGGAGGTGGCTTGTGATAAATGTTTATCACACATAACGTTGCAGTAGTGTCCACGGTCAAGCCCACCCCTCTATCCTGAGCCCATCCCTACGTTACACACCTTCTTTGATGGCCTCTGGTGTCACGAGGCCACTGAGCTAGAAATAGCTTTCTGTTATGTTGCTGGTGCAGATCTACGAGAGCACGAGACAGTCGACACATCTGTGGACAGTTTCACATTTGAAAGCATTTCTTTGGCGCTGTTTGCTTTCAAACGGGAAGGCCCAGGAGTGTTTCCTGGCTGAAGACTGGCTGGTGCACCACTACCTAAGATCAGCACTCCCTGACACCAAGGCAGTGCTGGATCAAGGAGTGGCTAACTGCTTTGCTTTGCTGTTGCTAGGAAAATTTCTGCTCCAAGAAGCTTGCTTGATCGTCTTTATCCCACAAAGAGACAGAGGAGAGGCCTCACCTTTCTTTATTCCGATGATGGGAGAGTCCACTGGGGCATAATGAAATGCTTTACACTGCTTCTGGGTGGAATCTTAGGTGAAGCTGCCACTGACATGAGAAGCAAAGGCCCTGCTCCGCTAGAAGAATAGTCAAAATCAAGAATTACCGTAGACATTGAAGATCTTTCATGCAAGCCAGACCCACATCTGAAGGCTATTCCCAATGCCACGTTCTCAGCACACTCAGCCCTGTTTTTTCCATCCTCACAGCCGTTCTCTCTGTCTGACTTCGATAGGCAGAAAAAAATTGCTCGGTGAGCTCTTCTGCTCAGTTGTAAGCAAAGAGACGCCACATGTGGGAAAAGAGAGGAGAAATGTGTGCAGCTGTGGAAGTACAGTGAAGTGGGGTCCACCAGCTACCCACTAGCATACGGGAACCAACCCCACGGCAGCATGGCAAATGTCAGAAGACACTGTCCTCTTTCATCACCGCCAAATGTGCAGAGGAGGTCCACACATAACGTGTTTCCCACATCCATTGCCTAAAGGAACGTGTCTAAGCCAAAGAGAAGGTTGCCCAGGCAGGAGCTGACAGGAATTACTGATCCAGCTTTGGCCTGCTTGGAGTATGTTCCCTCTCAGTCCTTGATTTTCCACGCCATAACTTCCTGGTCTGTGTAGGCAGGGTGCGTCCAAGGAAGTTGCAGAGGCTGCCTTGCAAGCCTCTCTAGAGGCTCCTAAGGAGTGAGATTAGCCAGCCATTGACTTAGGGGGATGGGAGCCTCTGTTGCAGGTGCCCTTTGCTGTGGGAGATTCAGGCACCCCTTTAGCCACTGTTTGGGAGAGACCTTGATAAGCTGTGTCCACAGCCCATCTCTGGCCTGGTTTATCAGCTAGGGAGATTTGTTGCCCGCTGGAACCCCAGCAAGGTCTGCAGCAAGGAAGCACTGTCGGGCCGTGAGCTCAACACAGATGCAAGACTGCCGTGGTCAGAGAGCCTACCGGGGGAGAAGCCTCGCTAGACCTGCTGTTCATAAACTGCAAAGGGCTAGTGGGAGATCACAGATGATAGCAAGAGGTGTGGCAATGATGTCAGACAATTTTTTCAGGTCCCATAGACTTCTAAATACTGAGTTTGTACAAATGGTCCCTATCAGCTCTCCTCTACTGTTGCTAAGAATTGTGTATCCACACGTCCCGTTCTTCTAAAATTTCTGATAAATTGTGCTTTAAGTGAGCATTTCCTGTCATCAAATCTTTTTATCCAAATACAACTTTTCATTTCTACTTTCATTATATTCTCATTATGATTATATACTTCACTTGTTAGAGAGGATTTCTGTACCATTTGACACAAGTACAGTGCAGCTGCAAACAAACAAACAAACAAACAAACAAACGAATACATTTTCCATGTAGAAGTCGCTAAAATATTTTCTGTAGGTGAATGAATCCAGGTTCTGCACCAACGGGACGTGATACCTGAATTCAAACTACCAAAATAGAGGAAATCCTAAATCGTTATGCGAATAGATAGAACAAAAGCAAGTAGTATTCATTATTTGAAGCGCTACTTGTCGCTCTGAGGTGAAATTCGGTGGAAAAAAACCCCACCAAAACACACAAAGCAGCGCCTTCTGCCCTGGGTGCGTGTGACTGATCGTATGGCGTCAGCGACGCCCGCAGAAAGACAGCGCATCACGGACCGATAGCTGTGGAAGATGTGCCACCTGGTGGAAAACCAGCAGCAGCTCAGGGGGCTGGCAGCTCTTCAGAGGCGGCGAGGAAAGGCTTTCGATAGCTTCTGAAAATCGCGTGTTCTGACACCGGAGCAGCCAAAACAAACCTGTGAGGAGGGGAGGAGAGGAGGGAAAAGCACAGTCTCTGATGTGGCCACGTGTAGCCTACGCAGACCTGGCAGCTCACAAAGAGAACACGGTAAAAGCAGCAGTCTTCAGCTTGCAGACCAGACTTGGGCAAGATTTACCTTGAAGTCAGTGGAAGTTCTGCCTGAATGAAAAACAGGACTGGTCCAGCACGAGTTTGGCCTCACCGTGCCCTTGCAGAGCAACGCATTGCATTCGGGAAGGACACGCAAGTTCCAGCGCTAAACCAATGACAAAGCTGATTTTGAAATGGTTTTAATGATAGACAATCTGCATACCAATTGACTCATCCGCGCATACGAATGCTTGGAACAATACCAGAGAAATATGTAGAAAGTCTGTAATGCTCTATGACAATAGCTTCCGAGTATGCTGACCTTTGGTAAATGAAACAAACGGAAAGTACAGTACTCTTACGATGAGGCATTAATGGAAGATTAAGAACGGATACAGCTGCATCACACGAGCGCTTTGTTAGATGCACTATTTTCCTTCTGTGCCTTTTCCATAATTCCAGAAGAAGCACTCTGCAAGGCAGTCAACGAGCATATGCTGTACATGTTTCTATGTTTCCTCAGCTGGGACTGAGGGAGAAGTCAGGATGGCAAGGGGTCCTGCCCACCTCTGCAGGTAGGACACCAGAAAGACATCCCGCATGGCTGCCATGCGCTGAGGTAGGGTACACAGGAGACACGAATACAAAACCTAGGGGAAAAAAAAAAAAACAACAAGTGAATGGAAAGGACAGGAACACTCATGCAACTACTGCGTCACCGGGGCTGTGATGCTGCTTTTAGCAGCTGCAGACAGCAGGGCTCGTGGAGGGGTTTGCTGGCTGTACCACAGCCTTACTATGTGCAAAGCAATCTTGTAATGTACAGCTGACCCCACCCGTTTCAGAAGATTCCAGCTGTTTGAAGCAGTCCTCAAATCCTCACTGGGTGAGTAGTGACTGTGTACGTTTTTGTTCTTACCTCACTGCGTTCCCTTGCTATCCACCCCCAGAGCAGGGAGGCGTGGGATGTATGTTTAAAAAAATAAACTATGTGGTTTTTCCTTTTTTTATATCATGATATTGTATTTCTTGTAAGCGTATTTGTAAGGAATGTGTTCTGTAAAATAGAAGCTGTTAATATGCCCAGAGACTTTCTCTTTTAATGAAATCAGTTTGAACAGTTCAGCTACAGCCCATCTTTTTCTTGACTCGTCCCACTGCCATATACCTAAGATAATTACCACGGAGCCAGAGGAAAGAATTCCTTTTTCTGTTTGTTTCTTTCTTCTGCAGAGGCAGACTGCCTGGTTGGGTCCTGGGTATGGATCTGGAGTATACAATCCGTACTAAGAATAATTAATCCTACTTTTCAGCTCAGTATTTAGTGTTCCTGATTCCATCTCTTGCTCTTGTTTTTAAAAGACTATTAAGGCTCACACTAGCATTTCCATGTCGCTGTACTGAAAGTGGATAAAACACAAGCTTTGAATGCCTCATAGTTCTGCTGTCTTTGTGTACCCCTTCTCCTATCACTGCACACCCCGATAAAGAGCCTCTCTTCACATTTCCTGTGTGCCCCATTTAGGCTGGAAAGCTCTTCTTCTCTAGTCTCCGTAACCCCAGCTGCAGTGTGTGATGAATGGACTTGATGGCTTCTTAAAGCACCTTCCAGAGCAACACATACATTTTTAAAACAACTTTCTTCCAGTCGCTAGTTACTATACTTAATCCAAATTATTTAGTTATATGTTCAGTGCTTATCCTGGTAATTGCTGAGAAGACCAGGTGGTTGCAGCCAGCATAAATTCATCCACAGCTTCTAAGAAGAATTTCAAGTACAAAACAGTTCTCAACTGAGCAAGTAGCAAAAGGTGACAAAATGTACTTTTTCACTGAGTGTTGTAGACTGAGGTGCTTTATCTTTATAACTACCCATCTAAATAATAGCATCAACAACAGTAATAATAATAATAATAATGATAGTCTGTATCTACAGGTTTGTGGCAGACAAATCTTCTAGGAGGCATTGTCAATTCTTAGTTAGATATTGTTACTCTTGAGGTACGTGCTGGGTGAAGTTATATGAGGTAACTGTTTTTGGGCTATCTCCTACTTTTCCAGCGTCTTGGGTTGGTTGGTTGGTTGTTTTTTTTTATTCTTCATTTGCATTACCTGCTTTTCAATTCCAACACCATCTCTGTGCAGATCCATAGCTCTGTACAAGAAAACAAAAATACAAAATCAATAGGCGGTAACTATCTGTCATTTTTATGAAAAATATTAAAAAAAACTACCCGAGCTGTCCCTTCTGATCACTGTTTTCATTCCTGTAGAGATGGTAAAAGTGGAATAGAGTCAGGTCCAATTCCATTTGGCAGGCCACCAGATCATTTAAACTTCATTCATGAATCTGTCAAGCTTTCCGCTTCCTTCCTTCCTCCCCTCCTTCCTTCCCTTCTTCTTTCCCTTCTTTCCTTCCTCCCTATTTCCCTCCTTTCCTCCCGCCTTCCCCCCCTCCCTCTCCAAAGCTACTTTCTCTAACAAGGTTTTTTTTGCACATTAACAGGTCTTTGGTAAGAGGTGTGTAGGGTGCTATCGGAATAATACTGGATAGTCCATCCCACAGAGAGCTTATAGCCTAATAGAAATGACTACTAGAAACAGTAGGAACGTAATTTCTGATCTTGACTCAGTGGTGGGATTAATTTACAAACATCTTGTCACTGAATCCCGTGGAAAATTAAAACTAGAGACTATGTAATTGTATAGAATCAGAACAGAGATTCTGCAAATTGCAAATTTGGGGAGTCAAAAAAAGGTGAAAGGTAGAAGTCATATAAATCTAACATATCTGAGCTTTATCAAGAGGAAACGTAGGATCAGTGGCACCAACAGTGAAGACTGATCCTGGAACACCTTTGGTCTGTGTTTGTAGAAATCCATTATTTTACACGGCAATGTTTTAGAAGAGCATGCAGAAAATCTCAGAACACGCTTTTGCCTTAAAAATGGCAAATAAATCCTGACCACACCTTCCATATGTCTCTCTAGCTGGAATGCATAACTGAGCAAAAAAGAGAAAGTAGTTTTCTGCAACGTAAACTACCTCTGTTCTTTGCAGATGCCTCCATCTGGGCTGTCTTTTGGAAACTGGTATCCCCCTTTTTTTTTTTAAACAGTCTGCCTAACGAAAACTGGACTGCTTTTCTTCCTCTCTTTGAAACCCTCTGAAATACATACATTGCCATACTGGCTCAGCCCCAGTCTTGGTTTATCGCAGTGCTCTGTGCTCACATGCTCCAAAGGAATCGTGGAAGTGCAGCAGATGATGGAATGTCATCCTGTGCACTAAAACAGGATCTAGGATACTCAAACTATTCCTGAGAAGTGTTTGTTTCTCCTATTCTTGAAGAGCTCCAGCAGTAGAAATGCCCCAGTGCAGTGATTTACACCTTTCCAGTACTTTGCCATTGGATTATCAAGTCTATTGGCCTCAAACTCTGGAGCAGAATAATCTGCAGGGGTTCTCTTCCCTCACTTGGGGGATTTTCAAGCCAGCTGGGGATTTCCAAGTAATTCAAGCAGGATGGCAGCCCCGAAGGTCAGTAAATTATAGCTGTTGAATGTCCAGACAAGAAGAGACAGTGAATTGCATAGTTGGAGGTAAATGGAAAAGAGAAGGATGGAAGTGATTGGTTACAATAGGTGGTGAACGGAGACTGCTGTGACTGAAACCAAAGGCTTTGGCTTCCCACGTTTCTTTCTAAGCCACCCCACACTTGTTTCAAGTCCACTGAAGAGAAGCAAACCAAAGCGGTACCAATGTGGATCTGGACATGCTCATGCATTTTGGTAAAAGTGAGTGTGCTACTGTTAGATATAATTTATGCTCCTCCAATTCTTGTAGGAAGAAGGCCCGGAGAAAGCGTCTAATGTCACAGAGAGTAAAAGTTTGTTAAAGTTCAAACATTTTTTTCCATAGACAGCCTTATTAAAGGTAACTTGCATTACCAATTGCTGATTTATTTAACTTTGAAAGTATACTTAGTTATATAAAGAGACCTGCAATTTGGCAGTAGACGCTGCACATAACATAATCACTTGTTTTAAAACACAAATGATGCTGACTACTATCATGTGAACTGTTTTCCAGATGAAAAGAATTAAAGGGATAATATAAATAAAAGAGAGGTCATTAGGCAGCCTGCAGCCCTGAGCGGCCTTCCGATCTCCTTGGAAGAAAGGTGGTGGGCTGATGGACCTGGTTCATCATCACGCACGTTCACATTTTAATTCCCAGCACAAATAGGAGAACACACTGGTTATTATTTACTAACAACCAACAATACAATGGAAAACATTAAGTTTTAAAAAAGATGTACACATTATAGAAGGGAAAGAACATGTTCCTCTCCATCATTCTAGTAAAGGAAGAAAGGTAGAGGCCTGGCTGTGGATTGATCATGTGTGGGTGGAATAGCTGGCAGAGAAATCTGGCTGGGGAGTTAACCCGCTTTGTGGGGTGTTTCAAAGGTAGTCTTGCATAGAGAAAGAAGTTCAGGGAAAGCTGTCAAGAAGGGGCAAGATTCAGCGCACTGTTACACAGTTTTAAGGACCCATAAGCTTGCAGGGGGATACTGGTAGATAAAGCATCTGCTACAGTACCCATCAAAATGCTGCGGTGTGCATTAGGTTAGTGAACAACTCTGACCTAGAGATCATCTCTGTCCTTGTTTTAGGTCTTCTCTTGTACAGGAAGGATGCATTTCATCCAAAGGGAAGCTCTTAGTATTGAATTACCAGACACTACTCGTAAGACAGATAATTATTTTTCCTTCTATTTCCTTTCCTTCCTGCTTCTTTGTTTTGCCTGTGTGGCTCCTTTGAGAAGGGAGGAGATTAGAAAAGAGCTTTCCTTCCAAACTTGCTCACAAGATGAAGAAGTCTAGTATGCTGCTTGTGAACATTTTTACTAAGTATGTTTTGGTCATAATGCAAACAGTCCTCCAAGTCTATGGATGTTGGCTCTCCATTTTTATATGAAAGGGCAACAAAGACTTTGAGACAGGTAAGAAACTATTGGTAGATGTTCAGCTAGTTGGCAAAGAAAGTGTTTTAGCAGAGACAGGTTGTAGCAATCTTGAAAATGAACTCTTACAAATTTCAAACTTGTCTCTGCTGACAGCATCCCATCCGCCACATGGACTTTACTAGGAACATCCACTGAAGTGCAAACATTTCTAGAAACTACGGCATTATCCTTTATAAACTTTACACTTCTTTGCTAGACCTTATTTCTGTCAAATGTGATCCTAATTGTCTGATGTTTAATGCCATCCATCAGACCAATTTTTAATTCCTCACACAGTGTTTCAAGAACTCTGATCCCTAATTTAATTAATGAGTCATTGTTTCCTAGATTATTAACTGCATCCGTTCATTCCATTTTTTTCAACTACAGCAGATTTTTTTTCACCTGTCTCTGAAAATAAGTGGTGCGAATTGGTTGAGATGCTCAAAAGTTTTTGCTTTTAAGCCATTCTGTCCTTCCCTTCTCTATCCTTTGGCAGTGAGCTACATGTGACCCCCTTTAAAACCTGCAAAGCTCTCACCCGGACAGAGCCTGCTGCAAACTATTCTACCTGTAATAATCATCTTTATGTGCTTGGGGAAAACTGGGTGTCATTAGCTCCTCTGATCTTACAGATGTGTAACAGCCTGAAGCAGCTCCACGTAAGCAACGCTAAGCTTGAAGGACAACTAGATTCTGATTAGCCCAGCTATCCTTTGTGAATTACTGCAGTTCTCTTCTTTCAATGCAAAACTTACCTATAGAGAAGCCCATAAAGACTGACCGCAGGGGAATGCCTGCTAATTAGCTCTATGCTCACAGGTGAAGTAAGTTTCTGTAAGAAAGCAGAATCTCCCTAATTTTCCATCTCCCGTGAATCAAATCTTGTTGTGAGTTTCAAAATTACAGTTCTCAAAAACATGCAGCCTTACCTGATTGTAGTGGGTCTCACAATATGCCAGGCCTTTTCTCTCATAATGACGGTGACCCAGGAATGGCTTTTCACATTTGGCACAAACAAAATGCTATGGAGAAAATTACGGATTTCTTTTGGATTACTTGTAAATCATGGCATTTTTTTCGAGAAAGCAAACAAACAATCCCTATACTGAACGTGACCAAAGCCTACTGAGCTAGCTGCGTTTAGGTTTACATTTGTGAAAGACAATGTGTCAGCTGATGTTTACCTCCACGTGCCACTGTTTGCCCATAGCATTCACCACACGTCCTTCAATTGGTCTTCTACATGCTCCACGGGTGGGGACGCCCATTTTGCCATGGCAGGGTAAACAATACAATTCTCCCTTCAGCTCACGAGCATCAGCAGTAAGTTCCTTCCTGTTCCAAAATTCATTAATGGAGAGCATGAATAAAGGAACCGAACAATTGCAACTCCAGAGCTTCTGCAGAGATCATTTAATTTTTGGCACCTGTTTTGGTAACTGTATTTATACTGCAGTAATGTATTTAGCAGCATCAAACATGACAGCTCAATATGATTGTTTCTTTAACAAGATTGATCGACTCCACCGTAAACTGAGAAAAGCCTGCTAGGTAGGATGCATCACACCTCTCTGAAAACAGCGACCGAACTTTCTTCCAACAGGTTAGAAAGCTTTAGCCATGCCCGCCTTACATTCTGGCTCTCTTAGCACCAGTTTCTTTTAGATCTGCATATTGTAACTGACTTAACTACGTAACGTAGATTTATCTATGTTAGATTTAGAACTCATCCCTTCTGCCTGTTGTACGGTACCGGTTTCCACTGTAAAACGGAAATGGGAGAAGCAAATAAAACCAGCATTCTCCTGTTTTCTTTTCTTTTGTGGAACTCAAGTTACCCGCAGTTTGCACAGTTGAAGCGATCAGGGCGATAAGGATCAGTTTTGAAAATGAGAGGTTGTTCGTCAATAACGGCATGGCACTTCTGGCAAACGTCCTTTCCCAGGCCTCTGGCTTTTTCCCTGTTATGGCAAGGACGGCAGAGATGTCTGAAAGAACATAAAAGTACCGGCACCTGTTACTACGGTAAAAAACGTAAATCCAACGTCTAACAGAAACTCATTTCTATCAGTTCTTTTCTGGAGGAGAATAAAGGCTTTGCAACAGTTTCTTTGGTAGGCAAGCCAAGTTCAGAAGAAGCCGTGTTACTTTATTTTCTATCACCACAGAAGGATCGCTTGCTCAATTCCTTTGAATTTCATGCCTTACCCTCAAACTCTTCAAAATTTAGATTGGAAGCTGGATGACAAGACAGGCCCTAATTCTGCAAATAACTACGTGTATCACATGAAAAATATGAAGTCAGTGGCTACTTAGTCTACTTAAAAAAAACCCGTGAAGGATCCCACTGAAGGGAGAGCATTTATTAATGACAAGGGTGATAAAATGGACTCACGTTGGGAACCCGTGTTGGGAAAAGAAAAATCTATTTAAAAATGGCAACACTTCTGCATCTGATTTGTTTCTAAGTGCCTATCACAGCGTATTTCATATTCGCTACTGCACAGCCACGCCATGCATGGACGTGGTTCTCTGCATACACGCTGCAGCCAAGGCCCCTGAGCAGTGCAAACACCACCTAAAATACGTCGGGAGCTCAGCTTCCCAGTGCCGTGAAAGGCTGAATCCTGGCTCTAAACAGAAAATAATGAATGGAGGCCTCACAGCCGCATACCCTCCTCACTTTATGTGTGCAGTATTGCTGCTTTTTAACATCCCTCGATTAACGCATCTTCCAAAGCTAAAGAAAACTTGAAACAACTGGAGAAATACGTCACAGGCAAGCATTTCTGGTGGGAGAAGTGACACTGAAGGAGAAAAAGAGACGGTAAGGCAAGAAAGAAAATCACAAAAGCCATAACATGATTAACAGATCAGGAAAGGCAGACAAGGTGTTGAAGAAAGAGGAAGATGACATTTTGCAGACTTCATCAGATTAGCTGTTCCGATTAAGAGGACACTACATACTGTTTATTTGTGCTCTGCTAGTCTTGTTTAATTGTTATACTAACGTGTAATTAAGTTACGTTTTTACAGGAAGCTAAACTAGAGGATTATAGGCACTGCAAGCTTCTCATCTCAGTAGGCACGCTAAGGTTAAATACGAAATCCAGACATGAACAACTGTGTTAAGCCTCACAAAGTTACATAAGGCTACTTCAACTTAAACTAATCTTCACTTAAGCCTAAAGTTCTTCTACTTCCTAAAAAGCTCTATCATCACCTCCTGGTAAATTCTGTGACACGGGAGCAGTTTCTGTGGAATCTGCCTCTTCGCTGCTAGCAGCTGACTGCACAAATACCGCTGTTGCTTCACTGCTTGACGGAGCATGCAATTCTTCCTTACTTGCAGAGACTAAGTCAGTAACATTAATAAAACGGTAAGCAAATAAGCCAGCAGAGCCTAATACTCAGACCACATTAAGTCTGGACACTGAGAGTAACCACTCCCTCCAAAAGAGCCACATTTCCCCTCTCCCCTACTGCCCTCCCTCCCTCCCTCCCGTGTTATCAATTTCTTCCCTTAATTACAATTGCAGTGCAGAAAAATCATGATATTAAGTTCTCAGGCTCCAACTTTCCTATAATGCTACTAATGTTTCACAACAGCTACCTAACAGGGATTAAGGGAAGTGAACAACTGGGACAAAAAACACAAGAACTGTTGTTGGAAGGCTTCAGACACACTCTGAACACACACACACACACACACACACACAAGCACACACGCACTCAAGTTCAACCTGACAAGAGACTGAAGTACCTCTGAAGCAGTGCGATTCCAAAACAAGCACCACTTCCCTTGGAAAGCACTCTGCAATCACTTCTCTCTTACATACCTGCTAGGAGGAATTCTACTAGCCAAAGCTGTTGCTGCTTTAGGAGGTAAAGCTGTTTCCTTTCTCTCCCTGAGAAGCTTAAGAGCTGAACCTTCATTCCAGTGCCAGAACAGACTTGAGACACAGCCCAGCAAGTCAGGTAGTTTTGAATCTGCTGCATGTTTTATTTCTCACTAAGTGAAAATTGTCTAAGGATAATACTGAAAATTTATTGCCTAAACTTGCGTAAAGACTTGACTCGTACTTTCTTTCTTTCAGTTTTAACTTCTTTCTGAGAGCCTTCTGGACTGGCATCCTCCGCATTACTACTAACGCCACAGGCAGACGTAGAAGGGACCTGCGGAGTTTCTCCTTCAGCCTTCTCCTCAGAAGGTTCAGTTTCCAAAGCAGTAACACATTCCCTCGCATATTCCTGTTTGACTGGGCTGCCTACTGCAAAGAACAAAAGTTAGTGGAAAATTGCTGATAAGACAGCTTCATGCTGGGATCATTCTTGGCACAGACGTTATAAAGTAACCGAATGATACTCAGAACATCTTAAATTTAGAACTCATTACGTAATGATGCTGTTTCAAAAGTCACACATACAGGGCAACTGAGGAACTGAACATTTCTAATACTTTGGTTTTCTGTTCCTAACAAAGAACCTCCAGGCAATAAGTAATAAGTGGCACTTTCAGTTTGGCAAGTGCCACTACACCTACTAGCTTCCTTTGACGCTTACTTCCATTTCTGACAGCTCAATACAATACATGCCACCGTTTTTTAGTAGACAAAAACCTCGCATCCTCAGAAAACAAACCTCATTTATAGATCTACCCAGATTTAGTTACAAAACACGGATATTTGAGGCACAGCCAAAATAACCATAAGCACGTAAGCGAGCATATTCACTCCTCCGCACTTGTGGTAGTAGTCATCTTGTAGTTCTCTGCTACTGCACTGCAGCAACAAAAACAAAGCTCTCAGCCTTCTGAAATCTACCTAGCTTTTCTGGTCAACAGAAATACCACTACTGATTTTGCTTTGTCACTTGTTCCCCATTCCTCTCAACATAAAGTAGCTCGTCCAGTACGAGCAGAATAACCGTGAGAATCCAAGGTTAAAGCTAAAGACGGAAAGTTACTGCAGGAGAATGGAAGCAGAGAAGAAGGACGTATCCTAGTTTGAGGGTCACCTGTATGGACAGCCTTTGTCTGTTTGTTTGTTTAGATCGGCAATTTAGAAGTAAAAGTTGAAGAGAAACACACGCGTTAACTAGTAATAAGAAGCAGTCCATAAGCACATCGCTATCCACGTACTGCCTGTTTCTAAGAATAGAGAGATTGCTTTAGAGTGGCAGCCCACTTGATAACACGCTCCAGGACAGGCGTGCATTCAGCTATGCAGCAGAATTTAAAGCTCAGTTTTCTTTCTACGAGAAATTCTTTGCCAACTTGATGGCGCAACACAGTCCAAGTGGAACCTGAAGCTTCAGACAGGAACCACACTACTACTCGCTTCCCGAGGAACGCTGATTTTCCTGCTTCCACTGCTTCCTTCCAGGAGCGTAAAAGCAACGTGAGTAGTACTCGAGAAAAAGCAGTACCCACAGTTCTAAGTGCCAGTTCAATGTAAACACTGCTTCTAAGTATTCCTTTCCCTGCCTTTCTGTCCCAATTGATTGACTCCCTTTGAATAGAAGTTAATTGCTTCTGTCTCCTCGACAGCAGTCCTAGAAAATCACTTTAGATCTCAGTAGCTCTTCTGAGCCTACATCCAAAGGGGATGTACATACAATAAGGTTCTTGAACAACGTATCTGAATTCTGATGATGGAAAGCTAGAGATGATTTCATATTCTTTACCAGAACCTTACACACACACACACACAAATAAAATAACTCCAGCTTCATAAAGATCCCGACATCCTACCAGCAATTCACTTCCTCACTACACAGCAACACTGAATCCTGCAGAAGGCCCCTTCGTATTTCTATGTGCAAATACCTACAACTTCATATTCACTCCAGTTGAAAGTCTACAATTTGAAGATTCACAGACGTGCATTACAACTGACAGAAACTCCATAGTATTAAGACAGAAGAAGCAATACAATGACCAGCATTCCTAAACGACTGACGTGATATAATAACTGACAGTATGTGATATATACGACAATATGTGACAATACATGATAAATGACTGACAATACACATGAGTTGCGCACTTGAATAAATTCCTACTTCAATTAACACTCACCTTGTTCCGGAATTTTGAAGGAGAAGTTGGAGGGCCCACCTCGTGCTGCAGGAGCCATGTTGGCTGCCTTGCTGTCCTGACGCGCACTCCTGCTTTTGGGTGGTTCCGCTACTCCCAGGTGCTTCTCCTCTGCTTTCCGCCGTGATGAAATGCCGTCTGAGCTCTTTATTGCAGGGTTGAAGCTGGCTCCAAACAGGGAGCCGGGGGCTGCAGTATTCCCAAATGGGAATGTCTTCTCATTGCTGAAAACGCTCTTTACGGACTCAGATTGAAACACAAACTTTGGAGGAGAAACCACTGATTTTGTTGGTGATTCAGAGGCGAGAGCTTTCACGGTGGCCCCACAGGCTTTATCACCGCGGCTTAGGTCAGGTGTTTCCCTGGTAGTTGCTTGCAGTGCAGCCACAGCGTTCTTAGCACGAGGAGATGCACTGGCTATATTCGTACGAGAAACATGAGGAGTTGTCAAGGTGCCCTGCTCATGGACTTGCTTTGCTTCATCACAAGTTTGCTTAAACGAGCCTGCAACATCCTGCAGTTTGAACCGCACTGCTAGCAGCTCTACTTTCCCTTCCCTGTCTGCAAAATCGCATGCGGTCCACACCCATGCTCTGTCAGATCCTTTCCTTGCCTGCATATTCAGACCTGGTGCTATTCTGTGGTCGGCACAGAGTTTTACTACCCGTCTGCCAATCCTGCAACTGCCACTACACCTACTAGCTTCCTTTGACACTTACTTCTATTTCCGGTAGCTCAACAGTTGCCACCCTTTCTTAGTACATCAAAAAGCACATCCTCAGAAAGCAAACCTCCTTTATAGATCTATCCAGATTCAGTTATCAAACACTGATACTCGAGGCACGTGCCTATGGTAATTTAGGCAGTAAGCAAGCATATTCACTCTTCCGCACTTGTCTTTAACTATCAAAACCACAGAACTGTCTTTCTCAAACAGCGTACTTGTAAAGAATACACGTACTAACTCTGAGAACTCCAGTCAAACATCTGCACAGCGGCAGACACTATTTCCATGCCCCAGTCTTTCCAAGCATCTTGCAAAGCTCAGCTACACACACTCAAAAGAGAGGCAGAAGCTTGAGAGTAGGAAAACAGTGTGATGTTCTTGTTTGGAGGCTCTCTACAATGTACATCGGTGCTTCTAACACTATCCACCTCGGGAAATAGCAAGTTAACCTCAGAGCCTAATTGTCCTCCAGATGTAAAGATTCAACTGCTGTGTTCTAAGAAATTAACAGCTGTGTTTTCAGACATACCTTGCCATTGCCTTCTTTCCTTTTCATCGCTGGGATACAGTCTGCCGTGATGTTTCTTAGCTGCTGTTTCATAGTCTTCATCTTAAACACAGGAAACAAGTATGAGTTCTCGCGGATCTTCCAAAGACAGAGAAGTCTAAATTTGTTAAGCCCTCACAAGCCTGGTCAAGCACAGAAGACTTGTGCACATACTTTAACAACTTGACACAGCAGCAAGTAAGCTTTCCTTCCATTCCTATTTACGTACCGGTATAAAACAAAACAAGTGCTGTTCTCGTCGTTTACCAGGCAGAGCGAGGCCTGCACACACACACTACCAGTTCAACCCCAAAAATACACTTTCAGCACTTGACGCTGACATTTTTAACAATGCCGCATCCAAATCCCAAAACCCTACCAGCAATTCTCTTTCTCACTACAGAGCAACACTGAATCCTGCAGAAGGCCCCTTCGTATTTCTATGTGCAAATACCTACAACTTCATATTCACTCCAGTTGAAAGTCTACAATTTAAGGATTCACAGACGTGCATTACAACTGACAGAAACTCCATAGTATTAAGACAGAAGAAGCAATACAATGACCAGCATTCCTAAACGACTGACGTGATATAATAACTGACAGTGTGTGATATATACGACAATATGTGACAATACATGATAAATGACTGACAATACACATGAGTTGCGCACTTGAATAAATTCCTACTTCAATTAACACTCACCTTGTTCCGGAATTTTGAAGGAGAAGTTGGAGGGCCCACCTCGTGCTGCAGGAGCCATGTTGGCTGCCTTGCTGTCCTGACGCGCACTCCTGCTTTTGGGTGGTTCCGCTACTCCCAGGTGTTTCTCCTCTGCTTTCCGCCGTGATGAAATGCCGTCTGAGCTCTTTATTGCAGGGTTGAAGCTGGCTCCAAACAGGGAGCCGGGGGCTGCAGTATTCCCAAATGGGAATGTCTTCTCATTGCTGAAAACGCTCTTTACGGACTCAGATTGAAACACAAACTTTGGAGGAGAAACCACTGATTTTGTTGGTGATTCAGAGGCGAGAGCTTTCACGGTGGCCCCACAGGCTTTATCACCGCGGCTTAGGTCAGGTGTTTCCCTGGTAGTTGCTTGCAGTGCAGCCACAGCGTTCTTAGCACGAGGAGATGCACTGGCTATATTCGTATGAGAAACATGAGGAGTTGTCAAGGTGCCCTGCTCATGGACTTGCTTTGCTTCATCACAAGTTTGCTTAAACGAGCCTGCAACATCCTGCAGTTTGAACCGCACTGCTAGCAGCTCTACTTTCCCTTCCCTGTCTGCAAAATCGCATGCGGTCCACACCCATGCTCTGTCAGATCCTTTCCTTGCCTGCGTATTCAGACCTGGTGCTATTCTGTGCCCTACCCTACCGGCAATTCTCTTTCTCACTACAGAGCAACACTGAATCCTGCAGAAGGCACCTTCGTATTTCTATGTGCAAATACCTACAACTTCTTATTCACCCCAGCTGAATGTCTACAGTTTGAAGATTCACAAACGTGCATTACAACTGAAAGAAACTTCATAGTATTAAGACAGAAGAAGCAATACAGTGACCAGCATTAATAAACGACTGACTCATGAGTTGCACACTTGAATAAATTCCTAGTTCAATTAACACTCACCTTGTCCCAGAGTTTTAAATGAGAAGTCGGAGGGCCCATCTTGGGCAGCAGGAGCCATGCTGGTTGCCTTGCTGTGCTGATGTGCGCTACAGCTTTTTGGTGGTTTTTTCTGGTTTTTTCTGTTTTTTTCTACTCCTGCCTTTTCCTGCACTGTTTTCTGAGCTGATGAAGGACTGTCTATGCTTTTCCTTGGAAGACCGAAGTTGAATCCAAAGAAGGAACCGGGGGCTGAAGTATTTCCCAATGCGAACGTCTTTGACGTTTCGTTATTGAAAATGCTCGTGACAGGTTCAGATCCAAATACAAACTTTGGAGGAGAAATCACCGTTGTTGTTGGCGTGTCACAGGTGCTCGATACCTGTAAAGCTTCTACAGTGGCATCCGGAGCACCTGAAAAGCCTTCAAAGTTAGGGTCTGTTCTGCCAAACTGAGAGCCTTCACCGGGTGTACCTTTTGCAGGATCAGCAAAAGTAACAGCGCTATGGCTGTTGTGGCCAAAAGTAAACTCGTCTTTGCCCTTGCCTGCTGTTTCTTGAGATTGGAGTCTAGCTCCACTACTTGAAGGCAGTTCATTTTTGTCCTTTTCATCCACGTTTCTCAAGTCCGTTGTACACTCTTTGGGTGGACCATCTTTCTTAGCGGTACTTTTATTGGATTCCTGTAGGCCACATTTAAATGCACTCGGAGGCATCAACGCTGAAAAGTTACATCCTTCCTCGGCAGGCTTCACTTCAGCATCTGCAGGATTCTGAGATGTAAACGCTGGCGTCTTCCCTTCAAGTTTAAAGGAGAATTGCTGAGGAGATGCTTCTGAATTAGTTTTGCTTGGATTCTGCCAGGCAACACCTCTTCGGGCTGTGGGTTCATTTCTTACTAAACAGATCTTACCGTCCCCCTGACTTTCCTTTTCAGCAAAGGCGGATCCAAATTTTTCCTGTGCGGCACTACCATTGGCTTT
The DNA here is from genome assembly GCF_016699485.2 of Gallus gallus. Lineage (NCBI taxonomy): Eukaryota > Metazoa > Chordata > Aves > Galliformes > Phasianidae > Gallus > Gallus gallus. The sequence goes on from NC_052532.1 coordinate 140,120,191, forward strand.
CAAACTTGCAGCAGATTCAGTTACTCGGACGCCACGTGTTTCCCACGTATCTGGATTTGGGCTTTGGCAAGAGGCACAGTTCCTTGCAGTTGATTCGTTCTGAACTAAACATACTTGACACTCCCACTGATTCTTCTTCAAGGGAGACTGCCCAAACCCACCAGAGGAATAGGTTGGTACGGCTTCCTTTCCACATGAAGAAGTGGTAAAGGCAGGTGATGTAAAACTGCCGCTAGTATCGGATGCGTGGGTCACACTGTCTTTTGAGAACGGAAATACGGAGTTCAACATCCCTGATGCGGGCCCGCAAGTCTCCTTGATATCTTGATTTGTCGTCTCTTCAGCAGTTCCAGTGCTTGGAGTCAGCAGCGACTTAGGTGTTAAAGGAGCTTCGTGAAGATCTCGTGCTCTCTCACAGCCATCTGACATAGTATCAGTTCCAAAGCTTTCAGCAGGCCACTGATGAGATGACACACTTGCACTGGATCTACTACGGTTCATTTCTCGCATTTCATTCTATTAGAGATAGCATTTCAATTAAGAGAATGTAAACGTATTACCACAGATATTTGAAGAAAACCTAAGGAACGATCCCTACACTTCGTCCCTACTTAAAAGCACGTTCAAAGTCAGAGGAAAAAAAAAAACAACAAAAAAACAAGGGTTAACTGCTGCAATAATCCACGATCTGCCCATGCTGTACAAAGCTGAGTCTGTTCCCTGAAGCTAGAAAGAAAAAACCCAGAACCAAGAGGACAATAGCTAAGCTGAAGAAAGCAGAACTTCCTGCACACTCAATCCTCAGAAAGATTACCTCCTATAACTGAGTACCAAATCAGGGTTTGTAGGCAACTCAGCATTACTCTTGCACTCCAGTTAAGCACATGTTTACAGCAGTTACCTTCACTGAGTTAAGTGGTAGTTCACTAAGTGAAGCTTAGTTCAATGCTAGGGTCACAGTGTACTCACCACAACAAAAAGATCACCTGTTCTGCACTGAATGTAGAGACAAAAGTTGTTTACCTTTAAAGCTTCCACTTGCTGACACAGCTTTAGAAGTAAGGACTTCTGATCTTCGGCCCACTGGAGGAGAGTCTTAGAGGAAAACTGGAGAAACAAACAAACAAACAACCTTATTGAACATGGAGTTTGCATACAAACATAACGCTTCCCCAAAGGAGTAACTGGCTAGCATACCTCGTAGGTATTAGTTGGTGAGAAAGGTAACTTCTTAGGTGATGGAACTGAATATTTTACTTCCAGGTGTGCAGCTTGTGCGATATTTCTGGAGGCAAGACTTTGCTTCTCCTCATTCTCTCCAAGCTCCTGGATCACTGCGTTCAGCATCTCCGTTACAGTTTTAACAGATACCGGCAGCTAGAAACCCATTTGAAAAGCAAGTCATGACTGCAATTCTTCCTCAGAGCAAGAGACTGTGTTCTGATCTACGGCTGAACAGCTCACAGGGCTTTCTTCACAGAAATCCTAGGTGGTTTTTTTGTTGCTTTTCCCCCAGGAAAGCCCCACGTCTGTTAAAATTAACGTAAGAGGGCAACGCACACAAGCATTAACTCTTTGGAAACTGTCAACCTCACTAAGACGACAGCGAGCAAATGTTATTTGTTTACACAAAAGCTCTCATCTACAGAGAGTCAAAAACATTTCAGAACCCGATACCTTCACAGAAGCAAGTTGTGCGTCTTAGGGAACACAGAAAGTTTAACTGGCCACCAAGCAAAGTCAGCTTGAGAAAGTCAGACTTGAAAGCAAACTGTTCCAATCTGCCACAGTAAGCTAAACCACACCATCTCTCCAAACAAGCTGCTGAGCAGGAATTACTTACTTTGTCAGCTACTGACGGATCAGAGGAGCTTTCATCAATGATCTTCATCAAGTAATGCTTTCTTTTCAGAAGATAGGTTTTGCGTTCTTCTTGTTCTTCTGGCAACATATCATCCTTCTCAAGCTCCTCTGCCTTTCTTTGGCAAAGCTAAGCAACAGTACACAGATTAATAAGAATCGGTCAGAATGCAAGTGAAAGAAAAGCATTTTGAAGTAATGCAATTTATAAACTTACTACGGCAAGATTCCAGTATGCAACCACGTTCTTAATAGCTTCAAAGGACAACAAAGCATCGTCAGTTTTGCCTTCAACTGCATCCAACATTGCAATCGCCACATGTGCCTCTTCTTCATAGGCTGCCACCTCAAAGACCTGCGACCAAAGCAAAAGACAAACCACACGTAACATACATGGGGATACTTGGAACAGCCAGTGACTGTAAACACCGAGGAAGTAATCAGATAGGAGGAGGTGAATAACGGTACCAGTTCTCCTGTATCACAGGAAAACAGCTTTTCAAGAAAGCTGGTACTAAGGGAGTTCAGTGTCTTCCAATCAGATAGTTTTAAAACTAGGGAAGCCTCAGCAGAAAGATACCACCAGACCTCATCCTTAGCAGTCTTACAGCAACACCACTATTCAGTCGTACAATGACAAAAAAAAAACAAAACAAAAAAAACCCATCAACACAGAAAACCAACCAACCAAAAAACAAACAAACAACCAATTTATCTGTAAGCTTGTGACATACAACCCCTCTTCCTCTCATCTCTGAAGAATCAATCTGTACCTGAATGTCCACACTACCGAAATGTTTGAAGAGACGATCAGTAGGTTCTGGAATACTTTGGTGCTTCGTGATAGTTTTCAAACTAAGCAAGGTTTTCCTCCAGTAGTACACACTTCTTCTAGTGTATTCTTTCTGGTCACGGGAGTTAAGGCTAATGCCCTGTTGAAGAAGAGAAATTTAAACTATCTCAGAAAATGCAGATAAGACGTTAACCATACTTTTTCTTCTCTGACGCAGTTGTTCTCCTGAGAAGTTTCAAGAGCTTTCCTCTCACGCTTGTGATGAATTTCAGGAGGTCTCCCTATAGCATCACAGAAAGTAACACACAGGTAGAAAATAACGTTACTTCTACCTGTGCTGCTAAGAGAGTAGTGACAGAGAGAGTACTCGTCAGGTAAGGCAGTTGCTCTAGTCACCCTCTCAAAATTAGCAGCAGGTCTCAATACTACATTCTCATCTGATTTTATTTAGTTATTTAGTTCTGTGAAGTTTGCAAAATCGGAGCAAAACAGACGGTACTTACTTACAAGCAATCTGAACTTACTGCTTTTTGCAGGCTTCTTGCCCAGTGTATCATTAAGGCAGGCTGAAGGCCGTGTTTCTCCCGGGCTCGCAGAGTACTTAAGCCACGCTGTACAAGCAGCTTCAGTTTTGGTGCCGAGTCCAGTCTGAACATCAGAAGAAATATTCCTCAATTAGTAGTCCCTCTTTTTCAGCTGCTCACAAGCCATTTGATTGAGGAATATAACAAGCAGTTTTAGTCCTAAGCTAGCTCTTCTTTACAAGTACACTATTAGAAATGTAAAAACGGGCTGTACAAGGTTCTTAAGCATCTCACGCCCCAACAGCAACGGAGCTTTAACACTCAAAGGAAGTCAAACCAAAGGATCTACTTTTACACAACCTAGGGGAATCCATTCAGAAGCCATCTAGAAGGCTGTTTCAAGTATTATTTCCAAACTGAAGAAGCCTTACGTTGTTTTTTTCTGCGTAAGAGTACGAACAGCATCCCACCAGGATCTCTGCCTCTCAGTAGAGTACTGTTTGCACAGCAGCAACGGTAAGAAAGGAGGCTGATGTGTGCCATCGTGAGTAGTACACTTCTCTTGCAATTGTAAGTTGCAGGTGAACACCATCCCGAGTAAAAAAACCTGGTTTAGTAAAAACAAATCAACAAAAGGCATTAGGTACCACAAAGACTGCATTTAAATGCACTTAAGAGCTTGGAAAGTTTACTTACTTCAAGGTCCAACAGGCAAATGGATTCGGGAGCATCTGTTTCAAGTCTTGATGTCTCTTGGGGCAAGTGAAAAAGCTGTTTCAATAATTTACGCAGTGGGAATAACACTGACATAGAATTCCACTGCAAGCCAAGCCACACAAGGTGCTGGAGACTACCACAGTGCATTCGAACAGCACCTGTGGAAAAACAAAAATGGTAAGAAGCTGAGGATCTGCGACCCAGTTAGGAAGACCTGTACCTGAAAGCTGGGTTTCCATTACAAGAGAACTAAGGAGCTCTGAATGCTTCTCCCATCAAAGGGCTTCTCCAGCAACCTCCTCCCACCTGCGTGCCCCTATCTAACAAGCTGGAACTAAGAATCTTCAAGTAAGATGCAGCATTCTTCAAGTGATTTCTGCACCTGTTGATTCTATACAACTAACGTCTGCAGAAGCAATACCTACTTCATAGAAGTGCACAACCAAAGTAGATTAATACTTCACCTTTTTTGTCAGCGCAAAAAACGGACGTAACATCACACACTTCTCTAACACGGAAAATCTTTAGCCTACGTGCAGTAAGCACAAACCAGGTTTTAACTTTTGTATTTCCTATTTCAATACATTATGAACAAACTTCTTCAGAGAGGCCACAGAAGCACCAACTTTTATTTGATATATAAAAAATATAAATATATTTAAAAAGAGGAAGGGCCATAAGCCTTATTGCTTCCCACCCTGATCGGTAGTTTTAGACTGAACACTCTACGTGCTTTTGACAACTAACAGCCAGGCAGAAGACTACCAGTATTCTGCTCTTGTTACACTCAAATTCAAAGCCAGCCTTCATCATCAAGTTGAGCTTAAAAATGGAAAGATCTCACTAGTTCACAACTCATCCTGGAATTACTTCCCTTTTGTGCTTGTAACCTGTATTCACAGATGACACGTAAATAAGTACGTGCCTTCCTATCAGCACTTACTAGTGTACAAACACAAAAAGCTACACAGGCAGCTTCAACTGGAAGTGAATCAGAGCGGACCAGAAGACAACAGCCTGAAAGCGGGAAGTAGGTGAGAAATTCTTCAGAACCTGGCATGACAATACTGCCTCTCAGCTACAGCTGAAAGCCAAACTTCTTGCAAATCACTCCCCGATACGGGCAACGATGAGCAGCTATTACAGACACGTGTCTTTTGGTGCAAACAAAGCATTTGTACAAGAACCTCTAACACACAGTCACGATTATGCTGAGTTTAAGCAACCTCTCTTACCAATATCGTATTTACTCAGTTCTCCTTGCGCTGGTGCTTGTGTACTGACATCTCCCATATCATCTGTGCCGAGGAAAGATCTCTCTCGAGAAGCTCCGCTCCCAAAGAGGCTTTCAAACAATGTAAATAAGCCACTTTTGTTTGCAAAAGATTCCACAATCTCTTTCAAGAAGTCTGCCTTGCCGTGGCTTAAGTTCAGCAACATGTGACCTAGAAAAACGGAATGTCACATAAGGACACTCAACTTAATCAAGGACAACGCGATTTGATGCAGTGGGTACTCCTTGCTACTCGAGGCTGGGAATCAAGATTCCCCCTTACGATATTTACAAATTTCTAAGCTAGGCTCTCCCTACAAGTAAGTCAGTGTTTTAGCATATGGGCTGACAGCAGTCCCAAGCCATTCTTAAATCCAGTTCTCCAGAAGTGTTACGTATTTTTAGTATCAGGGCACTGCAACTGTCTTCAATTGTCAGTAGCTGTCAGTCTCATCTATTCAGGAACAATTCAGCCTGAGGCCTGGTGTTTTCTTTGTTTGCATCTCGAGCCCACAGGATAGTGTACACTGAAGAAGACTGCCTAAGCTTTTCACAAAAAAAAAAAAAAGAAATAAAAAAAAACAGCAGCAAACCTGTTGGAAGAAAGAAGGGGACAAAAGTGACAGGAAAAGAGCAATATTTTCTTTTACACTTGGGACTAGCAATGCTTACAAATAGTATATTAGTAGGCAGAAACCAGCAGACTAGGAGACATGAAAAGTTAAATTCTATCTTAGCGTCCCGCGCATAAAAAGAAAAAGCCCACTACATGCCAGGATCAAGCTGCTGTTTTGCTTTTCATACGTAGCCAAAACACAGAAAGTTCTATAGCATATTCCAAGACACCAAACGTGTTCCTTAACAAGCCACTGACTCTGAAATTCACTACTCATGAGATTAAAATGGAACTACGGAACATCTATCATTCTTCACTTTTATTACCAGACTGGCTTTTTCGGTCACAGGCCAACATCTCCAGCATATCTTGTCCACTAGCGTCTCCCTCTATTAGTTTTGACTCTGGTTTAGGAATCTGGCGAAGAAAGAAGGCAATCGTTACAGCTTCTTCACAACAAAAACCACATCACATCACATTAGTTTAGTCTTAAACGTCAGGAAACAGGCTTGTTTCTTCCCTGAAAAAGACACAAGGTGAGCAGTCGTAACAACTGCAAATAGTTTTAAGAGCACATCAGAGAAAGTAATGTTTGGAATGCAAGCAGCTGTGCAAAATGGAAGACTGATTTTCTTACATAAAGCAAAGAGTTAAGCTCTATTAAAGAATTACCGCTGCCCATGCCTTAAGTATGTGAGAGCTACTCAGGTCACTCCCCTCCCTCCCATACCCATCACCCTAACACCAGTCATTTTAGCTGCCTTACAGGAAAGGGAATAGCCTTCAGGGAATACACTCATTAGCCTTTAAGAGTCATTTTACTTCTGACAAGTGAAGCAGTTGATGAGCTATTTTCTTCACACCACTTGAAATCTTCTCAAGAACTGTGGAAGAGGAAGACTGGGTGAGGAGACAGCCTTAAAAACAGGAGTTAACTTTTGGAAGGCAGCCGTTCAGTGCGTGTACAGCGAGAGCGTTCCAGAACCGCAATCCCTACAGGCACAAACTGAACTGGGACTTACATAGAAACTTTTCAAATAACACAGCGCTGCGAGTTCACGTGCATCTCTCCATCGTGCCTCGTTGTTCTGGGCCATTTTCAGCAGGAAAGTTCCAGCATGCATGTAGAAGTGTCCTTTCATCTCAAGGAAGGTACGGGACAGCTCATCAGGTCCATTCACGTATGGTTTCACAGAGTGAAGCACGCGATCAAAACTAGAAAGTAGAAAAGATGCCTCTTCAACAAAGTCCCGGTAAAAGCTATCACGTGCTTCAGGTCAGTGTTATTTAGCCGTGAATGAACTAATTTGAGCATTCGACTGCTGAGCTCTGTTTATTGAAGTGAAATCAATGCAAGTCAGTACGAAAGAGAAAGTAACGGAAATAAAGGAACACGGGCCTTCAATTACTTGGCTACAAACGTTGGTCTGTACTATTCCAGCTGCGGCACAGACGGCATAGCTTGAAGTCAGCCGGATTAGCTGGTCCTATCAGTCTCCCCTCAAGGAGAATGCAGGTGGCTTCCTATCTCCCATTTAGACTAGACGCCTAACATTCTCAGTTATTTCAGTATGTGCTGTATTAACTTGAGCAGGGCAAAGCTGACCCACAAGCGTCTGTGAAACGTAAACTAGCTGAAGTCAAGAACAACATCCTCACGCTGAAGATAACTGGCACAGAGTATCACCGAGTCTTCTCTGAGGCCTGGAGCTCAGACAGACACATCGCTAGGGGATCAAGCCTAGGAAGATCTTTTCTTTGCGGTAAGGACAGAGGAACTCCTCTCCCATCCACAAAATGGCTACTCACTGGAAATGATGCCTGCTACAAGTTCTGTAACCCAGAAACAATATTCAATTTCTCCTTTGTTGATAACACAGAAAAGTTAGAACAGTACCTTTCAAGTGCCCCTCTGCTTTCGCAAACATCTCTAGAAGCGAGCGTCAATTTAACCAAGCTAGAATAGGCCAGCAGATGATCTTTCTTGACAGCTCTCCAATTATTTTTATCAGGCTCCAAGTCTCGTGCTGATTCAAGGTATTCCTAAATAAAACAAGTTCATCAGAGAATAAGGAACCACCGTCCTTCTGTGAAGAGAGGAGCTTCTCCAGAACACCTTGCTACGTAATCCAGTTTCCCAGGTGCGACATTAACATACCCTTCAGCAGCAAAGTTCCAGGAACCGTTTGCCTGAGCAACTCCCTCCCTGACGGAGCTGCTGTACCTAACTTAGAACTGAAGCTTGAAACCAAACAACTCCGTAAGGTTCAAGAAAATCCCAAGTAGATCATTGGTTTCAGCAGACGTTACACTTGAAGGAGTTGAGTCCCTTGAGAATTAGCTGCCACTGTGACCATACTAAGAGAATAACACCAGCTTCAAGGATATGGGAGGTTACGACGGGGTCCAAATATGATTAAATACCTCCAACGTCTTTACGACGCATGAACACCACTCCAAGCTTGAGTCTACAGGTATTTTCTTCTCCGCCTCCTGACAGTGAAGCACAGCATCTCTCAGTCTATTATTTGAACGGTAGAGAGCAACCAGTCTGATGTTAAGGTAGATATCGTCCGGTCTTGCACAGAGTTCTGTTTGAATCATATCTAAGAGCTGATTCCATCCATCTTCACCTTCACGCTCCAGTAACTGCTCCTATCAAATACAAAGGCAACATGTTAAAATTGCCTTCTCCAAGAGAGCCTTTTCAGCAACCACATCACCTGACTTTTCTCAACGCCACTACAGACTACAGTACTCAAACTACTCTGAAAAGCTCTTGGGCGCTACAGAGAGTTTAACAAGTATTTTAGAAGGGAGAAAAAGAAACTTCAGAGCTTGCATCTCGGAGATGCTAAGTTAGATGCAAAATTAAGACTGTCAAACCACTTGGTTCAAAGATGGCATGTCTTGATACAGAACAGCTTGTTTAAAAAAAAGCAAAACAAAACACACCAAAAACCCACCCACCAAAAGCGAGATCGTGAGACTGAAAGCATTTACACAGTATTTGGGAATAACAGCATCTCCTACGTTCTACAGTTCTCAACTCCAATGAAAAAACCTAGAAAGCAGTGCAGTCGCATCATAGAGCCATTACTTGACCTAGCTCATCTTGACCTCTTGGATACTGTTGTGAACATGGCTTTCCCATCGCTTAAAGAAACTGAAGTTTCTTCTAGGCACAGAACAGAGGTTGGAATTTACCTTCAATCTGTAAGCAGCAGGATTCCCAGGGAAGAGCCCGGCAGCTTTCTCAACCCAGTACTTGGCTCTTCCGTCAGTGATGTCGTTACTGCACAGCAACTCCGCCATCTTCAGTACAAGATCTTTCTGCACTGGATTCAGCTCCACGGAACGCTAGTTTTCCCCATGCGCGCACACACAAGAAACAAGGTTACTAGAAACTTCGTCTGGCAGTCCACGTACAACAAGAAAGAAAATGTGTCCCCCACTAAACAGGCCCAGCAAGTCAAATTACAACTACCAAGCGAAACTCTCTCCCTGCTTTCAGAAAAGCCTCCCTTTTGAAAGGCCACCCTTGCTTTGTAACACCCAGACTACTGCTGGAATTCACAGCACCATAAGAGAAATAACGCCACAACCAGCTCCTCTGCCTCTACCACCAGCTGCTGCTCTACTCAGACAGCTGGACTAGGAGGATCTCTACTCTAACCTCACATGGAGACTTCTGAAAAACAGAAGTCAGTCACAAGGAGCGAGAGCGCTCCACGGTGCTGCCAACAAGACCTCTGTGCATATCCTCTCCCTCCCCAACGCCCGAATCGTGACATCTTGACTGAGAATTTCACATTTATACGCCTGCCTGATCAGAACTGCATTTGCCCTGTACGAAGGCATAGAGCAGGATGTCACAGGGGTGACTGAAGTGCTTACCTTGTAACACCCAAAAGCTTTTTCTATGTTATCCTGAGCTTCATAGATCTGTCCCAGAAACCTGTGAGCTTTGGGATCTCTCTCTTGGACGCTGAGATAGATAGATAGATATCTACAGAGCAAATAAAACAAGAAGACAGAACAGAAGGATCGGTATTCCTCTGTAACACAGGTCCCCCCACGCCCTGCAGCTAAGGTGGGAATTTCATCTGCCTCACAGGACATCCAGCCACATTCAGGTCTAGGTGCTTGATCTAGACCTTCAAGTAAGGAACAACATTATCTCTACGTGTACGGATGCTACATATCTGCCTGAAAGCACTGGCCTTGATTAAATAAAGCAGTAGTCCACAGAAACTGCAAGAAAAACGTCATACAACGGCATAAAAGGCGTTCCAGCCAGACGAGTTCTTACAGCACCACATGACTACCCATCCTTTAAGTTGCTGTTGTAGGAAGACTTAAATGGCACCAAATTCTCCCATTTACTGCTACCTTAAAGCAGCGTGACCGTGGCCTTGATTTCTCCACTCTGCTTCATTTAGCTTTCCTATTACACGTTCAAGAACACAACAACATCCAGAACATTTATTACCTTTTAGCGAGTTCATATTCTTCTATTTCAAAATACAGCTTAGCAAAAAGGAATCCTTTCAACGATCTCTGAGGGGAAAAAATACGACAGGTACATTTTAGACATACAGTACTTCTGAAGTAATTGAATGCGGAGACCCTTCTTTCCTGGGACGCATAATACTTCTAAGAGCTTCCTCACAGCTGACAGATCCAGTTCCCTCCCTGTATCCAGGGCTTTGAATTTCAAAGACACTGCATTAAGAAAACAATGTGCTTTTTTCCCCAATAACTGGCAAAGACTACCAAAGCAAAACTGAGCTTACTGGCCAAGCAAGCAAATCTTTACACTTGGTACATTTCACAAACACTTCTGACTCAAGAGAGAAGAAGGGGGTCAGCTACATGTAACCACCTTTTTTTCCTCCAATGTATCAATGTCGCAGAGGAAAGCAATGCCACAAATGAAGAGCCCAGCCCCTCCTGCCCCTGCTTCTGTCACCTTCAGCTCTTGCCTGCCCTGCCCTCTGTTTTGCCTTTTTTTTATTATTATTATTTTTTTAAAAATCCTCCCTTTTATTTCCCTGCTCTACCCTTCAGTCAATACCTGCGGAGAGGTATGTTTCACCTTTCACTCGCAGAGTGCTCGAGTTAACTTGGAATGGTAACATCACGACCGAATTACTGCACTGAAGAAACACATTTTCACCCGTGTGAATGAGCTAGAGAACCAGGAAGTCGCGAGCAAAAACTTCACGGCAGACACGAACTAGGTGACAGAAATCTAAAATCTGGGCTCCACGCATCACCTCCAAAGTAGACTCTGTCTGAGAATCAGCAATACTGGAACCAGTGACACCTACGACTCCAAGTGTGAAACAAGTTTCTACAGCCGAAATGCACTTCCCATTCTCCAGTCTCCAGTCCTCCTCCCGCTCCCTGGGTATTCCTGAAGAAGTCTCTTACAAGGGAATTCAAAAGAATGCCGGTCTCCTACTTCTCAGCCCGTATTTTGAAGCAAAACACGGATACGCTGACACGCACCAGAGTGCAATCACGCTTGACATCTCCTTGCAAACGGGCTTGGAAAGAAACTTCAAAATCAAGGCCTGCAGCCTCGCACCGCCCTCCTCTCCAAAACCAACACAACCAGAAAACCAAGACCTACTTCCACTGCTGACTGCGCTACACAGCCAGCCGTAAGCATCGCTGGAAAGATGGAGCTAAACCCGCAGCACTTGGCCTCGAGCACAGCCAAAGGAGAGGGAGCCCCACGGCTGACCAACATTGCTGAAGCCTATCTCCGAATTTAGCACTCAGACACTCAACGCTGGGCAGCCTCAAGAGCATCAGAGCCCGCTGAGCAAAGCGACGGGACCGCTCCGCTGCTGTGGCAGAAGGTCCGAATGAGGATGCACACACGCCTTACACCTGCGTACAGGCCCTGCTGCATCGCGCTGTGCATGCACGCTGTACAACACGCTGCTCAACGTCCCACGTCTGCAATGCAACCGATTCAGAGCAGCAGAGCGGGACCTTTCCGGACGAAACACTGCACCAGTCAGCTCCCTGTGACCTGCACGCCGCTCGCCAGGTACCAGGGCATCATCTGGCTGCCCGCCCGCCAACCCGGGCACCGGCGAAGCCCGCGCCCGCCCCTCAGGCCCGGCAACCGCGGGACGAGCAGAAGGACGGGACGGGACGGGACGGAGAGGGGCGGGCGGGGAGCGGACCCCACCGCGGCCATCCCGGGGGAGCGCCGCTGGCGGCGCCGGCCGGGCCCGCAGCACTCAACTCACCTCTCTAGGAGAGGAGGCGGCGGCCTGCACGGAGGCGACGTATCTCTCCACCTCGGGCTTCGTGCGCCGCATCATGGCGCCGAGCCCGGCCGTCCGGCCGGCACTCGTCGTCACTGACCTCTGGCCACCGGCCTCGCCAGGAGAAAGAGGAAGCGGCGGAAGGCCGGCACCCGCGCGTTACACAAGTTCCCGCTCCACACACGCCGCAACGCCCTCCAACCGCCGGTCGCGGCGACGCGCGACGTCACAGCCCGGGGTGGGGCGGCGCACGCGCACGCACGCGCCGAACGTGCGCGCACGCGCGGTACGAGCGGCTGGCGCGCGGTTGGTTGTGGTAGCGGCGGGAGGCTGAGTTGCGGAACGTTGGGGCGCTCGGCGCGGGCTGCCGCGGCGCTGCCGGTACCGTCCTCGGCCTGCGTGAGGCCGTGCTGAGGCGTTTCCTCACCTGCCGCGACGTGGTGCGCCACCGCGACTGTCAGCGTGGGCTTCCTTGCTTGGACTTGCAGGCGATGAGTTTGCAGACGTTCGAGCGGCTGCAGCCGGGAGCTCCGTGCTCCGGGCACCACGAGTAGCGGAAATAATTTGTTCCTGCCAGAAGCAGCTTACGAGATGGCAAGATGTGCAAAGCCGATGGGGAATGAATCACAAATCCACCCCGACCGCGATCGCTCGGCCCGAAGGCGTCGTTTGGCCGCCCCGTTTAAGACCGAGTTTGAGTGTCAGAGTGCCAGTGTTACGTGCCAGTGTTATGGAGGACATCCATTTGCATTAAAAGTGATGAGAGTGTAGGGGCCTCTGTGTCTCGTTCTGCCTGAATCTACCTGGGGGTATTCACGGATCTGGTCACCTCTTCCCTCCCTCCTCCTAGGGGCGGGATGTGACAGTGCCACAGCTACGCGGTGCGGTCGTTGAACACCTCCAGAACGGTGACTGCATCTCCTCCCTGGGCAGCCTGTGCCAGCGCCTCACCACTTTCTGAGGACGACTCTTTAACAATACCCAACCTGACCCTCCCGCGGTGCGATGCGAGGCCATTCCCTCTCACCCTGCCTCTGGGAGAAGAGGCCAACCCCCACCTCGCCACAACCTCCTTTCAGGTCATTGAGGAGAGCGGGAAGGTCTCCCCCGAGCCTCCTCTTCTCCGGACTGAACAAGCCCAGTTCCCTCAGCTGCTCCCCGCCAAACCTGTGCTCCAGACCCCTCACAGCTTCGTTGTCCCTCTCTGGACACCCCCCAGGGTCTCAACGTCCTTCTTGTAGTAAAATCAGCCTCAAAGCACGTGCACATCTATGTGAAATATTTAGAGGACTGACAGGCCAGGAAGTGAGCTTCAGCACCAGACCTGTAATTGTCCAGGCTGCCTAATTGCTAGCTCACTCCGTGGCTCTGTTTCGCACTTCTTTTAATTGATGCTCTTGGTGACAATAGCCACGGTTATTACTTCAGCGATAGTTTACTCCACAGACAGCTGCTGAGGCAGCAGTGCGAATTTGAGCAACAAACCCCTGGGGAAAGAACAAGAATACAGAAAAAAACAAAAAACTTCACCATGAAGGTCATTAAAGACTGGAACGTGTTGCTCACCGCGGCCTGTGAAATCATCTCTTCCCTGGAGACGCTCAGAACTTGGCTCAGAATAGGCTTTCACTATTGATGCAGCTTTGAAAGTCACACTTGCCTGGAGCAGATGTTTGGACTACCTGGCCTGACAGTCCCTTCCTTCTGAAATCTGTATGGGATGCAACAGGCTTTGAAGCCCCAAGACACCCTCGGTGCTATCTGTGGGGCCTGAAACACACGCTGGTGTTAATGCCACAGGAACCGCTGCCTTGCTGCTACTGCACCGTAGCACAGTGCCAATCCGAACATATCCAGAAGAATCAAGCTGTTGGTTATCAAACAAACGACAAAAAGAGATTTACATACAGCCACAGGTAGAAGCATAGCGAAGGAGGGCTGCCTGGATGCTTTGCCACCCATCTCAAGCGCTCACGTAAGAGAGGTGATGCAGGATTTAATAACATAGCCTCTATTGATGACACTGGAAAGCTGCTCTAAAGCATTTGGTTCTCCATAAACAGGAAGGGAAATTTTGCTTGCTACGACGTAATTACATACAAATTGTGTCTCTAATATGAAGAAAAGGTTTGCACGCTTGGTAACACAGTACCATCAAGAATTCCTAAATAGCGGTATTTCTGACAGAAAAGGGAAAAAACAAATTTTCATGGGCAGACGTCAATAGGATAAAACAATCACAAGCGTACTGCAGTGAATTCTGACCATTTGTGAGCACAGTTCTTGAAGATGGCTGAAGAAATAGATCCTAGAAGGATCAAATCTCACATATTTACACTCACAGAATCTGATACTTGGGAGGGACTCGGAGGCCGTAATCAGATAACAGATTACGATGCAGGCCTTTCATCTTGACACTCTCCATTCTGTGAGCACATGCGCACGAATTTGTTGATAAACAGACCACGTTTCTGTCAACTCACCTGACAGGTTTCTGGCCCTGATCATGCACTGACACATTTTCTCAGTGTTGTTCGTAAGGCTTTTGTACCGTAGCAGTTAAACCTATAGCAACATTTAATACCTTAACGATAACCACTGATACGTTTTGAAGGCATCGCAGCTCTCCATTGACTTACTTGAGCGTTAACTTCGTGTTGCAAGAAGTTGAACAAGCAAAACAGTTCACACACCGTGCCTTATTCAGAGCAGACGCAACTAGAGCAAGGAAAAAAAAAAAAAAGGGTAAATCATTAGCATTACCAAAAACATTAAGAGTTAATCTCAAATGTTTGTGAGATGGGAAGAATAATCATTTGAATCTTGTAGCAAGCATTAAGGCCTGCAATAATAACGTGGCAGGGCCTGGAAGGCACAGCGGATAGTTGCACAGTGGGACTGTGAAGCACCGATAAAGCTGTCTCTGAGGGCACGCAACTCTGTTTTGCAGAGAAAGCGTTTACTCCTTGTTCTGTATACCTTCAGTATGTTTCACTTTATGTTTCAGCATACCTTCGCGCCTTTCCCTGCCAAACGTTGCTTCTCTTTTCAACCTCAGATAGAGAATTCAGGACAATGTTCTTCTCCTCCATTTTGTCAGCAGCAGACAGAACCCGAACTTCGTAAAGCCAAACTTCTTTTCCCACACTATGGGGCAAGCGCACCCACAGATGCTTACATCTATTCCACTGCTTGCCAAAATAATACGAGCCGAAGGAAAGTCTGCTTACAAGAGATCTCTATAATGCAGGTTCTTAAAAAACTGCTGCCACAAGCATTTGCTTCACCAGATAGGAAGGAAAAACAAAACTGGATACTCATCGTTTGTGATAGCAGTGTCAAATTTGTGTGCAAAAATGAAAGGAGAAATGTAGAATAATTGAAGATGCACAATGAAAATGATGACTACTTCATTATCTGTTCAGTTCAGCGACTGAAATGTGCAATACTGAGAGTCAGATCATATGGCGCAACATACAGAGATGCGGTGATCAGACAAGGCTGCATTTTCTCATTCACTCCAAGCCCCAGTTCTCTTCATTCAGGGTCACAGTGAAGAGGACACCGCTCCTGGATTGTTGTTCTGCAGGTACGGTCCTGTCCCACAGTGTGGGGAAAACGCATTTCTGGAATGTAAGCCTCACCCTATATTCACATGACCATAAACTACTTTATGGCTCCTTTTATATGCCAAAGGCTCCCTCCCACTTTGAGAAGGGCTTTGGCTAAGGTGTGGCTAAGATGCGTATTACAGTGTTTCCTTCAGGCAGGTGTAGCTAGGGACAAAATAATGTGGCGTGACTGCACGTGGAATGGTTTGCCTTCCAGCATTTTAACACTGACGACAGTCCAAAAAGCCTACAAGACAATCTCTCCTCCTCAAAATTAAGACGCTTCCAGGTATGCCTTCACAGGACAGATCTTTCCAGGTACAGTTCCTTCCTGGTTTTGTGAAATTACCGTCAGCCTCTATTTTCAAAAGACAGGTGCCTGTGACGGGTAGGTGAAGATCTCCAGGAACCAAACTCAACAATTTTTCCAAACCTGTGTCACGGTCCCTAAATTCCTTTGAGGTCATTCTCGCAGCTGTACGTGTCCCTTTTTAAAGGTGGTGGGGGCAGGAAGCCTCCTCTGTATCTCCCAGCATATCCCTGGCCTTTGGTTATTACTAAAAGGTTTCCAGCTGACCACAGTTCTCCTTAGCTCCTGTTTCCTCTTCCATCATCACAAAACATCTGCTGTAAGGTCTTCTTCCCATTTGGCCTCTGACTAATCGCATCTATCCCAATTTCTCATAGAGAGAATGCCTCTTTGTGGTTTAATGGGAGCAGTCGGGGATGCAACAAAGGACTTTCCTCCCACTTTTAGAGAGAACTTTCATCAAAACGTAACCTTAAGAAAACAGCCAGAGAACTGCCTACCATCTCCTTCCTTCAATCACACGATTGCAGTGGAAACATACATCACCAAACAGCCGAAGAGAAAGGAGAAAGAAAGAATTTTTAAGGTAATGATTTTATTGACAGTAATTTCTCAACTGTATTTCAGTAGCTTTCCTGTTTATTTCAGCTTAAATAAAGGAGAATAATGGCAAGCCTGACTTGGGTTTCCAATTCCATCTTGCATCTTTATAGCATTAATGATGAAAACATTTCTTTACATCTGCTTGACCCTCTACAAATATGGGTTTCTTTTGCTGTTTGCCTAATTCTGAACACTCGAAATTCAGCAAGGAAGAGTCACATACACACTTCTAGTAACCATCCAGCTGAACATCTGTACATCCATTCAACACACAGCTCTTGCCCGGTGTATGTTCTTGCTCTGTCACAACTGCAATACTATTGCTAATAACGTCACCACATTTATTGTCTGCAGGGATGCCAGCAATACCTCAATCACCTGCCCTTCATCGCTGAGAAATTTAGAATCCACCTGCAATTAGCAGATGCCGTACAACTCCCATATGTAATCCTCCTTTATTAATCCAAGCAAAGATGTGTACGTGACACCTAGCATTTGGCTCCCAAAGAAGAAAGGTCTATCCATTCTGGTGCTGGACTGCACAACCACGGGAGTCTGCAGGGAAATGGGACTGCACTGCTGATGGTCTCCCAGTGTCTTGGAGAAGTGCGAGTGATGATAGCATTCACTCCATTACTGCCCCTGATTCTCGCGTCCTAGTTGCCGCTTCCCTGGGCAGCCTGTTCCAGTGCCTGACCACTCCCTCTGAGAAGAATTATTTCCTAACATCCAACCTGAACCTCCCCTGGCACAACTTGAGGCCATTCCCTCTAGTCCTATAGAAGAGGAATTGTCTTGGGACGCACATAGGTAGATTGATCCAAAATTAATGCCTCCTACTTATTATCATGGGAGCTACAACTGCTACAAAGGGCACAATAATGCTGTTTAAGAAAGCACATTCTCCGCTGCAAAATGCTTTTTCAGTGTAGTCATCACCACTAGCTGTGCATTTTCTCCAGCAATGAACAAGAACCTGAGTGCTGCGCTCATAACAGCCTGCACCAGCGGAGGTGTCCCAGTGTCACTGTCACCACTGCTGAAATGCACCGTGCACCATCTCACTGAGCTCACAACCACTGCTTGGACTCCATAAACGTTCAGCAAAGATTGATGAAGGTCAGTGGGTGTCGTCATTTTCACCTGGAGGAATTCAGTGACAGCTTGATGGTTGGCTCGATGTGCACTTCCATGTCAGACACCGTTGTGTCACGCTGCCTGACTGCTGCCAGCTGTTGCACGGCAACAACGTGTAATGGGATATGGGTGAGAAGGTTCAACCTCTACTGCCATGCCACCAACACCCGCCTCTGGTGTTTTGGGCCAACATATAAAATAGGGGGCATTGCTTCTGGAGCAGCCCTCATAAGATGTATAATACAGGTAATGTATAGAAGTAACCAAGCTTTTTTTATTTTTTAACACTGTTTATTAAAGCATACAAAGAAGTGCCAGTCGTTGGTGGGTCCTCTGAGTGTGAGAGCGAAGCTGCTGACAGCTGCTGGAGTCAGGCCTGTGGTGCAAGCCTGCAGACTGGTGCCGGATGCTGAATGGATCGTGGTCTTCCCATCCCATCCTCTGGGACAGGAATGGTGTGTGTTCCCACATCAGCTATGGGCAGTGCTGTGGTGAGTGAGACTGGCCTGGGGCTCCACAGTGATGCCTGCAGCGAGGCTGCAGCTCATAGCCCTCATGCCTGGTGTTGTGTCTCAGCTGTCTGTGTTCATGTGAGTCCCTTTGAAGGCAGCCCTTGGCTGAGGCAGCCAGTAAGCATCATGTCAGTGTTCTTTCTCTGCATGTGAAAACTATTTATCCTCAAACTTGTTTTCACAGGCTTCTGTTCTACAGATTCTGTCTCTGATCCTGATGGGTATTAATCACTCTGGTAGGTTCAGGATCTCTCCATGTATGGATGAGTTCCCCTTCTGGGCTGAGTTCAGGAAGGGTACTCACCTCCTAGATCATCGTGTCCTGGGGAAGAGTCGTAATGAACTTCCTCCAAACAAGGGACTGCCACATCCAGTGCCAATACCCAACAACCCTTTCAGAATTCTAAGCTGTGTTCCTTCTAGACCTCACTTCCAATTTGGTAAAAATTCCTTTAGTCTGAAAGGCTTTGAACCTGCTGGGCTCCACAAACTGGTATTTGTGATGGTGTTCGACTTTGTCCAAAACTTTCCAAGCTGCCCTTGTCTTCACCACAGAGTTCCTTAAACCAGATTTTTCACAGGTGGTCACTCATTGAACGTTCCTCATTTTCTGCTTGACCGAGTGTTGTCCTTGTGATCTGGTTTGCAGAAGTGTTGACATTCACAGCTGCAACTCAAATTAGCTGTGCTCTGAGTATATGAAGAGCTGTATGATTCTACAGCAACAAATATTCTGAAAAATTCCCCCTGGGGGAAAGAAATTCTGATCTAGAGGCAGAACTAGTTAGGAATGTGATCAGGTCAATGAACACACCCAACAACAACTGCTCAAGAAGCATGATTTGGATATTAAATGAATTAAGGCTATCCATATGTACATTTACTGTGAAATGGACTAAGCACTTACTCTACTCATGAAACTTTCCAGATTGTTCACACTTTTTGTACTGGGCTGTTTTAAGTAGCTACCCAAGTGCAGATCAGGAAACCCAAAGTGCTAAGGATGGATCCTGGCAGCCTAGAAGAACCTCACAGCTGGCAGCCTATCATTCTCTATCATTCATGATTCTATGAAAACTTTCGAGCTGCTAAACCAGGCCAGAGCTGAGCTGTGGACACAGTTTATCAATTTCTCTCCCAGGTAATGACTAAAGGGATGGATGCCTGACACTCCTGTATCAGAAGGCACGTGCAACAGAGGCTCCCACCGCTGTAGCTCAACGGTTTGCTACTCTCACTACTTAAAGAGCACAGCAGCAGCCTCTGGAACTTCCTTGGATACACCATGCTGACGTCTTTTAACTTAATCCGTGCTGAACAGTTGCAGGCATCCTCTAGTTTCTTGAGAGAGTTGCTGGGCATTCCCCAGTGCTCCTGGACTTTGACCCCAGAAGGCCCTGAGGTTTTCTGAAGTTTCTCAGATTCAGCAGTTGGGACTGCTGAGCAAAATGCTGTGCGTGTAGGCTTCTTTCAGACTGGCCAGGGAGGCTTGGCATGTAAAGCCAAGAGTAAGACCGAGTGGGAACATACTCCAAGCAGGCCAAAGCTAGATCACACACTTCGGTCAGCTCCTGGGCAACCTTCTCTTGGGCTTAGACATGTTTATTTGGGCAGTGGATCCGGGAAACACGTTATCTGCAGCCCTTCCCTGCGCGTTTGGTGGTGATGAGTGAGAACAGTGTCTTCTGGCATTTGCCATGTTGCCACGGGGTTGGTTCAGGCCTCTGCTGACACACACTGACACTGCGTATTCTCTTCACAGCCACACAGCTCCCCAGCAGTGCTGATCTTATTCTTGGTCTGCTTGTGGCTATCTTCTGCACTCCACTTCTCTGTACTTCCACAGCAGCACACATTTCTCCTCTCTTTTCCCACACGTAGTGTCTGTTTGCTTGCAACCGAGCGGGAGAGCTCACCAATTGTTTTCTGCCTATGAAGGTCAGACTGAGAAGACTGCTGTGAGGACCGAGAGAAAGCAGTAATGAGTGCTGAGAACATGGTATAGGGAAGAGCCTTCAGACCTGGACAGAGATGCTACCTAAGCACCTGTGTGTAAAGCTTGTTTGCTGGGCAGAACAGAGAGTGATAGAGTTCACAGGATACAAAGATAGTTGTAGTTTGGCAAACCAATAAGCTCCGAGTTCAGATTACAAAGTATGTGTAAACAAAGGAAATGAAGGGGTGTACCTATTTGGGGAACGGCTGATAGGCGAATCAGGAGGAATGCGAACCCCAAGTACCTCAGCCAATGGGGAGAGGGGGAATGGCTCACCAGCGTCAGGATACAGACATATGGGGAACAGTGGATGAAATATAAATACGGGGAGGCCTGGATGTGGAGTCTGTCACACTCCCACAAATCTGCCATGGAAAGTGCTGTGTGCTTACAGTGGTGGACGCAAACACCCAAGGTCTGGAAATGCATCCTCTGCCCCTATGTCCACCCAAAATGCTATCCTTGAATAGCAAATGTTATGGTGATGTGGCACCACAGAAAGAAGTGAGTCGGATAATGGAACTCACTTTAAAAATACCCACATAAACACCTGGGCCAAAGAGCATGGCACTGAGTGGATATATCATATCCTCTACAATGCACCAGCTTCTGGAAAAGTCAAACGCTACTTATGAGTGTTAAAAGCTACACCGTAAGCAATAGTTGGCAGAACATTCAAGCACTGGGATACACGTTTATCATAAGCCACCTGCTTTGTCAACACTCTGGGATCTGCCAGTCGAGATGGCCCTGCTCAATCCAGTCCCTTATGTACTGTACGAGGGGATGGAGTCCCTGCAGTACATAAGAAGAATTTACAAGGGAAAATGGTTTGGGTTATCCTGGCCTCGGGCAAAAGCAAGCCCACCTGTGGGACTGATTTTGCTCAGGGACTTGGTGGGAAACGCAAAAGAAGAAACAGGGACATTCAGTGTGTACGTGAAAGAGACTTGATGACGGGAGAGAACAGTCAGTAGTTTCAGGTGTATGTGCGCATATATACACATATATGTATATAATGTTAAGTATAGTTTATTGACCATATAGATACATGTATCTGCGTTGTACAACTTGGGCATGATGTCATGATACGGAATAGGTGGTGAACGCTGTCATGGTCATCCATCAGTGTGGACATCATGCAATGAACTGATGGAATTGGGAAAGCTGCTAAGAGAGAACTACAGTTTGGTGTCTTCTTGCTTGCGGCCGGGCAGGAGTCATCATCGATTCCTCACTGCCTGCAGAAGTCAGGCTGAGAGGATTGCTGTGGGGGCTGGCAGAGTAAGGCAGCGAGCGGCGAGAAAGTTGAATAGAGAACACACTCAGATTTGGGTTTGGATTCCCTGAAAGATCTTCAACTTCTATGGTAATTCTCGTTAAGTTCCGTGGTTTTTTTAGCAGAGCTGGATCTTTGTTTCTCACGTCTCTGCCAGTTTCACCTAGCATTGCTCCTCTGGAATAAAAAGAAAGGGGTCTTAGAAATGAGTCCCAGTGTGTATGACTGAAGAGGTAAAGAAATTCCTCAACAGAAATCCCAGCAGAGGGCTGCCCACAGCTCACTGTGCTCTGGGATGCTCTCCTTGCAAGCGCTTCCCTGCACGGAGCAGCCATCTAGCAAAGACTAGCGGAGAAGCAACTCACGCTTGTCTCTTCATCAGCAGCTGTTTTGCCAGGTAACCCAAAGCAGCAAGAATGACCAGAGAGAACAGGATGGCAAGCACCGCAGCTGCAAGGTGATTTTCTCCCCCTTTCCGATCCACGCTCCCTGCAGATCTCACACCGCCAGCACCTGGAGAATGCAAGACAGTGCAACACACTCATGAGTTCTGCACTACTGATGGTCTCCCAGTGTCTTGGAGAAGTGCGAGTGATGATAGTATTCACTCCATTACTGCCCCTGATTCTCGCGTCTTAGTAGCAGAGGATGAGGATGATCTCTTACAGTCCTCCTGAGCAAGAGCCCACTTGCAAGGGAGAGGCTGAGAAATCACTGCCTCCAGCTGTGTCTCAGGGAATGAACAGGCGTGCATTGCACATGCTGTACTTCCAAGGACTCCAAGCAGGATTCTGCAAGGTAAGCTGACAGCCATCCTCTATGGCCAGCTCTGCCACTACGGGCAGAACAGCTCCTGCTGCATGTTTGAATGCACCTCCTCAGCTCTGAATGGCAGTAAACACACTTTGCACAGAACTCTTTATGCCTTCTGGTAAACAAAGACAACATACCTCTGGGATACTCTTCAGGCTCAAAACCAAGATCCATCTGAGAAAGGGAAGGAGGAATCCTAGGTGCAACAGCTGTAAGCAAACACAGAGGAGGAACATTTGCATTACAGATGGTGATAACCCTCTTCATCATCAACACTTGCACGTGGGTCAGGCTGGCCTTCTAGATGCACCTGGCATCTCTCAGAGGAAACCTAGACACACCACTTATCCATGCGATTCCTCCAAGGCTCAGAATAAGGAACCCACTGAGAAGCTGCAGAGCCAGTACCTGAGGCCACATCTGCCACCAAAGGCAGAAGTTAACAGTTCCTGACATACATTGCAGTTCGCCTGTTCAGCCTTGAATGGCAGCAAACACTCCTACTGACAGACGCTCGTCTCCCTCTTCCACTCACAAGTATGTGGCAAACGGGTACCAGGTGCCAGAAGAGGCACCATTTTGGCACAAAACAAACCATCTTCAGCTTGGCTGGGAAAAAGGCTCTCAACTCTGCCCCAGATGCTGCTGCCTTTGCCGCCAGCACTTCAAGAGACACACGGCTGGGGCTGCTGTCAAATGCAGCTGTGCAGGGCAAAGAATCCCAGGGCACATCTCTGTGCTCTCCTGGTTGCTACTCTGCTCTTCTCCACATCCCAGCACCAGCGAAGAACATTGTAAGGTGTGTTCCACAGGAAGACAAGGCTGAAAGTATGTGCTGACACTGCAAAAATGAGCAAAGACGGACCACTCACCCCTGCGGTAGGTTTGAGGCTGATGAAAACGGCGCAGCCTCGATATGCGGCGTACAGGCAGATCTGTAAACAAACAGAAGAGAGATTTCTTTTCCATATTGTGCCATGATTCTCAAGAAAGGGACTGCAGAGCCTGGCAGGGGATCATGTAGCGTTGTGAGAACCACACGTAGGTCCAGATTCTGACAGGTCCAGAGCAGAGGCCTGGGTGAGCCATGGCTGGGAATCTGACACGTCTCCAAGGAAAAACATACCACTGCGTTCCTTGCCACGTTCCAGATCAGCTTCCATGGGGTATGCTGCATACATGTCGCCAACACGATCATCTGGAATGGAGAACAAAGCAGAGAAGCTGTCAAGACCTGTTGCCATATGCTTCTTCATAAGGGATCTGCAGTGCCCGGAGATGGGTTGTGTGATCCACAGGCAGAAGGCACACGTGGGTGCAGATTCTCTCAATGTGTGCACCAGCCTGCTTCAGCTGTGGGCTGGGACATGGCAGCTCCCCAGATGCTGCCCTGAGGAAACAGCCCGCAGCACTCAGCCTGCCTTCAGGACAGACAGCCTGCGCTTGCTTACTGGAGAGCCTTCGACAGGTGGAGAGGCTAAGGAGCATCAGGGCATGTGAGCAGGAGACTGATGGGTGGAGTAACTCCCTGGTGTGCTGGAGGGAAGGGCACCAGGGGGGATGCCCCCCAGAGCGTGGTAAAGCCCATACCCCGTCCCTGTGAGGCTGAGGTAGGGGACCAAAAAGACGAGGAGGGTTGGAAGTGAGTCCTAGTTCAGCACTGCAGGCAACCCCCCTCCCTACCTACCTCCCTTCCCCAGGCACCCCTCCATAGTAGGTTTGAGGCCCTGGATCTTGAGGGAGAGCTAGGTGAGGATGTGGTGGCAGGCCCATCTATGAGGCCAGATAGAAAGAGGCAGTTGACACCATGCCTCAAGACTCCTCCAGTAAGAAAGGAAGAAGGGTAACTGTAGTAGGTGATTCCCTTCTGAGAGGAACAGAGGGCCCAGTATGCAGGCTTGACCCCTAAGTCTGCAGTCTACCTGAAGCCCGGAGCAGGGAGATGATCACTGGGACACTCCCAACCTGCTGCACTCGACAGCCTACTACCTGCTACTGATCTTCCAGACAGGTGGGAAGGAAGCTGCTGGCATGGGTGATCCTGCTGTGGGTGTCTATTACAGGTCACCAGATTAGGACGAGGAAGCTGATGAGGTCTTCTACAGACAGCTGATAGCAGCCTCGCAATTACCGGCCCTGGTTATTGTAGGGGATTTTAACTACCCTGATATTTGCTGGAAGGCCTACTGGCTGAGCCAGCCAGCCATCCAACCACAGCCCACGAGGTTCCTCCAGCACACTGATGATAACTTCCTGATGCAAGGGGTGGATGAGCCAACTAGGAGAGGAGCGCTGCTGGATTTTATTCTCACTAACAAGGAGGGTCCGGTGGAAGTGATGAAGGTTGATGGCAGCCTTGGTTGCAGTGAACGGGAGGTGGTAGAGCTCAGGATCTCCGGCGGCCAGAACAGAATACCAAGCAGAATCCCAGCCCTGGACTTCAGGAGGGTGAACTTTTCAAGCAGTTGCTAGGGGAGATCCCGTGGGGCAGGGTATTTGAAGGTAAAGGGGCCCAAGATAGATGGTTAGCATTCAAGGACTGCTTCTTCCAAGCTCAAAATCAGAGCATCCCAACAGGTAGGAAGTCAAGAAAGGGAGCCAGGAGACATGCATGGTTAAACAGGGAACTGCTGGGCAAGCTCAAGTGGAAGAGGAGAGTCTAAAGATCACGGAAGGAGGGAGGGGCTGGACACCTGGGAGGAACAGAAGACGGTTGTCGGAGGATGCAGGGAGGCAACTAGGAAAGCTAGGGCCTCATTAGAGTTAAACCTTGCAAGCGGGGTCAAGGACAACAGAAAGGGCTTCTTCAAATACACTGCAGATAAAACTAACACTAGAGGCAGTGTAGGCTCACTGATGAGTGAGGTGGGTACCCTGATGACAGAAGATACAGAGAAGGCAGACTTACTGAATGCCTTCCTTGTGTCTGTTGTACTGCTGGAGGCTGTCCTGAGGAGCCCCATACCTCTGAGGCCCCACTGGAAGTCAGGATAGAGGAGGAGTTTGCCTCAGGTGATGAAGACTGGGTTAAGGAGCACTTAAGCAATCTAAACATCCATCAATCCATGGGTCCTGATGGGATGCACCTGCGGGTGCTGAGGGAGCTGGCGCAAGTCATTGCTAGGCCGCTCTCCATCACCTTTGTTAAGTTTAAGAATTGAAGAGGTGCCTGAGGACTGGAGGAAAGCAGACGTCACTCCAGTCTTCAAAAAGGGCAAGAAGGAGGACCCTGGTATTAGTTAACTATAGTAACTATAGAACGATCAGTTTCACCTCCATCCCTGGAAAGGTGATGGAACAACTTATCCTTGGTGCTGTCTCTAGGCATATCAAGGATAAGAGGGTCATTAGAGACAGTCAGCATGGCTTCACCAAGAGGAAGTCATGCCTGATCAACCTGATAGCCTTCTATGAAGATATAACCAGGTGGATAAATAATGGTAAAGCAGTGGATGTGGTCTATCTTGATTTCACTAAAGCACCTGACACCCACAGTATCCTCACAGCTAAACTGAGGAAGTATGGTCTGGATAGTAGTGAGGTGGATTGTGAACTGGCTGCAAGAAAGAAGCCAGAGAGCTGTGGTCAGTGGGACAGAGTCTAGCTGGAGGCCTGTATCTAGTGGAGTCCCTCAAGGATTGATACTGGAACCAATACTATTCAGTACCTTCATCAACCACTTGGATGAGGGAATAGAGCGCACCGTCAGCAAGTCCGCTGATGACACATAACTGCGAGCAGTGTCTGATACGCCAGAAGGCTCTGCTGCCATCCAGCAAGACCTAGACAGGCTTGAGAGTTGGGCAGAGAGAAATGTCATGAAATACAGCAAGGGCGAGCGTAGAGCCTTGCATCTGGGCAAGAACAACGCCAGGTACCAGTATAAGTTGGGAACTGACTTGTTGGAGGGCAGCATAGGGAAAAGGACCTGGGGATCCTGGTGGGCAGCAGGATGACCGTGAGTCAGCACTGTGCCCTTGTGGCCAAGAAGACCAACGGCATCCTGGGGTGTATGAGAAGAGGTGTGCTTAGTAGGTCAAGAGAGGTTGTCCCCCCCCTCTACTCTGCCCTGGTGAGACCGCATCTGAAAAACTGTGTCTGGGCATTCTGGGCCCCTCAGTTCAAGAAGGACAAGGGACTCCTTGAGAGAGTCCAGCACAGAGCCACAAAGGTGATTAAGGGAGTGGGGCATTTCCCTTACAATGAATGGCTGACGGAGCTGAGTCTCTTTCGCTTGGAGCAGACTGAGGGGTGACCTCATTAATGTTTACAAATATGTCAAGGGTGAGTGTCGTGAGGATGGAGCCAGGCTCTTCTCAGTGACATCCATTGATAGGACAAGGGGCAGCGGGTGCAAGCTGGAACATAGAAGGTTCCATGTAAATATGAGAAAAAGCTTCTTCACAGTGAGGGTGACAGAACACTGAAACAGGCTTCCCAGAGAGGTTGTGGGGTCTCCTTCTCTGTAGATATTCAAAACCCAACTGGACAATTTGCTCTGTGACCTGATCTATGTGTTCTTGCTCCAGCAGGGGGATTGGACTAGACGATCATTCAAGGTCCCTTCCAATCCCTGATACTCTGTGATTCTGTGATCACAGGGCACTCCCAGTATGACCTCACAGAGCACCTCAGATGAGGTGGGGAAGCCTCGCAGCCCAATAAGAAACTATTTAATTGCTCTCAGGAAGGTCTTGTAACAGATAAATAAACAGGTGGTCTTAAATCTGAGTCCAGATTCCCCAGTGTATCCATTCCAACCAGGAAACTGAGCATATGTCAAATCCTGGACTTCTGAACCACTGCAAGAGAAGTTGTAGATTCTCCTTCTAAGGAAATATTCAAGACCTGTCTGGATGCCTGCCCATGCCACCTATTGTAAGGTACCTGCTTTAGCAGTGGGTTTGGACTCAGTGACCTCTTAAGGTCACTGACAAACCCTCTGATTCTGTGATTCTGTGAGGTGGAAAGGACCCATGCAAGTTCTATCGAGCCCCTGCATTGCAGCAAAATTAGTAGGAGAAGGACCCTGGATTCATCATTCTCGTATTAATAAAGTACCTTTGACACAGAAAGCTGAGCAGACCACCTCACCGTTGAAAGTTATGATAATTAAGCAAACATAATGTATAAAGTAACTTTGCTGGTAGGCGTTTGCCTTGAGCTGTGGGCTGGGACCTGGCAGCTCCCCAGATGCTATCCCAGGACAACAACAGGCACCAGGGCTCAAGGACATGCTGGACAGACGGACTGCACTTGCTTACTGGGGAGCCTGTGACATTCCCCAAAGCAGCAAAATTCACATGGCGAGCAGCTGAGAACAGAAGAAGGCCTTTGTACTGCTCATGGTGCAGAGCCCATCGGTCAGTGAGCAGCTGACCCAGCACCACCCCATCTGCTGCTGGGGACCCTGGGCTGAGGACATGGTTGGGAGGTTGGGTGTTCGTCAGGGAAGCGCTGCAGTAGGACAGTAGAAGGCTGCAGTGCCCGGAGTTGGAATCAGAGGAGCTCTCCCCTCTAGGATGTCCCTGTGTGCTCCAAGGTGGGATGTCTGGGGAGGTTGGAGAGCCATCACATCACCTCTTAGGACACAGAGCTGATGTAAGAGCCTGGCTGGTTGTTTCCCCGGGGGACCCACCACCCAAGGCTGCTTTCCAGGAAGCCTCAGGGGTTTGTTTCCCCAGTGCTTCCCTCAGTGCCCAGCCTACCTGGACTCAGTGCTCCCCACGCGACATCCTGGGGTTGCCCATGACACGGAGCCACCAGGAAGAGGAGAAGGAAGAACAAAAAGCAACAGCTGGGAGCAGCTGTCTCCCGTAGTTGCCCCATGCTACCTCTTGTCCACAACCAGCAAGCACCCTCCTTGCAGGCTTGAGGCACAAGTGGCACCTCCTGGCATGACGTATATGGGGTTCCTGAATGTCCTCACGGGGCCCACTGTGACCTCACAAAGCACCTCTGATGACGCAAGAAAAACCTGCTTGACCTTTCTGACCTCTGAGGAACTTCTTGAGCACCTTATTAACAAGTAACTTCCAAACAAAGTCCGTTGTTTTAGCTATTCCTGAAAAGTTGGTCTGGATGTGCAGTACTGTCTTCATACTCAGCTGTACACATTGAAGCAATCTCAAGCCTCACCACAGACTGAACTGTATCAGGATGCAAAACAGCAGAAATCCCACCCATCCCATCCCCTGACAGATGCAGCTATGTTTCCTGTACAGCATAAACCTCACCAACACTGTCTCACTTTCTCTGGTTAGACCGAAGTCTTTTAGCTGACTGCAGAGTTCCAGCGGAAGCCTGGTATAAACCTTCTACTTTCTTTTGGTTGCTGGGCTGTGCTTTGGGCTGTCCTGAGCACTGAGCAAGCAAAGATTTGTTGCTCAAAATCCAGGGCTGCAGTTCCTGAAACAGCCTTTAGAAGACAGCGAAGAACTGCAAATGAAACATTTTCTGGTCTGACCTCAGTCGGGGACACTTAGGGTTTGGAGTTTGTTGTTATTTTTTGAATATGGGTTATGAGTTCTGATTTAAACTGCAGCCTAGGTGTTGCTTCTGTATTTAAAATGCAGACCAGGCGTAACCACTCTATTAATATAGGCTGGTTTGTGTGTTATGGCTTTCTAAGTCAAGGCGTTAAGAGTTGTATCTAGATTGTAGCCTGGTTTTGATCTAAATTAGTTGAGTCTGGGGTGGGATTGTCAGCACCAGCTGCCCTACACAGCAGATACTTTGCTGCTTCAGGACGCTATTTGCTGCTATTGGTATAATCTGGGTGCAATAAGGTACTACTGAAATACGAGGAGGTTCAGTGCTGGTCTGGCCTGCATCATATGTATGACACCACAATAAATGTTGGGGTTGCCTGTTCACTTGTGTTGGAGCCTGAGCAGTCTCCCAGATATGGTGGGGCAGCCCTGGCAGGGCTGGGGCAGTGGCCCAGGGCCAGTCTCCCTGCAGCACAGGAGCCTTCAGACAGACAGTCCCATCTAGGCAAGGGCGTGGTCTGTTTTAGGCTGACCTGTTAACACTGGAGACCCTGAAGTTTGGAGGCAGGAGTTTGATGATAATTTGACATGAGCTAAAGGCATGGCCACCTCCTCCAGCTGCCTAGGCTCAGAACCGCTGCCGCCTGACTGCTTATACTCGGCCTGATGCCCAGAGACCCGGGGTCTCAGCCCAGGCTGGGGGACATGGCTGCTGCTTTCCCATTTGCAGGCTCAGCCTGTAGCAATGCTGAGTAGGTGGCATCTCAGAGACATGCACACGCAGAGAAAGAACACTGATACAGGAGTGTCAGGCATCCATCCCTTTAGTCATTACCTGGGAGAGAAATTGATAAACTGTGTCCACAGCTCAGCTCTGGCCTGGTTTAGCAGCTCGAAAGTTTTCATAGAATCATGAATGATAGAGAATGATAGGCTGCCAGCTGTGAGGTTCTTCTAGGCTGCCAGGATCCATCCTTAGCACTTTGGGTTTCCTGATCTGCACTTGGGTAGCTACTTAAAACAGCCCAGTACAAAAAGTGTGAACAATCTGGAAAGTTTCATGAGTAGAGTAAGTGCTTAGTCCATTTCACAGTAAATGTACATATGGATAGCCTTAATTCATTTAATATCCAAATCATGCTTCTTGAGCAGTTGTTGTTGGGTGTGTTCATTGACCTGATCACATTCCTAACTAGTTCTGCCTCTAGATCAGAATTTCTTTCCCCCAGGGGGAATTTTTCAGAATATTTGTTGCTGTAGAATCATACAGCTC
This sequence comes from Gallus gallus, assembly GCF_016699485.2. NCBI lineage: Eukaryota > Metazoa > Chordata > Aves > Galliformes > Phasianidae > Gallus > Gallus gallus. Next base: position 140,150,286 of record NC_052532.1, read on the forward strand.
TTCATATACTCAGAGCACAGCTAATTTGAGTTGCAGCTGTGAATGTCAACACTTCTGCAAACCAGATCACAAGGACAACACTCGGTCAAGCAGAAAATGAGGAACGTTCAATGAGTGACCACCTGTGAAAAATCTGGTTTAAGGAACTCTGTGGTGAAGACAAGGGCAGCTTGGAAAGTTTTGGACAAAGTCGAACACCATCACAAATACCAGTTTGTGGAGCCCAGCAGGTTCAAAGCCTTTCAGACTAAAGGAATTTTTACCAAATTGGAAGTGAGGTCTAGAAGGAACACAGCTTAGAATTCTGAAAGGGTTGTTGGGTATTGGCACTGGATGTGGCAGTCCCTTGTTTGGAGGAAGTTCATTACGACTCTTCCCCAGGACACGATGATCTAGGAGGTGAGTACCCTTCCTGAACTCAGCCCAGAAGGGGAACTCATCCATACATGGAGAGATCCTGAACCTACCAGAGTGATTAATACCCATCAGGATCAGAGACAGAATCTGTAGAACAGAAGCCTGTGAAAACAAGTTTGAGGATAAATAGTTTTCACATGCAGAGAAAGAACACTGACATGATGCTTACTGGCTGCCTCAGCCAAGGGCTGCCTTCAAAGGGACTCACATGAACACAGACAGCTGAGACACAACACCAGGCATGAGGGCTATGAGCTGCAGCCTCGCTGCAGGCATCACTGTGGAGCCCCAGGCCAGTCTCACTCACCACAGCACTGCCCATAGCTGATGTGGGAACACACACCATTCCTGTCCCAGAGGATGGGATGGGAAGACCACGATCCATTCAGCATCCGGCACCAGTCTGCAGGCTTGCACCACAGGCCTGACTCCAGCAGCTGTCAGCAGCTTCGCTCTCACACTCAGAGGACCCACCAACGACTGGCACTTCTTTGTATGCTTTAATAAACAGTGTTAAAAAATAAAAAAAGCTTGGTTACTTCTATACATTACCTGTATTATACATCTTATGAGGGCTGCTCCAGAAGCAATGCCCCCTATTTTATATGTTGGCCCAAAACACCAGAGGCGGGTGTTGGTGGCATGGCAGTAGAGGTTGAACCTTCTCACCCATATCCCATTACACGTTGTTGCCGTGCAACAGCTGGCAGCAGTCAGGCAGCGTGACACAACGGTGTCTGACATGGAAGTGCACATCGAGCCAACCATCAAGCTGTCACTGAATTCCTCCAGGTGAAAATGACGACACCCACTGACCTTCATCAATCTTTGCTGAACGTTTATGGAGTCCAAGCAGTGGTTGTGAGCTCAGTGAGATGGTGCACGGTGCATTTCAGCAGTGGTGACAGTGACACTGGGACACCTCCGCTGGTGCAGGCTGTTATGAGCGCAGCACTCAGGTTCTTGTTCATTGCTGGAGAAAATGCACAGCTAGTGGTGATGACTACACTGAAAAAGCATTTTGCAGCGGAGAATGTGCTTTCTTAAACAGCATTATTGTGCCCTTTGTAGCAGTTGTAGCTCCCATGATAATAAGTAGGAGGCATTAATTTTGGATCAATCTACCTATGTGCGTCCCAAGACAATTCCTCTTCTATAGGACTAGAGGGAATGGCCTCAAGTTGTGCCAGGGGAGGTTCAGGTTGGATGTTAGGAAATAATTCTTCTCAGAGGGAGTGGTCAGGCACTGGAACAGGCTGCCCAGGGAAGCGGCAACTAGGACGCGAGAATCAGGGGCAGTAATGGAGTGAATGCTATCATCACTCGCACTTCTCCAAGACACTGGGAGACCATCAGCAGTGCAGTCCCATTTCCCTGCAGACTCCCGTGGTTGTGCAGTCCAGCACCAGAATGGATAGACCTTTCTTCTTTGGGAGCCAAATGCTAGGTGTCACGTACACATCTTTGCTTGGATTAATAAAGGAGGATTACATATGGGAGTTGTACGGCATCTGCTAATTGCAGGTGGATTCTAAATTTCTCAGCGATGAAGGGCAGGTGATTGAGGTATTGCTGGCATCCCTGCAGACAATAAATGTGGTGACGTTATTAGCAATAGTATTGCAGTTGTGACAGAGCAAGAACATACACCGGGCAAGAGCTGTGTGTTGAATGGATGTACAGATGTTCAGCTGGATGGTTACTAGAAGTGTGTATGTGACTCTTCCTTGCTGAATTTCGAGTGTTCAGAATTAGGCAAACAGCAAAAGAAACCCATATTTGTAGAGGGTCAAGCAGATGTAAAGAAATGTTTTCATCGTTAATGCTATAAAGATGCAAGATGGAATTGGAAACCCAAGTCAGGCTTGCCATTATTCTCCTTTATTTAAGCTGAAATAAACAGGAAAGCTACTGAAATACAGTTGAGAAATTACTGTCAATAAAATCATTACCTTAAAAATTCTTTCTTTCTCCTTTCTCTTCGGCTGTTTGGTGATGTATGTTTCCACTGCAATCGTGTGATTGAAGGAAGGAGATGGTAGGCAGTTCTCTGGCTGTTTTCTTAAGGTTACGTTTTGATGAAAGTTCTCTCTAAAAGTGGGAGGAAAGTCCTTTGTTGCATCCCCGACTGCTCCCATTAAACCACAAAGAGGCATTCTCTCTATGAGAAATTGGGATAGATGCGATTAGTCAGAGGCCAAATGGGAAGAAGACCTTACAGCAGATGTTTTGTGATGATGGAAGAGGAAACAGGAGCTAAGGAGAACTGTGGTCAGCTGGAAACCTTTTAGTAATAACCAAAGGCCAGGGATATGCTGGGAGATACAGAGGAGGCTTCCTGCCCCCACCACCTTTAAAAAGGGACACGTACAGCTGCGAGAATGACCTCAAAGGAATTTAGGGACCGTGACACAGGTTTGGAAAAATTGTTGAGTTTGGTTCCTGGAGATCTTCACCTACCCGTCACAGGCACCTGTCTTTTGAAAATAGAGGCTGACGGTAATTTCACAAAACCAGGAAGGAACTGTACCTGGAAAGATCTGTCCTGTGAAGGCATACCTGGAAGCGTCTTAATTTTGAGGAGGAGAGATTGTCTTGTAGGCTTTTTGGACTGTCGTCAGTGTTAAAATGCTGGAAGGCAAACCATTCCACGTGCAGTCACGCCACATTATTTTGTCCCTAGCTACACCTGCCTGAAGGAAACACTGTAATACGCATCTGAGCCACACCTTAGCCAAAGCCCTTCTCAAAGTGGGAGGGAGCCTTTGGCATATAAAAGGAGCCATAAAGTAGTTTATGGTCATGTGAATATAGGGTGAGGCTTACATTCCAGAAATGCGTTTTCCCCACACTGTGGGACAGGACCGTACCTGCAGAACAACAATCCAGGAGCGGTGTCCTCTTCACTGTGACCCTGAATGAAGAGAACTGGGGCTTGGAGTGAATGAGAAAATGCAGCCTTGTCTGATCACCGCATCTCTGTATGTTGCGCCATATGATCTGACTCTCAGTATTGCACATTTCAGTCGCTGAACTGAACAGATAATGAAGTAGTCATCATTTTCATTGTGCATCTTCAATTATTCTACATTTCTCCTTTCATTTTTGCACACAAATTTGACACTGCTATCACAAACGATGAGTATCCAGTTTTGTTTTTCCTTCCTATCTGGTGAAGCAAATGCTTGTGGCAGCAGTTTTTTAAGAACCTGCATTATAGAGATCTCTTGTAAGCAGACTTTCCTTCGGCTCGTATTATTTTGGCAAGCAGTGGAATAGATGTAAGCATCTGTGGGTGCGCTTGCCCCATAGTGTGGGAAAAGAAGTTTGGCTTTACGAAGTTCGGGTTCTGTCTGCTGCTGACAAAATGGAGGAGAAGAACATTGTCCTGAATCCTCTATCTGAGGTTGAAAAGAGAAGCAACGTTTGGCAGGGAAAGGCGCGAAGGTATGCTGAAACATAAAGTGAAACATACTGAAGGTATACAGAACAAGGAGTAAACGCTTTCTCTGCAAAACAGAGTTGCGTGCCCTCAGAGACAGCTTTATCGGTGCTTCACAGTCCCACTGTGCAACTATCCGCTGTGCCTTCCAGGCCCTGCCACGTTATTATTGCAGGCCTTAATGCTTGCTACAAGATTCAAATGATTATTCTTCCCATCTCACAAACATTTGAGATTAACTCTTAATGTTTTTGGTAATGCTAATGATTTACCCTTTTTTTTTTTTTCCTTGCTCTAGTTGCGTCTGCTCTGAATAAGGCACGGTGTGTGAACTGTTTTGCTTGTTCAACTTCTTGCAACACGAAGTTAACGCTCAAGTAAGTCAATGGAGAGCTGCGATGCCTTCAAAACGTATCAGTGGTTATCGTTAAGGTATTAAATGTTGCTATAGGTTTAACTGCTACGGTACAAAAGCCTTACGAACAACACTGAGAAAATGTGTCAGTGCATGATCAGGGCCAGAAACCTGTCAGGTGAGTTGACAGAAACGTGGTCTGTTTATCAACAAATTCGTGCGCATCTGCTCACAGAATGGAGAGTGTCAAGATGAAAGGCCTGCATCGTAATCTGTTATCTGATTACGGCCTCCGAGTCCCTCCCAAGTATCAGATTCTGTGAGTGTAAATATGTGAGGTTTGATCCTTCTAGGATCTATTTCTTCAGCCATCTTCAAGAACTGTGCTCACAAATGGTCAGAATTCACTGCAGTACGCTTGTGATTGTTTTATCCTATTGACGTCTGCCCATGAAAATTTGTTTTTCCCTTTTCTGTCAGAAATACCGCTATTTAGGAATTCTTGATGGTACTGTGTTACCAAGCGTGCAAACCTTTTCTTCATATTAGAGACACAATTTGTATGTAATTACGTCGTAGCAAGCAAAATTTCCCTTCCTGTTTATGGAGAACCAAATGCTTTAGAGCAGCTTTCCAGTGTCATCAATAGAGGCTATGTTATTAAATCCTGCATCACCTCTCTTACGTGAGCGCTTGAGATGGGTGGCAAAGCATCCAGGCAGCCCTCCTTCGCTATGCTTCTACCTGTGGCTGTATGTAAATCTCTTTTTGTCGTCTGTTTGATAACCAACAGCTTGATTCTTCTGGATATGTTCGGATTGGCACTGTGCTACGGTGCAGTAGCAGCAAGGCAGCGGTTCCTGTGGCATTAACACCAGCGTGTGTTTCAGGCCCCACAGATAGCACCGAGGGTGTCTTGGGGCTTCAAAGCCTGTTGCATCCCATACAGATTTCAGAAGGAAGGGACTGTCAGGCCAGGTAGTCCAAACATCTGCTCCAGGCAAGTGTGACTTTCAAAGCTGCATCAATAGTGAAAGCCTTACCTAGCCAAGTTCTGAGCGTCTCCAGGGAAGAGATGATTTCACAGGCCGCGGTGGGCAACACGTTCCAGTCTTTAATGACCTTCATGGTGAAGTTTTTTGTTTTTTTCTGTATTCTTGTTCTTTCCCCAGGGGTTTGTTGCTCAAATTCGCACTGCTGCCTCAGCAGCTGTCTGTGGAGTAAACTATCGCTGAAGTAATAACCGTGGCTATTGTCACCAAGAGCATCAATTAAAAGAAGTGCGAAACAGAGCCACGGAGTGAGCTAGCAATTAGGCAGCCTGGACAATTACAGGTCTGGTGCTGAAGCTCACTTCCTGGCCTGTCAGTCCTCTAAATATTTCACATAGATGTGCACGTGCTTTGAGGCTGATTTTACTACAAGAAGGACGTTGAGACCCTGGGGGGTGTCCAGAGAGGGACAACGAAGCTGTGAGGGGTCTGGAGCACAGGTTTGGCGGGGAGCAGCTGAGGGAACTGGGCTTGTTCAGTCCGGAGAAGAGGAGGCTCGGGGGAGACCTTCCCGCTCTCCTCAATGACCTGAAAGGAGGTTGTGGCGAGGTGGGGGTTGGCCTCTTCTCCCAGAGGCAGGGTGAGAGGGAATGGCCTCGCATCGCACCGCGGGAGGGTCAGGTTGGGTATTGTTAAAGAGTCGTCCTCAGAAAGTGGTGAGGCGCTGGCACAGGCTGCCCAGGGAGGAGATGCAGTCACCGTTCTGGAGGTGTTCAACGACCGCACCGCGTAGCTGTGGCACTGTCACATCCCGCCCCTAGGAGGAGGGAGGGAAGAGGTGACCAGATCCGTGAATACCCCCAGGTAGATTCAGGCAGAACGAGACACAGAGGCCCCTACACTCTCATCACTTTTAATGCAAATGGATGTCCTCCATAACACTGGCACGTAACACTGGCACTCTGACACTCAAACTCGGTCTTAAACGGGGCGGCCAAACGACGCCTTCGGGCCGAGCGATCGCGGTCGGGGTGGATTTGTGATTCATTCCCCATCGGCTTTGCACATCTTGCCATCTCGTAAGCTGCTTCTGGCAGGAACAAATTATTTCCGCTACTCGTGGTGCCCGGAGCACGGAGCTCCCGGCTGCAGCCGCTCGAACGTCTGCAAACTCATCGCCTGCAAGTCCAAGCAAGGAAGCCCACGCTGACAGTCGCGGTGGCGCACCACGTCGCGGCAGGTGAGGAAACGCCTCAGCACGGCCTCACGCAGGCCGAGGACGGTACCGGCAGCGCCGCGGCAGCCCGCGCCGAGCGCCCCAACGTTCCGCAACTCAGCCTCCCGCCGCTACCACAACCAACCGCGCGCCAGCCGCTCGTACCGCGCGTGCGCGCACGTTCGGCGCGTGCGTGCGCGTGCGCCGCCCCACCCCGGGCTGTGACGTCGCGCGTCGCCGCGACCGGCGGTTGGAGGGCGTTGCGGCGTGTGTGGAGCGGGAACTTGTGTAACGCGCGGGTGCCGGCCTTCCGCCGCTTCCTCTTTCTCCTGGCGAGGCCGGTGGCCAGAGGTCAGTGACGACGAGTGCCGGCCGGACGGCCGGGCTCGGCGCCATGATGCGGCGCACGAAGCCCGAGGTGGAGAGATACGTCGCCTCCGTGCAGGCCGCCGCCTCCTCTCCTAGAGAGGTGAGTTGAGTGCTGCGGGCCCGGCCGGCGCCGCCAGCGGCGCTCCCCCGGGATGGCCGCGGTGGGGTCCGCTCCCCGCCCGCCCCTCTCCGTCCCGTCCCGTCCCGTCCTTCTGCTCGTCCCGCGGTTGCCGGGCCTGAGGGGCGGGCGCGGGCTTCGCCGGTGCCCGGGTTGGCGGGCGGGCAGCCAGATGATGCCCTGGTACCTGGCGAGCGGCGTGCAGGTCACAGGGAGCTGACTGGTGCAGTGTTTCGTCCGGAAAGGTCCCGCTCTGCTGCTCTGAATCGGTTGCATTGCAGACGTGGGACGTTGAGCAGCGTGTTGTACAGCGTGCATGCACAGCGCGATGCAGCAGGGCCTGTACGCAGGTGTAAGGCGTGTGTGCATCCTCATTCGGACCTTCTGCCACAGCAGCGGAGCGGTCCCGTCGCTTTGCTCAGCGGGCTCTGATGCTCTTGAGGCTGCCCAGCGTTGAGTGTCTGAGTGCTAAATTCGGAGATAGGCTTCAGCAATGTTGGTCAGCCGTGGGGCTCCCTCTCCTTTGGCTGTGCTCGAGGCCAAGTGCTGCGGGTTTAGCTCCATCTTTCCAGCGATGCTTACGGCTGGCTGTGTAGCGCAGTCAGCAGTGGAAGTAGGTCTTGGTTTTCTGGTTGTGTTGGTTTTGGAGAGGAGGGCGGTGCGAGGCTGCAGGCCTTGATTTTGAAGTTTCTTTCCAAGCCCGTTTGCAAGGAGATGTCAAGCGTGATTGCACTCTGGTGCGTGTCAGCGTATCCGTGTTTTGCTTCAAAATACGGGCTGAGAAGTAGGAGACCGGCATTCTTTTGAATTCCCTTGTAAGAGACTTCTTCAGGAATACCCAGGGAGCGGGAGGAGGACTGGAGACTGGAGAATGGGAAGTGCATTTCGGCTGTAGAAACTTGTTTCACACTTGGAGTCGTAGGTGTCACTGGTTCCAGTATTGCTGATTCTCAGACAGAGTCTACTTTGGAGGTGATGCGTGGAGCCCAGATTTTAGATTTCTGTCACCTAGTTCGTGTCTGCCGTGAAGTTTTTGCTCGCGACTTCCTGGTTCTCTAGCTCATTCACACGGGTGAAAATGTGTTTCTTCAGTGCAGTAATTCGGTCGTGATGTTACCATTCCAAGTTAACTCGAGCACTCTGCGAGTGAAAGGTGAAACATACCTCTCCGCAGGTATTGACTGAAGGGTAGAGCAGGGAAATAAAAGGGAGGATTTTTAAAAAAATAATAATAATAAAAAAAAGGCAAAACAGAGGGCAGGGCAGGCAAGAGCTGAAGGTGACAGAAGCAGGGGCAGGAGGGGCTGGGCTCTTCATTTGTGGCATTGCTTTCCTCTGCGACATTGATACATTGGAGGAAAAAAAGGTGGTTACATGTAGCTGACCCCCTTCTTCTCTCTTGAGTCAGAAGTGTTTGTGAAATGTACCAAGTGTAAAGATTTGCTTGCTTGGCCAGTAAGCTCAGTTTTGCTTTGGTAGTCTTTGCCAGTTATTGGGGAAAAAAGCACATTGTTTTCTTAATGCAGTGTCTTTGAAATTCAAAGCCCTGGATACAGGGAGGGAACTGGATCTGTCAGCTGTGAGGAAGCTCTTAGAAGTATTATGCGTCCCAGGAAAGAAGGGTCTCCGCATTCAATTACTTCAGAAGTACTGTATGTCTAAAATGTACCTGTCGTATTTTTTCCCCTCAGAGATCGTTGAAAGGATTCCTTTTTGCTAAGCTGTATTTTGAAATAGAAGAATATGAACTCGCTAAAAGGTAATAAATGTTCTGGATGTTGTTGTGTTCTTGAACGTGTAATAGGAAAGCTAAATGAAGCAGAGTGGAGAAATCAAGGCCACGGTCACGCTGCTTTAAGGTAGCAGTAAATGGGAGAATTTGGTGCCATTTAAGTCTTCCTACAACAGCAACTTAAAGGATGGGTAGTCATGTGGTGCTGTAAGAACTCGTCTGGCTGGAACGCCTTTTATGCCGTTGTATGACGTTTTTCTTGCAGTTTCTGTGGACTACGGCTTTATTTAATCAAGGCCAGTGCTTTCAGGCAGATATGTAGCATCCGTACACGTAGAGATAATGTTGTTCCTTACTTGAAGGTCTAGATCAAGCACCTAGACCTGAATGTGGCTGGATGTCCTGTGAGGCAGATGAAATTCCCACCTTAGCTGCAGGGCGTGGGGGGACCTGTGTTACAGAGGAATACCGATCCTTCTGTTCTGTCTTCTTTTTTTATTTGCTCTGTAGATATCTATCTATCTATCTCAGCGTCCAAGAGAGAGATCCCAAAGCTCACAGGTTTCTGGGACAGATCTATGAAGCTCAGGATAACATAGAAAAAGCTTTTGGGTGTTACAAGGTAAGCACTTCAGTCACCCCTGTGACATCCTGCTCTATGCCTTCGTACAGGGCAAATGCAGTTCTGATCAGGCAGGCGTATAAATGTGAAATTCTCAGTCAAGATGTCACGATTCGGGCGTTGGGGAGGGAGAGGATATGCACAGAGGTCTTGTTGGCAGCACCGTGGAGCGCTCTCGCTCCTTGTGACTGACTTCTGTTTTTCAGAAGTCTCCATGTGAGGTTAGAGTAGAGATCCTCCTAGTCCAGCTGTCTGAGTAGAGCAGCAGCTGGTGGTAGAGGCAGAGGAGCTGGTTGTGGCGTTATTTCTCTTATGGTGCTGTGAATTCCAGCAGTAGTCTGGGTGTTACAAAGCAAGGGTGGCCTTTCAAAAGGGAGGCTTTTCTGAAAGCAGGGAGAGAGTTTCGCTTGGTAGTTGTAATTTGACTTGCTGGGCCTGTTTAGTGGGGGACACATTTTCTTTCTTGTTGTACGTGGACTGCCAGACGAAGTTTCTAGTAACCTTGTTTCTTGTGTGTGCGCGCATGGGGAAAACTAGCGTTCCGTGGAGCTGAATCCAGTGCAGAAAGATCTTGTACTGAAGATGGCGGAGTTGCTGTGCAGTAACGACATCACTGACGGAAGAGCCAAGTACTGGGTTGAGAAAGCTGCCGGGCTCTTCCCTGGGAATCCTGCTGCTTACAGATTGAAGGTAAATTCCAACCTCTGTTCTGTGCCTAGAAGAAACTTCAGTTTCTTTAAGCGATGGGAAAGCCATGTTCACAACAGTATCCAAGAGGTCAAGATGAGCTAGGTCAAGTAATGGCTCTATGATGCGACTGCACTGCTTTCTAGGTTTTTTCATTGGAGTTGAGAACTGTAGAACGTAGGAGATGCTGTTATTCCCAAATACTGTGTAAATGCTTTCAGTCTCACGATCTCGCTTTTGGTGGGTGGGTTTTTGGTGTGTTTTGTTTTGTTTTTTTTAAACAAGCTGTTCTGTATCAAGACATGCCATCTTTGAACCAAGTGGTTTGACAGTCTTAATTTTGCATCTAACTTAGCATCTCCGAGATGCAAGCTCTGAAGTTTCTTTTTCTCCCTTCTAAAATACTTGTTAAACTCTCTGTAGCGCCCAAGAGCTTTTCAGAGTAGTTTGAGTACTGTAGTCTGTAGTGGCGTTGAGAAAAGTCAGGTGATGTGGTTGCTGAAAAGGCTCTCTTGGAGAAGGCAATTTTAACATGTTGCCTTTGTATTTGATAGGAGCAGTTACTGGAGCGTGAAGGTGAAGATGGATGGAATCAGCTCTTAGATATGATTCAAACAGAACTCTGTGCAAGACCGGACGATATCTACCTTAACATCAGACTGGTTGCTCTCTACCGTTCAAATAATAGACTGAGAGATGCTGTGCTTCACTGTCAGGAGGCGGAGAAGAAAATACCTGTAGACTCAAGCTTGGAGTGGTGTTCATGCGTCGTAAAGACGTTGGAGGTATTTAATCATATTTGGACCCCGTCGTAACCTCCCATATCCTTGAAGCTGGTGTTATTCTCTTAGTATGGTCACAGTGGCAGCTAATTCTCAAGGGACTCAACTCCTTCAAGTGTAACGTCTGCTGAAACCAATGATCTACTTGGGATTTTCTTGAACCTTACGGAGTTGTTTGGTTTCAAGCTTCAGTTCTAAGTTAGGTACAGCAGCTCCGTCAGGGAGGGAGTTGCTCAGGCAAACGGTTCCTGGAACTTTGCTGCTGAAGGGTATGTTAATGTCGCACCTGGGAAACTGGATTACGTAGCAAGGTGTTCTGGAGAAGCTCCTCTCTTCACAGAAGGACGGTGGTTCCTTATTCTCTGATGAACTTGTTTTATTTAGGAATACCTTGAATCAGCACGAGACTTGGAGCCTGATAAAAATAATTGGAGAGCTGTCAAGAAAGATCATCTGCTGGCCTATTCTAGCTTGGTTAAATTGACGCTCGCTTCTAGAGATGTTTGCGAAAGCAGAGGGGCACTTGAAAGGTACTGTTCTAACTTTTCTGTGTTATCAACAAAGGAGAAATTGAATATTGTTTCTGGGTTACAGAACTTGTAGCAGGCATCATTTCCAGTGAGTAGCCATTTTGTGGATGGGAGAGGAGTTCCTCTGTCCTTACCGCAAAGAAAAGATCTTCCTAGGCTTGATCCCCTAGCGATGTGTCTGTCTGAGCTCCAGGCCTCAGAGAAGACTCGGTGATACTCTGTGCCAGTTATCTTCAGCGTGAGGATGTTGTTCTTGACTTCAGCTAGTTTACGTTTCACAGACGCTTGTGGGTCAGCTTTGCCCTGCTCAAGTTAATACAGCACATACTGAAATAACTGAGAATGTTAGGCGTCTAGTCTAAATGGGAGATAGGAAGCCACCTGCATTCTCCTTGAGGGGAGACTGATAGGACCAGCTAATCCGGCTGACTTCAAGCTATGCCGTCTGTGCCGCAGCTGGAATAGTACAGACCAACGTTTGTAGCCAAGTAATTGAAGGCCCGTGTTCCTTTATTTCCGTTACTTTCTCTTTCGTACTGACTTGCATTGATTTCACTTCAATAAACAGAGCTCAGCAGTCGAATGCTCAAATTAGTTCATTCACGGCTAAATAACACTGACCTGAAGCACGTGATAGCTTTTACCGGGACTTTGTTGAAGAGGCATCTTTTCTACTTTCTAGTTTTGATCGCGTGCTTCACTCTGTGAAACCATACGTGAATGGACCTGATGAGCTGTCCCGTACCTTCCTTGAGATGAAAGGACACTTCTACATGCATGCTGGAACTTTCCTGCTGAAAATGGCCCAGAACAACGAGGCACGATGGAGAGATGCACGTGAACTCGCAGCGCTGTGTTATTTGAAAAGTTTCTATGTAAGTCCCAGTTCAGTTTGTGCCTGTAGGGATTGCGGTTCTGGAACGCTCTCGCTGTACACGCACTGAACGGCTGCCTTCCAAAAGTTAACTCCTGTTTTTAAGGCTGTCTCCTCACCCAGTCTTCCTCTTCCACAGTTCTTGAGAAGATTTCAAGTGGTGTGAAGAAAATAGCTCATCAACTGCTTCACTTGTCAGAAGTAAAATGACTCTTAAAGGCTAATGAGTGTATTCCCTAAAGGCTATTCCCTTTTCTGTAAGGCAGCTAAAATGACTGGTGTTAGGGTGATGGGTATGGGAGGGAGGGGAGTGACCTGAGTAGCTCTCACATACTTAAGGCATGGGCAGCGGTAATTCTTTAATAGAGCTTAACTCTTTGCTTTATGAAAGAAAATCAGTCTTCCATTTTGCACAGCTGCTTGCATTCCAAACATTACTTTCTCTGATGTGCTCTTAAAACTATTTGCAGTTGTTACGACTGCTCACCTTGTGTCTTTTTCAGGGAAGAAACAAGCCTGTTTCCTGACGTTTAAGACTAAATTAATGTGATGTGATGTGGTTTTTGTTGTGAAGAAGCTGTAACGATTGCCTTCTTTCTTCGCCAGATTCCTAAACCAGAGTCAAAACTAATAGAGGGAGACGCTAGTGGACAAGATATGCTGGAGATGTTGGCCTGTGACCGAAAAAGCCAGTCTGGTAATAAAAGTGAAGAATGATAGATGTTCCGTAGTTCCATTTTAATCTCATGAGTAGTGAATTTCAGAGTCAGTGGCTTGTTAAGGAACACGTTTGGTGTCTTGGAATATGCTATAGAACTTTCTGTGTTTTGGCTACGTATGAAAAGCAAAACAGCAGCTTGATCCTGGCACGTAGTGGGCTTTTTCTTTTTATGCGCGGGACGCTAAGATAGAATTTAACTTTTCATGTCTCCTAGTCTGCTGGTTTCTGCCTACTAATATACTATTTGTAAGCATTGCTAGTCCCAAGTGTAAAAGAAAATATTGCTCTTTTCCTGTCACTTTTGTCCCCTTCTTTCTTCCAACAGGTTTGCTGCTGTTTTTTTTCTTTCTTTTTTTTTTTTTTTTTTTTTGTGAAAAGCTTAGGCAGTCTTCTTCAGTGTACACTATCCTGTGGGCTCGAGATGCAAACAAAGAAAACACCAGGCCTCAGGCTGAATTGTTCCTGAATAGATGAGACTGACAGCTACTGACAATTGAAGACAGTTGCAGTGCCCTGATACTAAAAATACGTAACACTTCTGGAGAACTGGATTTAAGAATGGCTTGGGACTGCTGTCAGCCCATATGCTAAAACACTGACTTACTTGTAGGGAGAGCCTAGCTTAGAAATTTGTAAATATCGTAAGGGGGAATCTTGATTCCCAGCCTCGAGTAGCAAGGAGTACCCACTGCATCAAATCGCGTTGTCCTTGATTAAGTTGAGTGTCCTTATGTGACATTCCGTTTTTCTAGGTCACATGTTGCTGAACTTAAGCCACGGCAAGGCAGACTTCTTGAAAGAGATTGTGGAATCTTTTGCAAACAAAAGTGGCTTATTTACATTGTTTGAAAGCCTCTTTGGGAGCGGAGCTTCTCGAGAGAGATCTTTCCTCGGCACAGATGATATGGGAGATGTCAGTACACAAGCACCAGCGCAAGGAGAACTGAGTAAATACGATATTGGTAAGAGAGGTTGCTTAAACTCAGCATAATCGTGACTGTGTGTTAGAGGTTCTTGTACAAATGCTTTGTTTGCACCAAAAGACACGTGTCTGTAATAGCTGCTCATCGTTGCCCGTATCGGGGAGTGATTTGCAAGAAGTTTGGCTTTCAGCTGTAGCTGAGAGGCAGTATTGTCATGCCAGGTTCTGAAGAATTTCTCACCTACTTCCCGCTTTCAGGCTGTTGTCTTCTGGTCCGCTCTGATTCACTTCCAGTTGAAGCTGCCTGTGTAGCTTTTTGTGTTTGTACACTAGTAAGTGCTGATAGGAAGGCACGTACTTATTTACGTGTCATCTGTGAATACAGGTTACAAGCACAAAAGGGAAGTAATTCCAGGATGAGTTGTGAACTAGTGAGATCTTTCCATTTTTAAGCTCAACTTGATGATGAAGGCTGGCTTTGAATTTGAGTGTAACAAGAGCAGAATACTGGTAGTCTTCTGCCTGGCTGTTAGTTGTCAAAAGCACGTAGAGTGTTCAGTCTAAAACTACCGATCAGGGTGGGAAGCAATAAGGCTTATGGCCCTTCCTCTTTTTAAATATATTTATATTTTTTATATATCAAATAAAAGTTGGTGCTTCTGTGGCCTCTCTGAAGAAGTTTGTTCATAATGTATTGAAATAGGAAATACAAAAGTTAAAACCTGGTTTGTGCTTACTGCACGTAGGCTAAAGATTTTCCGTGTTAGAGAAGTGTGTGATGTTACGTCCGTTTTTTGCGCTGACAAAAAAGGTGAAGTATTAATCTACTTTGGTTGTGCACTTCTATGAAGTAGGTATTGCTTCTGCAGACGTTAGTTGTATAGAATCAACAGGTGCAGAAATCACTTGAAGAATGCTGCATCTTACTTGAAGATTCTTAGTTCCAGCTTGTTAGATAGGGGCACGCAGGTGGGAGGAGGTTGCTGGAGAAGCCCTTTGATGGGAGAAGCATTCAGAGCTCCTTAGTTCTCTTGTAATGGAAACCCAGCTTTCAGGTACAGGTCTTCCTAACTGGGTCGCAGATCCTCAGCTTCTTACCATTTTTGTTTTTCCACAGGTGCTGTTCGAATGCACTGTGGTAGTCTCCAGCACCTTGTGTGGCTTGGCTTGCAGTGGAATTCTATGTCAGTGTTATTCCCACTGCGTAAATTATTGAAACAGCTTTTTCACTTGCCCCAAGAGACATCAAGACTTGAAACAGATGCTCCCGAATCCATTTGCCTGTTGGACCTTGAAGTAAGTAAACTTTCCAAGCTCTTAAGTGCATTTAAATGCAGTCTTTGTGGTACCTAATGCCTTTTGTTGATTTGTTTTTACTAAACCAGGTTTTTTTACTCGGGATGGTGTTCACCTGCAACTTACAATTGCAAGAGAAGTGTACTACTCACGATGGCACACATCAGCCTCCTTTCTTACCGTTGCTGCTGTGCAAACAGTACTCTACTGAGAGGCAGAGATCCTGGTGGGATGCTGTTCGTACTCTTACGCAGAAAAAAACAACGTAAGGCTTCTTCAGTTTGGAAATAATACTTGAAACAGCCTTCTAGATGGCTTCTGAATGGATTCCCCTAGGTTGTGTAAAAGTAGATCCTTTGGTTTGACTTCCTTTGAGTGTTAAAGCTCCGTTGCTGTTGGGGCGTGAGATGCTTAAGAACCTTGTACAGCCCGTTTTTACATTTCTAATAGTGTACTTGTAAAGAAGAGCTAGCTTAGGACTAAAACTGCTTGTTATATTCCTCAATCAAATGGCTTGTGAGCAGCTGAAAAAGAGGGACTACTAATTGAGGAATATTTCTTCTGATGTTCAGACTGGACTCGGCACCAAAACTGAAGCTGCTTGTACAGCGTGGCTTAAGTACTCTGCGAGCCCGGGAGAAACACGGCCTTCAGCCTGCCTTAATGATACACTGGGCAAGAAGCCTGCAAAAAGCAGTAAGTTCAGATTGCTTGTAAGTAAGTACCGTCTGTTTTGCTCCGATTTTGCAAACTTCACAGAACTAAATAACTAAATAAAATCAGATGAGAATGTAGTATTGAGACCTGCTGCTAATTTTGAGAGGGTGACTAGAGCAACTGCCTTACCTGACGAGTACTCTCTCTGTCACTACTCTCTTAGCAGCACAGGTAGAAGTAACGTTATTTTCTACCTGTGTGTTACTTTCTGTGATGCTATAGGGAGACCTCCTGAAATTCATCACAAGCGTGAGAGGAAAGCTCTTGAAACTTCTCAGGAGAACAACTGCGTCAGAGAAGAAAAAGTATGGTTAACGTCTTATCTGCATTTTCTGAGATAGTTTAAATTTCTCTTCTTCAACAGGGCATTAGCCTTAACTCCCGTGACCAGAAAGAATACACTAGAAGAAGTGTGTACTACTGGAGGAAAACCTTGCTTAGTTTGAAAACTATCACGAAGCACCAAAGTATTCCAGAACCTACTGATCGTCTCTTCAAACATTTCGGTAGTGTGGACATTCAGGTACAGATTGATTCTTCAGAGATGAGAGGAAGAGGGGTTGTATGTCACAAGCTTACAGATAAATTGGTTGTTTGTTTGTTTTTTGGTTGGTTGGTTTTCTGTGGTGATGGGTTTTTTTTGTTTGTTTTTTTTTTTGTCATTGTACGACTGAATAGTGGTGTTGCTGTAAGACTGCTAAGGATGAGGTCTGGTGGTATCTTTCTGCTGAGGCTTCCCTAGTTTTAAAACTATCTGATTGGAAGACACTGAACTCCCTTAGTACCAGCTTTCTTGAAAAGCTGTTTTCCTGTGATACAGGAGAACTGGTACCGTTATTCACCTCCTCCTATCTGATTACTTCCTCGGTGTTTACAGTCACTGGCTGTTCCAAGTATCCCCATGTATGTTACGTGTGGTTTGTCTTTTGCTTTGGTCGCAGGTCTTTGAGGTGGCAGCCTATGAAGAAGAGGCACATGTGGCGATTGCAATGTTGGATGCAGTTGAAGGCAAAACTGACGATGCTTTGTTGTCCTTTGAAGCTATTAAGAACGTGGTTGCATACTGGAATCTTGCCGTAGTAAGTTTATAAATTGCATTACTTCAAAATGCTTTTCTTTCACTTGCATTCTGACCGATTCTTATTAATCTGTGTACTGTTGCTTAGCTTTGCCAAAGAAAGGCAGAGGAGCTTGAGAAGGATGATATGTTGCCAGAAGAACAAGAAGAACGCAAAACCTATCTTCTGAAAAGAAAGCATTACTTGATGAAGATCATTGATGAAAGCTCCTCTGATCCGTCAGTAGCTGACAAAGTAAGTAATTCCTGCTCAGCAGCTTGTTTGGAGAGATGGTGTGGTTTAGCTTACTGTGGCAGATTGGAACAGTTTGCTTTCAAGTCTGACTTTCTCAAGCTGACTTTGCTTGGTGGCCAGTTAAACTTTCTGTGTTCCCTAAGACGCACAACTTGCTTCTGTGAAGGTATCGGGTTCTGAAATGTTTTTGACTCTCTGTAGATGAGAGCTTTTGTGTAAACAAATAACATTTGCTCGCTGTCGTCTTAGTGAGGTTGACAGTTTCCAAAGAGTTAATGCTTGTGTGCGTTGCCCTCTTACGTTAATTTTAACAGACGTGGGGCTTTCCTGGGGGAAAAGCAACAAAAAAACCACCTAGGATTTCTGTGAAGAAAGCCCTGTGAGCTGTTCAGCCGTAGATCAGAACACAGTCTCTTGCTCTGAGGAAGAATTGCAGTCATGACTTGCTTTTCAAATGGGTTTCTAGCTGCCGGTATCTGTTAAAACTGTAACGGAGATGCTGAACGCAGTGATCCAGGAGCTTGGAGAGAATGAGGAGAAGCAAAGTCTTGCCTCCAGAAATATCGCACAAGCTGCACACCTGGAAGTAAAATATTCAGTTCCATCACCTAAGAAGTTACCTTTCTCACCAACTAATACCTACGAGGTATGCTAGCCAGTTACTCCTTTGGGGAAGCGTTATGTTTGTATGCAAACTCCATGTTCAATAAGGTTGTTTGTTTGTTTGTTTCTCCAGTTTTCCTCTAAGACTCTCCTCCAGTGGGCCGAAGATCAGAAGTCCTTACTTCTAAAGCTGTGTCAGCAAGTGGAAGCTTTAAAGATAAACAACTTTTGTCTCTACATTCAGTGCAGAACAGGTGATCTTTTTGTTGTGGTGAGTACACTGTGACCCTAGCATTGAACTAAGCTTCACTTAGTGAACTACCACTTAACTCAGTGAAGGTAACTGCTGTAAACATGTGCTTAACTGGAGTGCAAGAGTAATGCTGAGTTGCCTACAAACCCTGATTTGGTACTCAGTTATAGGAGGTAATCTTTCTGAGGATTGAGTGTGCAGGAAGTTCTGCTTTCTTCAGCTTAGCTATTGTCCTCTTGGTTCTGGGTTTTTTCTTTCTAGCTTCAGGGAACAGACTCAGCTTTGTACAGCATGGGCAGATCGTGGATTATTGCAGCAGTTAACCCTTGTTTTTTTGTTGTTTTTTTTTTTTCCTCTGACTTTGAACGTGCTTTTAAGTAGGGACGAAGTGTAGGGATCGTTCCTTAGGTTTTCTTCAAATATCTGTGGTAATACGTTTACATTCTCTTAATTGAAATGCTATCTCTAATAGAATGAAATGCGAGAAATGAACCGTAGTAGATCCAGTGCAAGTGTGTCATCTCATCAGTGGCCTGCTGAAAGCTTTGGAACTGATACTATGTCAGATGGCTGTGAGAGAGCACGAGATCTTCACGAAGCTCCTTTAACACCTAAGTCGCTGCTGACTCCAAGCACTGGAACTGCTGAAGAGACGACAAATCAAGATATCAAGGAGACTTGCGGGCCCGCATCAGGGATGTTGAACTCCGTATTTCCGTTCTCAAAAGACAGTGTGACCCACGCATCCGATACTAGCGGCAGTTTTACATCACCTGCCTTTACCACTTCTTCATGTGGAAAGGAAGCCGTACCAACCTATTCCTCTGGTGGGTTTGGGCAGTCTTCCTTGAAGAAGAATCAGTGGGAGTGTCAAGTATGTTTAGTTCAGAACGAATCAACTGCAAGGAACTGTGCCTCTTGCCAAAGCCCAAATCCAGATACGTGGGAAACACGTGGCGTCCGAGTAACTGAATCTGCTGCAAGTTTGAAAGCCAATGGTAGTGCCGCACAGGAAAAATTTGGATCCGCCTTTGCTGAAAAGGAAAGTCAGGGGGACGGTAAGATCTGTTTAGTAAGAAATGAACCCACAGCCCGAAGAGGTGTTGCCTGGCAGAATCCAAGCAAAACTAATTCAGAAGCATCTCCTCAGCAATTCTCCTTTAAACTTGAAGGGAAGACGCCAGCGTTTACATCTCAGAATCCTGCAGATGCTGAAGTGAAGCCTGCCGAGGAAGGATGTAACTTTTCAGCGTTGATGCCTCCGAGTGCATTTAAATGTGGCCTACAGGAATCCAATAAAAATACCGCTAAGAAAGATGGTCCACCCAAAGAGTGTACAACAGACTTGAGAAACGTGGATGAAAAGGACAAAAATGAACTGCCTTCAAGTAGTGGAGCTAGACTCCAATCTCAAGAAACAGCAGGCAAGGGCAAAGACGAGTTTACTTTTGGCCAAAACAGCCATAGCGCTGTTACTTTTGCTGATCCTGCAAAAGGTACACCCGGTGAAGGCTCTCAGTTTGGCAGAACAGACCCTAACTTTGAAGGCTTTTCAGGTGCTCCGGATGCCACTGTAGAAGCTTTACAGGTATCGAGCACCTGTGACACTCCAACAACAACGGTGATTTCTCCTCCAAAGTTTGTATTTGGATCTGAACCTGTCACGAGCATTTTCAATAACGAAACGTCAAAGACGTTCGCATTGGGAAATACTTCAGCCCCCGGTTCCTTCTTTGGATTCAACTTCGGTCTTCCAAGGAAAAGCATAGACAGTCCTTCATCAGCTCAGAAAACAGTGCGGGAAAAGGCAAGAGTAGAAAAAAACAGAAAAAACCAGAAAAAACCACCAAAAAGCTGTAGCGCACATCAGCACAGCAAGGCAACCAGCATGGCTCCTGCTGCCCAAGATGGGCCCTCCGACTTCTCATTTAAAACTCTGGAACAAGGTGAGTGTTAATTGAACTAGGAATTTATTCAAGTGTGCAACTCATGAGTCAGTCGTTTATTAATGCTGGTCACTGTATTGCTTCTTCTGTCTTAATACTATGAAGTTTCTTTCAGTTGTAATGCACGTTTGTGAATCTTCAAACTGTAGACATTCAGCTGGGGTGAATAAGAAGTTGTAGGTATTTCCACATAGAAATACGAAGGGGCCTTCTGCAGGATTCAGTGTTGCTCTGTAGTGAGAAAGAGAATTGCCGGTAGGGTAGGGCACAGAATAGCACCAGGTCTGAATATGCAGGCAAGGAAAGGATCTGACAGAGCATGGGTGTGGACCGCATGCGATTTTGCAGACAGGGAAGGGAAAGTAGAGCTGCTAGCAGTGCGGTTCAAACTGCAGGATGTTGCAGGCTCGTTTAAGCAAACTTGTGATGAAGCAAAGCAAGTCCATGAGCAGGGCACCTTGACAACTCCTCACGTTTCTCGTACGAATATAGCCAGTGCATCTCCTCGTGCTAAGAACGCTGTGGCTGCACTGCAAGCAACTACCAGGGAAACACCTGACCTAAGCCGCGGTGATAAAGCCTGTGGGGCCACCGTGAAAGCTCTCGCCTCTGAATCACCAACAAAATCAGTGGTTTCTCCTCCAAAGTTTGTGTTTCAATCCGAGTCCGTAAAGAGCGTTTTCAGCAATGAGAAGACATTCCCATTTGGGAATACTGCAGCCCCCGGCTCCCTGTTTGGAGCCAGCTTCAACCCTGCAATAAAGAGCTCAGACGGCATTTCATCACGGCGGAAAGCAGAGGAGAAACACCTGGGAGTAGCGGAACCACCCAAAAGCAGGAGTGCGCGTCAGGACAGCAAGGCAGCCAACATGGCTCCTGCAGCACGAGGTGGGCCCTCCAACTTCTCCTTCAAAATTCCGGAACAAGGTGAGTGTTAATTGATGTAGGAATTTATTCAAGTGCGCAACTCATGTGTATTGTCAGTCATTTATCATGTATTGTCACATATTGTCGTATATATCACATATTGTCAGTTATTATATCACGTCAGTCGTTTAGGAATGCTGGTCATTGTATTGCTTCTTCTGTCTTAATACTATGGAGTTTCTGTCAGTTGTAATGCACGTCTGTGAATCTTCAAATTGTAGACTTTCAACTGGAGTGAATATGAAGTTGTAGGTATTTGCACATAGAAATACGAAGGGGCCTTCTGCAGGATTCAGTGTTGCTCTGTAGTGAGAAAGAGAATTGCTGGTAGGGTTTTGGGATTTGGATGCGGCATTGTTAAAAATGTCAGTGTCAAGTGCTGAAAGTGTATTTTTGGGGTTGAACTGGTAGTGTGTGTGTGCAGGCCTCGCTCTGCCTGGTAAACGACGAGAACAGCACTTGTTTTGTTTTATACCGGTACGTAAGTAGGAATGGAAGGAAAGCTTACTTGCTGCTGTGTCAAGTTGTTAAAGTATGTGCACAAGTCTTCTGTGCTTGACCAGGCTTGTGAGGGCTTAACAAATTTAGACTTCTCTGTCTTTGGAAGATCCGCGAGAACTCATACTTGTTTCCTGTGTTTAAGATGAAGACTATGAAACAGCAGCTAAGAAACATCACGGCAGACTGTATCCCAGCGATGAAAAGGAAAGAAGGCAATGGCAAGGTATGTCTGAAAACACAGCTGTTAATTTCTTAGAACACAGCAGTTGAATCTTTACATCTGGAGGACAATTAGGCTCTGAGGTTAACTTGCTATTTCCCGAGGTGGATAGTGTTAGAAGCACCGATGTACATTGTAGAGAGCCTCCAAACAAGAACATCACACTGTTTTCCTACCCTCAAGCTTCTGCCTCTCTTTTGAGTGTGTGTAGCTGAGCTTTGCAAGATGCTTGGAAAGACTGGGGCATGGAAATAGTGTCTGCCGCTGTGCAGATGTTTGACTGGAGTTCTCAGAGTTAGTACGTGTATTCTTTACAAGTACGCTGTTTGAGAAAGACAGTTCTGTGGTTTTGATAGTTAAAGACAAGTGCGGAAGAGTGAATATGCTTGCTTACGTGCCTATGGTAATTTTGGCAGTGCCTCGAGTATCAGTGTTTGATAACTGAATCTGGATAGATCTATAAAGGAGGTTTGCTTTCTGAGGATGTGCTTTTTGGTGTACTAAGAAAGGGTGGCAACTGTTGAGCTACCGGAAATAGAAGTAAGTGTCAAAGGAAGCTAGTAGGTGTAGTGGCAGTTGCAGGATTGGCAGATGGGTAGTAAAACTCTGTGCCGACCACAGAATAGCACCAGGTCTGAATATGCAGGCAAGGAAAGGATCTGACAGAGCATGGGTGTGGACCGCATGCGATTTTGCAGACAGGGAAGGGAAAGTAGAGCTGCTAGCAGTGCGGTTCAAACTGCAGGATGTTGCAGGCTCGTTTAAGCAAACTTGTGATGAAGCAAAGCAAGTCCATGAGCAGGGCACCTTGACAACTCCTCACGTTTCTCGTACGAATATAGCCAGTGCATCTCCTCGTGCTAAGAACGCTGTGGCTGCACTGCAAGCAACTACCAGGGAAACACCTGACCTAAGCCGCGGTGATAAAGCCTGTGGGGCCACCGTGAAAGCTCTCGCCTCTGAATCACCAACAAAATCAGTGGTTTCTCCTCCAAAGTTTGTGTTTCAATCCGAGTCCGTAAAGAGCGTTTTCAGCAATGAGAAGACATTCCCATTTGGGAATACTGCAGCCCCCGGCTCCCTGTTTGGAGCCAGCTTCAACCCTGCAATAAAGAGCTCAGACGGCATTTCATCACGGCGGAAAGCAGAGGAGAAACACCTGGGAGTAGCGGAACCACCCAAAAGCAGGAGTGCGCGTCAGGACAGCAAGGCAGCCAACATGGCTCCTGCAGCACGAGGTGGGCCCTCCAACTTCTCCTTCAAAATTCCGGAACAAGGTGAGTGTTAATTGAAGTAGGAATTTATTCAAGTGCGCAACTCGTGTATTGTCAGTCATTTATCATGTATTGTCACATATTGTCGTATATATCACATATTGTCAGTTATTATATCACGTCAGTCGTTTAGGAATGCTGGTCATTGTATTGCTTCTTCTGTCTTAATACTATGGAGTTTCTGTCAGTTGTAATGCACGTCTGTGAATCTTCAAATTGTAGACTTTCAACTGGAGTGAATATGAAGTTGTAGGTATTTGCACATAGAAATACGAAGGGGCCTTCTGCGGAATTCAGTGTTGCTGTGTAGTGAGGAAGTGAATTGCTGGTAGGATGTCGGGATCTTTATGAAGCTGGAGTTATTTTATTTGTGTGTGTGTGTGTGTAAGGTTCTGGTAAAGAATATGAAATCATCTCTAGCTTTCCATCATCAGAATTCAGATATGTTGTTCAAGCACCTTATTGTATGTACATCCCCTTTGGATGTAGGCTCAGAAGAGCTACTGAGATCTAAAGTGATTTTCTAGGACTGCTGTCGAGGAGACAGAAGCAATTAACTTCTATTCAAAGGGAGTCAATCAATTGGGACAGAAAGGCAGGGAAAGGAATACTTAGAAGCAGTGTTTACATTGAACTGGCACTTAGAACTGTGGGTACTGCTTTTTCTCGAGTACTACTCACGTTGCTTTTACGCTCCTGGAAGGAAGCAGTGGAAGCAGGAAAATCAGCGTTCCTCGGGAAGCGAGCAGTAGTGTGGTTCCTGTCTGAAGGTTCAGGTTCCACTTGGACTGTGTTGCGCCATCAAGTTGGCAAAGAATTTCTCGTAGAAAGAAAACTGAGCTTTAAATTCTGCTGCATAGCTGAATGCACGCCTGTCCTGGAGCGTGTTATCAAGTGGGCTGCCACTCTAAAGCAATCTCTCTATTCTTAGAAACAGGCAGTACGTGGATAGCGATGTGCTTATGGACTGCTTCTTATTACTAGTTAACGCGTGTGTTTCTCTTCAACTTTTACTTCTAAATTGCCGATCTAAACAAACAAACAGACAAAGGCTGTCCATACAGGTGACCCTCAAACTAGGATACGTCCTTCTTCTCTGCTTCCATTCTCCTGCAGTAACTTTCCGTCTTTAGCTTTAACCTTGGATTCTCACGGTTATTCTGCTCGTACTGGACGAGCTACTTTATGTTGAGAGGAATGGGGAACAAGTGACAAAGCAAAATCAGTAGTGGTATTTCTGTTGACCAGAAAAGCTAGGTAGATTTCAGAAGGCTGAGAGCTTTGTTTTTGTTGCTGCAGTGCAGTAGCAGAGAACTACAAGATGACTACTACCACAAGTGCGGAGGAGTGAATATGCTCGCTTACGTGCTTATGGTTATTTTGGCTGTGCCTCAAATATCCGTGTTTTGTAACTAAATCTGGGTAGATCTATAAATGAGGTTTGTTTTCTGAGGATGCGAGGTTTTTGTCTACTAAAAAACGGTGGCATGTATTGTATTGAGCTGTCAGAAATGGAAGTAAGCGTCAAAGGAAGCTAGTAGGTGTAGTGGCACTTGCCAAACTGAAAGTGCCACTTATTACTTATTGCCTGGAGGTTCTTTGTTAGGAACAGAAAACCAAAGTATTAGAAATGTTCAGTTCCTCAGTTGCCCTGTATGTGTGACTTTTGAAACAGCATCATTACGTAATGAGTTCTAAATTTAAGATGTTCTGAGTATCATTCGGTTACTTTATAACGTCTGTGCCAAGAATGATCCCAGCATGAAGCTGTCTTATCAGCAATTTTCCACTAACTTTTGTTCTTTGCAGTAGGCAGCCCAGTCAAACAGGAATATGCGAGGGAATGTGTTACTGCTTTGGAAACTGAACCTTCTGAGGAGAAGGCTGAAGGAGAAACTCCGCAGGTCCCTTCTACGTCTGCCTGTGGCGTTAGTAGTAATGCGGAGGATGCCAGTCCAGAAGGCTCTCAGAAAGAAGTTAAAACTGAAAGAAAGAAAGTACGAGTCAAGTCTTTACGCAAGTTTAGGCAATAAATTTTCAGTATTATCCTTAGACAATTTTCACTTAGTGAGAAATAAAACATGCAGCAGATTCAAAACTACCTGACTTGCTGGGCTGTGTCTCAAGTCTGTTCTGGCACTGGAATGAAGGTTCAGCTCTTCTCAGGGAGAGAAAGGAAACAGCTTTACCTCCTAAAGCAGCAACAGCTTTGGCTAGTAGAATTCCTCCTAGCAGGTATGTAAGAGAGAAGTGATTGCAGAGTGCTTTCCAAGGGAAGTGGTGCTTGTTTTGGAATCGCACTGCTTCAGAGGTACTTCAGTCTCTTGTCAGGTTGAACTTGAGTGCGTGTGTGTGTGTGTGTGTGTGTGTGTGTGTGTGTGTGTTCAGAGTGTGTCTGAAGCCTTCCAACAACAGTTCTTGTGTTTTTTGTCCCAGTTGTTCACTTCCCTTAATCCCTGTTAGGTAGCTGTTGTGAAACATTAGTAGCACTATAGGAAAGTTGGAGCCTGAGAACTTAATATCATGATTTTTCTGCACTGCAATTGTAATTAAGGGAAGAAATTGATAACACGGGAGGGAGGGAGGGAGGGAGGGCAGTACGGGAGAGGGGAAATGTGGCTCTTTTGGAGGGAGTGGTTACTCTCAGTGTCCAGACTTAATGTGGTCTGAGTATTAGGCTCTGCTGGCTTATTTGCTTACCGTTTTATTAATGTTACTGACTTAGTCTCTGCAAGTAAGGAAGAATTGCATGCTCCGTCAAGCAGTGAAGCAACAGCGGTATTTGTGCAGTCAGCTGCTAGCAGCGAAGAGGCAGATTCCACAGAAACTGCTCCCGTGTCACAGAATTTACCAGGAGGTGATGATAGAGCTTTTTAGGAAGTAGAAGAACTTTAAGCTTAAGTGAAGGTTAGTTTAAGTTGAAGTAGCCTTATGTAACTTTGTGAGGCTTAACACAGTTGTTCATGTCTGGATTTCGTATTTAACCTTAGCGTGCCTACTGAGATGAGAAGCTTGCAGTGCCTATAATCCTCTAGTTTAGCTTCCTGTAAAAATTAACTTAATTACACGTTAGTATAACAATTAAACAAGACTAGCAGAGCACAAATAAACAGTATGTAGTGTCCTCTTAATCGGAACAGCTAATCTGATGAAGTCTGCAAAATGTCATCTTCCTCTTTCTTCAACACCTTGTCTGCCTTTCCTGATCTGTTAATCATGTTATGGCTTTTGTGATTTTCTTTCTTGCCTTACCGTCTCTTTTTCTCCTTCAGTGTCACTTCTCCCACCAGAAATGCTTGCCTGTGACGTATTTCTCCAGTTGTTTCAAGTTTTCTTTAGCTTTGGAAGATGCGTTAATCGAGGGATGTTAAAAAGCAGCAATACTGCACACATAAAGTGAGGAGGGTATGCGGCTGTGAGGCCTCCATTCATTATTTTCTGTTTAGAGCCAGGATTCAGCCTTTCACGGCACTGGGAAGCTGAGCTCCCGACGTATTTTAGGTGGTGTTTGCACTGCTCAGGGGCCTTGGCTGCAGCGTGTATGCAGAGAACCACGTCCATGCATGGCGTGGCTGTGCAGTAGCGAATATGAAATACGCTGTGATAGGCACTTAGAAACAAATCAGATGCAGAAGTGTTGCCATTTTTAAATAGATTTTTCTTTTCCCAACACGGGTTCCCAACGTGAGTCCATTTTATCACCCTTGTCATTAATAAATGCTCTCCCTTCAGTGGGATCCTTCACGGGTTTTTTTTAAGTAGACTAAGTAGCCACTGACTTCATATTTTTCATGTGATACATACACGTAGTTATTTGCAGAATTAGGGCCTGTCTTGTCATCCAGCTTCCAATCTAAATTTTGAAGAGTTTGAGGGTAAGGCATGAAATTCAAAGGAATTGAGCAAGCGATCCTTCTGTGGTGATAGAAAATAAAGTAACACGGCTTCTTCTGAACTTGGCTTGCCTACCAAAGAAACTGTTGCAAAGCCTTTATTCTCCTCCAGAAAAGAACTGATAGAAATGAGTTTCTGTTAGACGTTGGATTTACGTTTTTTACCGTAGTAACAGGTGCCGGTACTTTTATGTTCTTTCAGACATCTCTGCCGTCCTTGCCATAACAGGGAAAAAGCCAGAGGCCTGGGAAAGGACGTTTGCCAGAAGTGCCATGCTGTTATTGACGAACAACCTCTCATTTTCAAAACTGATCCTTATCGCCCTGATCGCTTCAACTGTGCAAACTGCGGGTAACTTGAGTTCCACAAAAGAAAAGAAAACAGGAGAATGCTGGTTTTATTTGCTTCTCCCATTTCCGTTTTACAGTGGAAACCGGTACCGTACAACAGGCAGAAGGGATGAGTTCTAAATCTAACATAGATAAATCTACATTACGTAGTTAAGTCAGTTACAATATGCAGATCTAAAAGAAACTGGTGCTAAGAGAGCCAGAATGTAAGGCAGGCATGGCTAAAGCTTTCTAACCTGTTGGACGAAAGTTCGGTCGCTGTTTTCAGAGAGGTGTGATGCATCCTACCTAGCAGGCTTTTCTCAGTTTACGGTGGAGTCGATCAATCTTGTTAAAGAAACAATCATATTGAGCTGTCATGTTTGATGCTGCTAAATACATTACTGCAGTATAAATACAGTTACCAAAACAGGTGCCAAAAATTAAATGATCTCTGCAGAAGCTCTGGAGTTGCAATTGTTCGGTTCCTTTATTCATGCTCTCCATTAATGAATTTTGGAACAGGAAGGAACTTACTGCTGATGCTCGTGAGCTGAAGGGAGAATTGTATTGTTTACCCTGCCATGGCAAAATGGGCGTCCCCACCCGTGGAGCATGTAGAAGACCAATTGAAGGACGTGTGGTGAATGCTATGGGCAAACAGTGGCACGTGGAGGTAAACATCAGCTGACACATTGTCTTTCACAAATGTAAACCTAAACGCAGCTAGCTCAGTAGGCTTTGGTCACGTTCAGTATAGGGATTGTTTGTTTGCTTTCTCGAAAAAAATGCCATGATTTACAAGTAATCCAAAAGAAATCCGTAATTTTCTCCATAGCATTTTGTTTGTGCCAAATGTGAAAAGCCATTCCTGGGTCACCGTCATTATGAGAGAAAAGGCCTGGCATATTGTGAGACCCACTACAATCAGGTAAGGCTGCATGTTTTTGAGAACTGTAATTTTGAAACTCACAACAAGATTTGATTCACGGGAGATGGAAAATTAGGGAGATTCTGCTTTCTTACAGAAACTTACTTCACCTGTGAGCATAGAGCTAATTAGCAGGCATTCCCCTGCGGTCAGTCTTTATGGGCTTCTCTATAGGTAAGTTTTGCATTGAAAGAAGAGAACTGCAGTAATTCACAAAGGATAGCTGGGCTAATCAGAATCTAGTTGTCCTTCAAGCTTAGCGTT
Source organism: Gallus gallus (assembly GCF_016699485.2). Lineage (NCBI taxonomy): Eukaryota > Metazoa > Chordata > Aves > Galliformes > Phasianidae > Gallus > Gallus gallus. The sequence goes on from NC_052532.1 coordinate 140,178,533, forward strand.
GCTTACGTGGAGCTGCTTCAGGCTGTTACACATCTGTAAGATCAGAGGAGCTAATGACACCCAGTTTTCCCCAAGCACATAAAGATGATTATTACAGGTAGAATAGTTTGCAGCAGGCTCTGTCCGGGTGAGAGCTTTGCAGGTTTTAAAGGGGGTCACATGTAGCTCACTGCCAAAGGATAGAGAAGGGAAGGACAGAATGGCTTAAAAGCAAAAACTTTTGAGCATCTCAACCAATTCGCACCACTTATTTTCAGAGACAGGTGAAAAAAAATCTGCTATAGTTGAAAAAAATGGAATGAACGGATGCAGTTAATAATCTAGGAAACAATGACTCATTAATTAAATTAGGGATCAGAGTTCTTGAAACACTGTGTGAGGAATTAAAAATTGGTCTGATGGATGGCATTAAACATCAGACAATTAGGATCACATTTGACAGAAATAAGGTCTAGCAAAGAAGTGTAAAGTTTATAAAGGATAATGCCGTAGTTTCTAGAAATGTTTGCACTTCAGTGGATGTTCCTAGTAAAGTCCATGTGGCGGATGGGATGCTGTCAGCAGAGACAAGTTTGAAATTTGTAAGAGTTCATTTTCAAGATTGCTACAACCTGTCTCTGCTAAAACACTTCCTTTGCCAACTAGCTGAACTTCTACCAATAGTTTCTTACCTGTCTCAAAGTCTTTGTTGCCCTTTCATATAAAAATGGAGAGCCAACATCCATAGACTTGGAGGACTGTTTGCATTATGACCAAAACATACTTAGTAAAAATGTTCACAAGCAGCATACTAGACTTCTTCATCTTGTGAGCAAGTTTGGAAGGAAAGCTCTTTCTAATCTCCTCCCTTCTCAAAGGAGCCACACAGGCAAAACAAAGAAGCAGGAAGGAAAGGAAATAGAAGGAAAAATAATTATCTGTCTTACGAGTAGTGTCTGGTAATTCAATACTAAGAGCTTCCCTTTGGATGAAATGCATCCTTCCTGTACAAGAGAAGACCTAAAACAAGGACAGAGATGATCTCTAGGTCAGAGTTGTTCACTAACCTAATGCACACCGCAGCATTTTGATGGGTACTGTAGCAGATGCTTTATCTACCAGTATCCCCCTGCAAGCTTATGGGTCCTTAAAACTGTGTAACAGTGCGCTGAATCTTGCCCCTTCTTGACAGCTTTCCCTGAACTTCTTTCTCTATGCAAGACTATCTCTGAAACACACCACAAAGCGGGTTAACTCCCCAGCCAGATTTCTCTGCCAGCTATTCCACCCACACATGATCAATCCACAGCCAGGCCTCTACCTTTCTTCCTTTACTAGAATGATGGAGAGGAACATGTTCTTTTCCTTCTATAATGTGTACATCTTTTTTAAAACTTAATGTTTTCCATTGTATTGTTGGTTGTTAGTAAATAATAACCAGTGTATTCTCCTATTTGTGCTGGGAATTAAAATGTGAACGTGCGTGATGATGAACCAGGTCCATCAGCCCACCACCTTTCTTCCAAGGAGATCGGAAGGCCGCTCAGGGCTGCAGGCTGCCTAATGACCTCTCTTTTATTTATATTGTCCCTTTAATTCTTTTCATCTGGAAAACAGTTCACATGATAGTAGTCAGCATCATCTGTGTTTTAAAACAAGTGATTATGTTATGTGCAGCGTCTACTGCCAAATTGCAGGTCTCTTTATATAACTAAGTATACTTTCGAAGTTAAATAAATCAGCAATTGGTAATGCAAGTTACCTTTAATAAGGCTGTCTATGGAAAAAATGTTTGAACTTTAACAAACTTTTACTCTCTGTGACATTAGACGCTTTCTCCGGGCCTCCTTCCTTCTTCCTACAAGAATTGGAGGAGCATAAATTATATCTAACAGTAGCACACTCACTTCTACCAAAATGCATGAGCATGTCCAGATCCACATTGGTACCGCTTTGGTTTGCTTCTCTTCAGTGGACTTGAAACAAGTGTGGGGTGGCTTAGAAAGAAACGTAGGAAGCCAAAACCTTTGGTTTCAGTCACAGCAGTCTCCGTTCACCACCTATTGTAACCAATCACTTCCATCCTTCTCTTTTCCATTTACCTCCAACTATGCAATTCACTGTCCCTTCTTGTCTGGACATTCAACAGCTATAATTTACTGACCTTCAGGGCTGCCATCCTGCTTGAATTACTTGGAAATCCCCAGCTGGCTTGAAAATCCCCCAAGTGAGGGAAGAGAACCCCTGCAGATTATTCTGCTCCAGAGTTTGAGGCCAGTAAACTTTATAATCCAATGGCAAAGTACTGGAAAGGTGTAAATCACTGCACTGGAGCATTTCTACTGCTGGAGCTCTTCAAGAATAGGAGAAACAAACACTTCTCAGGAATAGTTTGAGTATCCTAGATCCTGTTTTAGTGCACAGGATGACATTCCATCATCTGCTGCACTTCCATGATTCCTTTGGAGCATGTGAACACAGAGCACTGCGATAAACCAAGACTGGGGCTGAGCCAGTATGGCAATGTATGTATTTCAGAGGGTTTCAAAGAGAGGAAGAAAAGCAGTCCAGTTTTCGTTAGGCAGACTGTTTAAAAAAAAAAAAGGGGATACCAGTTTCCAAAGGACAGCCCAGATGGAGGCATCTGCAAAGAACAGAGGTAGTCTACGTTGCAGAAAACTACTTTCTCTTTTTTGCTCAATTATGCATTCCAGCTAGAGAGACATATGGAAGGTGTGGTCAGGATTTATTTGCCATTTTTAAGGCAAAAGCGTGTTCTGAGATTTTCTGCATGCTCTTCTAAAACATTGCCTTGTAAAATAATGGATTTCTACAAACACAGACCAAAGGTGTTTCAGGATCAGTCTTCACTGTTGGTGCGACTGATCCTACATTTCCTCTTGATAAAGCTCAGATATGTTAGATTTATATGACTTCTACCTTTCACCTTTTTTTGACTCCCCAAATTTGCAATTTGCAGAATCTCTGTTCTGATTCTATACAATTACATAGTCTCTAGTTTTAATTTTCCACGGGATTCAGTGACAAGATATTTGTAAATTAATCCCACCACTGAGTCAAGATCAGAAATTACGTTCCTACTGTTTCTAGTAGTCATTTCTATTAGGCTATAAGCTCTCTGTGGGATGGACTATCCAGTATTATTCCGATAGCACCCTACACACCTCTTACCAAAGACCTGTTAATGTGCAAAAAAAACCTTGTTAGAGAAAGTATCTTTGGAGAGGGAGGGGGGAAAGGAGGGAGGAAAGGAGGGAAATAGGGAGGAAGGAAAGGAGAAAGCACTCACTTAAAGCACAATTTATCAGAAATTTTAGAAGAACGGGACATGTGCATACACAATTCTTACCAACAGTAGAGGAGAGCTGGTAGGGACCATTTGTACAAACTTACAAGTCCCTTTGAAGGCAGCCCTTGGCTGAGGCAGCCAGTCAGCATCATGTCAGTGTTCTTTCTCTGCGTGTGCATGTCTCTGAGATACCACCTACTCAGCATTGCTACAGGCTGAGCCTGCAAAAGGGAAAGCAGCAGCCATGTCCCCCAGCCTGGGCTGAGACCCCGGGTCTCTGGGCATCAGGCCGAGTATAAGCAGTCAGGCGGCAGCGGTTCTGAGCCTAGGCAGCTGGAGGAGGTGGCCATGCCTTTAGCTCATGTCAAATTATCATCAAACTCCTGCCTCCAAACTTCAGGGTCTCCGGTGTTAACAGGTCAGCCTAAAACAGACCATGCCCTTGCCTAGATGGGACTGTCTGTCTGAAGGCTCCTGGGCTGCAGGGAGACTGGCCCTGAGCCACTGCCCCAGCCCTGCCAGGGCTGCCCCACCATATCTGGGAGACTGCTCAGGCTCCAACACAAGTGAACAGGCAACCCCAACATTTATTGTGGTGTCATACATATGATGCAGGCCAGACCAGCACTGAACCACATCGTATTTCAGTACTACGTTATTGCATGCAGATTATACCAATAGCAGCAAATAGTGTCCTGAAGCAGCAAAGTATCTGCTGTGTAGGGCAGCTGGTGCTGACAATCCCACCCCAGACTCAACTAATTTAGATCAAAACCAGGCTACAATCTAGATACAACTCTTAATGCACTTTGCCCAAGTTTTCCAATGGAGGGAGAAGTGCACTGTTTGGACCCAGAAGGTAAACTTCTCACGGACATAAAGTCCCCGTGTCAAAGCCCAGGATTGCTATGGACTGCAGCAGCAGCACCAGTATTTTCCTGTCAGGGCATTCTGTTCTCTTTTCCATTCGATCTAAACATGAGACCCTCAAATGCTTTTGCCAGCACAGCAGTTTGCTCAGAATGAACTGCAGCTTAGCAAAGCAAGACACAACAGAGACCTGGATGCTAGGGTGGAGACTGGAATTCGTTGCAGTAGAAAACACTACAGTATAAACAAAAATACAGCCTTGACTTAGAAAGCCATAACACACAAACCAGCCTATATTAGTAGAGTAATCACGCCTGGTCTGCATTTTAAATACAGAAGCAACACCTAGGCTGCAGTTTAAATCAGAACTCATAACCCATATTCAAAAAATAACAACAACAAACTCCAAACCTTAAGGGTCCCCGACTGAGGTCAGACCAGAAAATGTTTCATTTGCAGTTCTTCGCTGTCCTCTAAAGGCTGTTTCAGGAATTGCAGCCCTGGATTTTGAGCAACAAATCTTTGCTTGCTCAGTGCTCAGGACAGCCCAAAGCACAGCCCAGCACACCAAAAGAAAGTAGAAGGTTTATACCAGGCTTCCGCTGGAACTCTGCAGTCAGCTAAAAGACTTCGGTCTAACCAGAGAAAGTGAGACAGTGTTGGTGAGGTTTATGCTGTACAGGAAACATAGCTGCATCTGTCAGGGGATGGGATGGGTGGGATTTCTGCTGTTTTGCATCCTGATACAGTCCAGTCTGTGGTGCGGCTTGAGATTCCTTCAATGTGTATAATTGAGTATGAAGACAGTAGTGCATATCCAGACCAACTTTTCAGGAATAGCTAAAACAACGGACTTTGTTTGGAAGTTACTCCTTAATAAGGTGCTCAAGAAGTTCCTCAGAGCTCAGAAAGGTCAAGCAGGTTTTTCTTGCGTCATCAGAGGTGCTTTGTGAGGTCACAGTGGGCCCCGTGAGGACATTCAGGAACCCCATATACGTCATGCCAGGAGGTGCCACTTGTGCCTCAAGCCTGCAAGGAGGGTGCTTGCTGGTTGTGGACAAGAGGTAGCATGGGGCAACTACGGGAGACAGCTGCTCCCAGCTGTTGCTTTTTGTTCTTCCTTCTCCTCTTCCTGGTGGCTCCGTGTCATGGGCAACCCCAGGATGTCGCGTGGGGAGCACTGAGTCCAGGTAGGCTGGGCATTGAGGGAAGCACTGGGGAAACAAACCCTTGAAGCTGCCTGGAAAGCAGCCTTGGGTGATGGGTCCACCGGGGAAACAACCAGGCTCTTACATCAGCTCTGTTCCCTGTGATGTGATGGCTCTCCACCTTCACCAGACATCCCACCTTGGAGCACACAGGGACATCCTAGAGGGGAGAGCTCCTCTGATTCCAACTCCGGGCACTGCAGTTTTCTACTGTCCTACTGCAGCGCTTCCCTGATGAATACCCAACCTCCCAACCATGTCTTCAGCCCAGGGTCCCCAGCAGCTGAGGGGGTGGTGCTGGGTCAGCTGTTCACTGACCGATGGGCTCTGCACCATGAGCAGTACGAAGGCACTCTTTTCATACAATCACAGAGTTATAGAATGGCCTGGGTTGAAAAGGACCACAACAATCATTGAGTTTCAACCCCCCTGCTACGTGTAGGGTTGCCAGCCACTAGACCAGGCTGCCCAGAGCCACATCCAGCTTGGTTTTGAATGCATTCAGGGACGGGGCATCCACAACCTCCTTGGGCAACCTGTTCCCGTGTGTCACCACCCTCTGTGTGAAAAACGTCCTCCTAATATCCAGTCTGCACCTCTCCTGTCTTAGTTTAAAACCAGTCCCCCTTGTCCTATCACTATCCATCCTTGTAAACAGCCGTTTCCCCTTCTGTTTATACGCTCCCTTCAAATACTGGAAGGCCACAATTAGGTCTCCCCGGATCCTTCTCTTCTCCAAGCTAAACAAGCCCATTTCTTTCAACCTTTCCTCATAGGAAAGGTGCTCCAGCCCTCTGATATCTTAGTGGCCCTCCACTGGACCCACTCCAAGAGCTCCACGTCCTTCCTGTACTGGGGACCCCAGGTCTGGACGCAGTACTCCAGATGGGGCCTCACAAGAGCTGAGTAGAGGACAATCACCTCCCTTTCCCTGCTGGCCACCCTTTTTTTTTTAATGCAACTCAGAACAGAGTTGGCCTTCTTGGCTGCAAGAGCACACTGCTGGCTCATGCCCAGCTTCTTGTCCACCAGGACCCCTACGTCCTTCTCTGCAGGGCTCTCTGCTCTCAAGGAGATCTTCCCCCAGTTTGTATAAATGCCTGGAATTGCCTAGTTCCCTGGGTCTTTTGTTCTCAGCTGCTCGCCATGTGATTTTTGCTGCTCTGGGGAATGTCACAGGCTCCCCAGTAAGCAAGTGCAGTCTGTCTGTCCAGCATGTCCTTGAGCCCTGGTGCCTGTTGTTGTCCTGGGATAGCATCTGGGGAGCTGCCAGGTCCCAGCCACAGCTCAAGCAGGCTTCTCTGAAGGTTGAAAGAATCCGAAACCAGCCATTATTTCTTTTTTGTGCTGGATGCATGGGTGTAGTGCTCCACCTATCATGCATGCCTTGCACAGAAGCTTATATACATTACTTGTGTCACACATGCAGAGGTTTTCCCAGAGGTCTGTTAGATATTCAATAACCAATTCCAAGCCAGAAACCCCTTGCTATTGCTGTTGCTAGCTCTTGCTATTCGGAAATGTACATTACTTTTCCATCGTTGACAGCCAAAGGTACTTTATTAATACGAGAATGATGAATCCAGGGTCCTTCTCCTACTAATTTTGCTGCAATGCAGGGGCTCGATAGAACTTGCATGGGTCTTTTCCACCTCACAGAATCACAGAATCAGAGGGTTTGTCAGTGACCTTAAGAGGTCACTGAGTCCAAACCCACTGCAAAAACAGGTACCTTACAATAGGTGGCATGGGCAGGCATCCAGACAGGTCTTGAATATTTCCTTAGGAGAATCTACAACTTCTCTTGCAGTGGTTCAGAAGTCCAGGATTTGACATATGCTCAGTTTCCTGGTTGGAATGGATACACTGGGGAATCTGGACTCAGATTTAAGACCACCTGTTTATTTATCTGTTACAAGACCTTCCTGAGAGCAATTAAATAGTTTCTTATTGGGCTGCGAGGCTTCCCCACCTCATCTGAGGTGCTCTGTGAGGTCATACTGGGAGTGCCCTGTGATCACAGAATCACAGAGTATCAGGGATTGGAAGGGACCTTGAATGATCGTCTAGTCCAATCCCCCTGCTGGAGCAAGAACACATAGATCAGGTCACAGAGCAACTTGTCCAGTTGGGTTTTGAATATCTACAGAGAAGGAGACCCCACAACCTCTCTGGGAAGCCTGTTTCAGTGTTCTGTCACCCTCACTGTGAAGAAGCTTTTTCTTGTATTTACATGGAACCTTCTATGTTCCAGCTTGCACCCGCTGCCCCTTGTCCTATCAATGGATGTCACTGAGAAGAGCCTGGCTCCATCCTCATGACACTCACCCTTGACATATTTGTAAACATTAATGAGGTCACCCCTCAGTCTGCTCCAAGCGAAAGAGACTCAGCTCCGTCAGCCATTCATTGTAAGGGAAATGCCCCACTCCCTTAATCACCTTTGTGGCTCTGTGCTGGACTCTCTCAAGGAGTTCCTTGTCCTTCTTGAACTGAGGGGCCCAGAATGCCCAGACACAGTTTTTCAGATGCGGTCTCACCAGGGCAGAGTAGAGGGGGGGGACAACCTCTCTTGACCTACTAAGCACACCTCTTCTCATACACCCCAGGATGCCATTGGTCTTCTTGGCCACAAGAGCACAGTGCTGGCTCACAATCATCCTGCTGCTCACCAGGATCCCCAGGTCCTTTTCCCTATGCTGCCCTCCAACAAGTCAGTTCCCAACTTATACTGGTACCTGGCGTTGTTCTTGCCCAGATGCAAGGCTCTACGCTCGCCCTTGCTGTATTTCATGACATTTCTCTCTGCCCAACTCTCTAGCCTGTCTAGGTCTTGCTGGATGGCAGCAGAGCCTTCTGGCGTATCAGACACTGCTCGCAGTTATGTGTCATCAGCGGACTTGCTGACGGTGCACTCTATTCCCTCATCCAAGTGGTTGATGAAGGTACTGAATAGTATTGGTTCCAGTATCAATCCTTGAGGGACTCCACTAGATACAGGCCTCCAGCTAGACTCTGTCCCGTTGACCACAGCTCTCTGGCTTCTTTCTTGCAGCCAGTTCACAATCCACCTCACTACTATCCAGACCATACTTCCTCAGTTTAGCTGTGAGGATACTGTGGGTGTCAGGTGCTTTACTGAAATCAAGATAGACCACATCCACTGCTTTACCATTATTTATCCACCTGGTTATATCTTCATAAAAGGCTATCAGGTTGATCAGGCATGACTTCCTCTTGGTGAAGCCATGCTGACTGTCTCTAATGACCCTCTTATCCTTGATATGCCTAGAGACAGCACCAAGGATCAGTTGTTCCATCACCTTTCCAGGGATGGAGGTGAGACTGACCGTTCTATCGTTACTATAGTTAACTAATACCAGGGTCCTCCTTCTTGCCCTTTTTGAAGACTGGAGTGACGTCTGCTTTCCTCCAGTCCTCAGGCACCTCTTCAATTCTTAAACTTAACAAAGGTGATGGAGAGCGGCCTAGCAATGACTTGCGCCAGCTCCCTCAGCACCCGCAGGTGCATCCCATCAGGACCCATGGATTGATGGATGTTTAGATTGCTTAAGTGCTCCTTAACCCAGTCTTCATCACCTGAGGCAAACTCCTCCTCTATCCTGACTTCCAGTGGGGCCTCAGAGGTATGGGGCTCCTCAGGACAGCCTCCAGCAGTACAACAGACACAAGGAAGGCATTCAGTAAGTCTGCCTTCTCTGTATCTTCTGTCATCAGGGTACCCACCTCACTCATCAGTGAGCCTACACTGCCTGTAGTGTTAGTTTTATCTGCAGTGTATTTGAAGAAGCCCTTTCTGTTGTCCTTGACCCCGCTTGCAAGGTTTAACTCTAATGAGGCCCTAGCTTTCCTAGTTGCCTCCCTGCATCCTCCGACAACCGTCTTCTGTTCCTCCCAGGTGTCCAGCCCCTCCCTCCTTCCGTGATCTTTAGACTCTCCTCTTCCACTTGAGCTTGCCCAGCAGTTCCCTGTTTAACCATGCATGTCTCCTGGCTCCCTTTCTTGACTTCCTACCTGTTGGGATGCTCTGATTTTGAGCTTGGAAGAAGCAGTCCTTGAATGCTAACCATCTATCTTGGGCCCCTTTACCTTCAAATACCCTGCCCCACGGGATCTCCCCTAGCAACTGCTTGAAAAGTTCACCCTCCTGAAGTCCAGGGCTGGGATTCTGCTTGGTATTCTGTTCTGGCCGCCGGAGATCCTGAGCTCTACCACCTCCTGGTCACTGTGCTCCTCTCCTAGTTGGCTCATCCACCCCTTGCATCAGGAAGTTATCATCAGTGTGCTGGAGGAACCTCCTGGGCTATTGGATGGCTGGCTGGCTCAGCCAGTAGGCCTTCCAGCAAATATCAGGGTAGTTAAAATCCCCTACAATAACCAGGGCCGGTAATTGCGAGGCTGCTATCAGCTGTCTGTAGAAGACCTCATCAGCTTCCTCGTCCTAATCTGGTGACCTGTAATAGTCACCCACAACAGGATCACCCATGCCAGCAGCTTCCTTCCCACCTGTCTGGAAGATCAGTAGCAGGTAGTAGTCTGTCAAGTGCAGCAGGTTGGGAGCGTCCCGGTGATCTCCCTGCTCCGGGCTTCAGGTAGACTGCAGACTTAGGGTCAGCCCTGCATACTGGGCCCTCTGTTCCTCTCAGAAGGGAATCACCTACTACAGTTACCCTTCTTCCTTTCTTATTGGAGGAGTCTTGAGGCATGGTGTCAACTGCCTCTTTCTATCTGGCCTCATAGATGGGCCTTCCACCACATCCTCACCTACCTCTCTCTCAAGATCCAGGGCCTCAAACCTACTATGGAGGGGTGCCTGGGGAAGGGAGGTAGGTAGGGAGGGGGGTTGCCTGCAGTGCTGAACTAGGACTCACTTCCAACCCTCCTCGTCTTTTTGATCCCCTACCTCAGCCTGACAGGGACGGGGTATGGGCTTTACCACGCTCTGGGGGGCATCCCCCCTGGTGCCCTTCCCTCCAGCACACCAGGGAGTTACTCCACCCATCAGTCTCCTGCTCACATGCTCTGATGCTCCTTAGCCTCTCCACCTGTCGAAGGCTCTCCAGTAAGCAAGCGCAGGCTGTCTGTCCTGAAGGCAGGCTGAGTGCTGCGGGCTGTTTCCTCAGGGCAGCATCTGGGGAGCTGCCATGTCCCAGCCCACAGCTGAAGCAGGCTGGTGCACACATTGAGAGAATCTGCACCCATGTGTGGCTTCTGCCTGTGGATCACACAACCCATCTCCGGGCACTGCGGATCCCTTATGAAGAAGCATATGGCACAGGTATTGAAAGCTTCTCTGCCTTGTTGTCCATTCCAGATGATCGTGTTGGTGACCTGTATGCAGCATATCCCATGGAAGGTGTTCTGGAACGTGGCAAGGATCCCAGAGGTATGTTTTTCCTTGGAGATGTGTCAGATTCCCAGCCATGGCTCACCCAGGCCTCTGCTCTGGACCTGTCAGAATCTGGACCTACATGTGGTTCTCACAACGCTACGTGATCCCCTGCCAGGTTCTGCAGTCCCCATATCGGGAAGCCTGGCACAATATGGAAAAGAAATCTCTCTTCTGTTTGTTTATAGATCTGCCTGTACGCCACGTATCTGGGCTGCGCCGTTTTCATCAGCCTCAAGCCTACCGCAGGGGTGAGTGGTCCGTCTTTGTTCATTTCACAGTGTCAGTATGTACTTTCAGCCTTGTCTTCCTGTGGAACACACCTTACAATGTTCTTTGCTGGTGCTGGGATGTGGAGAAGAGCAGAGTAGCAACCAGGAGAGCACAGAGATGTGCCCTGGGATTCTTTGCCCTGCACAGCTGCATTTGACAGCAGCCCCAGCTGTGTGTCTCTTGAAGTGCTAATGGGAAATGCAGTAGCATTTGGGGCAGAGTTTAGAGCTTCCCGGGGATCCTTTAAACCAACTGATCTGTACAGATTAATTGCAGTGTATGTCTGGAGCTGTTATTTTCTGCCTTTGATTGCAGATGTGGCCTCAGGTGCTGGCTCTGTACCTTCTCAATGGGTTCCTGATTTTGAGCCTTGGAGGAATCGCATGGGTAAGTGGTGTGTCTAGGTTTCCTTTGAAAGGTGCCAGGTTGCATTCATCTTTATTAATGATCTTGATGAGGGGATTTAGTTCACCCTCAGTAACTTTGCAGATGACACTAAATTGAGAGAGAGTGTTGATCTGCCAGAGGATAGAAAAGCACTACAGAGGGACCTGGATAGACTGGATCAACGGGCCAAGGTTAACTGTATGAGTTTCAATAGGGCTAAGTGTCAGGTCCTGCATTTTGGTCACAGCAACCCCAGGCAACCCTACAGGCTTGGGGAGGAGTGGCTGTAGATCTGCCTGATGGAAAGGGACCTTGGTGTACTGATGGACAGTTGGCTGAATGTGAGCCAGCAGTGTGCCCAGGTGGCCAAGAAGGCCAACAACATCCTGGCTTGTATCTGGAATGAACAGGTGAGGAGGACTAGGGAAGTAATTGTGCCCCTGTACTCAGCATTGGTGAGGCCCCACCTTGAGTACTGCATTCAGTTTTGGGCACCAGAATACAGGAAGGACACTGAGGTGATGGAGCAGGTCCAAAGAATGGCAACAAGGCTTGTGTAGGGCTAGGAGAATATGCCTTATGAGGAGCGAGTAAAGGAACTCGGGCTGTTTAGTCTGGTGAAAAGGAGGCTGAGGGGAGACCAAATGGCTCTCTTCTAATATCTGAAAGGTGCTTACAGCGAGAGCGGAGTTGGTCTCTTCTCACTGGTGACAGGTGACAGAACAAGGGAAAATGGCCTCAAGTTGTGTCAGGGGAGGATTAGTTTGGATATCAGGAAAAAACTCCTTACAGAAAGGGTGGTTAAGCACGGGAATAGGCTTTCCAGGGAGGTAGTGGAGTCACCATACCTGGACGTGTTTAGAATCCATTTGGATGTCATACTCAGGAACATAATTTAGGAGTGGTTTGTTAGAGTTAGAGCAGTATGCTTAGGTTGTGGTTGCGCTTGATGATCTTTAAGGTCATTTCCAACAAAGCAATTCTACGATTCTATGAGTTTATGACTATATGATCCCCTGCCAGGCTCTGCAGTCACCTTAACCTAAAAGCCTGGCACAATATGGAAAGGAAATCTCTCTTCTATTTACAGATCTGCCTGTACGCCGCATATCGAGGCTGCGCAGTTTTCATCAGCCTCAAGCCTACCCCAGGGGTGAGTGGTCTGTCTTTGTTCATTTCAGTGTCAGTTTGTACTTTCAGCCTTGTCTTCCTGTGGAACACACCTTACAATGTTCTTTGCTGGTGCTGGGATGTGGAGAAGAGCAGAGTAGCAACCAGGAGAGCACAGAGATGTGCCATGGGATTCTTTGGCCTGCACAGCTGCATTTGACAGCAGCCCCAGCCGTGTGTCTCTTGAAGTGCTGGCGGCAAAGGCAGCAGCATCTAGGGCAGAGTTTAGAGCCTTTTTCCCAGCCAACCTGAAGATGGTTTGTTTTGTGCCAAAATGGTGGCTGCCTCTTCTGGCACCTGGTATCCGTTTGCCACATACTTGTGAGTGGAACAGGGAGACGAGTGTCTGTCAGTAGGAGTGTTTGCTGCCATTCAAGGCTGAACGGATGAACTGCAATGTATGTCAGGAACTGTTAACTTCTGCCTTTGGTTGCAGATGTGGCCTCAGGTACTGGCTCTGCAGCTTCTCAGTGGGTTCCTTATTCTGAGCCTTGGAGGAATCGCATGGGTAAGTGGTGTGTCTAGGTTTCCTCTGAGAGATGCCAGGTGCATCTAGAAGGCCAGCCTGACCCACGTGCAAGTGTTGATGATGAAGAGGGTTATCACCATCTGTAATGCAAATGTTCCTCCTCTGTGTTTACTTACAGCTGTTGCACCTAGGATTCCTTCTTCCCGTTCTCAGATGGATCTTGGTTTTGAGCCTGAAGAGTATCCCAGAGGTATGTTGTCTTTGTCTGTTTACTGGAAGGAATAGAGTTCCTTCTTGAGGGGAGAAAATACTATTGACTGTTGGGGAGAGCTTCTGTGCAAACTGTGTTTACTGCCATTCAGAGCTGAGGAGGTGCATTCAAACATGCAGCAGGAGCTGTTCTGCCCGTAGTGGCAGAGCTGGCCATAGAGGATGGCTGTCAGCTTACCTTGCAGAATCCTGCTTGGAGTCCTTGGAAGTACAGCATGTGCAATGCACGCCTGTTCATTCCCTGAGACACAGCTGGAGGCAGTGATTTCTCAGCCTCTCCCTTGCAAGTGGGCTCTTGCTCAGAAGGACTGTAAGAGATCATCCTCATCCTCTGCTACTAAGACGCGAGAATCAGGGGCAGTAATGGAGTGCATACTATCATCACTCGCACTTCTCCAAGACACTGGGAGACCATCAGTAGTGCAGAACTCATGAGTGTGTTGCACTGTGTTGCGTTCTCCAGGTGCTGGCGGTGTGAGACCTGCAGGGAGCGTGGATCAGAAACGGGGAGAAAATCACCTTGCAGTTGGCGTGCTTGCCATCCTGCTCTCTCTGGTCATTCTGGCTGCTTTGGGTTACCTGGCAAAACAGTTGCTGATTAAGAGAGAAGCGTGAGTTGTTTCTCTGCTAGTCTTTGCTAGATGGCTGCTCCGTGCAGGGAAGCGCTTGCAAGGAGAGCATCCCAGAGCACAGTGAGCTGTGGGCAGCCCTCTGCTGGGATTTCTGTTGAGGGATTTCTTTACCTCTTCAGTCATACACATTGGGACTCATCTGTAAAACCCCTTTCTTTTTATTCCAGAGGAGCAATGCTAGGTGAAACTGGCGGAGACATGAAAAACAAAGATCCAGCTCCGCTAAAAAAACCACAGAACTTAAGGAGAATTACCATAGAAATTCAAGATCTTACTGGGAAGTCAAACCCAAATCTGAAGGGTCTTCCCAGTTCCAAAGTCAATATCAGTCAATCCCCACAGCAATCCTCTCGGCCTGACTTCCGCAGGCAGTCAGAAATCGCTGATGACTCCTGCCCGGATACAAGCAAAAAGACACCAACGTCAGGAAAAGTGGCAAGTACGTGCTGCTGTGGAAGAGTGGTGGAACTGTGTGAACCACAGAACCCCTAGTGGACCAAGAATGTAAAGATCAGCACCGCTGGGAAGCTGTGTATTGCTGAAGAGAACATGCAGTGTCCATGAGAGAAATACATCAGACAAACTAGAAAGGGAGAGTCTCCTAACTGTGCTGCAAGCTCAGCAATGCAGAGCAATAAGAAACGTCCTTACATCACTACATCACTTTGTCTCTCCCTCCCGGAAGCGATGTGGGAAGGACTGGAGTGTTTGGGGAACTGTAGTTCTCCTTTAGCAGCTTTCCCAATTCCATCAGTTCATTGCATGATGTCCACACTTATGGACGACCATGACAGCGTTCACCACCTATTCCGTATCATGACATCATGCCCAAGTTGTACAACGCAGATACATGTATCTATACGATCAATAAACTATAATTAACATTATATACATATATGTGTATATATGCGCACATACACCTAAAACTACTGACTGTTCTCTCCTGTCATCAAGTCTCCTTCAGGTACACACTGAATGTTTTCTTTATTCACACTGTTTCTTCTTTTGCGTTTCCCACCAAGTCCCTGAGCAAAATCAGTCCCACAGGTGGGCTTGCTTTTGCCCGAGGCCAGGATAACCCAAACCATTTTCCCTTGTAAATTCTTCTTATGTTCTGCAGGGACTCCATCCCCTCATACTGCATATAAGAGGGTAGATTGAGCAGGGCCATCTCGACTGGCAGATCCCAGAGTGTTGACAAAGCAGGTGGCTTGTGCTAAACGTGTATCCCAGTGCTTGAATGTTCTGCCAACTATTGCTTACGGTGTAGCTTTTAACACTCATAAGTAGCGTTTGACTTTTCCAGAAGCTGGTGCATTGTAGAGGATATGATATATCCACTCAGTGCCATGCTCTTTGGCCCAGGTGTTTATGTGGGTATTTTTAAAGTGAGTTCCATTATCCGACTCACTTCTTTCTGTGGTGCCACATCACCATAACATTTGCTATTCAAGGATAGCATTTTGGGTGGACATAGGGGCAGAGGATGCATTTCCAGACCTTGGGTGTTTGCGTCCACCACTGTAAGCACACAGCACTTTCCATGGCAGATTTGTGGGAGTGTGACAGACTCCACATCCAGGCCTCCGCGTATTTCTATTTCATCCACTGTCCCCCATATCAAAGAGGCTTCGTGCGCTTGGCTTGCTTCACTGCAGCGCCGGTTTCACATTCGTGGATAACCTGTGCAATAGTGTGTATGGTCAAGCCCACCCCTCTATCCTGAGCCCATCCATATGTTGCACACCTTCCTTGATGGCCTCTGGTGTCATGCGGCCACTGAGCCAGAAATAGCTTTCTGTTATGTTGCTGGTGCAGATCTACGAGAGCACGAGACAGTCGACACATCTTGTGGACAGTTTCACATCTGAAAGCATTTCTTTGGAGCTGTTTGCTTTCAAACAGGATGGCCCAGGAGAGTTTCCTGGCTGAAGACTGGCTGGTGCACCACTACTGAAGATCAGCACCCTCTGACACCAAGACATCACTGTATCAAGAAGTGATTAACTGCTCTGCTGTTGGTAGGAAAATGTCTGCTCCAAGAAGCTTGCTCAACCATCTTTATTTCACAAAGAGACAGAGGAGAGTCTTCAGCTTTCTTTATTCAAATAAAGGTACTGGGGCATATCCCTCTGGGGTTTCTCCAAGTACTGGGGGAGACAAACCCTCTTTTATGTCTGTACCCTGACGCTGGTGAGCCATTCCCCCTCTCCCCATTGGCTGAGGTACTTGGGGTTCGCATTCCTCCTGATTCGCCTATCAGCCGTTCCCCAAATAGGTACACCCCTTCATTTCCTTTGTTTACACATACTTTGTAATCTGAACTCGGAGCTTATTGGTTTGCCAAACTACAACTATCTTTGTATCCTGTGAACTCTATCACTCTCTGTTCTGTCCAGCAAACAAGCTTTACACACAGGTGCTTAGGTAGCATCTCTGTCCAGGTCTGAAGGCTCTTCCCTATACCATGTTCTCAGCACTCATTACTGCTTTCTCTCAGTCCTCACAGCAGTCTTCTCAGTCTGACCTTCATAGGCAGAAAACAATTGGTGAGCTCTCCTGCTCGGTTGCAAGCAAACAGACACTACGTGTGGGAAAAGAGAGGAGAAATGTGTGCTGCTGTGGAAGTACAGAGAAGTGGAGAGGCAAAGGGAAGAGGCCAGACTCTTTTCAGCAGTGCGTGGCGATAGGAAAAGGGGAAATGGCCTCAAACTCAAGCATAGGAAGGGCTGCACAAATGTGCGTAAGAACTTCACGGTAAGGGTGATGGAGCACCGGCACAGGCTGCACAGGGGGGTTGTGGAGTCTCCTTTTCTGGAGATATTCAAGACCCACCTAGATGCCTACCTGTGCAGCCTGGTCTAGGAAGCCTGCCTTGCAGCGGGGTTGGACTAGATGATCTCTAGAGGTCCCTTCCAGCCTCTACAATTCCGTGATTCTGTGATTCTTCATACAGTGCCTCTTCAAGACATAATCTGTGAAAACTGACGTGATTTCCTTGCAAATTAAGCATAGTGCCATGCTACTTGTCAGCACCACACTGGGCCCTCTCAGTGTCCCAGAGTCAGGCTGGGCCGCTCAGTGGGGCAGAACTACCATCCTGGTGATGAGGCAGCGGGGGGCACAAGCTGCAGTGTGAGCTATGCTGGGCTGCCTGCAGTCCACGGGCTGCAGGTTGGACATGCATTAATCACAGAACCACAGGGGTTGGGAGGGACCTCTGGAGATGATCTAGTTCAATCCCCTGCTAAGGCAGGCTCCCTAGAGCAGGTCTCACAGGAATGCATCCAGGTGGGTTTTGAATATCTCCAGAGAAGGAGGCTCCATAACCTCTCTGGGCAGCCTGCTCCAGTGCTCTCAAAGGAAAGAAGTTCATACTCGTGTTGAGATGGGACTTCCCATGTTCCAGATGGTGTCCATTGCCCCTTGTCCTCTTGCTGGGCATCACCAAAAGGAGCCTGAAGAAGAAGAGCCAAAAAGAAGCAATGGGAGGGATGGCCTTAGGCTAAAAGCACTGGACTGGGACTTCTGAAACACCAAATCCACAGGCTAAAATATAAAGCAAACAGAGCCTAAAAGCAAGGAAGATGACACTGGTCAACTGTCTGACAGGCTGTGGAGTGAAGGCGAGAAGCTCATTCCCTGATTAACCCTCCTGAAGAGCCTGTAACTGGCCATCACAGCACTCCAGTCGGAGGACTCTTCACACAAAATCTCAGCTTTGCCAGTGATGCTGTAGCTGTGGAACTGAATCAAAGCTCCTCTTATTAATTCCTCATGCTGTGTGTATGAACATTTCAAATGCACCCAGTGCGTTGTGAAGCAGAGCAAAAGCCCTCACTAACACACTGACCCTCAAGTATTATCAACCATACGTTGCCACTTGTAAGCCTGATTTTATCCGTTTTCCTTTGTTAAACTTGTCAAAATCTCTTTCAGTCAACTTTCTTAACTCATAAGCCAAAGTGCCGTTACCCCCTTTGAGAAAGATGAATTCTTTCAGGCTCCAGCAGATCTGGTCTGGCATAGACTGTCACATAGTAAAAACAAACAAAACAAACAAACAAACAAACAAAAAACCAACAACAAATCTCAGTTAGAAACATCAATCTCTGAGTGGGGTATTAATAAGCTGGATCCACCTGTTTTTGGAAGTGAGGTCAGTGGAACTACAGAAATTGATGAAGGAATGCACAGAGGAAGGGAACAGGAGAATTAATAAGAGCTGTAAAAAATCTGTAATAAAATAGAAGTTATAAAATATATCTTATTAAATCCTTTCTTCATTAAGAAACCAAAGAGGATGAAAGGGACTTGGATGTGTGCTTCTTGCTAGTGGAGGGATAGAGGAGTATCCTAACTGTACCCCTGTTCCTTTAACTTGTGTCTCTGTTCCTTCAACCACTAGACCCAAGGCTCTGAAGTCCCTTTTGATTGCCCTTGGACTTCTCTTTGCTGCTTCATTACCATCAACATGAAAAATCAATAATGGATAATAATCAGAAGGCTGTACCAATCTAGTGAGTTTTCAAGTAATACCTCTTACCTGGGCCCCAGGGGGACAGCAGATTTCCCAATGGACCAGGTCTAGTTGACACACTGGGCCCTCTCTTCCCCCCCAGAAGGGAAACACCTATAACCACCGCCTTTCTTTTCTTGGTGGAGATTGGTTATGATACAGGGGACAAGCTAACTAGCCCTCAGTTGACCCCTCCAAGCTAGATGGACCTTCATCCACACCATCATTTGCCTATTCATCAGGTTCCAGAGCCTCATACCTATTGTGTAAGGGCACCTGGGATGGGAAGGCTGGCAGGGAAGGGATTTGCTGTAAGCGTGCTCTTTTCATTTCTTCTCATTGGCTCAGCTGTTAGCCAGTGACAGCTGCACCAGCACAAGCATGTGGAGTTTGAGAAGTCTCTGAATTTCCTTGAAGAAAAATCTCTCTGATTTTTATTTCTGTTGAATGAATAAATTGTAGCAAATGTTTTGATTCTAATATTGAAAGACAAAGCAAATCCCACTGAAAGTCTTCTAACACCTCATCACCCACACCTGAAAAATGCTCAGCATTGCCGCAACAGCACTAGGTAGAGGTAGACAGTGAACTTTACGACAGTCAGCACTTATCATTAAGCTTGCCTGGAGGTATTATCATAACACTGGGAATTATCAACCCAGACTAAGGCACTTCTTTGTTGATCTTGGTATTCAGGTAAGACTGAATTTTGCCATCACAGCCTCTGTCCTCACATCCTGCCTTCAGCTGTGAGAGCTGGCCTTGCTGCTTCCCTTCAATGCAGGCAGCATTAGAGAGGAGACCTGAGGGATGTTTGCTTCCCCTCCCAGGCTAATGTGAACACTGAACTTTCTGTGCCTTATTTCTTCAGCAAGTGCAGTAACCACTAAGCTATTGTGTATAATAAGGTCAGGCCACCACTTCCTCCTCTTGTGGCCATGTTTTGGAATGAAAATGTGCTGTGCTCAGAGCTGTCATAAGTAGGGGTGATTGGTTTATGAATGTCAAACAGATTTACACTTGAGATAAGGACCAAGACAGCAATTTATCTGTGTTGAGGTATGTACACTGGCAGAACATTAGACACGAGGGAGCTTTAGCCAAGGAGAGCTGAAAACATACAGACTCTGCTATTACTTGGCTGCCTAAATAGTTACATGGAACTAAAGTGAATCACACACTTGGACTGAAATTATTTGTATTTCCGCTGAATCATGCTTTTGGTGACTTTCTATAACTTGTCCTGATGTTTAGTTTTCATGACACTCTCTGGACCTTTACCCAGGAGTTCTGGAAACACACTGTGGGGCTTTTTTTGTGTGTGGGTAAGGAGTGATGCTATTACAGAGAGTTTGGGTAGTCTTCAGGAATTTCCTAACAGTCTGTGCAGAGGCCTTGATCTAAGCTTGCCCCTAGGGAAGTGTTTTGCAAATGAGTGTGTGAACAGTTGAATTTGAGATCTCAATTTTGAGAATTGAGAATTGGTGGGTTTAGTAAAATGCATGAACGCTCCACTGAGTGGGACAGAGTTGGAGCCTTAATTTGGCAGGTGAGGGAGACAGTGCTAACTTCAATGGCAGGTGAAAGTAGATGGGTGCAGAGCCAGAACTCACCACTGCTTCTGCTGGGGACACTCACAACAAGCTATACAGGGCACCTATACCTTTTTTGCTAAGCAGAGGCTCTGTTTGTCTGCAAAGTCGAGGTAAAGCAATACCATAAGTATTTGTGCAGGTCTGACATGATTGAGATTTGTGATCGTGTCCTAAAAGAGAGAAAACAAAAGCAACCAAGTAGAAAGAAATGTGAGCATGCCTAGTCCAATTTAAAAGGAATTGAGAGACTCCAATAAACTAATTTTCATATGTAAACTGAGTAGTTGAGAATGCATGCATAGTACCCCCTTACAAAATAGCCTGGATTACAACAGCTGGTACAATACAGGGAGCTCGAGGTGGGGAATGGAAGGTGACGAAAGATCACAGGCAAACCCATCCAATTGTGCTGAAGAGGAAAATAATCATGAGTAAAATTAAAAAGCAACAAGCAAATCACAGAGATATTTTTGACACAGAAGCAGTCAGCCTGCAAAAAAAGAATAGAACAGAGATGGAAATTTGTACTTGGAGTGGGAAATGGGGTACAGAGGTAAATGGGGCTGACAGATAAGCCTTCTCACCAGGGCACGGGGACCTCACGGTGCCTTTGTCACCAATGCATGGGCCCACGGGTGCAGGAAGAGGCATGGGGACAGGCACAAGGCAGGGGCACTCACCTGCTCTACAGGAGGGGTAAGCAGGAGGGGGACTGTCAATGGAAGTGTGTGTGGGGGCTGAGTTCTGCTCAGTATGTCATAAATGGTATTTAAGAATCTGAAGGCATTATTTACATTTTTCAAGTGTTGGATACTGTGGTCTGTGGTTTCAACTGTCTGTTGAAATTGATCCTGAAAATATAGTTAATTGATGGCTGGTTAATTATATGGCCTTAATAAATCAATACATTGTTTTGTTTCTGACTTCTGTAAAAAAATATGAATTGAACAGTTTTACCTTTAAACATTTTTTATTGTTGTTATTTTGGGGAAAACAGTACTTAAAAGCTGAACTGCTTTTGGCAACATGCTTGTGATATCCTTAATTGAACAGCACTTGCTTTCACAAAACTAGCTGACGCTAAGCAGAACATCCTTTATCTACTCAAGAAGCCCAGTGTATCATTGTTATTTAGATCAGTGTGGGTGCCCTCTCCATTATATTGCTCTAAAACTGCCAACTTGGAAAAAACAAGAGGAGGGCAATCTGCAGTCATGAGGAAGAGTGCTTACTTCATCCTTGAGAGTCTTGAGACCCCCACCCAAAATCACTGATCACGTGCAAGGAGGTAGGACCCTATGTTAATAGGTAGGACCCTTTAGAGAAAGAATGTATACACTTTAATCGTAGGAACTGTCTGTAGAACTGAACATTATAACGTCTCATGCAATTTAGCCTTCCTAGAGTGGTCTGTTGCACAAAAATCAGAGACAGCAGATACTTCAGAACAACTTGGGATGAATAAACTGTGAAAATGACAGTAAGATGCGATGGAAGGATGCAGCATCAGGCTTTAATAAAACGTTAGCCTTCTAAGACTGTGCATGGGTCAAAAATCCAAAGATGTTTATTAATCAGTTACATTCCTGCAGCCTGAAACAGAGACAGAGATGGAGGGAAGCTCTTAGTCTCTTGTCCTATAGAACATGATTTAGAATAAAAATTAAATTGCCTTTAGCAAGGTGCAGAGTCTGATTTTTATCACTGATCACAAAGAACATAAAGGCAAACCATTTATATTAAGCATCAAGCTTAGAATATTAAATCATCCACTGGAAAAACATCTCTCTTCCATCTGATTTTACAAGCCAAGTCACTTCATGCTCACATGGCTGGCAGAAGACTACCTCAACAAGATGAAATAAAAGAAAAGAGAGTGTAAAATGAGGTCAGTAGTGTGTCAGTGATGAGCAGCAGGCATAGCACCAGAAAATGATAGGCTGCCAGCTGTGAGGTTCTTCTAGGCTGCCAGGATCCATCCTTAGCACTTTGGGTTTCCTGATCTGCACTTGTGTAGGTACTCAAAATAGCCCAGTACAAAAAGTGTGAACAATCTAGAAAAGATCCATTTCACAGTAAATGTACATGTGGATAGCCTTAATTCATTTAATATCCAAATCATGCTTCTTGAACAGTTGTTGTTGGGTGTGTTCATTTAGATGTAAATGAATCAGACCCGTAGACAGCTGCATAATTTATGCAAGAAAAAACCAAAATCTTACTTGAATTGATCTTGTGTAGCCTTATTCAATTTCTTCTTAAATAGAAGATTCTTCTTCATATTATCTGTATCTGCATGTGACTTCAGCTACTTTTCATTAATATATCTTGGAAGAAATTCTTCACTCAGAGGTTGGTGAGGCACTGGCACAGGCTGACCAGAGAAACTGTGGGTGCTCCATCCCTGGAGGTGTGCAAGGCTGGGCTGGATGTGGCCCTTGAGATGATGCACAAATTCAAAACATCACCCATACACATGGAGAGTACGTAGACTCAGATATACAAACAGAAGGAAGAGAGAGTTAATGATAAGGGAAGGCTGATCTTTGCTAGAATAGAATCATAGAATCATAGAATCATAGAATCACAGAATCATAGAATCATAGAATCATAGAATCATAGAATCATAGAATCACAGAATCATAGAATGGCCTGGGTTGAAAAGGATCACAATGATCATCGAGTTTCAACCCCCCTGCTATGTGCAGCGTTGCCAACCACTAGACCAGGCTGCCCAGAGCCACATCCAGCCTGGCCTTGAGTGCCTCCAGGGATGAGGCATCCACAACCTCCTTGGGCAACCTGTTCCAGTGTGTCACCAGGTTAACAGATCTACATTCTTCTTCCAGCACTGGGCCTAGGATGAAAGACTGAGTTCTGTGCTGTTCAAAGCTACTAGTTTTGCCTGAGGTTGATGTGGCAACTGCGATCACATTGACGCTCTCTTTCTCAAATAAATGTTGTACTTTGAGAAATGAAACAGAAATGTTTCTCTTCTCTTAGGCAAAACTGGAAGTTCAAGGAAGCAGCATTATTTATTTTTTTTCCCTTGGAAGCAAACGCAATACGTAGAAGACGGCTTAGGCTGACTTCACAGGATTAAAGGACTGCTTCATTGGTGTTGGTGCTCCAGAAGTATTCTCTTTATCATTTGCAGAATATGAAATATTTACATGAAAGTAGAGACGATTTTCACCATGAGTTTGGTCTGTGCTGAGATTGGAATAGATCGAAACTTGCTTCAAAAGCCACCCGGACATGGTTCTGAGCAGCACGCCCTGTGTCTCCCTCCCCGCTTGAGAGGGGGGTGGACCAGGTGACCTCCACAGGCCGCGTCCCCCGTCGGCTATGCGTGATACTCCGATTCTGCCAAGCGAGAGGGAATGCCGCATGCTGCGGGCACCGCTGCCCTCTGGTGGGCGAGCGACTGCCTGCATCTGAGTGACGGACTTGATCTCCCTGAGCTTGGCATTGCTAAAACGATAGAACAGGTGAAAAGAAGAAATAAGTGGCGGAAAAAAATGGCAGACCACACGCTTCTCTTGCTTCCAGTGTTGGCAAATCGCCTACGATCTTGCTGTTGCCCTGCCTTTCTCCTCCCTTCCCATCCCATACAGCAGTGGGCATGCCTCTCCACTCTTATCTACTCTCTTCCCTCTTACCATCTCTTTCTTGCTTGTGGCCTGGGGAGGCTGCAAATCTCCTGTTAGTGGAAAATTCAATAGGGTGATTACTGTAAACCAGACTTTCAAACCTCTCATTCTTGTGTCTTTTTCATGCAGAGGACAAACAAAGCCAGTTAAGAAAACTTGTGCCAGCAGTCTGCCACTAGACATTGAGTATTTTCTGTGCTCTGGCACAGTTCTTCCCCTTTACTCTTCCTGCTTTAAAAGTGCTAGGGTTGCTCGCCAGTGGTGTCAGTAACTATGAAGTGGTTGCCTTCTAATTCCCTTGGTGGGGATACGAACACTGACTGAGCACAGGTGGAATCACCACTTCTTCCATGTCTACACAAGGTAGTTCCTGCAAAGGCTGGGGGGAGTGCAGTTTACATTTTTACTGCACGAAATTGGAGCAGGACCCTGAACGTCCTCTGTCTTCAGTGCCACCAATTGTCCCTTGCAAAGTTTAAATGCTTACAGTGAGGATGAGCGAAATCTGACTTCATAACCTCAGTCCTACTTCCTTGCATATATAACAGAAGCCACTTTATACAACCTCACATTGGCTTTCCCATAAAGATCTCTATCACACTAAGTGCACGTAGGGTTCAGCACCCAACTGATGATTTAAGAATTTTTCCTCCCACTTTTTCCAAGGGATACTTCTTTGAAGACCAACGGATTACTTTTATCCTTTAAAAGTTAAGGGGGCCGAGGTTTAAAGATCGGATGCAGGAGTTAGCAGTTCTTGCTGGCTTGAGCTAACTGCACATTCCTAACTAATTCTGCCTCTAGATCAGAATTTCTTTCCCCCATGGCTTTTTCAGAATATTTGTTGCTGTAGAATCATACAGCTCTTCATATACTCAGAGCACAGCTAATTTTAGTTGCAGCTGTGAATTTCAACACTTCTGCAAACCAGATCACAAGGACAACACTCAGTTAAGCAGAAAATGAGGAACATTCAATGAGTGACCACCTGTGAAAAATCTGGTTTAAGGAACTCTGTGGTGAAGACAAGGGCAGCTTGGAAAGTTTTGGCCAAAGTAGAACACCATCACAAATACCAGTTTGTGGAGCCCAGCAGGTTCAAAGCCTTTCAGACTAAAGGAATTTTTACCAAATTGGAAGTGAGGTCTAGAAGGAACACAGCTTAGAATTCTGAAAGGGTTGTTGGGTATTGGCACTGGATGTGGCAGTCCCTTGTTTGGAGGGAGTTCATTACGACTCTTCCCCAGGACACGATGATCTAGGAGGTGAGTACCCTTCCTGAACTCAGCCCAGAAGGGGAACTCATCCATACATGGAGAGATCCTGAACCTACCAGAGTGATTAATACCCATCAGGATCAGAGACAGGATCTGTAGAACAGAAGCCTGTGAAAACAAGTTTGAGGATAAATAGTTTTAAGTCAGATTTGAAATAACTCCAGAATTAAAATAACAATTATAGCAACAACAACAACAACAATAACAACAACAACAACAATAATAATAATAATTTGTGGAAAGTAAATATGTCTTTTCAGCTCTCACAGACAGAAAGGGAATACAGTTCTTCTTTAAATAGGCCATCATGATTCCTGTTCCAACATGTTCTGCCTCATTTACCACTTCCTTCCAATATTTCTGAGAACTAGGCTGAGGCCCATCTTAAAACACTTTCCATCAATATCCTGTTTTCCACGGAATGAAGTAAATATCTCCTATCTACTGGATGAAGTAAGGAGGGGAGGGAGGGAGGAGGGGGGCAGGAAAAAAAAGCCAAAGAAACCTGGCAAGTGAGTGAATTAAGATTATTAGTTGGCCAATACACATTTTGGTTCTGTTTACACTCTTGAATTTCAGGTCATGTATTACTTGATGACTGCTAGCAGCTTGTTGTGCTTAATTGGAACCTTTGCTATGCATTACAGAAATGTGTGCTGACACTACTGAAGCACACACTGAGGAATCCAGGTGTCATTTGCACTCAGGAAAAGAACATTTCTTACACCAGCAGAACCTTTTCCGATCTGTTCCTTCGAGTCTCAGTCCTTTCTCTCCCCTCACATCTTTTGATTTCTTACTACAGAATCACTCAGGGCAAATGCATCATTTGCAGCATCTGTTCAAAGTAGTATTAACGCTGAATTTAGAAATTGCTCCAGGCTTTGCCCATTGGGGTTTTGGAAATCTGTGGGAGCAGATATTCCATAGCTTTTCAGGGCAACCTGCTCCAATGCCTGACTGTCCAATGGTAATGATTTTTTCCTTATGTCAGGTTTGAACTTCCCAGTTTGATTTGAGCCCATTGTCCCTTCGGAAACAACCGCAGACCTCTGAAAGGGTATAACTCTGTTTTCTTGACAACTTCTTTGTGTTGTAAGGGTCCCCCTTGCCTCTTCTCTGGGTTGGGCAAACCCACTTTCCTCAGTCCCAAATTGTAGGGCAGATGTGTGCTTCACTCCAACCCTTGCTTTTCAAAGGGCTCCCTCCAAGTTTCTCACTGTCTTTCTTGGATTTGGGGTATAGCATGCCAAAACTGGATGGAGTATCCCTGATATACTCTGAAATGTGCCAAAGAAAGAGAATAAACCCTTCCCATAATCTACAGGTTTATACAGGTGTGTATGCTGCTAACTTTCATCTCTGACATGACTCATCATGGACTTATTTTTAGCTTGCTTTACTGCAAGAACTGTTGGCTCTTTTCCACAAAGTTGCCATCTTTGCCTAACTTCATTTAGTTACCACTCTTTTCAGAGACAGATCCTTTCATGCACTTATATTTCTCTCCCATCGCAAACAATCAAATCCTAAGTATCTTCCCAGCAGTTTCTTTACTCCAAATCTAAATCTAGTTTGTTTCCCCACATCACCTCTAAGATCTATGCAATCTGCAATTCCATGAAATCCTTTCTACATCAAATATTTAGCTTCCCTCTTCCCTGTGTTTGCATCATCTTCCTTCTCACTGCTGCCCAGACTGAGCTTCAAAGACAACTTCAGATCAAATTAACGGTTCTAACCCAAAGGCTCAATCAAGATATGAAACTACTGCAGACTTTCCTCCCTTCATTGATGAAAATTCTGTGGATACAGTATAGTCTTTAAATGAGCAAGCATAAAATATCCTTCAAAAGCACAAACCGTGGTCAAGTGTGAGTGCACAAGAAAGACAAGAGGAAAGGATGAAAAAACAGCAACCCTGCTTGAAACAAAGAGAAACCCACATTACACACATTTCTTCTTTCAAAGCATTATTTTGACTTTTAATAAGAAAAAATAGTCAAATAATTAAAAAAAATAATCAAAATGATGCATTTTCCCTGATTTCTTTTTTAGAACAGCAGAACTTTGGGTGTTGAAGTTGTCCAAGATAACTCAAGCTAAGACATAAGCCAGAGATACAGTAGTATAAGCTTGGCACAGTTATTGGACAATTGAAATTAAGTTATTACTATTGCAGATGCTGAGCCATTTGAGAAATAGTCAGAGGCAGAAGACCCACGTGTGTGACTACACATTACGCATTTTCATTTTAAGATACAAATTTCATGTTTCAAAGCAGTGCTGTATCTGTCAACTGTCCATCATTAACAAGGAAATCATAGAATATCCCAAGTCAGAAGAGATACAACAAAACTCTGAGTCCAGCTCCTTGGCTCCTGGCACACAGCACCACTCAATGTTCAAACCCCGAACTATGTCTGAGAGCGCTGTCCAAATGTTCCTTGAACTGCAGCAGCCTAGGGTCATGCCCATCGTCCTCTGGTGTAGGACCTTTTCCTAACCCCCAGCTGGACCTTCCCCGACACAGCTCCATGCCATTCCCTCGGGTCCTTTCACTGTCACCAGAGAGTACAGAGGAGCTGCAGCTGCCATGAAGCCTCCCCTCAGCCTCCTTTGCTCTGGGCTGAACACACTAAGGGACTTCAGCTGCTCCTCACACATCTTGCCCTCTAGACCCTTCACCATCTTCATAGCCTTCCTTTGGACACCCTCTAATGGTTTTATGTCCTTCCTATATACTATGCCACCCAAACCTGCACCCAGTGCTGGAGGTGAAGCTGCACAGCACAGAGCACAACGGGACAACCCCTTCCCTCATCCGGTGGCAGTGCTATGTCTGATGCAACCCAGGGTATGGTTGGTCTTTTTGGCTGCCCGGGCACGCTGCTGCCTCATGCGCAACTTGCCGTCAGCCAGAACACCCAGATCCCTTTCTGTGGGGCTGATCTTCAGACTCTTATCCCCCACTTTGTACACAGATCCAAGGTTGCCCAATGTCAGGTGCAGAACTAAGCACTTGCTCTTGTCAAACTTCATGCAGTTGGTGGTTCCCCAGCTCTCTCGTCTGTTGAGATCTCTGCAGAGTCTCTCTACCCTTCAGGGAGTCAACAGTTTGTTCCAAAGTAGCGTCATCCACAAGCTTACTTAGTGTACCATCACATCCTGCATCCAAACCACTGATGAAAACATTAAAGAGTACTGGCCCTGAAATAGAGCCCTGTGAAGCACCACTAGTAACTGGCTGCCAGCCTGACATAACCCCAGGTACCCTAACACCATGAGCCTAAAAGAATGATACAATTGCACATATCCATGAAAATGTTCTGGAAACAAAATATTCAAATCCCTTATGTTTGCAATGATGCTGCTCATCACATGAATAAAAAAACCCACATTACTGGCAGTTTGTTGCATTTGCAGGAACAACTATTAAATGTCCTTAACGAGAGTGTGCTATATGAATCAACTCGATACTTCTTATTATCTATCGCATATTTAAATACCATTTATCAAATGCAGGAAGTTTCAGTAACTCCCACAAACTGAAACACAACTACGATTGTGGTCTGAATGTACTTTCTTATCTCATCTATCATCAGTTTGTTAGCAGAACCAGCAGGAATTAGTTATTCTCCTTTTCTCCCTGCTTTAGCCTGAAAATGCCAAAATGCCTTTTAAACTTCAACCTTGTGCAGAGGCAGGTCAGTTTTAGAAGATAAGTTTCTCAGGAAGCCAGCAGCAAACTAACCCAACAACAAAACTGCCGGCTTTGTCAGTAGAGATATCTGACCAGCCCATTGATTTGCACTGCTAGTACACATGGGAGTTTTCATAGTTCAGATTTTTTGGCAAAGAAACTTGAAGTTCAGTCCCATTCCACTGTAGGAAGGGAGCAGTTTTTGAAATCTTTCCTCTCACAGTCATACCAAACCCCAAACCCTTTCCAAAGTTCTGCACTGACCGTGTTTGCTAGCAGCAGAAGGAAGAAGTACAATTAGGAGAAGGAGCAGTGCCGACAACAGATTTTGCTTCACAGACTTTATGCCATATGCTTAAAACACGTATACAATCCATAACAAATTTTAAATATTTAAAATATTACTTTATTAAAATAAAGTATCAAAGCTACATCTTATATGATGCCAGTCCACTGTGGTTCAGAATTGGCTTACATGAAGGATACACAGGCCTACTGAAACCCTAGGGAAAACTTACATACCAAAAGGTGATTCTGCACATTTAAACATCAAGTCTAAAGGAAAACAGTAACTTTTTTTTCCCTTTCGTATAAACATTCAACACTAAAACCAAAAAGGATCTGATTCAGGATTCTGTGCATCTCTTTAATGTACTTCAGTAATAAGAGCCAGCTTGGTGCACGCTAATAACTGCTTTATTTACACGCAGCATCACACAAACTTTGGCTGAACTGAGGATTCCAGTAGAGGATTTCAGACCTCTTTCCTGTAAACTTAGTATTGCAGTTACAAAACAACAATAAAATTCAGTTTTACCTCCAGGATACATAAATAAAGAACACATATTTTTATATACTTGTATACAGAGGTCTTCCATACATTTTGAAAACTTAGGCCTCACAAAACTCTCAGTATGGTAACCCAATGCATGTACCCTCATTGTTGAAATGTCTTTTTGAAGCACAGAGGAGTTGGATTAATCTTTCATTAGTTCACCACAGTCCGTTACTCTGAGCTCCAAATCTGTTTTGTTTATTTTCTGTCACCATAAGAACTCAATCAAATCAGTCAGCACTATTTATAAAAACAGGCAAGGATACTGCAACATACAAAGCAACTTTTCTTTACTAAATGAGATTTTATGACAAAATTCTCAACCTCTAAAAATACACTTCCAAACGAAGCACAGTTCATTACTATGGCTCTTATCGTTTTACCTATTTCAGTATCACATTCATATTTCTTCGCAGACCAACGGTATAAGTATTCAATGTATTCATTACAGTAGCTCCTAGAAGCCCTGAACCACCCTATTAGATGCAGTACATATGGATTTTTGGATGGGGAAAGAAAAAAATCTCATCATCTGAACAGAGTGAACAGATGAGAGGGAACAAAAAACTCTGATCTGTCCTTCTACTGATCTGCCTTTGTGTTGGTTGGTTGTTTTTTCTATTTCTTTTTATTATTATTTTTTCCATAGAATCATAGAAGTGTTGAGCTGGAAGGGACCTCTAAAGGTCGTCCAGTCCAACTGCCCTGCAATGAACACAGACACCTACAGCTCAGTAAAGTTGCCCAGAGCCCCATCCAGTCTGATCTTGAATGTCTCTAAGGATGGAGCATCCATCTCATCTCTGGGCAACCTGTGCCAGTGCTTCACCACCCTAATTGTAAAAAAAAATTCTTCCTTATATCCAGTCTAGATTTCCCTTCATTTTGTTTGAAACCGTTTCCCCTTCTCCTGTCACCACAGACTCTGCTAGACAGTCTGTCTCCTTCCTTATAGCCTCCTTTAAGAGACTGAAAAGCTACTATCAGGTCTCCCCAAAGCCTCTTCTTCAAAATTGCACAGAAGTATCTATATCTGTATCTAGTGATTGAGGCCAGATCTATGGGCAGTAAATGTATCTTATTAATTGCATGGCTGGTTCCATGTTTGTTGGATTTTTCTTTTTACAGTATTCCTTTGCATGGATAACAGCAAAAGCGAGACAAATACAACAAATGTGTATGCAGCAATATTTCCATTGGATAAGCTGGCCAAAAGAAGATAGGATCCTATACCTAAATGCCAAAGGCTCATCTATGTGTGTATATACTTTCACATATATATATATATGTACTGCATATATATATTTATACACACAGAACACGTATTTATATATGAGTGCAGAAACTATGAAGTCAGAAATCCACTTTGTCCTACTGTACTGAGCCTAATTTCATTGTGTTTCTTTCTATGCCCATCTTGTTTGCATGTATATATGCACATATTCTCTGAAGATTGAGCTGTCAAAGCACCTTATGTATCTTATCTCCAATAAAACTCATCTTAATTAGTAAACACTAATAGATTTTAGTAACGTCCTTTTGTCCGCAGGGAAGAAGCGAGGCAGTGGCTACCATTCTACATACTTAAGAGTGTTTGCTTCATTATCCTGTGCTTTTAGATTTTTTTCCTTCCCCAAACAAATCTCTATGTCAAACTAAGAAACAAACAACAAAAATAAGCAGAAACCAGCTGACACCACTGTTTTGTGATGAGTGAGGAATATACTGTTTCATTATCCTTCCTTGTACTCTATGCTTCAGTTATGTTTTTAGAGGTTTTTGTTGTTGTTGTTGTTGTTGTTTTCTTTTCTTTTTTTCTTTTGGTGAAACAAAGCAAAGTAAGATGCACTTGCGTTTTAGTTTTGCATTTCTGTATAAAAACAGGATGGTCCTGTTCATAGATCTCACATTCACAGTTTGATTTGCTTCACAGAAATTACTTCAAAGCCAAAAAACCACGTCCTTATAGCTGTTGTTTAGGGTCTCCCATTGTGTAAAATGAATTGTCTTTCTGGTAATCACATGACGTCTTTATCTTACAAGTACGTCTGGTCTACTTCCTGTTTTGGGTTTGCTTATTAGACCAAAGAACAGGTTTCAGAAGCTGATGGTGGAAGGAGAAAGACTGAATCAGCAGTTATAGTAGAATTCAATTTCGTTTTTCTTTGACAAGTGCATTGGAAGAAGAAGAAAATGGCGCTAAGCACAGTAACAAAAATAAAGGGCTTCAGAGGAGTCTAACTGCACCAAAAAAAGTACCATCTCCATCCAAGGATATTTTAGCTCTTCTTCGTGGTATTGTAAGTTGAAGTTCATCCCCTTCTTCTAATTTTGCAAT
The DNA here is from genome assembly GCF_016699485.2 of Gallus gallus. NCBI lineage: Eukaryota > Metazoa > Chordata > Aves > Galliformes > Phasianidae > Gallus > Gallus gallus. The sequence goes on from NC_052532.1 coordinate 140,210,431, forward strand.
GCCTGACAAAAGATTTGGAATATTTTTAGTTAATATTTCATTACGTATCATCTAAGCATGGCTTGTTACTTGTAACAAGTGCTGGTTTTGACTTTATGCACAACCTCATAAAGTTCAGACCACCCAAATCTGACACTTGACAGCCTCTGTGGAGCTGGATCCACCTTCCTTTCCTTAGCAATTCCATTCTGTACTCAGCGCGTCAGTTCACTTAAGAAATGCTGCCAAAAAAAAAAAAAAATCACATAACTGCAGTGCGCCCAGATTGCTCATCCTAAGGTGATGTGGCAGCCAAGGTCAGCACTGGGCACTGCTGGTCCTAGATGACTCTGTTCCCACACTTACGGGAGAGATTTCATCAGCTTTACCAACCAAGTGAAGTTAGCAGACGTCGGGCGACCCACTGCAACTGTGGAACTCAGAAGTCTACTTCCTTCAAGCCACACATCAGCTGATGTGATAACTGAAAGCACCTAGCTTTCATGCTGCAGTCGCTGAGCTGGGAGCAAAAGTGACTTCTGCAGCAATACGTGCTCAACAGCATGAGCTGCTGCAACAAGATTTGGTTCTCCAGGTGAAAGCTAGTGGTGGGAAAGCAAGAATCATGAGGTGGCATGATGGAGTAGAGATCCTAGTTAAGAAAGAAATGGTGGAGGTAGGGAGCATAAGACAAGGGTGGGACAAAACAATACATGAAATTGAAAGTAGTTGTGATGTCCAAATATGTGGATGGAAAGGCAGGAAGTTTGGACAGCCTCAATTTTTGTGAGGGAAAAAAAATTCCTTCCCAGTCCCATTTGTTTAGTGCCATCCAGCCACCGATAGCTCCTGTTACTGAATGTCACCCACTTTTTACACAAGGCATTGAAGAAAAAGATGGCTTTTATTCACAGAGACCTTACTAGAAAATAACAAAGCTGAAAATCCCCAAATCCCTGAGCAAAGAAGAAAGGCACACAGATAAGAGCTACTGAATGTGGTTTGATAGGCCTAGACAATAATTCCTGAAATGCTACAGCAGGAAAATACATACATGTTAAGCACTGAGCCTACTGGACTTGCATTAAATATTTCAATGGGTCTTCTTTTGTGGTGTTTCTGATGAGGGCAGTCAAAAATCTCTTTATAGAAATTAACTCTTTTTCATCTAACCAAATAATAAAATGGCAGTAGTCATTATTAGGAGTACAGATTTAAGCGGATAATGAACATTCTTGAAAAGCCAAGTGTGTAAAAATTGGGTGGCTAAAATTCAAATGTACTCCTAGATATTTTATTTGCACACTCAAATGAAAACTCCTAGAAGTTTTCTTCTAGGACAGCATGTACTCCTTTTGTCTGCTTCAGGCATTCAGGCGTGAAGGCACCAACATATCGAATCATTTTATAAGGTTAATGGAGAGAAGGGAATTGCTGAGATCATGTAATTACATGCATACAGTCCAACTGTTGAGGCTTTATATAAGACCATACTATTCAAAAGTATTCTGCAGTTCCGCAATTGACTGGCTCCGTGAATGTGGTTCATTTTCTTTATAACTCCCACAGTCCTTAATCACCCACCACTGCAGCTTCCATTTAATACAGCCTACTTGCAAACAACAAAAAGAAAAAAATTAGATGTTTACCAGCAGTATAGCAAGAATTATTCGGATAAGACTGTGGCATATTTTGGATGCAACGAAATAATGTCACCAAGCTGAGATCATCACCAAACACGTGGGCTTTCTTCCTCTGTATTAGATGCCCCATTGCAAATGTTGTATCAGTATATAAAACCTGCAGGATGAAGAGGCAGAGACTTCAAACATCCTGTATGGAGACATTAAAAATCATTTAAAAGCCAGGTGCTGAAGTGAATTGAGCTTTCTCACCTGGCCATATATGAAAAAATATCCTGTTTCTTTGATGACTATTTTATTTCCCTGTTCTTCCAGAGCTGTTCCACGCTTAAAGCTCAGAAGCCAAGGGACAATGCTTGAATCATCTAAAAGAAATCAGAATTTTGGAGTAATCAAAAACCAAAACAGAACACCAACCCACAAATTCACTTCCCTAGTTTTCATCTGCCCAAAGTTAAGAAAGCTGACTTTTATTTAAGACTTCCAGTCTCACTGGATTTCCCCCTTAAAAAAGGATATTTGCGAGAACTGTCCAGATGCAGAGACTGCATTATTTTATTTTATTAATTTATTTTTAAATCAGGCCAGATAACTCATTCACTGCTTTGAAGCTAGCTGAAATAGGGCAGAGAGCTTAAAGCATGGAAAAGTTAGCTACCAACCATGGAATATATTCCTACCTTTCTGTTGGATATCACTTTTGCTGTCAGCAATCAGTTGCAAGCAGGCCTGCAGCACTGCAAAGTGAAAGCACATAAATCATTTGTAGAATGCAGTAAACTTCTGAATTACTTACAAATAAAAAAAAAAAAGGAAAAGAAGAAGAAAAAGAAAAAGAAAAAAAAAGGATGAACACGAAAAAAAAATCTCAATCTCAACAATTTGAAAACAGAATCTTTCTACTGATTTCAAGATAGGTCTTACTCAAACATGCCAGGACAAAATTCATACTGCAGCGTGTATTCTCTCAGAGAACATGCAGATAAGTGTGAGCCACAGACAGTTGCATAAATTATACTTGCTTGTTTTAATCTTTGGTCCTAATGTAGTTTACAAATGCAGCAGCAAGTCAGATGAGGTAGGAAGCATCAGATCAGTTAGCTCTGTTAATCTTCTGTACAAAAGCTCAGAAAACTCCAACCCTGTCAGCTATGACAGGTACCAGATTTTCTAATGATACTTACTGCATTACTTAAATTAGTTTCCAGTTATGGATTCTGTAAAATGTTAATGATATATGTTGGCTGTAGAGTAATTTCAAAAATAGCAAGCATAAACTCTCAAAATCCATTTAGATGTACTTTCAAGGTATTTTTCAGGAAACCACAGTCCTTCATCCTGTACACTAAGAGGGAAAGTACTGAAATGACTGGTAGTAAATAAATGCACACATAACAAATAGCTTAGTATGTGACAAAACATGAAGTATTACTCAAAACTGTACAGGCTGGGGATGCTAAAAAGTAAATAGGAGATTGATCTGAGAAAAAAATACTGTGGTATTTTGAAATAAATCTCCAAATTTATATGAAGATATTAAAAAAAAATAAATCTGCTAACCACCTCTGTCAGTGAACAGAATAAAAGACAAAGGGATAGAGTAGATTTTCACGAGAACATCTGCTTGCAGGGGTATTCTGAAGGCCAGAAAGCAAAGTTGTCACATTTACTACACTCTTCAGAAACCAATACTAAGTTAAAAGAAGAAAATTCTGCCTTAGATTGCTGAATCTCTATTTTTGTTTGCCTTTTTTTTCTTTTTTTCCTTCAATAAAAATGCTATGGGCCAGGCTCAGACACTCTTACCATAAAGGGCAGTGCCCTAATGCATGAGATCACATTTCTGCACCCGTCAGTGGCACCCCTGTGCCAAACCGTGTGCCCATCAGCACCCACCTCTCACTGCACTGCATGGAATGGCAGGGTTGGAGAAGAAAGCAGCCTCCTGCACATACCTAAGTCTCCTTTCAAGGGTGGTGTCAGCAAATAGCAGAGGAAGGCTAGGTGATGAACAGCACGCCACTGGCACCGACAGAGTGGGAAAAGATTCAGGTGTGGGAATGCTTCAAAGTCTCAAGAACCAAAGAACTTGAACTGTCATTAACTGCTGTCATTAACAGGAGCACTATATTGCAAACTTCCATCCTGGAAATCAGTCAGTACTTCCTGTAAGATGCCAAGAAATCTGTGGATTTTCAAAACAGTCATTTAAAGGTGTCTAAATGTATAGAATCATAGAATGGCCTGGGTTGAAAAGGACCATAATGACCAACTAGTTTCAACCCCCCCTGCTGTGGGCAGGATTGCCAGCCATTAGACCAGGCTGCCCAGAGTGACACCCTGCCTGGCCTTGAATGCCTCCAGGGATTCCCTGCCTTCTGACCAGAAAAGAAAATTAAGTCAACAACAACAATAACAAGTCTTATACTTCATTAACTTTTAAAATCTCAGTTGTGACAAAAGGTGCTGAAAGAGAAGCTTCCAAACAAAAACCAAAATACAATTTTCTGGAATTGCACAACAAAGCACATCAAGTAATTTATTTCACAAGGTATTCCTTTAGTCCCCCTTGGCACAAAGTGCCTTCCTAGCGAAGGTAATATGCAGGTTCCGTACTATTTCAGCAATCCAAATCAAAATTCTCATTCCCGGTTCCAGGGGAACTCATCAGTGTTGCCACTGGAATTTCCACTAATCAAACAAGAGAGTATTGTTTGATTAGTGGAATTAGTGAAGAGAATATACAATATTTGTAATCTTGATTTGTGTTTGTTTCGTTGCAGCACTGAAATACTACTCATCTTTCCTGAAAACTGCCATGCAGTAATTGATATCAGCAAGTTCACTAAAATGTGAGAACTTTTTCATATATTTTAAAACACTTAAAAGTTCTGCTGCATTCTGGACATATCCGATGTCATCTCTCTGGTGGCAGTGACAGGGCTGGAGGGAACAGCATGGAGCTGTCAGGGGAGAGGTGGCTGGGGGTTGGGGAAGGGGGCTGTGCCAGAGGGCAGCGGGCATGGAACGGGCTGCCCAGGGCGGCGGGCGCGGCCCCCAGTGCCAGAGTTCAAAGAGCATTTGGACAGCGCCCTCAGACATATGCTTTGATTTCTGGGTGGTGCTATGTGGAGCTGGGAGTTGGACTCCATGATCTTTGTGCCTCTCCTTCTGCTCAGGATATTCTGTGACATCAAATCTACATATCACCCCCCCAAAAAACAACTTTTCAGTTAGTGTATATAGAATCCACAGTCTTCAAGGCTCAACAGAATAAAGTAAATTTAGTCGTCAGGAAGAAATATGGATATAGAAATGTCATTCACGACAATAAAGAAAACAGAAACCAGCACAGTGACCATTTTATCTAAAGGCACAAAAAGGAAAAGTAATTTCCTAGAAACTTTCTGGGGGATTGAACAGCAACATGCTTTAGAAACAATTGCTCAGAAGCCACTGCTAACACATAACTATTTCCAATCACAGATACAAATACTTCACTTTGACCTCAGTGGAACTATATGTGTGCTTAAAGTTAAATAATTCATTAAAACAAATTCAAAGCGAACAAGTTTACCACTTATTAAACAGAAAACATGGATAGACAAAGTTCATTTTCTGGGGAAAGTAATAGGAATTTTCAGTAAAAACACTGATGTTAAGAAATGTTAAAAATTCCTAGAAAGACCCAGATCTTACCTGAAGTACAATATAAAAAATACATATAGGACCAAATATGCCTTGAATATTTATTATCACTACAGAGCTGAGTAAATAAAAAGCTCAACCTGAAAGTCCTTCCGTTCAGTGTAGATCAAACCTGAACATCAGTTCAGTAGTCTACAGTATTTGGGGACACTTAATAATGTCAGCAGAAAACATAGTTACTAAAATACTTCTTAAAAACGTATAAAAATATCTAAAGTGAGCATCACTTGGAGGGCTCACTGTACAAAACAATGTGTACCTAGAATAGCAGGAGGTCGGTGTGCCCTGACCTCTTTTGATTTCAGACAGAAGTTTTGCTTTGATGAGAATTCTTTTCTTGTGATGCAAACTGCGCTGCGGTGTGTGGGTGGGAGAAAAACATTTCAGAATCTTCTTCCATGAACAAAACGACCAATTCTGAAGAAGTTAATGCCTCCAGATGCCCTTACAAACCGCAGCTAGCTCCACCATCTGAGCAATGTAACCACAGCTCTGAAAGAAAGAAAGAGCTAGCTTTTGTAGACGGATAAGAACTGAGCTTTCTGCATATCTGCATAAGTTTTAGACATGATATCCATAAGGACAAATCTCCCCTCCCATGCAAGTTTTTGAATCATTTCACTTCCATAACCTTTTTAATACCTTGCAATCTAACTTCATAATCCATCCAAAGAAAACGGCAAGTTTGTCCTATGCAAACTTGCACATAAATTTTTAAGCTGCAGTATCTGAGGCCTGAGAAACCCACCTCAAGTTTTGCTGCAGCAAAAAAATAATGATAAAAAAAAAATATCTGAACTTTAAAAAGTAGACCTGCTTGCTTAGGTTCCTTCTTTGGTCGTGGTCTGTTCTCTGTAGACTTCCTGAAACATGCTTAAATACTAGATAATTTAATTTATAAATGATATGAATGTTCTTGGATGACGTGCAGCTTTTCCTTCCTTAAGTTATTTATTTCTTATCATTAGATATCTACCTTTTCTTTCTGCTTGTGCAGGTTTATAGACAAGTTTATTTGTTACTTTTTGTTAAGAAGTCTTTTTGTCTCATTAATCATGGATTAAATCAATCCCTGCATAAAAATTGCTTGGCCCCAGTAACAGATATGATCCAGATCTAACAAATGTCTTTGAAGTACTGGTAACATTATTTTGTTACTGGTGATTCCATCAAAGATCATGTTAGAATCAGCGTAATAAGGAATAATTTACTAACATTTAAGAACACTTGATATAGATTTCTATTATGCAGTATAAAGTATTCTGTGTGTTTTAGATTGCACAGTATTCTGCATAGTACACAACACCGATTCATTCATTCCGTAGATGGAACCCTTCAAGTAAAATTGCAAGCAGTGAGTAAAGTCATTTTCTACCCTTTCACACTGAAGGGCGTACTTCCTTTAGAGATGGCCTGTTGTCAGCAGAAACTAAAAAGAATAACGTCTTTCAAGAAGTAAGCTTTTAAAAATATATATATTAAAAAAATGAAAAGAGAACTCTTGCATTTCCCCTCTCCAAGCAGCGAAATAAGAAGTAATTTGAGTATCTGGTGAGGGAATTTCATGCAACCGTTTTTCTAGACTAGCAAGAAAACGTTAGCTTTTCTGACTGAAAGATCTCTGAAATCAGGTTCCACTCATAAAAGTTCATGCCATCCCTCTGTCATGGAGACCTGTCATGTCGCTGGAGGCCTTCAAGGTCAGGTTGGATAGGGCCCTGGGCAGCCTGATCTGGTGTGAGATGTCCCTGCCAATGGCAGGGGGCTGGAACTGGGTGGGCTTTTAGGTTCTTTCCAACCTAAATCATTCTGTGATTCCATGATTCTATAAAACAACAACATAGAGTCAAACTGGTTCTAACCAGAAACTGTACCACTCTGTGGATGGAAATATACCGATTTGCCATAAGGCAATTGTACCAAGAACAGCGGCAAAGGTGATGCCTTCTCATAACTTATACTCTATGCTTTTATGACATTAATTGTTTTGTGTGAATGCAAGTGACATGGGAGAAGAACTTGAGAACTGCTAGTGAAAAATTGCCAAGTCACAATGCTGGCTTGTCCTGTTTCATTGCTTTGTGGACTTTGGATTTCTTTCAGTTCCTTCCATATACACAGTCATACTGTTTGAAATGGATAACCCCAGTATCCTGAAGTAAACAACCACAGGTGCCCTGGTCTGATCACACCAGAACTTTTCCTGAATTTAAGTTTACCTGATGCTCACCTTCCTAGCTGACCACAGGAATCAGAACACACAGTGATGGTCAGAGCTAGACACCTAGAGAGTGTGCAAATTATACTTTGTATTCTGAACTGCCTTGTGTAATGAGACCTGTATCTTGATCCTGGACTGAAGAATTTAAACACCTCAGAGAGCAGCATGCTGGCTAGGCAACCAGTAATTGTGACAAGGATAACAGGAGGGGTTTCTGTTTCAGCTTTCCTCTACAGGTGAAATTTAGAAAAAGACAGGCAAAAAAGAAAAAGTATTTCTGTTCCTAACTGTCCTAATATGACATCTGCTAGAAGTGGTTAGATGATCTATCTGTCTGCATACTAATAAAACTTCCCCCTATCTCTCACTCACTGGATCAAAAACTCTTGTTCTGGCTGCTGTGTTGTTTTATTTGAAACTAATGCTCAAAACCCATTTCTTCAACATACTTGTGCTGGAAATTTTCTCAAGACACAAAATGTACAAATACTGATGACTGATACTTTTATTCAGGAACACCGACTAACAGCTAGCCTATAAAAATATGAAAGAACAGCATTGCATTGGATCTATTTTTGTTCCGTTGTCATTTTAATTACAATTATAACTTGTGGCCACTGTTAGGAAGTGGAAGATTTGTCATATCATTCTTTTTCTTTTGTTTTTATACAAAGTAAGATAATTGGATAATTGTGTTAGGAAACAGTTTTGTAGATCAGCCTATACAGGGTTTCCCTTTCGAATAAATGTTCATATTCTGTGCTGTTATCCATATACATTAATCTGAAAGCTTAATTAAAAGCTCAGATGAAGAAAGATATATGAATATATTCAGAGGTGGCTGCCTGGGGAGAAGAATTTTAAGCCTGCCAGAAGCACAGCTGAGGAACCCAAAAGTCCCCTCTCCCCCGTGCACTCTCAAATAGCAGTAAAAATAAAGATGAAAGCTGCTGTGAAGGGAACTGAATAAGTTGCAGAGTACTGATGTCTGTAACATTCATTTAAAAGAAGACAGCTGCTCTTATGTTTGGTGGGAGTTAGTTGTGATTTAGGTATAAAAGATCACTAGTTTTTATTTGGGAGCCATTAGAGTGGGGAGAGAACAGAGGGAAGCTCCATGACTACCATGGTAATAAACAAGCTTCAAGAAAAATGACTGAAGCAATCTTGTCTTCGGTCTTATTTGTGAAATCACTGTTAACCAAGACCCTGAACGAATGATTACTAACAGAATAGAATAAATTGCACTTAAGCCTATGGATGTTGGGTCACATCCTAAATGAGTATTCTCTTCTGAGAGATAAATAGAGTGATCGTGCTATAAAACTTAAATTTCAGTTAGCTTTCTGAATCCTAACTGAAATACATCTCCCACTAATTAATCAAAAATGCATTTTAAGCAAACTGATTTAATCTTTAGCTACAAATTATTTCATTTTACCTTAATCAATAATTCAAGATATCAGCTTCCATCAGTCAAAACACTCAAAAAGTATCTAAGGAGACTGAAATGATTTAGCAACTCAGGAACATTTTTACTTATACTCAGTGTAATTAGAGTATGCAAACTGTTATGTACAATAAAATGAAATATTGAATTTAAACATCTCTGTATTTGGAAGGGCAAAAACAAACAAACAAAACAAAAAACAACGTAGGAATTGTATTCCCAAAGAAAACAACTCTATCCCATTAAATACATGAACGTTATAATACACATCAGAGGTGTTTCATAGAGCATAGTATTCAATATTTGTTACAGCACCTTTTAAAAATGCCACAGTATTAGCCTTATTGTGTGGGCATGTCTTTATTAGCTTTGCTAATTATATCAATGGTTTTATGCAAAGATAATGCTAATCTTCTGAATTCTTTGTAGTCTGCCTTTTCAGACAGGTATAAGCTAGCCTTTCTCTTTGAAAGCTCCTACTTCCCTAAAGTCAAGGAGCTTTGTTGCTACTTCTCTCTTTTAGGATGAGTATGTTTTCCCAGAAAAATGACTTGACAATTTTTAATAATAGCTTTCCTTCTTTAATATTCACCAGAGAGAAACAAGTTAAGCATTACCCTGAACTGAGAATGATGGATTTAGAATCAAGCAAGTTCCAACAGGAAAAAATTCAAGCTGCCATACACAACTCTACTGTTGATCACTGAGAAATATTTTAGTGACAAGAACAGGGAACCAGTGTTCAAAATTCAACCTGCAGACAGCAGGAATGCCTGGTACCTTAAACAGTATGGTAATCAGCACAGCAAATGCAGTTCACAGCATCATTTAGTGATTACTACTTGTAATTTCATTATTATAATAAGCTTCGGGAGCAGTACTCAGCTTAGAGGAGGAGATTAAAGCCAAGCATTGCTGCTTGTCTCCAGAAAGCAACCAGCTGCAGCATCCCCTCCCACTCCACCCAGTGCTTTTTACCTGTTTCTTCTGCGTTGACAATAGACCTTCTCCCCCTGTTTCTGTTCCTGTCCCAGATTTCCGTTTGGAAACTTTCAGCTGGGCTAGGGCCAGGCAGCCTGTTCTCCTAGCAGGGACAGACAGCAGTCAGTGTGAGCAGCCCATCTCCTGCAAGTTCATCCCCTGCAGCCATCACGCAAGCTTACCTGCCTGGCGCCAGCTGCAGACACTTGCAGGAAGGAAGAAACAGAGGCACCTGCTTTCTTGTCACCAGGAGACACGGGTGGCTGCTCTAGTGGAGACCTTGCCCGGACCCTGTAGATCAGCTCACTGCGCAGAGCTTCTAGCTCTGTTTTCAGGGTGATTGCATGGTAAAGAGACACTGCTGCAAGACAAGAGGACAGGAGCATTGCAAGCCACAGGAATGTGACAGAAAAAAGTCCCGTGGTGCCTGAAGCAGCACCGGGGGGGCCAGAGGGAGAGGAGGCGGTATCCTTCTGCTGGATGACGTGCACACAGTCCACGGATTTCATCGCTGCTCTTTCCTCACTAAAGCCAGAGGGAGAGTTCAGCTGTCCCCTTCCGAGGTGCAATCCATGTTACTCGTTGCTCTGTGAAACTAAGGGCATCCAGAATAAGTGAACAAAACGCCCAGATCATTTCCTGTCATATGAAGCCGTTGATACAACCATTAAACCTAATGTACAGAGCGAACATCTGATTCAGTCTCCATTTAGCTTTCTCCTTTCTGAGCTGCATTCTGGCAATGAGTACTTTCTGATGAGCTGCTTGCTCAGTCTGCCTTCCTCCTTTCATTTTCAGCTATTTATTTTTGAGGCAACTTGCTTTCACCATTTCCCATTATCTTTAAATTTAGGCACGACCGGTACCATGGGTATTTAAAACCTTATCTAGAAGTGCAGAAACAACATAAAGTTTCCTTGCAGCATATCTCTGAGAGCTACTTAAAGGAGATAAGCATATGACATTATGTGTGTCTTTAAGTATATGCATATATGTATACAGTATATATATGTATAGTATATATACATATATGCATACATATCTGAAGGGACTGTAAGCCTTCAGAAGTGGCAACTTATTGAAATACCAATTCTTGTGTTTTCCTAAACAAAATGGTGAAAAATATTCTCAGGTATGAATAACAAATTACTGGTTGTAATGTACGTGTATGAAGTGGCAGAGTCTGCAGTTCAATTCATCACACACTTGGAAAGGATGACTTCTAATCAAACTCATCTGATAAATGAGACCCCACTGTAGAATTCAAGGACCTGCGTTGATGCACATGGGGACACAGACTGAAGGAGAGGAGACCTAGAAGGAAGGGGAAAACTAGAAAATATGAAGGCATAAGAGAGGGGAAAGAAGAGCCGATGAGTGTAGAAGAAAAATAATGTTTAGAGAATTTCAAAGAGGGAACATTAAACATGCATGCTAAAGTTTTTCAGGTGAATCCTTTGTGCATGGCCTCAGTTAATCTCTTTTTAATATTTCACTGATCCTTCCATCTTAAGCTCCTGCATTAGGAATTCTTTTCTTCTACTAAAACATCCCAAACACACGTGAATGCTTCTTGTATTGTCTTCTCACAAAAAAAAATAAAATAAAATAAAATAAAATAAATAAAAATTACTCCTTCATTAAGGGTTTCAGTGATCTGGACCAGAAAAAAAGATAAAAAAAGAATAATAATCAGGACTAAAATCAACAGGTCATCCCCCACTGCAAACTACAATTTTTGGCCACATAAGTAAACTTGAACTGCATAAGAAAGAGAGCTTTCAAAGGTCTGTTCAAATACTGTGCAAGTGAGTTGCATCTTCTGACGCTACCTGTCAGAATAGTTTTGATCAAGTTGATACTGTTGGGAAGGAGAAAGAAGGAGCATAAATAAAGCAAAAAAATTCTGTAGTCTTTCCCACATCTGTTTCTTAAGACTGTGGGAAATTGATGACATTAAGGGCTTTATCAACTCCCACTGCAATCCAAGGTACTCTTTTACTTGCTTTGTCACCCCTATCAATTATTCAGTATCCTGAACAGACAAGTCATTATTTTCCTAAAAGGAGAGAAAAAAAGAAATGCATACCACATACCTTAACATGCTTCTAAAAGTTGCCTACATACCTTGAAAAGTGATACAGAAACCAGTATACAGTGGAATGAGAGCAGAATACCATATCATACCCTGTCTGTATCTGTTTTAAAGGTTAAAGTGTAAACAGGACTACATTTTGAAGGAAATTTAAGATGCATTAAAGTAGGTTTTGGGCACATAATAAGCAGTTACTCGAACTAAACAGACGTGCCTTGAGGTATCACCAGATATCAGAATGTTACCATTCTATTACTGCGTTCCAAATATTATATGACAGCCAGAGAAGGCAGTCTGTATAAGAAAATGAAACAAAGTGAGAAAATGAAAGTCATAACTAGCTGTCCAAGAATACTGGGAAAAAAATGTCCAGTGAGGTCTCTGTGGTCATTAACATACAAGAAAAAAGCTGACAGATATATAATTAGCATCAATCTCATTACTTCTACAGAAAATAGGCTGTTTCTAGCTCCCACATCTTTAAAGGGGTTCACTATTTGGGCTGACAAAATAATTGCAGTGACACAGAGGTCTTCTGTAAGACATCTGACTTTGGCTTACTCATCGTTCTGGCAGATGAGACCTTCAAAGGAGAGAGGAGAAAAATCAGAACAACTCACACCTGGGAAATTCTTAATTCAACAGGTGTTTCTATTCAAGTATCAAAGGGATCAGTCTGGTTTTGATGTCATGCTATTCTACAGTTTCACAAGCATTTAAGTGATTAAAAGGAAAATACAATTGTTGAATTTTGCAGTGAGAGAAATGTAGTGGAACGATAAATAATGACAGTGACAGATCAGTCATGGGGAAAAGCACAAACTGCCTATATATTTACATAGTCGTACAACTTAACATTTTATCGTAGTAAAGCAAAGCTTCAATATTTTAGACCTTGAAAGGCATCAAAGCAACATCTCAGAAAGTTGAGTTTAGAAAACAAAGAAGCATGCTGGCTTCGGGGACTAGCTCGTGGATTTCATGGGCAAGTGGTGCCTTGGGGCCAGGCCCTGTCAGCTCAGCACATCAGGCACCACACTTGCCTTAAAGCAATGTCAATAAGGTTCTGTTAACCTTACAGTAACCAGTGTTACTGACATTGCTTTAAGGCAAGTGTGAAGTGTAGTTTCTTCAGCTCCTTAAGTCATGGTATTACTAAAGTGGGGTCCTCGGGTTAGGACTGCCCATTAGGAGATGTGAGATGGCATTGACTCCCTCTGAACATGAGCTCTCAATATGATTTCCATGTTGAAACAGAAGTGGAGCATTTGGATATATATGCTGGAGCAAAATACTGTGCTAAAATAAAAGGCAGTTGTAGCTGTGCTTTAACTAATCTGCATTGCCAGAACTTAACAGTGAAGAAGGGTCAGAACAAAAATCCAGAATGTCTATACATGTCAGAATGAACTTATCATGGAAAGGGCATTCACTCCGTGGTTAGCAGCCTGTTTCTAGTGCCTGTCTTTCTTGAAGGCTCTTCTGCAGAAGTTTGTGCCATGTTAACTGTTTTGGCTCAGGATGTGTGCACTGTGCTACAAATCCACACAGTAAAACCTTAGGGCAACAAGTGGCCACCGCAAACTCAGCTCAGAGTACCTTTTTCCAAACTATTTCCAGAAAATAAAATGTCACCGCAGTAAATTGCAGTAGTCTACTCCTGGCCATACAGCACCGGAAATAAATAGGATTAAATTTTTAAAATAAAGCTATTCTGAAAATATGGCCTCTTCTACGTGCACAGTATGGCTGATTCATGCACAGAGTAATCCAACCATTTAGTGCCACCTTAGTCCAAATAATGAGCTATGTTAAACACAGGGTTAGAGACTTTTCTAATTTTGCCAAAACAAATTATTAAGAAATGGATTAGCTGATCTAAAAATTGTACTGAGCCCAGACTTTTACTTTTGGGAAAAAGGGCATGAGATAGAATCATAAAGGTTGAAAAAGATCTCTAAGATCATCTAGTTCAACCTTCCATGTACCACCAACCATGTTCTTTAGTTCCACATCTATGTGTTTCTTGAGGGTGTAAGTCAAACTAAGAAGGGAAAAAATATAATATTAAAAAAAACCAAAAAACAAAAAACTTTACCACTGAAGATTACTAATGGTGAGGGTGGTGTGCTAGGGGATCTTTGCTAGCTGGGATCTTTAACAAAATGAAGACTGGTTAGACTTCTGAGATATTACAGCTGAAACAAACTCTGTAATTTCTGCAAGCAGCTAAATTCTTTCATTTTCGTTACACAGGATATCTGATTAAAAGGTCAAGATGGGCCCTGCTAACCTGCGAATGTGTAAAATATCATCGCTACATCTGTGAGGAACCAAAGCAGAGATAGGGAGCAATCACACAGGAAATTTGTGGTTGAACTAGAAACTGAACCCTTGATTTCCTGAAATCCAGCCCTGTACTTTAACCACAAAAAGCATCTTCTGCTTTGAGAGGGAGGAAAATCTGATAATGAAGTTTAATGTAAAAAAGAGAAGCAGATGATTTGAATAAGAAAACCTGGATTAAAAAAAAAAAGAAAAAAGAAAAAGAAAAAAAGCTGATTGAAGAAATGTAATAATTCACTTAAAAACAAATGCTCTGTTTTTAAGAGGGAGTTTCTACAGATACAACACAGAGATCCAGCTAATATCAACGATCATATTAAGAGTACATTTCCAGCGGCAAAGGTCCAATATACTTCTGAAACAGCCACAAAATGGAACTGGTCCCCGTGGCTACTGCAAAAAGAGGCTAACTACAGTACTTGCCATACTACAGAAGACAGCACTGAGCAGATAGAGCACAGAATAAGCAAAGCTTATGCATCTCAGGTTCTTTCTGATGATGGAGAAAAGGGTCAAACTATTGTGGAGAAGATGAGAATAAATCCTGCAGGACAGCTTTCTGCTGTCACAGTTATCTGCATTAAGATTGTTCATAGACAGCGTTCTGAAACAGCACACATTCTCTTCAAGGACACTTACTAAGTTCCTCCAGCTATTAGCCAGGATTTACATGTGGCTGAGTATTTACACGCTATTAAAACTTAGAAAACTACCGATTACGTTACAAGTAGAGGATGTGTTATGCAAACATTCTAAATCCTATCTATTAACTGGTTACAAGAAAAAAAAAAGAAAGCCATGAGGTAATTTTCTGAAACAAGAATTTTCGTTTGTCTTTGCCCCCTAGGACAAGTATCTCCATACATTTCAAATATGCTGCACTTTGTTTATGCCTCAGCTAAGACTATTTTTCTACATAC
Source organism: Gallus gallus (assembly GCF_016699485.2). Taxonomy (NCBI): domain Eukaryota; kingdom Metazoa; phylum Chordata; class Aves; order Galliformes; family Phasianidae; genus Gallus; species Gallus gallus. Next base: position 140,225,774 of record NC_052532.1, read on the forward strand.
CTAGACAATTTTGATCCAAATCTGGCACGTACACTACACAAAGCAAATATACAACTGACTTGCAACCATCATTACTATTTACATGGTTATTACAGTTCTTTCAAAGAGGGTAGAAAAAGTTACAGGAAGGAAAAGCAATTCTTATAGGTGTCTCTTAAAGTATGCAACAGAATAAATAATATAATAAAATCAAATATATAATTAAAAAACAAACAAACAAAAACCAAAAAACCACACACAATTATATACTACAGCACCTTAACTCCTCCTCACCCACTCCCCCCATGACGCTATAGTAATTCTTTCTTACTGCACGGAGCAAAAGGAGCTCTGTCATACAGCTGTAGCTCACTTGTCTTGTAGCCTCACTGGTTTGGGTAACCAGCAGCTTGGAGTGTGTCTCCACCTCTTTGACACTATGCAACTTGACAGATTTTACACAGATGGGTTAAAAATGCATCTGTATGGCAGCAAAGTAAACAAAGAACCATAGCCCTTCACATGGGAATGGCTGCTCTTCTGCTGATGAAGTTTGTGGACCTTTAATAGAGGGCACAGGATAGGAATCCAAATATTTTCAAATCACAGCATTTCTCCATAGCTGCATCTATTTGCTACACTGTTCCTGAATCCTCAAGGACTGAAAGGGACATTATTCTGCCTGACCTTTTACTTTGCCTTTCTGTAAATAATTACCCCACACCAGACGTAAGCATAATGTAGAACAGCTGTAGAACTTCCTTTCTTTCCATCTTCAAGCAGCAAAATCTGCTTCCTAGCTGCTTGTCAAAACTAGCAGCAACATCTCTCTGAACTTGGGCTATGAACGCAGTTACTGTGCCTTTGCAGCATAGCATTATTCAGCTCATCATTTAAGACAAATATATTTGACACTGTTATGAGTGAAACCAAGCTCTGTAATGCATTAAAAACAAGAGTTCTCTTACTCTGCATTATTTTTGGAGGAAAGAAAACTGCCATTCTTCAAGACAGAGGAGAGTTATTCTGTCCCCACTCAAGTGGAACCATAACAAATGAATCACACTAATGTTTTCAGCACACTTCCAGAAAATATTCAGTTTATTTTTCTTATCTACTTACAGAAAGAGAACTCTATAAAAAGTCTAAAACTAAGACCTTGAAAAGGAGCCAGCAAAGGATTTAATTCTCAGGCACGTTCATGACCTTAGGAGCCGATGGTTCAGTATTTTCCCAAGACATTACCTATGTATGGTCTTGGCAACTCCACTGCGTTTGGTTTAAGCTTCATTTCTGGCACTTCAGTTCTGATGTTCATAGGCTTTTATGATCTTTTAGTACGATTTAAGCAGTCCTTGCAAATTCTGAGGAATTCAAATCCTGTCCTTTTGTCTATATGATAAAAGGGCCTACACACATCTACTAATCAAATCAATATAGCTTCACTTACGAACGAGTAACTTCATGAGGCATTCTAGGATGCAGTTTTTGTTGCTTTTTGTAACCCACCTGCCTAACAATTTTCAAATAAGAAAAATCAAGTGCAAGACTTTTGTTCTTCAGAATAGCACCGCTCAAGCAAGGTTTAGCAACAGTTCACAAGGTATCAAACTGCTTTTCACTTGAGAAGGGTATTATTCACGTGAAGTAGCCAAATCTGAGTTGCAGTAGATCCTAAGAAAGTAGTAATTGCTTCACTCTGAGTACTCCATGGTAACTACATGTGTTAACTATAAGCCTGATAGTGGACCATTAACAGATTTAAAATTGACATTTAAAATATTAACAGCAACGAGTGTCAGAATTAGTTAGAAACACAATGAAAAATATTTCCTAGGTGACACGTTCAGACCAACTCTCAGTTCTCCAGATAAAAGAGAAGTCCTGAAAGGCAGAAGCCATGGAGGGCTACCGTCAGTTTTACTTACTAACGCTTTGTGAAAGCAAGAATATGACAAAGCTTAGAAATGGACAGTTAATTTAGCTTCCCCCCAGCCCCACCCCCCTGTTGTAATAACTTACTTTCCACAAATGCCAGCTCTAACAACATATAAGACTATTTCATGTGCTCTGGTTTGTTTTGTTGGTAACTGAAAATGATACCCTGACCAGGCATACAAAATTACCCTGTACTCATGCTGAAGACAGGTTACAAACTAGAACAAGACATCAACAGCACTTTTAATGTATCAATTTATTGCATATGTCAGTACATAAAAATAGAAAAGTGGTTTTTGTAAAATTAATTTTATTGTAAAAACCAGACTAGAATGAGAATGTAAAACTCTGCCACAATTAGCACATATACAATAACATTTATGCTTCATCTACAAAACTTAAGTATACTTTAATAAGACATTTTTTCCATTAACTATACACTAAAGAAAAATCAAATACGGAGCTTGAATCATTTATTCAATGACTATTCCTGAATTCAAAACATGAGTGTTATTTAGAACTTGAATATGCTTTCTCTATCTACACTTCTGCAGGATTCTACTCTAAATTATATAAGCAGGATGGCATCGTAAATTATTCTCAGTGGGATACAGCAGGCTGATCCCACCAGTGCAGGAGGCACTGCTTTTGTATTTGGCAGATGTACCCTTAGGAAAATCACTTGTTATTAACAAAATAAAAATATACTTTTCAAGAATTAAATTATGGATTACAAATGGAGGTATGTCTGCATCTTTTTGCTAATAGGAGACCACACCTTGGTATTCAGTCTTGTATACTTCACTAGGAACATTCAAGGTGACACAAATGATTAGCTAAGAGACGCTGATATGCATATTCCATATAAATAGTTAAGCCATTTGCCCTTCATCTGAGAGATTGTCCATAGCCTACCAAATGCATTTGTGCTATATTTCTAATTTTACCTGAGAAATGGACATGAGGGCAGTTTTATCAGTTTACCTTTTTCTTTTATTCCCATCTCAAACCATAGCTTATCTCTGCATTTCACAGTTCAGAAGCAAATACCAGGAATGTAAACTTGGGTCAGAAGGAAGCCTCAAGTATTTCCACTAATGAATACCACACACACAAGGTCTTGTACTAGACGATTCCTTACAAGGACTCTACAGCTACAGCTGTTCAGCTCCATCACTCTACCATTCCTCCTCCATCCCTGGACTTTTTTTTTTTCTTTTCTTTTCTTTTTTTTTTTTTAAACAAAGTTCCTCTTATAAAAGGGACAATTCCTTTAATGAACATATTCAACATGAAAGGCTTTCTTACAAATCTGTGAAAATAAATCAACTTCCTCTTCTCAAATTAGAAACATATATATACATACAACAATCACTCGAGAAACATCTATACACAAATGGAGAACTGGTATGGGAAAACATATAATGGTATTAAGTGCAATAAATGCAATAGTATCATAAGAATTTTTGGCAATTTGAAATTATTACTATGATTCTTGCAACGTACTGTCTGAAAATGGCTTTCAGCAGCAGACAACCATGAGTTGCCATCATACAGACCACAAAACAAAGCAAGTCCTGTCTCGTCAAGCTACAAGTTTCTTTCCTCTTTTCCCTCAGATCATATTTACAGCATTTGAATATTTGCATAACTACTTTCTTCTGGTTTTCTTTCAGTGGTTTTCATAGCCAATGCAATGAAAAACAGAATGATAATAGGCATTCATCTATATGTGGATGTGTCTAGTGTATTAAGCCCATTTTTCCTTCTGCCTTATGTGGAAGGTGGAAGAAAATACATTAAGTATGCACATATGATGATTGCATTTTCTCATACTCGGTATTTCTAAAACCAGGTATCTTTATGTCCTGCAGACACTATGGTGAAAAGATATGGCTTGATAATAAAAAGTAAGGTTTAAATACAGTGCACTATGAACAGCTCCTGATTACCATAATCCAAGGCCACATATTTGATGTTGACTTAACTGTGGGCCGAAACGCTAATACTTCATTTGTATGGAAATGCCACATAATCCAAAAGGCTGGAAGGGTCCTGGACATGTCCTGGGTTGTTGTTTTTGTCTGCCTATTTGATCTGTGCAAAGTGGAGTAGAATCTTCCATTACTTAGGAAATTCACATTTAATGAAAAATACAATAGTGTTTAATGACAAGCCACGACAACATTTGAAACAACTATTTATCTGCATTCAGTCTTCAAGTAATCTTTTTTTCTTTTGGCTTTATCATTTGTTTTCAGAAAAAGCACTACACACCCACTTATTTTTCTTTCTCCCTTATCCCCCACCTTAATTCAAGAGTATTATGAAATAACTGAAGCAATTTATCACAGGTGACAGAAGAACCAGCACTGTTTTTTAAAACATCAAAAAAGGGAATGCTATGTCCACAAACTCTTTTGCTATACAAACACCTCCTCAGTCCTCCCAAACCAAATGGCACCAAAATCTTTTCTCCCAAAAATCTCTGAAAAAAAAAAAAAAATGACCATTGTACATTTGAGGAGATGGTTTGTCAGTTTCTAAGCTATACTTTGTCTACAATGATTTTAAGTCTTTAGGTTCAAAAGTGTCTATACCTTTTTCAACCGTTTCTGAACAGATCTTAGTAATAGGATCACAAAATATACTTACCAGAGTTAGAAGCAAATTCTGGTATGTATGCTTGTTTAAAAAAGAAAAAAATAGAAAAAATGATATTGAAGTGTTTATAATAAAACAAGTATCACTATCTGTAATCTTGACAACATGCATGTCCATGTAATAACTAATTCCATGTAAAAAATTGGAGGCATAACTACTGAAGCACTAGTTCAGCAAAGTAGTTTTATTCAACAAAAGAACTTATGCTCAAGCTTAAAATATCGTGATGCTTTTCTGAATCACAGCATCATGGTGAAAAAATAATTTTATTTAAAAATTTCAACTTGAAGGGCAATTGTACAGGTTTGGTGGAAGATTTTTCCACAGCTCTTCCCATAAAAATGTCTCGAAGAGGCACTCTCAGCTGCAGCAGATGAGCAGTTCAATCTGTAGAACAGTCTACACAACACACCCTGTTAAACTGAACTAATACCATACAACTTTGGAAAGATTACTTGGATAAAGCCAAAACCCAACATTCAGTCAGAATCAGGCTCACTCAGAGTACTGCTGGCTCTGATACAGTGAGATATGATCCTAAACAATTTCAGTATAACTAAAGAAAACTCAATTCTACTGCCAATGCATAGGCTACTTTCACACCATGTGACAGAAGTGTAAAAATAAAAATAAAAATTGTTTTATAAGCAAAAGAGAGTTAATGTTCTCTAACTAATCTTATACCTGTTAACGTACTGCTCATTTTTATTACCCTTACTGTAACGTCAGTCTATGTTACTCCCTAACTGTAACCATTGGTATTTATTTATATCTCCAAAAGAAACAAAGGGCACAGACATTTAAAACCAAACACAAATAGATACTTTTAACTCGTGTGATGCTCCCTTCCATCACACTGACCACTCTGCCCTAGGAAATCCTACCTCAGGCATATGGGCTGACAACATCAACAGTTTGTCTGTAAGCTAGTGACGAGAGACCTCGGCCGGGACAAGGCCTTTAGAAATCATGCTGCACTCTTTTTTAGGTGTTACCGTTATCTTTTATGAAGAATTTGCCTGGGCAAAATCCATCAGCCATCATGTTCAGCCACATACAACTTTATAGGCAATACTATAATACAAACAGTAAATTGAAATCAGGGAAAATGTCTTTTCCTCTTCAGTTGCAGTTTGAAATATATATATGTATGCATAACCATTTTTAAAAAAATGTCATAATCAAGGATGGTATACCTGTAAGTATACACTATCATTAATGTTATTGTATATTATTTAGCACATTAAAAGACTTCCCACCTTGCAGAATATAAAATTTCAAGGAATAAAACTATCTCATGCATGGCACAATTTAAATAAACTCTACGAGAAACAACAAATCATTTGAGCTAACCATGACTGTCCATAAAAGCTCACACATACAGCAGTGAAGCCTCCCATTGTTCTAAACTAATGTGTTCTGTACTATTCTTGTAGCAAGTTTTTTTTTTTTTTTCCTTTTAATAGCAACTGTTGTACATATCAAACAAATGGAATATTTGGACAGATATCAAAAAAGTATGAGAAAGACATAAAATGGTTCATTTACAATGCTGTAAATGTAAAAATTATGTGGAACATCTTAATAAAGCATCAGACCTTTCAAAGTTTAATTTCACTCTTCAGGCAAGTACAGACATGACATACATTTAAAAATGGGCATTCTTTTACCACTTCTCACAAACCAAGATACAGTGCAGGTATACTCCTACACCAAAGAAGAATATCAGTTATATTATTGTTACATTAGATGATGTTTTTGCCATTTCTTCAGAGGAATGACTCTTTATTACTTCTTTGATGAACTGTTCGAGTGCAGTGAAATATCCCTGGCACTGCCAAGTGTCATTATGAGTTCCATCAGGAAAAATTGCCAATCTCTTAGTCCGAGCTGGGGATAATTCATAAAGTTGCTTCATCATAACTGGTGGAATTAATTGGTCAGACAACCCAGAGATGAAGAGTGAAGGCATTCTGCACTGAGAGATTTTTCTGTAGGACAGAAACTTATTTTTGTAGCACCATAAAGGAAGGTATCTCATTGGAAAGAAAGAAAACAAAGTGCTGGCCATGTGTGGGATGCTAAGAAAGGTGTTCTCAACCATGATGGCAGAAATCCTATGGGAATTTTCAGATGCTAAATGAATAGCTACTGCTCCCCCTAAGGAACGGCCAAAGAGAAAAATTTTTGTTTTATCAAGATCAGACCGAGTCATCACATAGTCTAATACAGCCTCAGAATCTATGTACAAGCCTTCTTCACTTGCTTCTCCTTCACTTTTTCCATACCCTCTATAATCAACTAGGATTAAGTTTACTTTCAAGTTTACTAGCATTAACAAAGCATTTGGCAACCTGTGGCCAATGTTGCCTGCATTCCCATGAAAGTAAATGATGGTTGGAGAATATGCTGCATTGTCCCCCGTGTATCTCAGCAGAATAAGATTGAGAAGAACTCCATCTTTGGTTTTGATGAAGATATTTTCATGTGGTATACCAGTAGGCATAGGAACATAAAGGCGTGATGAAGAGGGCTGTTCAGGAAAGTAAAGCAGCATATCCTGGAATTTATATAGTATACCTGCTATTGACACAAATATTAGTAAGAGTAGTATGATGCCTCCATACAAGTGGAAAGTTACTATCAAAGGTAAAAGAGAAATACGGCAGAGACCCCAAGACCAGGAAGCCAAAGCTAGCAGCCATCTTTCAACAAAGGTCCAAAGCATCCGTGATTTTTCCATTGTCGTAGTCAGTGATCTTCTACTCCAAGTAAATCCTGTAAAAAATCCAAAAAGAAATATAAATGTAAGAGAAAAAGGAATTGCTTTAATTTTCTGAAAGTATGAATGCTTTGTTGTACATCATTACACAAAAGCATAAACATTATATTTGTTGGGAAAACCCCTTCCAATTTTTGGAAAACATTCAGATCTGAGTAACAAGTAGAAAAGCAAACAGTAGAAAAGGCTTTAAAACAATCCTAAATCCCAATTACAGTATTCCAATAGGCAATATCTAACAGTAGCACTAAAAATTACTTTGCTGGAACCACAACCTGCATTTTCCCTCATTCATCCCTGCTGTCCATGGCAGAAAACATACCCATCAGTTTGTCAGAGCTTCTCGTAAGTAATTCTAGAATCTAGGGAACACAAACAAAAACAGCTCTTCTTTCTACGCTGCTACTGATTAAGTAATGTTAAGAGGAACACTCAGTAAACCTTTGTACTTCACTCTGCAACCAGTCAAGGCTAACAGCACACACATAGGGACAGCTATTGTTTAGTAGCTGTGTTGTACAGCCTTGATCAACTGTGATTACAGAGTAACACATCAACCTACTGGAAGAAAGAAACCCCACTACAGCAAGATACCACATTGTGCTTACATTTGTAACACGCATTTTGCTATTTTTTTTAATTAGTTCTGATTTATAATGATAGTTGTATGCTATCAGGCCTGTAAGCCACACTGAATCTATAGCTAAATGGCATGATTGTCATCATACAAGACCACAGAGAACAGTAGCTACCTACATTATTCCCTGATCAATGAAAAGCACAACTGCTGATAAGTCCAAAAAGAAAAGAGACATCAGAAACATAAAATGTGTAAGATGATAGTGATATCCTATAATAATGGATTAAATTCTGTGGATCAGGCTAAGAAAAGGTCACCTCTATAAGCCAGTCTTTGCACTCCCCAGATAAGCATGCAAAAAGTCCAGGAAAAACTGCCATCTTTTATGCAAATGGTTACAAGTAAATCAGAAGTAAATCTGTTACACCTTAAGATTTGCACATTTACCAAGTGCAATGTGAAAAAGTTTTTACACACACTATCTACTCATATGTATATGGTAGATATATGTAGAAGTGGTGAAATAAAACATAGCTTAGAGAACAACTATTTCAACTCGGTTTTCTTATATTATTTATGAATTCATATTCAATATCCACATTCATGTATGCACAAATGTTGCCTGAAAACTTAAGTTTTGCAATCGATTAAGAACAGAGGACGTTAGGTATTTCCATTTCTAACAGAACTTTCTTTTATCATAGGTAAGCTCAGAAAACATGGGTTAGATGACTGAAGAGCAAGGTGGATTAAGAACTGGTTGACTGAGAGCTCAGTGTTGAGATCAGTGGTACTGAGTCTGGTTGGAGGCCTGTAGCTAGTGGTGTCCCTCAGGGGTCTGCTTCATTCAACTTATTCATCAAGGCACATGAAGGCAGAGAGCACACTCTCAGCAAGTTTGCTGATACCAAATTGGGTAAAGATGCAGATACACCACAGGACTGCACAGCCATTCAGAGAGACCTGAATAAGATGGAAAGTTGAGGGGAGAAGATCATCATGAAATTCAACACGGGCAAAAGCAGGATCCTATACACTGGGAGGAAGAACCCATGTACTGGTACAGGCTGGAGGCTGACCAAGTGGAATGCAGCTCTGCAAAGGACCTGGGAGTCCTGGTGGACAGCAGGCTGACCATGAGCCAGCAGTGTGCCTTTGTGGTCAAGAAGGCCAATGGGATCCAGGGGTACATCACAAAGAGCGTTGCCAGCAGGCTGAGGGAGGTCCTCTTTCCCCTCTACTCAGTCCTGGTGAGGCCACAACTGCAGTATTGTGTGCAATTCTGGGCTCCCCAGTAAAGACATGGAGCCCCTACTGCAAATCCAGAAGAGGGCAACAAAGATGATTAAGGGGCTGGAGGCCCCCATGAGGAAAGGCTGAGTGAACTAGGCCTGTTTAGCCTGGAGAAGACTGGGAGGGGATCTTATTAATGTGTACAAATATTTTAAGAGAGTGTATCAACAGGATGAGTTCAGGGCATTTTCTGTGGTGCCTGACAACATGACAAGTGGCAGTGGGCTCAAACAAACACAGGAATTTCCATCTGCACATGAGGAAAAACGTATTTACTTTGAAAGAGACATGGGCTGCCCAGAGAGTTTATGGCATCTCCTTCTCTGAAGATATTAAAAATCCGCCTGGACGTGATCTCCTGGACAATGTGTTCTAGGCCTAGGTGACCCTGCTTGGTGCACTGGGGATGGACTAATGATCCCAAATGGTCCTTTCCAACTTTGACCATTCTGAGATTCTGTAAGTGGACAAACATTTCCTACACTAAATTAGAAGACCGAGATTAGTAACAACACAATAAAAACACTCCTCCTACACACCTCCTACTCAATTTTGCTTTCTTATGAAAGGAAATGGGGTCCAAAAAAGCTTTCTCAACAAGGCATGCACAGAATAAAAACAACAAATAAGAAAAAGAGGCCAGAAATGTTACGTAAGACAGTAAGATATTTTACAGCTGGCTATTCCATATATGTTAAGGATTGATATTTGGAAATAGGTAAGTTATAAAACCAGCTGTGAGTACATTAGCTTCATTTCTGCATAGCTTCCTATTTTAATTTCAGTAAGATAATACTACCAAGGTTCTAAACTACTGAAATATTGCTGCTATACTTTGCTACGGAAGTAAAACATATAATGTGCCCAACAACTAGAACTCAGCGTAACTTTGTATTACTGAAGTACTATTACATTTCATCCAACAAAATAACTACATTATTAAAATATATATGTGAAACAACAGGATTTCATAAACCAAGCCTTGCTACCAGAAACCAAATTGAAGAAATACTAGAAGTATACATTCTAAATATGTAACTTAGCTTCAGCTTTTCTTCAGACTATATAAACAAAGCTCTTCTGCTCTTTTCTTAGTCTCGATCATGATTAGAATTTTATCATCTAATTGATTCAAATTTCCTTCTGGCTTTCTGATAAAGCTATATAAGAAAAGCCAGCTTTTGTGAAAGACTGTTTCCCTGAAGTTTTTTTGATTATGCTTGTAATCTTAAAGAACAAGCAGAAAACAGACTTCAAATATTAAGTTCTTCTGTGTTAAAGGTTTATGCTGTAGAACAGAAATGTAACGCAAGTCAACATTAAGAACTATCTGAAATTAAGACATAGCCAGAAGGCTGCTGTGCCTCAAACAACACATCTTGTTTAAGGACCATTAAAGACCACTTCAGCTTACAAAGCTACAAACTGTGTTGCATCTCAAAACAGAAGTGAAATTTGGCAGCCCTGAGTTGCAGCCCTATCTACCTATCTTCACTGCTGACTCTACAGTCCATAAATTATTGCACTGACAGACTTTTGTGTTCTGTCAGATAAGCTACGTGTCTCATACTTAAGTAACCACCCAGAACATAAATCAATCATAATAATAAAAACTGTGAGAAAAAATTGTCTTCATGAGCAAAATGTTTAAAAGGTATTCCGCTGTGCTTTAAAGCAAGTCTTAAATGGTTAATATCATTATCAACTAAGTACATATAAACTTTTGAACAATTATTCACCCATTCTGAACAGCAGATGAAACTATCCTTGTATTTGCCACAGATTTAGTCATATTTTTGGTCTTTTTCCATGTTTTTACTACTGAAAAAGCTATCTTACGCACTAATCACATTATAAAACATTTACCTTTGGATGTGACGATTTTCCGTGCTTCATCTCTGCCTGAAAGACAATTTCATTTGGGAACTTTGAGTAAAATTGCTTTTTGCGTTACACACAATCAATGTTTTTATTTGATTATTTGAAAGAAGCTTCAGGAGTGCTGATAGCCACTACTACTGAAGTTATGCACCTGACTCACTGATGAAGCCAAGCATACCATACTTAAGCTTTTGCACAACAGAGCTGATAAAGTTGAAAACATCATTTTATAATGTAGTTTGAGAACCACTCTGAAATATCTTGGATTACATACATTATACATAGTATAAAGCTTGTATAGCATATAATAATAGTCATGGTAGATTTACAGTGCCCCCAAAGCTTAATCTCTAGTCAGAATACGAACACACTTAAAGTTAGAGCTATGAACAGCAGCATTCAGATATTTTATATCTGATCTCTTTGAAGAGCTTAAAAAATGTTAAATTTTAACAATCACTGCAGCCCTTAGGACTACTTCATGGCTTTGAAAAAGAAGCGTTTTTATTTTTTCAGAATACATAGAACTCTGAAGATAACTGTTCTGTCCTACTGTACTTCCTTCCTCTACAGTCCACCTCCTCCAGACCAACTTCACACAAATTTAATATTTACTCGCACTCCTTCCAAAGGCTTCCGTAAGTAGAAATATTGAGTCCTCAACTATCAAAATACAGATTGAGAAAAAGAACTAGTCTGTAAAAAAAAAAAAAAAAAAAAAAAAACCTACAAGAAGTTTAATAACGATGGGAAAACTGCACACTCTCAGTTCTAAAAATCTTACCGATAAACTCTCTCAGAAACAAAGCAGCTACTCCTACCTGAGCCAAAAGTAGAGCATGCACAATGCAGTGTCAGAGACTTACAGGCTGTTTTCTAGAACCAGAAAGCCACTTTTCCTACAGGAGTACACTTCCATAGCTCTGCATGAAGCTACGCATGCTCATGACTGCAAATGTTATCCTCTTAACCTCCATTATGCTATTCACCCACACACAACTGACAAATCTTCATGATTCTCACAAGTGTATCCCAAGTTATGATGGCACTGAGTTAAGAAAACAAGTGCAATAGCAAAAATGAGGGTTGTTACTGTCTTAGAGCCTTGGCATTCTAGTGAGTACAGACTCTTAAAACATACTACTTCAATTTTTACAGCCTGCTCAATCTTTTCCACCTTTTCCTGTGACACACTAAGGAGAACGAAGCTGTCATCTCTTGCCCTGCCTTCTGCAAACACCCCCGCGCATAGGGGCTGCGTCACATAGAAACTAATGAGGCCCAGGGGGAACACGTCGCAGCCTCCGTTAGCCCGAGGTCGGGAGGAAGGCACACGAAAGAGCTTCTCAGTGCCACTGGGACAGACGCCCGCGGTCGGCCGAGCGGAGTCGCGTCCACCCACAGAACAGGCGCCGGCTCCCAGCACGCCCGCGGCCTCCGTGGCAAGGACCCGGATGGCCCCGCCGCCCGCGCCAATCTCCCAGCGGGGCAGACAGGAAGGGACCAGACCCACCCGCCTCATCGTCCTGCGGTGACCGCCGCCGGCGGAGCCTCAGCCGAGCGCGGCCGCAAAGCGCAACTTCAACTCCGTTCCTCCCAAGCCAGGAAGGCAACAGCCGTAACCCCCGCTTCCGGGTCAGGCAGCGTCTACTTCCGCTTCCGGATCATGCCGCGCCGCCGCTTCTCCTTCCGCTTTCTCCTTTCTTTGAGGCCCTGCCGCGCCGCCGTGGTTTCCTCGCAGCAGCGCTTATTGCGCAGGCGCAGCGCCGTGCCCTGCTGGGTTCCGCGCGGGCGAAACCGCTGCGCCCGGTGGTGGCGCGGCCTGTGACGTTACCGCCCCGCTCCGCCCCTTCCGGAGTAGGGGAGGGGCGAGGGGGGGGTAAGGCTGAGTACAGCGGTCCCGGGCTTTGCGCTTCACTGATTCTGTGTAAGTCTGTTTGGGGCCGGCTGCGCGCGGCGGTTCTTTTCCGTCTCACCCAGCCCTCTACTTCTCCACCTCTGCTCTTGAGAGGGGGGGCCGGTGTGAGTGGGCCTCGTCGTGGCCATGGCAACGGTGTGATGGTGGCAGTGGGCCTGCCCACGGCAGGGGCGTGTACCGAGGGTCACATCCTGTATTTATGTTATTTTCCTTCGAGATGAAATAATCTGCTGGCATCTTCTTCCTTTACAAACGTGTATATTTTTCTCGTTTAGTGAGAAACCAACCTGGATGGCTTCCGCACCTGTGTCACAGCCTTCTCCTAAAAGAACAGTGGCCTCGCATGTGCCTTTTGCAGACCTGTGTTCCACCCTGGAGCGAATACAGACGTGTAAATCCCGGCCAGAGAAAACCAAGTACTTCAAGGACTTCTTGGATTCCTGGAGGAAATTCCACAGTGCTCTCCATCAAAAAGAGAAAGATGTCACCGATTCTTTCTATCCTGCTATGCGGCTTATTCTTCCGCAGCTGGAAAGGGAAAGGATGGCGTATGGAATTAAGGAAACCATGCTTGCAAAGCTTTACATTGAGCTTCTTAATTTACCAAAAGATGGAAAGGATGCTGTGAAGCTTTTAAATTACAGAACGCCCACTGGTTCACGTGGAGATGCTGGAGACTTTGCGATGATCGCATACTTTGTGTTAAAACCCCGAAGCCCTAAGCGAGGCAGGTTGACTGTAGAGCAGGTCAATGAACTGCTGGATGCCATTGCAAACAACAATGCTGCTAAAAACAAGGGACTGGTAAAGAAAAGCCTTCTTCAGTTAATTACCCAAAGCACAGCACTCGAGCAAAAGTGGCTCATCCGGATGATTATAAAGGATCTAAAACTTGGTGTTAGTCAACAAACGATATTTTCAATTTTTCATCCTGATGCTGCTGAATTACACAATGTCACAACAGATTTGGAAAAAGTTTGTAGGCAGCTGCACGACCCCTCTGTCTCGCTTAGTGATGTTTCTATCATGTTATTTTCTGCCTTTAAACCAATGCTCGCTGCTATTGCTGATGTACAACAAATTGAGAAGCAGATGAATAACCAGGTATTCTACATAGAAACTAAACTGGATGGTGAACGTATGCAGATGCACAAAGATGGTGATGTGTATAAATATTTTTCCAGAAACGGATTTGACTATACTCAGCAGTTCGGTGCTTCCCCTGTTGATGGCTCATTAACACCATTTATTCATAATGTATTTAAAAGCGACATACAAAATTGCATTCTTGATGGTGAAATGATGGCTTACAATCCTGAAACACAAACCTTTATGCAAAAAGGAAACAAATTTGACATCAAAAGAATGGTGGAGGACTCTGATCTGCAGACCTGCTTCTGTGTGTTTGATGTATTAATGATAAATGATCAGAAGTTGGCTCATGAATCCCTGAGCAAAAGATACAAGATCTTAAGTAATGTATTTACCCCATTAACAGGCAGGATACACGTTGTACATAAAAAAAGTGCCAGGACAAGAAAAGAAGTAATTGATGCTTTAAATGAAGCAATAGATAACAGAGAGGAAGGGATTATGGTAAAAGACCCAATGTCCACCTACAAGCCTGACAAACGTGGGGAAGGCTGGTTAAAAATCAAGCCAGAATATGTCAACGGGCTGATGGATGAGCTAGATCTTCTTATTGTTGGTGGCTACTGGGGAAAAGGCTCACGTGGTGGAATGATGTCTCACTTTCTGTGTGCTATTGCAGAGACTCCAGCTCCAAATGAAAAACCTACTGTTTTCCACTCTATTTGTCGTGTTGGCTCTGGCTACACTATGAAGGAATTATATGATCTGGGTTTGAAACTAGCTAAACACTGGAAGCCTTACAATAGGAAGGACCCTCCTTGTAACATTCTGTGTGGCACTGAAAAACCTGAAATGTACATTGAGCCTTGCAACTCTGTCATAGTTCAGATCAAGGCAGCTGAGATTGTTAACAGTGATATGTACAAAACTGACTGTACTTTGAGATTCCCCCGAATTGAAAAAATAAGAGAGGACAAAGAATGGTATGAATGCATGACTTTGGACATGCTAGAACATCTTAGAAGCAGAGCAGAAGGGAAGCTGGCATCCAAGCACCTATATATTGATGAATATGATGAGCCACAAGAGAAGAAAAGGAGAACTGTACCAAAGGTGAAGAAAGTAATTGGAATAGCTGAGCAGTTTAAAGCTCCTGATCTTTCTAATGTCAACAAAGTTTCCAGCATGTTTGAGGATGTAGAATTTTGTGTTATGACAGGAATGGGAAGGTACTCCAAGTCTGAACTGGAAAGCAGAATAGCTGAATGTGGTGGCAGTGTGGTACAGAACCCTGGACCTGACACTTACTGTGTCATTGTAGGAGCTGAGAATGTCAGAGTTAAAAACATCATTGCTTCCAACAAATATGATGTGGTAAAAGCGGAGTGGCTGCTTCAGTGTTTTCAGTCCAAAATGCTGGTACCTTGGCAGCCAGCCTTTATGATTCACATGTCTCCTGAAACAAGAGAACATTTTGCTCGTGAGTATGACTGCTATGGAGACAGCTACACAGCAGATACAGATGTTGCACAACTCAAGGAAGTGTTCTCAAGAGTGAAGGATAATAAGAAGATGCCTTTGGATTTGATTGCTGAGTTAGAAGAACGGTATTCATGGAACAGCTGTAAATTGTGTATATTCAGAGGAAACACTATTTATGTGGACTATTATGCTATTATTAACAAACCCAGTACCAAAATCCATGGCACAAGACTATCAATTAGAGCTTTAGAGCTCCGTTTCTACGGTGCAAAAGTAGTTCCTCTTCTTGAGGAAGGTGTGTCCCATGTTGTTATAGGAGAAGATCATTCTCGGGTAAAAGAGATGAAAGCTCTCAGGAGAATGTTTGGGAAAAAATTTAAAATTGTATCTGAGCTATGGGTAACAGAGTCAGTTAAGGAAGGAGTCCCAAAGAATGAAACTCAGTTCTTAATTTAAAGTGGTTTTTAACCTTAGATTAAAAGTAATCTTGTGGTCACAATTGAACTGGATATTATGAGCTTGACTTACATTTTCTGTGTTTTTATGTCTGTTTAAACCTGTGGCTGAAGAATAACACTATTTCTGCAATTGAAGGAAGGCTTGTAGCTATACTGTTGTGGAAGCAAGAGAATGCAAAGCTATGCTGGTGAGGGAGAAAAAGCCACAAGATAAGTAATGTAAGCCTTTTACTTCAACAACAGGTCTCAGAAGAGATCTAATCTTTTAGGTAAGAGAATTCCTAGCTATTAGTAATGCTTGCCTCTGTTATTCAGAATGGAGACAATAATTAACTATCTCATGGAAATTTTACTATTTATTTATCGATTGATGATGAGATTCATATTTTTTAAAAAAAGGATATGATATATACATGGTATGGTGCATAACTGAGTAATTTATAAGCTTTCTTTGTACTGTTTTACTTTGTTTACATTAGTTTTAGTATTAAGTTCCGTGCAACCTCAGTAGCACTTTGGTTTTAGGATATTGCATTGATCCAATGTTTCTTTTTATAAATAAGCACTGTAAAATAGAACTCAAACTTCATATTGAGGTGCTAATAAATTAATACCTATATATCTAAACTACAAATTAATTACATAACTGTAATTATATCTTTTTCCATTATAGTTCAAGTTAAACTGTCAACCATGACTTAACCAGGCTTTTACACTTTATCTTTCAAAAAAGGTTCATGTGCTTTCAGTAATGTGCAATGAATTTCCAAATATTTACTTGAATGTATATTTTTTTAATAAAATATATTTTTTAATAGAATTCTTTAATAAAATAAGTCTGCCTGCTTCTTTCTTTCTTTATTTTTAAGTTAGAAGTAACTCTTGAAAAATATGATGTACTGTAGTAATGTTTTTCCTTTTCTTCTAAAGCTATGCATGGCTGGGGTATCTAAATCTAATTCTCAGCAAGCTTCATAGTCTTCCTACTGACTCCCACAGCATTTTAACAGTGTTTCCCCCCCCCCCCCCCCCCCCACAAAAATAAATTAAAAAATATCCTGTGAGCTCAGTGTGGTGGTTTAGTTCATGTCTCGTTTTGCGTTTTGCCTCAGTTGTAATTAGGGCTAGAAATTAGTTTGGAAATTAGTTGTTATGCATGCATATTTATATGTAGCGCAATAGTTAGCATAGTGGATTATGTCAAACAATTTAGTTGGTGTATTTTTCTTCTTTCAGTTACCATTTTGCAGGCTTACATTAAAATGTTTAACAGGAAATTTTGTACTTCATATCAGTGTAATAAAGGAGTCTTTAATTGGTCTTTAGGGATCTTCTATGGACACTTTGGTGGCTGGACTATATTGCTCTGTGAGTGAGGTGTATATATCTAGAATATAGGCTGGGGTAGGACATGACAGAATCATTTCTCATGGCAGAGTAGAGAGTACTGTAGAAAGGCAAGAAATGTGAAGAATTTTGTGGGTCTGCTTAGTTTTAAGAAAATTCTGAGAAACAGTTGAAGGCTGGAAATGATTCAAGAAGTAGGAGTGTTTGTTCCAGGCACTAAAGCTTTTCCTAAGAAGTCAAATTAATTAAGGAGGTATGCAGAGGATTTCTGGCACGATGTCTAAGGAGGAATGAATACAAGACAAGATCTGTAGGTCGTGGTATGAGCTGTAGATAGACCAGTAAAGGTGTTTGTGTACCAAAACACCTGTCTCCTGTCTATTCTGATTGGTACACTTAAAAAAAGTCCCAAAAAGAACAAAAAATACCCATATAAAACTAGCCGTATTACTAGCTAATCATCATCCTTCACAGACAGTGTTCAAGAGGGGAAAAGCTGGAGTCAAAATGCTGAAACATTTGCCTGCTGTTTGAACTAAGACCACTGATTACAAAACATCATCCTGTTGTACTTTTTACTGCAATAAATGCTCCCATTTCCTTAATTACAGTTAGATCTTTGAAAATAGGGATTTTGTAGGTGAATTTTTTTTTTTGCTTATTTACATCTTGTGTAAAATTGATTTTATTGTATTCTTTTTTACATAACTTGTCTTGAAAACAAACCTTCCAGTTTACACTGCAATATGAAGCTTACTTTAGGTGATGATGGTTGTGAAGAAGTGGAGGAAGAACAGAACTGAGAAGAGAGAACTGTAGATCTTATGCTATCAGGGAAGTAGACAGAAGTCTGGTATTGTTCCTATTCACTGCCACTTTTCAAAAATGCTGTCAGTGAAAGAGAAGGGAGAAGAGAGCAACATTCAGGACCTGCTGGAGCTCTCCTCCTAAAGGAGAAAGTAAGAAGCCACAATCTTAAGTAATTGACATTCAGAAGGCATTGAAATATGATATTGACAACAGTTATTTATTTCTAGGATAACTAACTGAATTGTTCTAATTACATTATTACTTGGAATACACCTGCCTTGTTAGGTCTATGAATAAGTTTAAACTTAAAATATGAATAAGAATGTTTTGCTTTTTATGGGACGGGGAGCATTGCTTTCCAGAAAGTTGTTAGTCTGTGTACCAATGGAAGAACAAGAAAGCCTTCACTAGTTATTGGATATTTAATCATTGGCACTGCTTCTCAGTCCTCGGACTATTTCATGTTTCATGTTCTTGTGTCTGTACACTGAAAATACCTAATTGACATTTCTGCCATTTTGAGGGGCTTAAAAAGGTATGTTTTTTGCATCTGCAGATAGGACTTAAAATACAGGGTCTTGTAAAAAACCATAGCATTAATGGCTTAATTATCTGTCGAAGACCCAAAAGTTAACACCGAAAGTAATGATGTATACACAATAGATTGCAAGCAGCTGACTGTTGAAGATGTATGATCCTAGCAATTTCACATTTAAAATATTGCAAGTAGTGACACTGGAGAAGCTCAATTGCATTGATGAAAAAAAAGCTTACCTCTCTTTGTACTACCACTGAGCTGTGGTATTACAATAGCTTTGGGGCCATTTATGCAACTCTTAATTTAGTGAATATCAGAACCAAATTCCTTCATTTTCCTCCTGCTCTTAGGAAGATAAATTGCTGGAGAAAGGCAGGAATTTGTAGTTAGTCAATACAATAAACTTTTCATATATCCTTTTCTTTATACGCACTGCATGACATGATCACTAGCTAATTAAATGATTAATTAGGTAGGAGACTATAAATAGTGTAGCATAAAATATGATTAAAAAAACCTTATAATTCAAACAGTTAATGAAAGCTGGCTTCTCTTAGTCAATCGATTCATGTTTTCTTCTGAAGAACAGGGCTGATTCACGTATTTAACCTGTGTAGCTAAGTGACAGTCAGTTTATTTTGATAGTTGGCATGCACCAATGATGATAACTTCCAAGGGAAATTGTTTCAACCACATGAGTAGGATTTCTGAAGTACCCGAACTTCACAGGTTGGAAAGCAGCAACAACAACAACAGACCTATATGATGCCTGTTGATCAATTTTCACTTACTCTTCACAGAAACAGTACACCTGCTAGTTTTGAGTCTGCTTAAAAACTTTGGGGAAGTGGAAGGTACATTTATTCAAGTGAAAAGCAATCAGTCAAAATCTCTTAGCTCTGTCAGCTATGGCAAATAAGGTGTGTAACTCCTCTGGTGGCACCCTGATTTAATGATCTGGTGACAGGTTTTAAAAGTCTCTATATTGTGCTCGTGAGGTTGACACACTTTTTTGTAACAATCAGTTTCAACCGTTCTGTAGAAGATGTGAGTCACTTAATCATTGCAATCCATAGGTAATTACAGAATTTTGACCTCTTTCAAAAGAGGGGCTTAAAGTTACAGGTTATAAATTTCCTGTGAAGGAGAAAAAAATGTTCACTTGAAGGTGGCTTGAGAAATTCCTGGTAACAGTCAGTTAAACCAAGCAGAAAACATCTGCAGCTGGTAACAGCTGTTGTACCACAGTGCAGTGAATGGGCCTATCAAGTTTTACTGTATTGCTTTTTGCAGTGGGTGGATATAAATGAGGGAACAGTCAGTAAGTTTGAATTATAGTATCAACAAAATAGTAAAGAGAGAGTTGACACATAGAGTTCAGATGTTTCTCCATGTTACTTTCCAGAAGTATGGGAATTAAGAGATGTCTGTTCTCAAATTATTTTCTTTTAGATAAAATATATTTAGCAGTTAATTGGGACCTTTTCAACTGATGTAACTTTTCCCATTCTTTGTAATTTTTGAGGAAGGTTATTTAGAAAGAACAAAAGGGATGATTTCAATTTTAAACTGCAAGCATTAGTATTTATTTTTTCTTACAAAGAATGCAGAAAGTTGTAGAATGCCCAAGCGTGTGATCTTATTTGGAAACTGATATAACAATAATATTTCAACACACATGTTGAAATATTGGTGATAAAATAAATTTAAATTCATTATTCTGTTAACGCTGCAGATAAAGGAACTATGCAGAATTATGAAACTGGAGTTCAATTTTCTCCTGTGTCATGTATTGTAAACAAAGTAAAATAGTCTTCTGGACTTTAATCTCAAGAAGAAAAATGATTGTTACACACAACATGAGTGCATGTGCTATGAGTTCTCACGTGTTCTCTCCTGTTCAACTGTTCATGAGATTGCCTCAAGTACTGGAAGGCTGCAGTGAGTTCTCTTCGGGGCCCACTCTTCCCCAGGCTGAATAAGCCCAGTTCCCTCAATCTTTCTTCATAGGAGAGGTGCTCCAGCCCTCTTATCATCTTCATGGCCCTCCTCTGGACCCACTCCAACAGCTCTGCATCCTTCTTGTGCTGGGGGCCCCCAAACTGGACACAGTACTCCAGTCTACGTGTTTGTATGTGAGAGAACAGAAGAGCTTTCATAGCTGCATCAGTTTTGAAGGTGAAAACAAGTTCAGTAACTTAACTGTTTGCCCAGCGTTGATCCAGAGTTACTTAAGTAAAAGATTCATTCTTGTGCTGTTAGACTTCAAAATCATGGCCAGTGCTGTAGTCCACAGTGCCAATCCCTGCAGGGTAGTGGGATGTAGGGAAGAGCAGGCTTCTTCCAAGTTCTTGCACAGGACAACTTTAAACTGTGCCTTGCTGCATCAGG
This sequence comes from Gallus gallus, assembly GCF_016699485.2. Lineage (NCBI taxonomy): Eukaryota > Metazoa > Chordata > Aves > Galliformes > Phasianidae > Gallus > Gallus gallus. The sequence continues at coordinate 140,246,927 of NC_052532.1, forward strand.
CACTCTTGCAGCAGCACCAAGGTGCAAGGTGTTTTTCAAACTTGTCTTTTTGGCTGCCACATCTCACACCTGCAATTAAGGAGCTTCTGGTTAACCACTGAGAAGCCAAAATGTGTAACATTGTGGTCAAACACAGGTGGTTAGATGCCCCGTCTGTGTGTTTAGATATATGTATGCAAAGAAAAGACAGTAACAGACATGTCTCATTTTATGTCTTGTGGTTGCTTTTTTCTTGCATGTTCTCCCACGGCTTCTCCCCAGCCTTAGCCTCTTCTGACTGGCGCATTACAGATTTTAAATACCAGACCTGTGTGCTGCCATCAGAATGATTTCATTAACCCAGTTGAAAACCAGTTTGAGTACTTCCGTGTTACACTTCAGTTCTTTATATGAACATTCTCATTTATTATTAGAATACATGTAATTAAATCTGTCATGGAATTATTATTTTTTTTTAGTTTAAATCCTTGAGTGCTATTGAGGTAATAAGAAAGATTTAAATGGTGATTACCGCTAACAAGGTAAAGATTATCTGAGGCAAAAGAAAATATGAATATGACAGCTCTCACAGTAAAACCTCTGAACAGGATTGCCTGAACAGAATACAAATAAACAGTTTTGTTAATTCCATCTAGCTGTAAGTGAAGCCCAGCACGTGCTTTGCAACATGGCGTGCCACAGTGGTACAAGAGCAACCAGGATAGAAAAGTGAGATCATATGCATTAACAAATTTCATAAATTAAAGACATAGGAGAAACAAAAACATAATTTTACTCCAATTTTCTTTTCTCTCACTTATACAGTAAGTCTGTAAGCACTTTTTCTATACTGATATCTGTACCTTCTTCTCCTTGAAGTAGTTTATAACCAACTGCTGCACAGATCTTGTGGTTTTCTGGCAGACAGTAGATGGCATCTGAGTTGCAGTAACAAACTATTGGAGGTTTAAATATTTTATTTTTTAGTAATTGAGGGAAACAAAGTGACATCTTTGTACTAGGAAGAGACCTGGTACTCAAAAATATAATCATATAGGAGAAAGATTCTATTGTGTATGTTTTGGATAATCTGCCTTCTTAACTTGTATTTTTGGCAAAAGTGGTCAATTCAAACTTTCCAAAATCATGCTTATATTTTGTTTTATAATGCATTTCCTTTTAGTGTAAAATGCATTTAGAATTACACTGTCTTTGTCTTGACATGCATGAATGTACATGCTTTGTGGTGGGTCATTGTTTGTGAATTCTGGTCTGGCTTACACAATTCTGTGTTCATGTCAGGTACTGGAACCAGTGGAGGCTGCCCAGAGCTGTAGCACGGCTCCGCTGTGGCCCTGCTCTGGATTGCTCCTACTGCTTGCTTGTCTGCCTACTATGAGTGAGCTCCAGGGATTGCAGAGCAGGAAGAGGAAATCTAAATCTCTTATTTCCGAAAATAAATTTTCCAAAACCTGCTTGAGTGTAGGTAAATGTGCATACTATCTGTATGCTTATCTCTGTCTAGACACAATATTTATAGATTTGTGGTGCCTCTGATATAATAGATATAATATAATAATATATATTATAATATATTATACATATAATGTATATAAATATAGTATATTTATATATAATAAATATTTATAATTATATAGATAAATAAATAATAAATAATGTATAAATATTATTTATACTATGATTTTATATATAAATATAATATAGATAGATAGATAATATATCTATATTATAGATATGTGGTGCCTCTGATATCTCTCTTCTGCCCTTACCTTTTTCTTCTTTATCCTCTAAAAACACTGAGGAGTATGTTTAAAGATGGATGGGAAGGCAAGATGACAAGAACATGTGCTAAAATGTCTTAATACTGGTACACAGACTACTCCACACTTAACTTTGTTCCTACCCGAAACCAGACTTGCTGGTACTGTCTAGATCATAGAATCATAGAATCATTAAGGTTGGAAAAGATCACTAAGATCACCTAGTCCAGCCACCAACCCATGCCCATCATGCCAACTAACCACGTCCCTCAGTGCCACATCCACATGTTTTTGAACACCTCCAGGGACTGTGATTCTGCCACCACCCTGGACAGCCTATACCAATACCTCACCACTCCTTCTGAGAAGAAATTTTTCCTAATATTCAACCTGAACCTCTCCTGGCACAGCTTAAGGCCTTTACCTCTCATCTTATTGCTGTTACGTGGGAGAAGAGGCCAACACCCACCTCACCACCACGTTCTTTCAGGTGGTTGTAGAGAGTGATAAGGTCTCCCCTGAGTCTTCTCTGGACTAAACAATCCCAGCTCCCTCAGCCATTGCTCATAAGACTTGTGCTCCAGACCCTTCACTGGCGTAGATATGCCTTACATATAGGACTCTTCCCTACTGCCAAGAAGAGGAGACAGTTTTACTTGGTTAACAGAAAGAAAACGTTGTCAGGACTATGTTCAGGCTGTGTGGCCACTTCTTGCATCTTGATGCTCATTGTGAACAGAAGGAGTAGATCCCAATTATGACTCTTTAATCTGTAATGTCAGCTAGCAGCTAAGTGTGGTCTGCCCTGGGAGAACCATGAAGAGATTGGAACAGAGGGAAGCAGTTTTTTTCAAATCTGAATGGCAAGTGGAAAGTTACTGAGGAGCAAACCACCTGATAAAGGAGGGCATATTTCTTGTTCATAGAATTAACTTTTTTATCTCTTGCAACAGACTGGCCATGTAAAAGCTGTACCTATAGCCCTGACCAGGCCTTTCTAGCCTGTGCTTCATCGCTGCTTTGGAGAACACTATTTATTCCAGCCAAAACTGCCAGAGACTATGCTAACAGTTACTGCTATGGACAACAGCATGCTAGTGGCAGGCCACTGCCCTGGCTCTGTCTAGCACAGGTTTTGTGGCCAGAGTAAAGTAAGCCTGGGCTGAAGGAACCAAGCAGAAAAGAGCCCTGGAACCATGAAATATGCATGCTAAGTCCCAGATTGTGTTCAGGAACAGAGAAGAAGCATTGGAAGCACCATGAGCTGTGTTTCATGGACCCTGAGTGTGGGCAGAGTTATGCTGTGGGAATTTAAGCTCGTGGGAAATCTCACGAACATTCACTATTAGTCTTGTCGTCATAAGCAGCACTATGAGTAATCAGAGGATGAGGAAAAAAGGCTATAACTTCAGACATAATGCAGACTGGGCAGAGATGAGAGCACTATGCTGAGGGAACCAAACAACCCAATGTGAATACCCAGCAGAGGGAGAGTGGCAAGGTCAGTGGCAGGGCTTTGTTCAACTCTTCCACAACCTTCACCCACAGTGGTCTACCCTCTAACTAAATTCCAGAATTCCTGTTGAAATTTTTTATATTAATTTCTTATCTCACAAAAGTTTTAGCAGTCAGAAAACACGCAATCACAAATTCTCTTTTGCAACTATTTTAAAAGCTAGCAAGAATGAAACTAGAGATTTAAATTACTCAGCTGCATTTGTACAATAATGGTTCCCTCAAGATCAGCCCAAGCAGTGAAAATCAGGCAGGAAACAAATAGTTAGGCAGCTGGCCAGCACAGATAACTTGGCTCATTAGTATCCAGCAGAAGTGGTCTTGGCATTGTTAGTCAGTCAGTTTTGTTTTTTCTTTTTTTTTCCCTCTTTTTTTTTTTTTTTAATCTCCTACTCATTCCTTTGAGGTGGGGTTTCACTTTGCAGATCCTCTGCTAGGTTTGGTTTTAAATACTTCTGAAAGAGGGATGCAGGCTGTTTTAATTACCATATACTTGGCAGAAGAACTTGGAAATTACTTAAATACAGAAAAGGACTTGAGTCACAGGCATTTGGCAATATGGGCTGAAAATTGTGTGAAATAATTTTAGTGTATAATGATCCATGAATGTACATAAGCAGTTTCAAGAACATGTCTAGGAAGAAATAATTTCTGCCAGTATAGCCTCCTACCTTAAATGTTGACCCTTCCATATTTTATGTATCTAACTCCAAATGGTGATCAGGCATGCTGGTGTCATATTATACTGAACCCAAAGCTTTCTACTGTCTGGGAAGATATTCTGCAAATGAACTGTCATACCAAAAGGGATCTCCTTCTAGAAACCAAAAAGCTGAGTGAAAAATTTTAAGTCGTAAAGATTTATGTGCCTTCTGACAGCTTTCTTCTGCCCTATTAAGAGGAAGAAAAACAACAAAAAAAGAGACGTTAAGCAGAATAATTCTTAATGTTTTTTTCCTTTTAAATTTAGATATCTAAGACAGGATTGGCACTAAACCTGAATTCTTCCTAAAGTTGGATACTCATAGACTATCCTTTGAAAAGCACTGGTCAAGGTCACAGAATCACAGAATAGCCTGGATTGGAAGGGACTTCAAGGATCATGAATCTCCAACCCCTCTTCTCCCCCCCCCCCCCCCCCGCCACAGGCAGGACCAGCAACCTCCACATTTTATACTAGACCAGGCTGCCCAGGGTTCCATTGAACCTGGTCTTGAACACCTCCAGAGATGGGGCCTCCACAACCTCTCTGAGCAGCCTGTTCCAGCACCTTACCACTCTCATAGTAATGAACTTCCCCTTGACATCCAACGTAAATCTTCCCTCCTTCAACTTGAAACTATTTCCCCTTGTCCTGCTGTTATCTACTCTCTTAAAGAGTTGACTCCTCTCCTGTTTATAGGCTTCCTTTAGGTACTGAAAGGCTGCAATTAGGTCACCCTGCAGCCTTCTTTTCTCCAGGCTGAACAAGCCCAGCTCCCTCAGCCTGTCTTCGTAGGGGAGCTGCTCCAGCCCTCTGATCATCTTTGTGGTCCTCCTCTGGACCCTCTCCAACAGCTCCCTGTCTTTCTTGTATTGGAGGCTCCAGACCTGGACTCAATACTCCAGATGGGGCCTCACAAGAGCAGAGTAGAGAGGGACAATCACCTCCCTGTCCCTGCTGGCCACCTCTCTTCTGATGGAGCCCAGAATACCATTTGCTTTCCAAGCTGCAAGAGCGCACTGTTTTTCATCTGCCAGGACACCCAGGTCCTTCTCTGCAGGGCTACTCTCAAGGGCTGCTCCTTCCAGTCTGTATATATGCCTGGGATTCCTCCGTCCCAATTGCAAAACCTTGCACTTTGCTGTGTTGAACCTCATTAGATTCACCTGGACCCACCTTTCAAGTCCATTGAGGTCCCTCTGAATGGCATCCCTTCTTTCCACTGTGTCAACCGCACCACTCAGCTTGGTGTCATCAGCAAACTTTCTGAGGGTGCACTCAATTCTGTCATCAATGTCACTGATAAAGATGTTAAAGAACACCGGTCCCAAGACAGACCCCTGGGGGACACCGCTTGTTACCGGCTTCCACCTGGACATAGAACCATTAATCACCACCCTCTGTCTGTGGCCTTTCAACCAATTCCTTATCCACTGGGTGGTCCGCCCATCAAATCCACATCCCTCCAATTTGGAGATAAGGATGTGGTGGGGGACCATGTCAAAGGCCTTGCTCAAGTCCAGGTAAATGACATCGGTCACCTTCCTTTTGTCCACCAATGCCATTACTCCATCATAGAAGGCCACCAGATTAGTTAGGTGTGATCTTCCGCTGGTGAAGCCCAGGGGTCCACATTTGCTTTTAAAATGGCTTTATAATCTGGACTAATGGATGTAGCACTTTCCATTGTAAGTTTCAGTACCTGCTGTCAAATCTGTTCATTCATTTTGCATCCGACAATCTTTGTATAAAAGGGGAAATCATGGTAGAAATGGAGATTGCACTCCAGGTAGATGCCCCAGCCACTGGTCCACAGGATCTAGTGAGGATATCTTTCCATCTTGATGTTTTTCCTCTTGATACAGAGAAGACTTTATTTCCAGAGAACTTCCCAGATAGAGAAGAGAGAGTTCACTCATCACAGCTTTTCTGCTGGCTGAAGATGTGTAAGTTTTCTCAGTGTCAGCTTCAGTTTGGGACAAGCTTGCCAATCAGTGACTGTACTGCTCCTGCCTGGTTTGTGGGGGAAACATACATAACCTTCTGACTGGTTTGAGAGGGAAATGCATACAGTCATATTTCAAAGGCTAGAAGATGAAACGTACAGTACAAATCATTTTGTATGTATACTTTTCATTAGGTAACAGTAATATACACCTCAAACTTCTCTCTCCATTAAAGTTCTACAACCAATTTTTGGACTAATTTGTATTATGTGGCAACAACAGAAACTCAGCATAGCTGCTGAATGTTACCAAATGGATGTAATCATCTCTGGAGCTCTTTGGACACCTTTAGCCATTTACAAAGAGACAGTGTCAACATCGTATATACAGCTTAGAGAATATAGCTGGTTGGCATATATAAGAGTGAGATTTTTATTAAAAAAAAAAATGAGGCTAAACATCTGTGTACTCAGTCTTTTCCCCTTCCCATATGAAACCCACAGTCTTTGCTAGCCAGGGAGAGCCAGTAATGAGGTCAGGTTGAGAAGATTCCAAGCCAGGTCAGGTCACAAAGGCTGGTATCTGCTGCTCCCTGGATCTCATCTCTTCCTGTGTTAACATCCACATCCCTTTTCTCCTTCATGACTTGTTTCTTTTCCATCTTGGTATTTTTCCTCTAGAATGGTTCATCTACCAGCAGTCCCACTTTCAACAATCCTACCTCCGTCTACAATTTTACCTTTCTTATCTCACACAACTCCATTCTGCAGACTTCCTCACAGCTCTTGCTCATAATCTAGTAATTTCCTCAGAAGTCTGAGCCAAGTTTCCCTACCAGAGCTAAGTCATGGATGCTTGAAATGCACACAGCAGAGTTCCTACAAGGAGGGAGGAAAAGCTGGAAGAGGGAGATTAAAAAAAAAAAAAAAAGGCTATTTTCATAAAACATATATATGTTTTAACAAAACTTGAAAGGCAACCATATTTTTTTAATAGATTCAGAGAAAATCTACATGCAGTTACTGCTTTGTATAGTGATAGCAGCTTCCCAGGCTCTTGTTCCTTTTCTTTTTTCCTTTCCTAGGAAAATTCTATGTTAATCTAAAAATGAGGCTCATAGGCAACCTGAAGAGAGACGCAACTTTTAAAATCAGATCTTTTCACAGAGAGAGCAGAATATTTACTTATTCCCTCTGCCTCCTCTAACATTTTCATGAAGTTTCCTAAAAGAATGAGTACTGAGCAATTGAAGTGTGAATGCCTGTTTTTGTGTCTACTCGTATCTAACAGCTTCTAAACCAAACAGCCAATTCTACCCAAATTTACCAAAGATATTTCTTTGCCTACTCTCTGCAAGTGACTAAGAAGAGATAGAAGCCGTTAATGACCTATACAAGGGAAAGTCTGTGTGAACCCATCTTGGAAAGAAGAAATAACATTCCAGATGCTGTAATGACTCCTCCACTCGTCTTCTCATCTTCTCATAAAGTTAGTCAACCCCAGGCACAGCAAGATGAAAACACATTCCTTTGCCTGTTATAGCACCTTTCCTGCTCCAATCTGCTGTATTGTGCTCACATGAAGAGAGAACAATGAATGCAGTCACCGGAAAATTTTGTACTTCATTAGGCAGCAAATTATCTAATAAGAAAGCCACAAAACTCTTTTAAAACTCTCTCATTTGGTTCCGTGTCTTAGAGAACTGTGTGTGGCAATGTTGCACTGCAGTGCTCAGTTTGCTTGATGTGTCCTGATGTTTGCCCCTCTTGCAAATACCTTCATTTTTACTTGCTATGTTGATGCAGACTGAGAATCTATCAGCCTCCATCTGTATCACGGTCTTCTGTAACCTGGTGCCATTTGTCATCTTTATTTAGTAAGAAAGGTACTGAAAATGCAATGCTATTACCTGCTTTATATGAATTTTCAGTGAATCCAAGACTTCTGGGGAAAAAAAAAACAAAAAAAACCAGAGTACTCTTCTTATGAAGTAATTTCTACTTGGAAATCAACAAGAAGAACAGAAAGAATCAAAGATGAGGGAAACAGACTGGTAGGCTGAAAACCATTCCACGGATTGTCTCTTTTCATTTCATAAATTAAATAATTGCTGTTCCTATAGCACTTGAAGGGTGATTTGATCTATGAAAGAAATTCACATCAAAATCATGTAATTCAATTATGTGGTGTTTCACTGCTTCACAGAAGTAACTGGGTATTGTGCAGGATGAAGGAATGATGCATCATCCAACCCTATCCATTTGGATCCATTCATTTTATAGTGTTGTTCCTAATGCAGTGTTCATTTTCCTCAAGACAATGCAGTTTCTTCCTTAAGGACTTCAGGGCTTGCATTCTACACAAGTCTTTGGCATTGCTATCCTCTCCCTAAACTGATCACAAGAATATATAACTGAAAAGCATTTAAAAATAATTGTTCCTCAAGATCCAAAATTAAGATAAGACAGCATACTGTCATACTGTTGCAGTGTCATACCGTCTGTTTCTGGAGAGTTTTATCTGTTTTCTCTGTGATTCAGTCCAATGTTATTTACACTAATAATGACAAGTATTGTTTAAGGAGTAGTTAAAGGATCTATAGGTCATAAATTTCAGAAATTCAAAATAAAAGAAGATAATGGAAGTTCTGAAAACTGTCCTACTGGTTAAAAAATGTAACCTTCTCTGTGCAAAACTTTTTTTTTTTTTTTGGTCATTCATAGGTTAAACTAAATTTCATGGTTGGTATTGGTAAAAGATGTAGTAGCTTGTGTAAAAATTAATTGTCCTAGTAGGAGGAAACTCAAGAGAGAAAGAACCATCCTTGTAATGTAAATGATGTGAACATTAATGGGTTCGTGTTCATCAACAGTGATGATTGCTAGCACTTAAGACAGCATAAAACATCAACATCTACTTTTAAAGACACTCATAAAGCAGACAAATTCTAACGCAATCAGAGTAGAATGAAAGTACTTAAAAACAAATAAAAATCAAATCAAGCAAAGACTTTGTGCCTTTTTTTTTTTGGTTGGTTGGTTTTTTTTTTTTGTTTTTTTGTTTTTTTTGGCTGGCTGTTCTTGTGCTCTTTAACCCAATATCACTGGCAGCAGCAAGCTCTTAATTCAAACAAACGTTCCTTATGAATACTGAGTTGATATTTGAAGTCTTCTGATAAATCAACTTAGGGAATACATCTGTACATTAAAAATTCAGCTAACATATAATTGCATAAAATTCATTGGAGCAACACAGCTTTAACTTCCTGAGCATGAAAAATAAAACAAAGCTGCTACTCTTTACATTTTTGAAATTGACCGCCTATGGTCTGTAGTCACTGAATAAGTAGAGTATTGATTCCACAGTTTTTAAGTCATCAGTCAGCATTCCCAATTGCATCAGTGAACAAGGCCATGGTATGAATACTACAGGAATTAATCATTTAATTAGAAAATCTGTTTGAAAAGCACCCATCAGTTTTTTCCAGCTGGTGTTTGACTTATAATTAGTAGTGGTTCTAATAATGTGGGAAATCTAATGATTTACTCATTTGGTCATCCGTGCTTTCTAAATGCTTCAACAAATGGTCACATTGTTATCTTCCTTCTGTTAGAGTTGCCAAATGGGATTCATCCCTTAGAAGCTCACCTTAGGCAGAGTTTAGGGACTTCTTGTTAGCACTGCAATCCCGAGAGTTCCATTGAATTGCTACTAAAGCTTTATAACTTTCTTAAAAAGCAGTTTGTCTTCTGCTACTGATATATAGAGCAGCATCTCAGTTTTCATAGCAGTGAGCAACTCTCTGTACTGTTGGTGATGAAGGCAGATAATAATCTACAGTGTGTCCCTACATCTCTCTGCAAGGACTCAATCCAATTAGCACTGTAGAGCTTGCCCACTGGTGTGGGCTCAGACTAACATGCCATAAAATTCAGTTTCTTTAAAATGATGGTGGTTGCATTTACAGTAAGTGTTTTTATGCCGGATGTGGGTGACCTATGCTGAATATCCTGTGGTTGACAGGCTGCAGGCTCACTTCTTCCAGCTTTTCAGGGGAAACCCAGGTAAGCAGGCTCAAGGCTGTGGGTTACAGGAGGCATTCTGCATCTTTCCTGTGGAAGCCACAGAGGAGCCTCAAGTTGCTGACTGCTTCAGAGTTTATCTGCTTCACAGATTTTATTCAGTGAGAGCTGGATGCAGAATGCATAAACGTTCACAGATGAATACAAGTTTAGAGCTTCTACGTACCAAAACATCACAAAGCTATGTTTTCAGTGATAATTTAATAAATCAGCGCTGCACAGATAGCTTTATATAGATTTAGCCTTCCATATACATACTAACTTCGTGTATACAGACACACACACACAGAACTCGTGTCCTCCTACAGAAGAGGTCCCAGCTGTAGACTTAGATGACATAGAAATGCCTACGAGTAGCCTGAAATCTTGTGTTTAAGCCCCGGTGAGAACTGAGATTTCTGGTGTATCTATGTCTTTATTTCGTGGTCATGCCTACTTATAAACTAGAAGAGAAGTAATGTTTATTTCTATGTACAAATCTGTACAGTTTTGTTTCTGTATGCCTGTATAAATACTTAGAAGAGAATTAGAGCTATTCAGAGCTTCCATTTATACGCATTTATAAAGGAAGATGAGCCACGTCTAACTATTAATATTTTGTAGAAAGAATAGCAGAATATTTGTATAAATCAGGAGTTAAAAATTAAATTAACCTTACTGTCATACAGAAAACGAAATAATGATGCTTATAGAAACAGCACTTTAATAAAAGGAAAATTCAACCCCTCCAAAAAAACCAGAAACATTTAGATAATCATCTTCTTTATGGTTTCATTCATCTGCGTAATTATTTCTTTCAGAGTAGGAGGACATTGGTTTTCATCAAAATGCTGACTTTTGAGAAGAGCGTCTCTTTTATTCTGATGGTATCATCAGTGAAGATGTGTTGCTTCTCCAGTAATAATTGACCTTTTCTTTTTGCCTACATTTCAAAGAGCCTGAAGATGTATTGCTGTTTCATTGTTGAAAATGCATTTGCTGTTAATGCTAAGTCAAATAAAAACAAGCAAAAACCGCACGTCTTTTAGTGCATCAAGAGCAGATGATTTCATTTCTGTGTCATCCTTGTAGCAGATGAAAGATCATAGGTTATAAAAAAAAAGCAAAAGAGTTCAGTGCTTTGGCTTGTAGCATTTTCATTGCTCTCATCCTGCCAACTCCTTAAGCATGTAGTTAATTTTAAAGCGTGGAAGCAGTTCTACTGATTTATGTATTTTTAAATTTACTTTTAAAGGGCATGTATTAAGCACGTGTAGGTTTGGATTTAAATTTAAGATTTAGCTTTCACGTATGATAGGAAGATTTCTCTGGACATCTTTAAACACAAGCAAGATTTGAGGCAATATTTTAACATATGAAACTCAATCCTGGTACAGCCTTTGATTTTAGTACTGGTTTATACTAGCTGCAAGCTGTTTTGTTTAGTCTAGAGCATACTCATTTTTTTTTTGGTGGATTTGGTTGAGAGATTCTGGCAAATGAAAGCACAAAACTGTGTGGAAACAATTTCCCTGTCAGATAGTATTTCTGGAGACATCCTACAGAGTTCAGCAGAACAGAAACAGCAGCGATAAAGCTAAGATGTAGGTAATCTCTTCTCTGCTTTGTTTTGACTAACCCAAAGCAAAATACAAGGAAAAATAAAAAGATTTGGACAGATAGAATGTTACTAAGAGAGATTCTCTTCACTAATGCATTTGTCTGACAACAAAAAAATGTATACTTGCTTTAAAAGAAGATGTACTGCTTCTGAGGTGATAACAATCGTGTGCCCATAGATACAGCATGTTGATCTGATTATTAAGGTATTTAATTTATGAGGTGCCTACATAAAGGTGCCTCATAATTTATGGTGCTTAAAAGAAGAAGCAGAAAGGGAAAGAAAATGGTTCAGAATGAGACTTGTCTCAACAAACATTAAAGTTGTTAAGCCACAACAAGATAACAGGAAATGGCCTAGATATTTAAGGAGGTATTGCATTTCTCTGAGGGAGAGAGATTTTAGAGTAAGACAGAGGTTATCAGTAAAGCAGAAGAAAGAGTTTCTTAACTTCTATCCCTCCCTCTCTTCCTTCCTTCCTTCCTTCCTTCCTTCCTTCCTTCCTTCCTTCCTTCCTTCCTTCCTTCCTTCCTTCCTTCCTTCCTTCCTTCCTTCCTTCCTTCCTTCCTTCCTTCCTTCCTTCCTTCCTTCCTTCCTTCCTTCCTTCCTTCCTTCCTTCCTTCCTTCCTTCCTTCCTTCCTTCCTTCCTTCCTTCCTTCCTTCCTTCCTTCCTTCCTTCCCAGCCAGCACCCGCATCTCTCAGCAGTGCTCACCAGATAGATACCCCAAGCCAGATGTATTCCACTGTTTTCAGGGAAGATACCTGTTGGCGCTATTGTTAACAGTGATGCTCAGAAAAACACATTCAGGAAACTCAGCTCTAAGTAGGCAGGCAATGGAGCTTAGGAATGCAACACATGAACATATGGCAAAATGTTTTGACATTGTTACAAGTAGAAAAGGGGAGCTTTGAGAGTTGTTAAAATGTGAGGAAATCAATCAAGTCTAGCAAGATAATGGTTCTCAGTGAAATATATGGAGACTATGAATAAAGTAGAGGGGAGAAAAGAAGAAAAACAGAAGAGAGATAGTAGGATAAAAAGAGAAGACATTCAGTTCTGGGGACTCTGTGCCTGAAATGAAGCCTGAAGATGCCAAGAAAAATGTGTTTAGAGAGTGCCTTAGGTGTAGATCTGGAGAAAGGGTGATAAGGGTGAGACAATAACACTGATGGGTAAGGAAAATGAAAAAAAAATTGTACTTTTATTGCTGTTTTTATTAACAATAGCACTTAGGATTAAACAAATTGTTCCTGTCTTTAGCATAGGTAGATAGTAGAAAAGCAGAGAATGGTCGTAGTGGTAGGTTGCAGTATGGTGATCAAGCTCATAGACTTCATAGCACTTACATGGATCTATGCGTGCTGAAGATTTGGCAGAAGGGTTGTTTACATATAATTCAGCTTCTTAATTGGAGACAGACCAACGTAGCAGGAAGAGAACAGGGAGGCACACATTAAAATATCAATATAGCATGTGTTCCATTCCGCTGCAGCATTATTCTAAAAAGTCACAAAATGATGTCTTGATTTTCTAAACATTTCTTAGCTTTCATTTGAGTCAACTGAGTAAAACAATAAATATTTTAGTAAATTGTGTTCTGAAAAGTTGATCCCTGATGGCTTGATTTATTAGAAAAATTTTGCTAACCTTGGAGCAATTGTTACTTTCTTAATTGAATTTTCTCTATTTAAAAATGGCTAATCTTCACTAGTATTTTTGAATTAAGACACTGTCTATTTCATATCTACAGCAGAAGTGTTTCCTAAATTTCCACATGCCTTAGAGCCAGTCAAGCTCCTGCTGCTATATATAAATATATACAATATGTCAATTGCATATAATTAAGAAACTTTTAAAATTAGACAATATTTGGATGAATAGGTAATTAAGTTTGCATCAGAGAGAGATGTCAGCAATCTTAATTTATTCTTAACATAATGCTGACTGCTTTATCGAGGCTCAGAAGCTCTACAATTGCAAAGGCAATTTCAGTTTCTTACAGCAGGTGGTGGTATGTGCTATTAAAATAAAATGTTTACTGCCAAGAAAGACTGCTGCTTACTTAATAAGAACACAAGTAAAATGGGCAAGAGAATGACTGCTATAAATGTGTTGAAAACTTGTGGATTCAAAAACTGAATATTTATAACTTCCTGCTTTTGTGTTATATGACCGCAAGACTAACCTTTGGAGGAACAGTTACAGACAAACCATAAACCTGGTGCCAAAATTAACTCAAATAGCTAAACTATTACAGAATAGCTTTCATCCATAAATCCCCCATTCTTTTATAGAAGGCCTGCATGAAGCATGCTAGAACAATATGTGAATGGAATTCTGATATTCCTCTTTTAGTTGCTGCCTGTTACTGGGTGAGCCAAATCTCTGGCATCTCTGCCTTGAAGCCCACTGGATGCCTAAGTGCTGTTTCTACACATGTGGAGCTGTGTTTTTATCTTGCCCCAAGCAAAGCTGGGTCTGATCCAAAAATTACTGGGTCTAGGAACTTGATGTTCCTACACCTTTATCCCTGAACCACTAAGTGTGTATGCATAATGAATACGGCTGATAAGATGAGGCTACTTATAAGGAAACTGACTGGATCCTGAATAGTAAAGATATGTTTCTGTGGTGTTTAGGGATGGATTCAACTCGTGTCTCTGCTTTCTCTTTCTATGTAATCTGCATTCAAATTGTGCTAACTTTAGACAGTTCTCTACTTAGCATGATGTCTGATTTGGATCCTTCTCTTCCTGTGCCCTGCGGTCTGGAGGTCCTTGGATTCTTGTCATGGGCATCACATATGAAAAACAAGGACTGCAATATCCACTTATTTAAATAGGGATCACAATGTCACATTCTTTTGGTGGATCTAGTTTTAACTGGATATGAATATGGGTTTTCTACGTGTGGAGTGAGATACTGTGATTAGAGGCAGCATCCCTTCCCAGCTTCTCTGTTTTCTTTGGGGTAGCTGAATTCTGACAGCAGCTCCTGGATGCTGGAAGCCCAGAAGTGAGATGAGAAGAGATATGATTAATGAGTAACAGGAATCAGTGAGATGCTCACCTCCTTCCAGGTTGCAGTTGATTCAGGGTGAAGCTGGCAGCGGATATTCAGTGTACATTTATCCATAAAATTATAGTTACCATGACATTTCAGATACCTACAAGAGTCATAAAGCAATAATAATAGTTGTCAAGCAGCTCAAAGACACAGCTAGGAACCAGAGTTCTTTTGTGAATTTTTGTAGGTTAACCTTCAGTCTCTAAAGTCCTTTTGCCCTCATTTACTACTTTAATACAATATGCCTAAAGGTTGTTCCCCTTGTTATATTACTTTAGCTCAACATGGCCTTTAACTGAGCCATCTTGGAATCTGTGTAATCATTTGCAGATACCCAAAACAGCAGTTAATTCAAGAAGGTAATTTTTCTTGTCACAGGAACTTCTAATTAAGATTTTGATTATTCTCAAAATAGTATTTTGGCTACTAGTTCTGCTAACCACTCAAACATGGCATAGGTGAGACCCATAGGACCTTTGGCTGAGTTAATGTCACGGTTCCAAATGTTAAGAGTTGCACTGGCACCTGAGAGTGCAGTTCCTTAAAAAAAAAAACAAAAACCTCCATCCCTATGTCTCTGGTTTTGTACAACTGAAACATTTTTCCTCAGACAATGTGCTTCTGCAGTTGGCAGCATACATAACCATTGCGAAGTGGAGAAGAATTTTTGTCTTCTGCCACCTTGGGGGCTTATTTTTAAATCCAGCCAAGCCAAAGCAACCCAAGACAAACTCCAGTGAACTGGGATCATGAAAAGAGCAAGACTTCCTTTCAGTGAATGGCATCTTGAGAATTTCAGTTCAGCTTTGGCTGAAGCTGGGCTGTTAGTTACTCTGATAGCCTTTCATTTTGTACTGACCTACAATAGCACCATCATTCCCATATTCCCTTGAGCAAAAGTTAACATTTGTCTCAAGCAGTGCTGTGGCATCTTGATTGCAAATACCCACTAGGTATTTAGCTGAAACAATCTTGGCTTGTGCATTACAAAAAATTTCACTCCAGGAGCACAGTCAGATAAAAGAAACTATAATCAACTGTGAATGATCTGTGGGTGGTTTATCCGGTTGCTGATTAATCACTCCATTAATCACGGCAAAGACAGTGAGCTAACTCTGTGCAGAGCCAATTTCTGTGAGCTGGACTTCTAAACTCAAGTGCAGTGCCATATGAATCTGGTTATGTGTCCAGAAATACTATCCTCTTTGCACAGTTTCCACCTTGAGTCAGTAAATGTAATGCTAATCAGGAGCCACTACACTGCTGTATGCAGTGTATGCAGAATCAGACCAGACTTTCCAACACTCACTCTCATTACTGGCAGCTCTGGGAAGAGTGACATGGAGACACTCTGCATGAAGCCAGCTCAGATCCAGCATGGCATGGTAGTAGAGTGGATAAGGTCAGAGAGATTCAAGGGAAATTCTTCAGAATCACTTTCCAGCAGTGTCAGTAGACAGATTTTCAATTTCTGGTGTAGAATTATCAAAATGCATGGCACCAAGAGACATCCAATGTCATATCTGAGTGAGCAAATCTGTGACAAACCAGTTGCCTGATACAAGGAAGCCACTGTGAGAGCAATTTTAGGTCGAGCTGATGATTCACTGATTATTGTGAAATGACTCCTCACAGAATTATTTGGAGTCTTTTGGTTAGTGTTGCCTAGCATCTTTATGACCTGGGGTAGTTCGCCTGCTTGTTCCCCATCTGTCCCAGTCCACTTCATTATCCTGGATAGTGGAGATGTGGCTGTTCTCAGATGCATGGTCTATTTATTCATCAAAAAGGGAAGTGAATTTAACCTATAGCAGGAGGATAACATATCTTCTAAAGAGCTGCAATGACTGCAAACTGAAATGAGGTAAAAGAATGCAAAAACGTTTCTAAAATAATCAGTAAATTAAATAAGCTTATGATACGATTATGCTCTGTTTTTTAAAGCTTTAATATCAAACTGAATGGTCTCCTGATAGATGTGTTCGGTTCCGGCTGAAGTTACAGGCCTGAAGGAAATGGTAGGAATCTAGGAACAAACTAGACAATTACAATTGTTCTTTTTAGTTTAAAAAGTCAGCATGGTGATGGCAGCAATAAAGATAAAGCATGGGCTAGGTTCTGAGAGTCAGATCTATTAACTAGAGGACTGATGAGTCTCAGGTTTAAAGTTTAAACTTCTGATTTTTCTGTCTGGCTGCCACACAGCTATTTGTCGTGTAGAAATAATTGTAAGGAAGTTGGAAGGATTTCTGAGCTCCCTTCCCAGCCAAAACACACGGGTATGACAAAGGCAGGTAGGTGGCAGTAGCAAGTGACTAATATCCTGCTGGATAATTACATCTGCCACAGACTTATCTCTTAGCGCCAAGTGTCTCAAAATTAAAAGTGAGGAGTATAAGAAAAATACTAGATACTGAATTAAATAGGAAAAAAAAAAAAAGCAAAGTAAAAAAATCAAACCTCTGGTAGAGACTCAAAGAAACTGAAGGAGTTCAAATAAGTAATGAAGATTTTAACACTGACAGCCAAAAAAACTTGATCTTTTCCTACTGCAAAAATCTGTCTGAAGGAAAATACTGAAGACTGGAACCTGCTGAATTATTTTGGGCGTGGTGTGGCAATATATTAAAGATAAGGGTTTGTTACAAAGATATTGTAACAAACTAAGTTATGTGCCCAGGCTTTCAAATCTGGGGAAGAAAGAGAACTGCTTTCAGATGTCTGCAAAAGGCAGTTCTTCACTGCATATAAAGACCAGGATTTCTGTGAAAGAGTTCAGTAACTCTTATACTAACACTGTGTCCTTGATACAGAAGTTCACAGTAGGCTTCCCCATTTCATAAAGCTGAGTATTTGTCCAAACATAGACAAAGGGGAGAGGAAATCTCCTTTTAGGTAGAATTAATGTAATTGTAGTGCGTGAATATGCAAATGAGTAATTTTAGATACAGGATCTCCTAATCTTGACAGCTATATCTACTGACTTGTTTTTCAAAAGTTGAGACACAAGAGTATGTGATATTCCAGAAGGAGGTCACTGTGCATCTTTACTCTCAAAGGAAGATCGTGTTGATGTGCTGAATTCAAAATTTAGGAGCTGCTCTTGTAACCATGGCTATTCTCTCAAAATAGATACCCATTTTCATAAGGGCATTCTCAACAGTTGATATCAAGTGGGGGAAGATATAGCACGATAGTCCAAGAAAAATATGTTGGACGTGGAACTGATCTCCAGAAGTTTTAGCACATTGCTTGATCTTTAGTCCTTTAATCATGAACAACAAATTAATCCTAAAACAAATGTAATAACAGCTTCTCTTTATCTTGGGAAAAAAAAAACAAGCAAAAAAACATTGAAGGGCATACCAAAGTCCCCACCAAACTCACAAATACCCATTCTTATCATTCCATTCTATCCCAGAAAATAGTTAGTAAGTGCAAAGTGCAGCCTGTCCCAGAGGCCAATGATTTAAATATGTTTATAAATAAAAATGCTCCTGGAAGCACTAAACTGAAGAAAAATGTGGATGTGGCTCTGGGCAGCCTGGTCTAGTTGTTGGCAACACTCCCCTCAGTGGGGGGTGGGAGTTGAAACTGTATGATCTTTAAGGTCCTTTTCAATCCAAGCCATTCTATGATTCTATGATTCTGTGATTCTGTGATTCTATGATTCTATGAAAATATCTTACTAAGGTCTGAAAATTTTACTTTCTAAACAGAGCTTACATGTCTTTGATGATCACAGCTGTATCAATAAGATACATAGAAAAGCTTTGCCCTGGGACAAGTTCTCCCAATACAATTGTGTCTTAATAAATCAAATGCAAATCTTAAACTCTATTTGGGAAGTGATAAGCAACAAATATTGTGGAATTGGTTTAACTTGCTCCTGTGAGATACAGTACTCAATATTCCACATGTACATTAACAGGGTTGATTTAAGAACCCAGCTTTCCATCTCAGCAAATCTGTTTGGAATATTAAAAAGGAATTAAGCCCATAAAACTGTAAGGTGAATCAGACATATCTAAGACCTCTAGAGCACAGCTGCATACTAAAATAACCTGATATAATGTGTATTTTCCATGCAAAGACCCATCCTCTAAAAGTTACACTGATGATTCCAGACGTGCTAAGGTCAGAATCATTTGAAAAGTATTTGATGAAGACAAAGTGGCTGATGAACTGAGTCTAGGTGCATCCTAGTGCAGAGAGCAGAATGCACTGTAGCAAGCAGAGAATGAGCCACAGAAATACCAAAATTTAGGAAAGAACTTAAGCTACAGACTTGGACTGAGCAGTCTTTTCAGAGTCAGAAGTTGACAGAGAGAGAGGGCAAACTTAAGTGTCTTATGGGCATATGCATACCTTCGAACCAAAAAGCCTTAAGATTCAATACTGGAACATTTATGCAGTTGTCCATGCATGGATTTCACATAAAGGAATGAGTAATGATGACATTTATTTGCCTTTGAAAGTTTGGATAAATGGCTGTGTTAGTTGAGCGTATCTACTGGATGTGTGAATCGCCTTCCCCCCTTTAATCACAAAAGTGGGAACATCTTCCTGAGCCAGCCAGATCAGCATGGGAAAAGTGTATGTGAAGCTTAGCCCAATGTAGAGTATAAAAGCTGACAACCAGCAGAATGAACTGTGAAGAGATTAGCAGGCCCTATCTGACTAGGCCTGATGTGAGCCACTAATGGTGAGTGGGCACTGTGTTTGTACTGTGGTTCAACTGTACGTTGGAATTGTTTTGTTGTGTTTGTGTTGCAGTTTCAATATGTTGTGGCATCACTCTGCTAAATTAAAACAATCTGAAATACCAAATAGTTCCGAATAAGCAAATTTTATGGTAAAGAATAAACCTGCCTTGTAGGGACTATCCAAAATAATCTGGTCAGAAACTACTGAACTCTGACACGTTTAAAGAAATGAAAACTGTTACATAAGAACAATAGCAAAGATATCCTTACAGTGATAGTATCACCAGCTTTAGGAAAACTATAAAGAGCAGAAAATGGAAAAAAAAAAAACACATTGTTTTGAAATTTTTAGGAAATCTGCACTTTTAAAAATATAGTGTAAAGAAGCATGGCTTTTTACAAGAATCACTAATTCATGCTTGCATTTAGCGCTCTTCTTTCAGGCTCATATTAAAATTCTCATAAGTTTTCATTTATTGTTCAGCTCTCAGCCTTATTTCTTTCTCATTCTCTCCAACTTGCTACTGAGATTTCTGGTATGCATACTATAGCGTGGGAGGTAGATTAGGGACTATTTATATCTAATAAGATTGTGTTATTGCCAAGAAATAAATAAGATATACTGATGACAATTCAGCTTTTTAGAGCTGCACATATATTAAAATGTCCGCAGTTATTATTCTGTCAACATTGTCCTATAGCAGTCACAGAACTATCCATAACATAGAATTCAACACAAGAAGTCGATTTGAATCAGCCAATCTCTCAATCATTTCCAATCAAGTGAAGAATGTTCATAACATCAGTTTAAAAATCTTGCCACTGTTCCTGCCCTGGAATAATAATGCAGCTTTCACCTTTGGGTGACATGACAATTGTGAAGTGAAGAAGAATTGTTTATATGTTATCAAGGATGCTTGAAAGACTGATCTAGTTTTCAGTCTGTACGACAGCGAGGGAGGTTGAGCACTTGTCCTTGTTCTATGTGTTAATATTTATGTAATATTAGTAGTATTCAAGGCAAGTAGAGATGTCAGATTCAGTTTAACTTTTGTACATATATTTTACTAGCTTAGTTTCAGAGGAAGCTAACCAAGCATAACAACTTAGCATCTTTTAAAGGACTAACATCCTTAGTGAGGATCTCACTTGCATAAATAAAAGTGATTTTGAACAAAACATTTAAATATATTCAACTGTTTTCAAGATTAGCATGCCCTTCAGGAGAACATGGGAGATAAAAATAATATATATATAAAATATCTGTATTTATCTAAATAAAGATAGGACAAAAACTATTAAATCAAATCCACCTTTAACTTCAGTTAGTATGGTGTGAATATTTGTTTTTATAATTATGAATTGCACTAATTGTGTGCAAAATTATAAACTTTATTAAAACAAATGAATGTATAATTTCAAAATGCTAAACTAGAAATTGGCTGTAAAAGAAGACAGATTCCTGATTTATTAATATTGTAACTTTCAGAAGTATTCCATTCAATTCCATTCGGAACAGAATATATCCACAAGCTATGGAAGCCTTTTTCTGCTTTGCTCTTTTCTTGGATGATGCAGATAGAAAGCAATCAGGATTCCTCCGTACATCCATTGGTATGCATGGCATTTCAGGTGTAAGCCTTGGTTCTAGGACAGGTAACACCTGTAAAAATCACAAATGTATTTGCTGACAGAGTCTTTATTGGAATTTACTGGGTTTTAAAGAGGCACAATAAGGTCTTTCATTGTCCTCATTTTCATGATATAAGGATGATGTCTCCACTCACACACACAAAAGAGGCTGCAAATTTGTTGCTTGGTTTATCTGTGTAACATACTGCCAAGAGACTTGGAGCAGGCACCTCTAGTACAAGGGTTATGCAGTCATTTGTTTTCCTCAAGTAGGAAGTTGGTTCTTTACATTTGAAAAAAAGGTGTTCTTGTTACAGAGGCAGCATGAAAAGCAGCACTGTAAATCACTTTTTCCTGTATCACATCCCTTGAGAGGATACAAGCAGAAAATTAATGTACATTAGTAGATACGGCTTTTAAAACTTTCCTTCAACCTTATGCCAGAAAGAGGAAATGAGTGTTTTTTTTTAGATGCCACAATTTGGTAGGGGAACAAGGTTTGTTCAACAGGCAGAAGCTCTGTGGGACTGTGTTTGCAAGGAGTGACACTAAATCAGCTTATTTCCCAAATGCCATATGCCCATATGCTTTCATCATAAATTCTTCTGACATCTTTTCTCTTCTGGGGAATGTACTTTGGGCCCTCTGGCCAAATGAAGAAAGCAATAGTGAAGTGGCACAGTGTGGATGCAGATCTCTGTCTGACATTTGCTAGCATAAACAACAGAGGAGTGGGCACAGGTGGCACTCCACACCTTTGTGAGGAGTGTAGCCAAAGATACTGCTTTGCATTTCTGCTGAGGTTTGATGTGAGTGCATGTCACACACTGTCTTTCACCTATTATTTCTCTGAGGCTGAGTGCTACTGCTATCAATAAAATTTCTCAGGCTTACTTTAGCAGAATATTAATGAAAGTCTTCTAAATCCTTGCAGATACACACACAGGGTAGCAGCTGCTTTCAGTTCTCCAAGAGAGATTTCAAACATTTACTTACTGTCGAGCTTTATGCATAGACGTGCATGTGAAAGGTCAGAGATGGTTGTTCTATCATTTGGGATGAGCACAGCTGAATTGAAATGTCACAGCAGTTGTACCCAGCGATTTTAAAGCTTTGGAGTGTTGCAAGCCTGTGGATTCTCCTGCCAAGCAAATAAAAACCGACTCTCCGACTGTACAAATTTACATGATTACAGATAATATATTTTACATCATGCTTGTGGAGTTCTGAGCACCGGTAGAGCAGAGGAAGCTTTTGGAGTTGATTGGAGCAGAGAAGCTTGCTGTGCAGCCCTGGAGCAGGGAAGCTGGCTGCTAATGTAATGCCATGGAAGGCATCAGTCAACTAATGACTCATGTGTGGCTGATAGATGTCAGCCTCTTTAGACCTCTCAGACATTACAAAGGAACTCTGCAGAAGAAATCAGGCTATGTCACACTGTAATAAAAGAGCATGAAGAAAATTAATTTTAAATAATTAATTGAGCAAAAGATGTCTCTGTGAGACAGGGTATCCTAAAAAGAGATCATAATTTCTTTGTCCTATATTTATAGGTGGCTGTTTCAGTCATTTCTTTGCTGAGAATACGCACTGCGTGAACAGTGCCGGAACTTGTTGACTCACGGGAGGAAGTTCTGCTGGAGCATGTTTAGGTTCTCCTTTCCTTAGGAAGTACTTTGCTTAAGAGAGTTTAGCAGCTTATTCAAAATGGGATGGGGAGGATAGACATGGACACCTTCTCAATAGAAGTGGGAAGGTGCCCATTAAAAAAAATTCAAATGTATAGGAACTCTACAAGATGATCTGTGTTGCACTGTTGTGATTGTGTAAGGAAAATGAGATTAGGGAAGCAAGAACAAGAAATTTCAATTCCATTTTTTCCTCTGAAATTCATCCTGAGATGGAAATAAATTGAGGTTAATTTATTTAGCATATGGAGTGAGGACAAGTCATAATGAAAACCAACTCTATCAGAATTACAAAACGTACTCCTGGATGTCTGTACCAACAAGAGGCATTTTTCTTGGGCAGTATTCCTGAAGAGATGACAGCAGTAATGCTCTGCTTAAGTTCTGTTGGAATTGTTTTGAAATCTACAGAATTTAATAAAAAGTGGGCTAATGCCTATAAGATTCTAAATGAACCTACAGGCTTACAAGGCAGAAAAGCTTATGCTTCTAATTTAATATGGCTAAAATAATAAGATACTTCATGATTGTCTAACTAAATTACGCAGATGATTTTTTAAGTTTGTATGTTTTGCTCCTCCAGTGAAGACAGATAAAATTTGATTAGGGAAAAACAACTATCATTCAAAAGTAGTCTGTTGTCCACCTGCCCACTCTTAACATACATTCTGTTTTGCAAATATAAAATTAGGTTTTATGTTGTACATCATCCACTAAGTGGGTGCTTCATGGCATCAGTGACTCTCAACATATGCTGTTTAATGACCTGTAGCTGTCCCGATTTCCAGAGTACCCATCTTCTATAATTACATTTGAAAACTGTATCTAGTTGAGGACAGACAACAATATCCAGACTCATAAGTCTTTTCCATAAATAGTCAAAAGAAATGGCGTTCACATTCCCACAAACCTACTACCCTTTCCCTCGACAATTCCTCTGTCTTATTACTTGTGCAATTTGTTTTTTAGGATAAGAACTGGGTTTTACTCTTCTCTAGCACAGTGAAGCTCTGCCTTCAGTTGAAGACTGCTGTGATGATTTTGCTGTTTCTAGTAAATAAATAATACTTTTGGAAGACATTATTTTACATTTACCATGACTCTCAGAAGCAGAGGATATAACCTCCTAGCACATAGGAAACAGATTTTAAGCAGGCACGAGCAGTCCTCAATCACTGAGAAAGGCCGCTGTCAAAATCCCTTCCACCTGGTTGCTGCTCATCAGAGGTTCAGAGAAGAAGGGGAGGACTCTGAAGATGCTTATTTCATGAGGGAATGAAAGGAATAAACTTAAAGACTGAACAAAGACATCTGTCTGAGGAAAGCTAGGGATAAAAAATGGGAAGAGCTTTGCAAGGTGTTTCTCCTTTGACAATAGTCAAGAAATAGAATTAAATGAAGAAATAGTCTTGCTATTTACATCCTCTTAGAGACCAGGGGCAACCTGGAGGAGGGATCTGGAAAATATGAGAAAAACCAAAAACCTATTGCCTGAAGAATTCTGGCTGTACCATCAGCAATCCTATGATTGAAACTAGCAGCAATCAGAGAAAAACAGGAAGAAAAGATTTTGTGTAGCTCATTCAGTGCAGTCTGGTTCGTGGACAGAGAGGGAAGGGGAGATGACATGGCTCATCTCTGCCAGCCGGTCTGCTCTTGGTGCATATGACACTGCTCATTGCACAGATATCTGCCTTAACATTGATCCTTGTACAGACAAGGGAATGGAGTTAGAAAGTGAAGCACTTTGGTGTTTAATTCTTTATCAGTAGAACACAACATTTTACCTTACCAAATAACAGACAAGACGTCCTTCCTCCTCACCCTAGCAGATCCAAACTAATCATGGAGAGAGCAAACCACAGATCATTTTCTTCAGGCACTTGTGGAGTGGCAGTATAGATGCAGAAAGGTGAGTGATGCCCTGGTGCAGCAGAACTCCCTCTTACAAATAGGTGAGAAGTTTGGGGACTCCTGGGTTGAAATGGAGCTTTGCACATGAACACCGTAAGACAGATAGATATTTCTTTGCTTATTTGCAAAGAAAAAAGAAAGAATTGCCCTCTAAATTTGGCAAGGAAAACAGAGGATTTTTGCTTCTCTGACTCCTCTTTAGAGAAGAGAGGTTAAACCTTTGCTTTAGATGTACTTTTTACAAAGTCTGCTGTAGCCCCCAGCATAGAAGAGGACAAATGGCTGTTCATAAAGCAGGATGGCACACGACCACTGACAGGCAGTCAGGCACCTGGTGTGGAGCGCCAGCGAGATGAACCAGTGGGTGCTTTCCTCTCTCCTCCACTCTCCGTGCACTGTGACAGATGGTACTTAGAACTGATTGACATATCTTATAGGATCTGTGCCAATTTAAATTATCTTTCCTATTTATCGTATAAAATGCTGGGGTGAACTATGTGACTCGTTGCATCAACTCACTGAAAAAGAAAGAAAGAGGAAAACCTGTTTTGAAAAAATCCCCAAATCTGACAGCACAGAATCTAAACAAGGGTGAAAAAAAGAATTATCTGAAGAGAAATGCACTACAGCTTGTGGATGAGTTGCACAGTGTTGTCAGTTTGCAGCCTTACAAGGTGACTGCATCAAAAATCCTTCAGATTGCTATCAAAGACAAATGGTCTGCCTAAGCAGAGGTATTCTTCTTCAGAAAGGTTGTTTTAAAACAGGGGGCTGTATATAAAGCAATTTTTCTGTGATCAAAATTGGTCACATGCTTGAAAATGGATTCACTTAAAAAAAAAAACACTTATGGAGAAGAGGGTAGTTCTCCCATCACCTATTTATATTAAGACTGATTTTTTTCTGGATTGAATATTTATCATAACACTCTGCACTTTCACTACAATCCAGTTTGGTTTGTGGGTATCAAATAAGCACTGTAGATTTGCTCTTGCTTCTGGCTTCTCTGAAAGGATCATCCGCTCACCTGAGAGGCCATAACACTATCTTAAAAGTCAGAGAGGAAGAATCAGTATGGAGCCTTATTAAAGATGGTAATTAGAAGCAGTGACAGCAGCACAAAGCTGCTTTTCTCTGTCAGCTCCTAAACTTCATCAAGGACTACACTCAAGAGAATAAAAGCTAAGTGCTTGTCAGGAAGATCAGCAAAGTTGCCCCATTCCTGCAGAAGTCCAGCAATGCAGAGTCGGAGCCCTCCCAGCACGGCTCCTGGCACCATCCCAGCTGTGCCGCTGGCATCCCTCCCCTGCTGTCAGCACTGCCAGGCAGGTCACTGCCTCCTCTCCTTGTACTCTCAGCTTCCAGCAGCAAAGGGACAATATTGCTCGGCCTGGCGCCAGTTACCTGGTGTGACAGCGTTGGATCAGCTCCTCACCTGACATAAGCCAGGCAGAAGGGAAGTAGACAATGTTCTAAAAGGTGAGAAGAAGCAAGAAGAAGGTGACAGCAGCCTGGTGAAGTGTCCAGGATGAGAGACAGGGAGGGTCACCTTGAGCAAAGCACCCACTTCTGGCTGCACAGTCTGAGGTGCTTGGCTGTGCTTTATCAGGGCTCTGCCTAGCCCAGAGAAAGGAAGAGAGAGGTTGGCTTTTAGAATATGCAATTTTCTGGTGATTAAGCATCACAGCAAAGAAATATTACCACTTAAAAGTAGATTCTGCATTCACAGAAAAACAAGTATCCTGCTGCAGTATCAATGTTGCAGACACATTCCTGAAGCCAATGAGATGATCCTGAGCTGAGCGTTCTGTTTAGTGCTTTAATTTTTTCAGATCCTCTTGACAGACAGACTGCCAGTTGTCAGAGCCTGTTGGCTGTGAGAACTAGTGGCATATGCTAAGGCAAGCTGGAAAGGGCAGGGTAAAAGAGATGACTTCTCTGTTTATATAACAGGAGGTTGTAGAGCAACTACAGCAACCTCAGGAGGAGCAGGCTCATCTGAAGGTACAAAAAACAGAGTTTGAAGTACGGCAGGGAAATTCTCTTAATACACAAAATGAATTGTCCTAATTCATCTCTATATGTAAATATAAATGAATTTTTGATGATTCACTGTTATTCTTTACACTGCTGTTTACTGCTAATGATTTCCCCTGCCAAAAAAGACTTGGGGGTACTGGTGGATGGCAAGGCAGACACGAGCCATCAATGTGCTTTCATAGACCAGAAAGCCAACTGTATCCTGGGCTGAATCAAAAGCAGTGTGGCCAGCAGGGTGAGAGAGGTGATCCTGACCCTCTGCTCTGCGCTGGTGAGGCCTCACCTGGACTTGTGCATCCAGAAGTGGAGTACTCAGTACAGGAGAGATGTAGATCTGTTGGAGCATGGCCAGAGGAGAGCCACAGAAATAATCCAAGGGATGGAACACCAGCCCTAAGAGGATAGGCTGAGAGATCTGGAGCTGTTCAGCACGAGGAGGACGAGGCTGTGGGGAGACCTTAGAGTGGCCGTTCAGTACCCAAAGGAGTCTATAAGAATGAAGGGGACAGACTCTAGCAGGGTCTCTTGTGAAAGGACAAGGGGAAATGGTTTCAAACTAGATGAGGGAAGATTTAGACTGGACATAAGAAGTACAGAACAATAATTTTATATAAAATAGCCTTATCTAACAATAACCTTATATAACAATAACATCCTTTTACAGTAAGAGTGGTGAAGCATTGGAACAGGTTGCCCAGAGAGGTGATGGATGCCTCATTCTTGGAGACATTCAAGGTCAGGCTGGATAGGGCTCTGAGCAACCTGATGTAGGTGTAGATGTCCCTGTTTATCACAGGGGAGTTGACTAGATCACCTTTAGGTTTCCCTTCCAACTCAAAGAATTATACCATTTTATGATTCTATGATTACTTAGCCTATCACTGTATTAGGTTGTTACTGTTCAGGTCATGTTATCAGTGCTTTGCAGGTGCTACTGCTCAGAAGGGGGACTTACCCTTTAAATATTTTCAGACTGGTATGTCTGACAGACTTAGAAAGCAAAGTGAATATTCCTTTATTTTACTGAAGAGATCTGTACATCTAATTGGTCACATAATACACTCCAGAATAAGAAATTTCAAGATTTGAAATGCTCTGTATGAATCCTTGAAGTCTTTCAGTGTAGTCATTCCTGCATACCCCTCTTCAGTCCACTGAGTTCTTGAAACAGATGCTTTATTGATGTTGTATTCCTAAAATTAGGAAAGAACAAAACAATTAAAGCCTGTAGCCTTCTCTCCCCATCAGTCTTCTTTGGCAAAAAGATTTTGTCTTTCTTTTGCAAAATCTGGGGATTGCCTTGTGTTCCACAATTAATGTAGGCCACATCCCAACTGACTTGTGGCCTGGTACCACATTCTCTTCTTGCAGACACTCCCCAGATTGCTTTTTATTTTTTATTTTTTTATTTTTTGCCCATAGTCTGACAACATTCAGATCTGCCTCTGAAAAGAAAAAAAAATGTAGGAGTGCCCCTGGCTGTGACATAAACGTGAAGGTTGTGTGGAGCTGACAAGAGACAGCACCTGCACTGGATATAGAGCATTGCTGGTTACTGCTGCTGAGGACATTAATATTTTGGCCTGATTAGCGTGTGTCAGGGTTCTCCTTCATGAATGCATTCAGACTAGAAGAATAAGCTTATAGTGCAGCATTCAAAGTACGGTACCAAAGCTGTCTAGATATTTTCATTTATACTAAACAGTATGTAAATTTTGGTGGCTCAGCTGTTATGGGAACTTGAAACATGGATGTGAAGCAGTGCTTGCTCTGGGTAACAAAATTCCCCTCAAAAAAAAAAAAAAAAAAAAAAAAAGGAAATTATGCCACCTTTCTCCCCACTCTTCCTCTTTTTGTTCCTTCCTTCCACTCTTCTCCCCTTGTCTGGAGGCCTAGTAATCATTATAACTCCTCGTTACCTGACAGCATAGAACCAGTGAGGGGTTACAGATATAACAACATCAAAAGAGAATGTACAACCATACACTTGAGAGAGCCTATCACAGCATACTTAGCAGGAAGTTTTCGAATCTGCTGCATTTGGGAATTTATCATTAGACAGCAGTGTCAAATTTTAATAAGTGAAATTAGTTAATGCATGTACAGTGCTTTGAAGATATGACATGCTGTTCAAATTATGTGAAGTCAAATCAAGGTAAGGAATACGGGCTAAGCAATGAAGAAAAGTATTTCTTTGTAATGCTGCAGTGGCTTCATCAGCTATGAAATGCTGTCACTCCTTCATCAGAGGAGAGTCCTCTATTGTCTTTCAGGTGGGCGTTTTCTCATTTTGCTGTTTACCTTGCAATGAAAATCAATCAGCATTTTTTTATTTTTAAGATCAAATCATTCCATCGTATCAAAGGAAAACAGCTTCTCTGCTTTCTCTTTTGCAATTAATATTATACCAAAATAATTCTGGAACAATGATGCGACATTATGAAAAAGTCACGTAGGCTCCAGAGTAATTATTAGCCTGGTTATAACACTGCTTTCTGGAGCATTTTTTAATTAGTCAGTTTAGGGAAACACATATTGGGAGATTAAATGATACCTGGGATGAAACAGTGAATACGCAGTTAATGATGACTGACAAATCTTAGGAATAAATTGGATAAAAAATACAAATTATTTTTTATTAACGTGTGACAAGTATTTCCATTTTTAGTTGAATTTTTATTTTTTAAGAAGTTTGGCAGCACAATAAGCTGGTGAAAAAACTTAAAAATGTCTTGTTAAATTTTTTCCAAAACAATTGCACAAATAAATTAAGAAAGTATTTTATGCAATTCATTTCCCTTTCATAAAAACAAATGTATTTTACTGATTTGAAACTGATGGATCAATAAAGCTTATTTTCCAGTACTTATAATGGGAATTCTTAGTCCTGACCTGATGTAATGCTCATGATGGTCTTGTTCAGAGTGGAGCCTGGACCATGAGACTTCCAGTCACAATTTCTGTGATGTTTAAAATACCATCTTTGACTTAAAACCACAAATAAGTACAAATAATGCAAGGCATTAGCATAGATATGTACTAGCAATACTCATAAATGGTACAGGTAACGTGTTCTATCTATTGATCTTACTAAAAATAGCAATACATTAATGCTGTTAAACACTGATAGATTAGTGTTTTGCCTCATGGGAAGAGTGCATATATATATGTGGATCTTGAGGCTCTTTTTTTCCCCTACTTTTAAACTCCAATAAAGAAAATGGATGCCTTGCTTCTTGTTTGCCTTGCTTGTTCTTTGCTTATTCTTCAGTTATCTTTCTTTGACCTTGTGATGTCTCTAGATCTTCAAGCCAAAGGAAATTATAGGTGCTTAGCGCTGCCATTATCATCTGAGAGGAAGAGAGTGTGCTATGTGTGAGCCACTGTATCTCTAATGTGCATGTATTGTAAAGCTACAAATCCTTTAGCAACATGCTTGTATTGTGTTGATGGCAGTTTCTGTGTCTAAAAAGGTGAAAATGTCTACAGTATACGGTATGATCAGAATGAGAAGGAAATTTTATCTTTTTCAGCTTC
Source organism: Gallus gallus (assembly GCF_016699485.2). Lineage (NCBI taxonomy): Eukaryota > Metazoa > Chordata > Aves > Galliformes > Phasianidae > Gallus > Gallus gallus. Next base: position 140,277,118 of record NC_052532.1, read on the forward strand.
AGCAACTGTTTCTCCAATAGAGGGAAAAAAAGAGAAAAAATTACACAGGGGTTATATGAACTGCATCTGTTTTGGACAGGGTGTTGAGATGACAGAAAATACAGTTCGTAAGGCTGTACCCAAAGAGAGAAATAGGTGCAGCTATGCTGTGACTTACAGTATGTAATTTACAGATGCTTGGATCCTGGAGGGCAATTCAGAGTTCTGTGCAGGGCACCTGCAGATGATGGAGAGAGGTGGGCAATGGAAAATGCTCACTCCTTGGTGAGCACTGATGAGTATTCTGGATTGCAAGAAGGGACTCTTTTCACTTGGGGTCCATTGTTTTAATCCTTCTTTGATAACAGTGCAGAATTCATCTCTCACTTTTTAAGGCAATAGTGCACAAAAAGCAGTGAGTGAAGGAAAATCCTTTTTATAGTCTATTTCAGCAGGCTATTTATTTGTTACCTTAGACAAAAGGGACTGAAATCCTCTCTACCAAGCTTCCAGGCTTGAAGGGAAGAAGCAGGGATGACTTCCACACACCTGGTTGGAACTATTCCACTGACAACAGCATGTCCATGACTCATTGCCACAGAGCATATTTGCTGACAGCCAGCACAGCAACCTCCTGCCTGCAGGGAGAGTAGGGAAGCTCTGAAGCTCTTGTCATCAAGAATTGTGCTGTAGTTTACACTGAAGTAAATATTAAATACAACACATAAATAGTTCTTAACTCGTGCTGAAGATGCTGGGGCCAGGATAGGGCTTGCTAGATGCTTTGAAGGATATGGGCAAAGTTGCCAAAGAAGCCAATGTAAAGTCTCTCTGCAGTAAATCTGCTTCATCTATGCACTAAATGCACAGCCATTATTATTTATTCTCCTATATAAGCACCAGAATCACTCTTTTCAAAATAGAAATATTGATCCTACCTCTAGCAGTGGCTGGGCAAGCACACGAAGTAAGCTGTATTGCTTGGACAATCTGCTAACTTGCTTCTTACACTCATCCTGTAAGCTGCAGTGAAGTAAAGCACATTATATGATGCTAAAGAGAAGCTTAACAGAAAAAAAAAGGTAACAGGAGCAAAAATATTATCTGTCTGATTTTTCATATCAAAGGGCAGAGTATCTAGAAGAATGAGGCATGTGTGAGTGTAGTGTACTGTAATATCAGAACAGCACTAAAACCCACTGAATAGTGACACTGAAATGTCACGCTGATCTTTTGGTAAGTGACAATGACTGATCCTTTCTAAACTGCTTCAGTTACTGCACATGTTGTTTACCCTGTGCATTGCATGGGTGAGATGGCAGGAGAGAAGTTCATTATCACCCAACACTTCTAATAACCTGGCCCTCATGATGCAAATCTGTTTAGCTAAGAACAGAAGTATATAAGTAGGGTATAAATAGAGGCTAAAATTGATCAAGTTTGAATCTTAGTAAATGATTTAAAATTCTCTTCAGAACTGGCTGTTCACTCAGTCCCGTCCCAATTAGAACATAAACTTTAAAACAGAAAAGAAAAAAATGCTGGTATATAACATGGTAGAACATATCAAGTCCTCAAATATTGAATGAAGTGGAGATCTGAGTACTGCTTTTGTTTGAAAGCACTCAAACTGGCTGCAAACCTTGTGGAAAGAAAACAAATGGAATCCATCACACAGCCTTGGGCACGGATACATAACATGGGAGTAGAAAGCTCTTTCCTCTAACTCTAAGAAAGGCACTATATTCCTGTTAAAGATTTGAATGAATGATTCATCTAATTAACAGCATAATTAAATGAACATACCAGCTTTTTCAGAATGCAAAAAGAAGAGAGGGAAAATGGCTATATACTGATATTAATTAATTAAGCAATGTTAATTAATTGACTAACTAATTAGATATGGGACAATGAGGCTTCATTTGCAGTATTTGGTCATATTTGCTTTCATCAGATCCAAATCTGTATTAAGTAGGTGATCTCAGCTTACTTACTGTACATTTTTAGGGACTGATAAGAAAAGTTGTCAAATTTTCCAGTGAAACGAAAGAGGATTTTCTGGGATATGCTCATGAAAATACCACAGTAAAACTGTCCTTGATCTATTGGCTCTCTCTAGAAATGTTTTCTTCAAGGACTACAATGTCTCGGAACGAACATAAATGTGCCTGAATAATTAATACTGTATTTTATATAGAAGCTTGAGGAAGATTGCTTTCAGATTTGAATATATAGAAATACAGTGTTTAATCAATTAAATGCTGAAACTAACAAGACTTGAATAGTAATAAACAAATGAAGGTGGTGATTACAACTTAGCTGTTACAAAATGCCCCCTTCACGTGAAATTACTTTTCTTAGACAGCTGAAGAAAGATGCTCAGAAAGATCAACAAGCTGGTAATTCAGGCTATTAAAATTAACTTCTCTTAAATTGATATTTTTTATCTCTTATTTTTATACTATCTTTTTCTTCAAACTAACTCAGTTCCTTTTCTCTTTTTTGCCATCTTTCTTTATTACCTATGTCTAACTGTAGAGAATAATAGATATTTACATTAAAAGAAGATAGTCATATTACTTCAAAGTTCTTCAAAAGTCCAAAGAAAGACAGTAATGAATAAAACAATTAGTCCACTTAGCTCCTCCTGAGGACAGCAGCTCTGTTCTCATTTTGTCACCTATTCATCTCTACCTATATTAAGCTTTTTCATGCTGTTGTCATTTCCTGGACAGCTGGCAGCAGCCATTTTTCTGGCATGCCTATTTTCTCAGTTGGGTTTTACTCCAAAATAATGTATTTCTGCTGTTCAAAGAGCTTTACTTCCACTGTATTTTCTTGCTCATGCCAGGAAGCATGTTACTGTTTAATGACTCAGAGAACAAATTACTCTATCTTCTTCCTCAAAAGCCATTTCAGTTTTCAAGCTATCCCTCCTTTCTTTCACTTGGAAATGTAAAAACTTCTCATCATGTTTGGAGAGCATTCAAGTGAAATCCTCTGAACCAGCTCCAGGTGTTAACAGGAGCATCCAGGAAGGAGAGTAGGGAGAATTCACTTGCATTATGTTTGGTCACTAATTTCATGGGTGCTCCCCACCTGAGCAAGGGACTGCTGGCAGAATGAGGAAAGCTGGATATACTGCCAGCATGCAGAGTGGAGGTTGGGTGACCTGACAGAGAGCTAAGGATTTTGGTCTACTCCTACTATTCAGTGATGTGTTTAAGCTAACCATACCTGTTGTTCTCACTTGTCTTAGGTAATATGTAGCACTTGGAAATAAATGCAGGGTATTTCTTAAGATGGTTCTTAAAATAGGAACTGAAGAACATTAAAAAGAAAGTGGAAAAGGGAATTAATGATCTAAAATGTGAAAAGATCGAGTTTTGAAAATGATTTCTCAGCTTCTCTCAGCTACACCAGTTAGCATCTGCTATCAGTGGGTGCCCCCTTCTGTTACAGTGGGACATCCTGGTTCTGACCTTGTTCTCTGTCCACGCTCTACATCTGCTATCTCACTTTCATAGAATCATAGAATCATAGAATGGTTTGAGTTGGAAGGGACCTTTAAGATCACCTAGATCCAACTCCCTGCTATAGGCAGGGACATCTCACACTAGACCAGGTTGCTCAAAGCCCCATCCAGCCTAGCTTTGAATGTTTCCAGGGAGGGGGCATCCACAGCCTTGCTGAGCAACCTGTTCCAGTGTCTCACCACCCTCATAGTAAAGAATTTCTTCCTAACATCTAGTCTAAATCTACCCTCTTCCAGTTTAAAACCATTTCCCCTCTTCCTGTCACTACATGCCCTTATAAAAAGTTCCTCCCCATCTTTCCTGTAGTCCCCCTTCAGGTATTGGAAGGCCACTATAGGGTCTCCTCAGAGCCTTCTCTTCTCCAGACTGAAGAGTCCCAGCTCTCTCAGCCTGTCCTCACAGGGGAGATGCTTCCGCCCTCTGATTATCTTCATGGCCCTCCTCTGGACCTGCTCCAACAGCTTCATGTCCTTGTGTTGGGGGCCCCAGAACTAGATGCAGTACTCCAGGTGACATCTCACAAGAGTAGAGTGGCAAAATCTCCTCCGTGGACCTGCTGGTCATGCTTCTCTTGATGCATCCCAGTATACATTTGGCCTTCTGGGTTGCAAATGCACACTGCTGGCTCATGTTGAATCTTTCATCAACTGACACTCGGAGATCCTTCTCCTTCGGTCTGCTCTCAAGCCATTCTCCACCCAGACTGTATCTTTGCTTGGGATTTCCCCAACCTAGGTGCAGGACCTTGCACTTGGCCTTGTTCAAATTCATGAGGTTGGCACAGGCCCACCTCTCAAGGCTGTCCAGGCCCCTCTGGATGGCATCCCTTCCCTCTATTGTGCCAACTTCAACACTCAGTTTGGTGTTGTCTGCAAACTTGCTGAGGATGCACTTGATCCCACTGTCCATGTTGCCTACAAAGATGCTAAATAGCACTGGTCCCATTGTCAATCCCTGAGGAATGCCACTTGTCACCAGTCTCCACTTGGACATTGAGCCATTGACCACAAGTCTCTGAGTGCAACTGTCCAGCCAATTCCTTATCCAGCAAGTGCTGGATCCATCTTTCTCCAATTTGATGACCATGATGTTGTGCAGGACAGTGTCACGCTCTTTGCACAAGTCCAGTTGATCTTCCTTTATCCACTGACACTGTAATTCTATCATAAAAGGCCACCAAGTTTTTCAGTCATGACTTACCCTTGGTGAAGCCATGTTGGTTAACATCAATCACCTCATCTTTATTTTCTATGTGCTTTAGTAGGGCCTTTGGGAGGGTCTGCTCCATGATTTTGCCAGGCACAGAGGTGAGACTGACTGGCCTGTAGTTGTTTCTCTTCTTGAAAATGGGGTTATGTTTCCCCTTTTCCAGTCAGTGGGAACTTCACCAGGCTGCCACAACCTTTCAAATATGATGGATATCAGCTTGGCAACTTCATCCACCAGTTCCCTCAGAAACCATGGATGGATCTTGGCAGGTCCCATGAACTTGTGCACCTTCAGGTTCTTTAAATGGTCTTAAACCTTACAGTGGGCAGATTTTCCTTCTTCCAGTTCGTACCTTTGTTTTCTGCAGCTTGGGCTGTGTGGCTAGAGCCCTTGACTGTCATTGAGCACTGCAGCTTTCTTCATATCCCTTGTGACCAGGTCTCCAGTTTCCTTCCAGAGAGGGTCCATATCTTCCTTGGCCTTCCTTTTATCACTGATATACCTGTAGAATTTCTTGTTCTCCTTTCTGTCCCTGGCTAGATTTAATTCTATCTGGGTTTTAGCTTTCTTAATCTGAACCCTGGCTGCTTGGGCAGGTTCTTTGTAGTCTTCTCAGGCAACCTGTTCTTGCTTCTACTACTCCCTGTAGGCTTTTTTTTTTTTTTTTTTTTTTTGCACTTAAGCAAGTCCAGGAGCTCCTTGCTGATCTATGGAGGCCTCCTGGCACTCTTGTCTGCCTTCCTTTTTCTTGGGATGCACTTTAGCTCTTTTATGAAGGCAATCTTCAGAGCAGATATGAGGTTGTGCAGACTCTCATACTTTGATGCAGAGTCTCTTCTGATTGTAGATGTAGTATAAGAGCAAACCGCCTACATCTCCAGTCCTTCAAGGGTCTTTACAATGCCTGTTCGCCTTTCAGGTGATTGCTACAAACAAACGCCTCTGCTGAGCTCAGAGGCAGCTGTCTCATTTTTGTGCATAACTGTACAAAAAGACACATTTGCAGAGGGAAGTGACTTGTTTGTCCAAAAGAGAACGGGACCCTTGTCAATACATGCAGAGACCATTCTTTCAGACAGCTCTGCAGCTGGAGAATTGCCTGGCAGCAGTGTGAGGAAAAAGACTGATGTTGGCTCAGTCAATTAAACCAGCAAACAGCTCTTAATCTTAAAACAGCATGCATTCAAACATGCTGCGCTTCTGAGTGCAGCTCAGGGTAGCTTGCTTCCCTTTCACAGAGCAGCACAGTTCCTTTGAATAGAAGGCTGTCATGGCCCTAAGGGCACTGGCAGTCCTTCCATCCCCTGTCTGCTCTCTCCTGAGACCTCCCATCTCCTCATGTTCGTTGGCCCAGGAACCCCATTTCAGCTTGCCTCTGGGCCTTAAATCCCTGTCTGAGCTGTGCTGTAGGTGTCCCTGGCTCTGGCCCTACACTCCCAGAGGGCCCCCAGTGCTATGCCTTGGCCTCTTGGTTCATGTGGCTCTGTTTCCCTGGCAGATTTCAGACCAACATTGCTGCTACGTCTTCAGTACCGCTTGTGGCCCAGCCTCCTTTTGCTGCTTCTTGGTCTTCCCTGGACTTGCCCTGGAGTTGGTCTCTTGCCTGCTATTTTAGGGGCTGTTGATGCCACCTGTTAACAACACCTGGCTCTGCCTTTAGCAAAAGACAGATATGTTCTGGGACATGCTTGTTATTATACATAAAGAACCTCTATTCTTCTGATCCTGGATTTGAGGGAGAAAGTGAAGTCTTTGATTTACCTCTTCAAAGGAGCATTCAGTTCTCTGTCCAGCAGGTATGGATCCACTCCAGATATGTGCTGTGGGCAAGAACACAGAGCAGATTTGAATCTCTTACTGACTATTCAGAACTGACTATTGTGCTGATGGTTTTTATTAAAAAAACAAAACATCCCTTTGCCGGCAGGTTGACCAGACTACATTGTTTCTGGGTAGAGTTTAAAGGAAGGAAAAGCCCCTGCTTGACTGTTTAGATTAGACAGCTGACATCACAAGCTCAGCCTTTCTGACTTTGGATCATCTTCCTGGTATGTTTGTCTAAAGAGTTGAAGAATGGCCTGTTCTCTATACAGCATTGGTGTGCAGTCATCACAAAGAAAAGAGAAATGAAAATTTCCTTGTCATATCGTGTAGATGATATGGGGAGGCAGATGAGTTGGGATATGCTATCTACAGTGCCGCTGGATTGGGTTGCATTGTTAGATACTGAAGTATTGCTGGTTATCTCCTACCAAAGTAAACTATGAATCTGTCCTGTCTTTCACCAAAGGTCCTTATAATTCAGCAGAGCTGATGAAAGCTTTTCTCATGAATCTGACCAATAAGATACAGGGGGGGAGCTACTAGCCAGAAGAGTGCTATTGCACCTGACGCTTACCCTCATCAGTAGTAGTCTTGCTGCAGAAGAACTTACTCTGAGATGTATGGATCGTTGTATTATTGTAAAAATTATGCATTATTATTTCATAAAGAAAGATTTTTTAAAAATTGCAGACATATAATGTAATACTTGATATTATATACCTATATAAAAATATGTTAATCTTAAGTTTCAGGCAACTCAATGTTTGCAGGTATAGCAGTTAATTACCAAATTACTGAGCTATAATTATACATGTAAGTTGAAAGGAAGATTATCCAAGCCTATAAAATTTCTGTGCCTTAATTTGTGCTACACATGTAAAGTAGACCTATCTGTGTTACAAGTGCGTATTTAATTTCTAAGGAAGGTTTTAACAATTCCTATGTTGAAATAATGCATCCCTGGATATTTTAATTGCTAAAAACTTGTAAAATACATCTGATAATACTGTGGATCTTAGGATAATTTCTTAAATACATCTTTTCTACATTCTGTTTGATGGAATAAACACTTGGTCAAAAGGCACGTATTGGCGAGGCAGTCAACATGCATTTATACACAAACTGCTACATTCTGTGCTCTCTCTTGCTCTGTGGGAGTTAGGGAGCTGTGCTTATTGTGGCAAGAAAGGCAGCAGGACAGAAGTCTTAAATCAGTAGGAAATTGTCATTAGAACTTATAACAATTCATCTTTGTTAGCATTGGACTACATATTCAGAAAAAAAACAACCACGAAACACTGCAAATTGTCTTCCTTTTGCTGTAAGGAAGCCCTGTAAAGTTTTGTCTGCTATAAAAAGAGCCTGGGACAGATCTTATGACCCATTTGCTATCAATAAAATTCACATTACTCTTATAGTTCATGTTTTTCTTACATGACAGTATAAAAAAATTCAAGGTAGGTTTCTACAGTATAATCCCTACTTGCGAAATGTATGTGACAGTGAGCAAGAGATACTTGAAACCAAGGAGAACAAACAAGTGGGAGCATGAGCTGCTTAAATAACTACAGTCTTTTGGGAAACATAACCTTTTAAGTATAAACAGATTTTTTATTTTTTTTTCCTTTCTCTCAGATTCTTGGGAAATAGAGCCTAAAAGAGATTTCTGTTTGCTAGGGAGAATATTGACTGGGGACTTACCACACAAGAGATGAAAAAGATAGAATAATAATACAAAGGCTTCTGGCTTTATCATAAGAGATATCATAGACAGTCCCACAAAGTCATCTGTGCAGTTTGAAGTAAGCTGAGATATTTGACTTAAAGAGATATTTTAAAGAGATATTTTATTTAAAGTTTTGTGCTCTATTTCTTCAGATTAGAATGGATTGATGTGACACAGTAAGTAGAGGAAGCCTTGTTAATCATTAAATGGGCATTTCTCTTGGATTGATTATATTTTAGCAATAATTTTGTAGTTAACTTTTACTTAAACATGAAACAGAATTAGATCTTTTGTAACTGGTTTACATTAGGAATCAAGTTGTCTTCTAATATTCAAATTGACAGAAAATAGTAGTAAATTTTATTAATTTTAATGATGTCCCAAACAGGCCAGCTTCAGAAGTGAAGAATTGCTTAGCTAGTAATACTACTGTAGCACTTAATGTTTGGTAACAAATAATTTGTAAGTAAAGTCATGTTACTGAAAGTAGGCAAAACATTCATTTCATATATTTTTTTACATTGTTATGATATTACTTGCTACTTTTTTAATATCAGATCAAAAATAATATAGCATACTCAATAGAAATTAGAATCATTTAAAAATATACATGATCTTTAAAAAAATAGACATCGGACTCTGATTCGGTAGAACTTCCTTCATGTTTCATGGAAGGCCAAGTTTTAATTGTAGTTATTTTAGAAGAAGAATTCTAAGTAAACATCTAAGCTAAATCTAAATTAGCTTCAGGGCGAATACTAAAATAACGTATGATTATATAGCAGTACAGTATACTGATCACAGATTTAAATACATTGATAATATATGCCTTATAATCCATAATTTAGTATTTATTTTGTAAGTTATTAATGAGCAGTTTTGTTAGTTGTTAACATAATTACTATTTTCTTCCAAAATTAAATTTTCACATATTTATCCAATGACTCCTTAGTCTAAAATGTATGTTTACTTTCTGTCCAGGGATCAGAAAGTAAAACTGTGAACTGAAATGAATACCTAACTGCTTTATTTAGCTCCTTCTTTTACCTACATTACTTTTTCTCTGTCTTACCATATATCTTTATTCTTAGAAACCCAATAGGACTTTATGAGGACTAGTCAGGAATATGTTCTTCCCACTGTGGAATTAGATTTGAGGATTATGAGACTCTCTTGGAATATGAGGGATTGGACCTTCCTTGGGTGAGGAAGAGTTTCAAAGCTGTGAAATTTTGAATAGCTACTAGGAAAAAGCAATTCACACTGGGTAGCGAAACACTGAAAGAGTTGCTGAGAAAGGCTGTAGATTATTTGTTCTCGAAGATAATAAAATGTTGACAGAGCCATGAGCAACCTGATCTAAGTTGCTTGGACTAAATAGATGTTCTCCAGATATTCCTTCCACCCCATTACTTTGTCTCTATGAATCTGTAATTTTCTAGTTTGTAGACTTAGCTTTAAGCAGTTCACATGCTAAAAGATGCCTCATTTATATGGTTCATGACTTAAGCAGAGGTTAGATGCTTTGATTCTTTTAAAAAATTCCAATCTTCATTTTTAGAATTCTAAATAGCTTTAAGGCATATTACATATTTCCAGCCCCTTTCCCCTTCAAACAAATGTGTTATATAGCTGTTATCCTTTCTTTCTTAAAAGATTTTCCAGCAGGAATCCTAATCCAAAATAAAATGAATCCAATCTGTTCGTGTTAAAGGGAACAAACCACTGTTTTTTCGTTATTAAATACTAAGATGACAACAAAATCCATACTTGGATGCTTGTGGGTATTTATCTTCAACAAATGTGTTCAGTTCTTAGACAGAGCTAATATTTGTGATTTGAGTAGGCAGGATCCCATGTTACTCATGATCTAGAAAAATAGAATGGATGCTGACTAAAAGAAGCGGGTGCTGCTGCCTTGTAGATTGAAGTAAAAGACATCAAGGACCTCTGTGTTGTCTTAAAAATATGCTGGAATTCTCATCAGGCTTGTAATACACAAACACAAAATCACACCAAAGTAAAACAAAAACAAACAAACAAAAAGACAAAAAGCCCCCAAAAGGGAAAAACAACAAAAACCAACAAAGCAACAAAATGTCTACAAGAAAAAAAGAGAGATTCATCATGCCCAAGTGTGATTCTTTGCTGCAGTTAACAAATACTGTCTTATTTCTGGACATCATTGGTTTTATTTGACCTCTAAGACAGTTATTGAGAAGGTTAAGAAAACGTGGGGTAGCTTAAAATTAAAAATCTAACTCTATCAAGAGGTTTTGTGGGTCAAAATTCCTAGAGCAGCATGTTCACTTGTTATTCCAGCATATGGAGACTCCCGGCTGTGATACGAAGATTAAATCCCTGAACTACAGTCTCAATTTTCATGGCATTTCCTCATGAGTTACTCCTCATAAAATCTGTTTGCTAAATAAAATAAAGCTCTTTAGAGAGTGTTTTAAAGAAGCCTTCAGAGGATTTGAAAATGATCTCTCTCTCACAAATAAATTTGCTTACTTCCCCTTGTTGTAGTGTAGGTGCCCTAGAAGAGAAGAACCTAACATCACAACAAAACATCAGTATGAGGATGTCTAAAATCTAAATCTCTCAATTTAAAGGGGAGAATATGCCACTGTTGTTATGACTCTGGAATATTTCCAAGCACCTTGACAGAGAAAAGATGTGTGATTTATCTAGCTGTAAGTGTATATAGTGTAGATGTGATATCTCAGCTCATTACCCTTACGTCCTCTTCACACTCAGTGCAGAGAAATAGGCACTTTTAGGGCACTATTCCTTTCATCTTAGAGCTGAAAGATAAAGTGGCAGGGTTCTCTGTATTGTTACCATCAAAAGTTAGGAGACATGAATAATACTGAAGGTGACAACTCTCATTTTCAAAAATCTTGTATAATCATATGCCCCCAAAGCTACTCATAAGTGAATTATAAGGGCTACCTAGGGGTAAGCTTTCTTTTTGTGCTCAGAATATATTAGTGGGAATAAAAGGCTTTCATGACAACAAATTTGCTTTGCAAAAGATGCTTATTTTAGAACACAAAGACAAAATATTTTTACCAAATCATTCTGATCTGACCCAAATACATCAAGTTGGTAGCACTGAGCAATATTTTTCTGTTCAATTTTATTGATACTTTATTTACTTAGCTAGAACAGAATCTGGGTGCAAGTTCAAAGGCAAACACGTCTGGCTGTAATAGAGCACGTGGGCCACTTGATGGAGCCATTAGAAGAAAGGTAGGAAGCCTGACTATTGCTGCGTCTTCCGTGATTGTTTCATTAAAATGTAAGCTTGTGTATTCGCATCTAAAACATCTGAATGTCAGCTGCATGTGTATAAAATAGAGCAACGCCCTTAAGGAGGGGGAACAAAGCTCCCATTGCCTCCTCTACAAATTAAGTTTATTACTTAGGGGAAATTAAATCTGTTACAAAGGCTTTATCTTTTAATTTGTAGTCAACTTTATTATTATTATTATTGTTATTTTATTTTTTTAACCAAGAAAGGGAGTGCTAACAGCATGACACCAAAGGTGACAAGAACTTTATTTACCTTTAGCTCTGGATGTCCTTAGTCAAGGAAGTCTTACTGATCCCACTTCTGCGCCTCCTGATTTGGGTTTAGCCTCTTCCAGCCTCTTGTTACAGAGAAGTGACACTCCCATAACTATGAAGCACACAGATATTTCAAAAACATCCCTCAAAAGCCAGTTATGCTGGTGCTCACCAATGGTAAATAATAATCAGAAGGAGGAATACTGCTGAATGAAACATACTCTTGTAATTTGTGTAGTTCTCTATGTTTATTGTTTCTAGCACTTGACAAGATCTTAATAGAATATTCAGCTGACTTACACAAAGGCATTTTTAGATATAATGGAATAGATATGAAATAAACCAAAACGTATTAGCTAAAAGATACTTATTACAAAAAGGAGATGTCTTAAGTTATTGCAAACGGTATTTAAAACATCTATTCATACAATGTATTAACAAAAATCCTTTCGGTACTATCTGCAGTAGCACTGTATTGCTTTTGAAGTATTCAGTTGAAAACAGACCACGTACAGTTTCATATATTTCTTATATAGCAATAGATAGTGTATCTCTTTTGTATTTCTGGTTTTAATTTGGAATTTAATTTGGATTTAAGTACTCATAATACACTGAGACATGTAGTCAATTACATGACCTGATAAACAGTTTGACTTCAGTGTTACAAGAGAATCTGGCCAAAGAAGAACTGCAGTTTTCCTATAACTGCAGTGAAATATTGTAGACTGTAATTTTTTACTTTAGAGTGCAGATGCTTATATTGAAAAACAAATGGTGATCTCTAATGTTGACTCATTCTGTATTAATTATCTCTTAGTACTCCATTATATTTTATAATCATCATAAAAAGATCATAAACTCAACATGTTAATACATACAACGTAATTATTTTGTAGTTTCTGTACTAGCATTTGACAATTTATTCTGAAGGGAAGTATTCAGTTGTCGAGGGAAAGTGGGAACATATAAACAGTAACATAGTCAAAATTTGGCCTGAAATGACAATATTCTATACTGACAAAGTAAAACTCCTTTTTTTTTTTTTTTTTTTTGAAGAGTCTTCTTGTGCCTCACAGTCAAGAGAAACATGAGATTAAATATATAAAAGCATCAACAAATGCATTAAGAGAAAGATCTTTGTGAAAATGCAGAAGTCTCACTGAAGTGGATTGAGAAGACTGGTGCCACTGTTGTCAAGTTTCATCTTCCTTTCCAATCCTTAATCTGTTTTTTATTATTGGTGTTGTTTTTTTTTCCACTCTCTATTCATAATCCTGCCCACAAGCATAGTATTATTGGAGATTATTGGACAAATATACTGTCCACCATGTTCTTTGCAGAACTTCTTGTCTTAACCTGATTTGCAAGCGCCTATTTGCTTGAGAGGCAAATCTGCATTTAATACAGAATTTCCTGTGACATTCCATCGAACCAAGAAAGGGGTTTACAGACATGATTTATACTATATTTAAAAAGCGTGCAGACAAATCCTATAAAAAATGCTTCATTGCAGTTCATTTTCATAGCATCACTTAGTCTAATTATTCCATGACTACAAAATCAAAATGATGCATGGTGATATTAAGTAGTTACAGCAATTAAGTGAATATGTGATAGAATTGCCTAGAACAGAGGATGAAGTTTATTAAAGCTTAAAATCATAATGAAGTAGCTTAATTTTTCACCTCACAAAAATTCTCACCCCTACACTTAACATCAAGAATCAGAGAAGGGTAGTTACAGCAGTTTTTAACATTAGTCCCTGCTGTCAGTGTCACGTTAATGTTTATCTTTGGGATGATTTTTAAAAAAGCACAGTAAGATATTTTTCCCTTAATTCCCTGGTTTTAGGATCCTTTCTTGCTTTTTCTTAAGAATTGGAAAATATGCCGTTTACCCAGTTTCTTTTTGATTTCAAAATCACCTACCCTTTCCTTTATGTTGATAGATCCAAATTTAGACTGTTTTATCTGTTCTGTCTGTAAGTTCATTCCTTGTGCAGAACAGTCATCCAAGAAATCCTGTTGTGAGATCTGCTTTAACTCTAGAGAGCTGTGCAGAAAATGTGATAACACAAAAGATTTTCAGTATTCTGGACACAGCAATAAAGATTTTTAGGCTCAATAAACAGATGTAGAAAATTGTTTACATTACAATTAAAGTCTTAGTTGTATCGGGTGACTCACAAAATGTTTTGTGCTTGTTTGCATGGTAACAACCAGAATGAGCTTCTAGCTCAAAAACTCTTCAAAGTTCTTTCACGTGGTTATTGTGGTCTATCTGGAAGCTGTATAGAAATACAGGATTGTCCCTAAGCCTGGCAATGTAGATTTTTTTGAATAAATAACAATAAATATTGCTAATAGCAAAAATTTACTCCCTTCGTATGAGTTCATAAGGATTTATTCAATGCTTAGGCAGTAGTGGGCATTGACAAGATAAAGATTTATTTCCCTTTCTTTTCTTTAAATACCACTAGTGTGTTTTATTGGACCCAAAACAAATCCATTTCTACTGCTTTTACTGACACTGGTTCAGGGAGTAAAAAATTATCCCTCTCACAGACACGAGGAACTAACAGAATTTTCTAGGAGCGTATGAACAATCTCAGAATTGCTCATAATGGGAATACTGATTGGTTGTAAGGTGCATGTTCTAAAAGTTACTTCGTCCTTCAGAAGAATTTAGGTTTCCACTTCAGTGTGTTGAAACTTCTTTTCCTGAGCATTCTCCTTTTCAGTGAGACTGCTCTCAGTTTTCTTTCTTCATCAACCACCATCTTGTCAATGGCTTCCACTTTTATTCTTGCTTCTACTTACTCTAAAGCCTCCATTTTCCTGATCTTCATACTGCAGCACATATAATAGAGTGTTTGCTTTTCTGAGAAGTACTAGAACTTTATATTTTTCTCCCCACAGCTTTATTTACTGCCTTTTCTCACAAAGTTCAGTTCTAAATGTGCGGTTCTAGTCTGTACAGTCTATCCCCTCTTTGTGCCCTGCTGTCCCCCTAGACTCTGAAATGAGAGGTTTTTTTAATACAGTAACTAGTGCAAAGGAAGATGTCTTGTTTCTCTAAGCCTTCAGTGTAGTTTCTTACCATGAATCTAATAGCTCTTTCCCTCCCCTAGTTTATTATTTCTAAGGTAAGATACATGAAATACACCAGAAAATAATTTTCAAAGATTGTAGTGATTTTCATTACTCCTGAAAACAGAGCATGTATGCTGCTGGCAAACCTTAACTCACGTTTTAGTGGAATCCTGGAAGATGTCTTAGATAAGGAGGAGGCTAAAATGTACAGCATTTCAATAGAACTGACTCATAGTAGCTTTCCTCCTCACAAAACAACGGACTGGTGCAGCATACTACTTTATTATTTGTTTGATACAGTGTAGCTCATCATTGTCCAAGAGAGTTTAAGAATAAATACAGGACAATTAATTTCTGTTGGAAATGAAAGAAACTTAAAAGGAAATTGGAAGCTGTGAGATGAGAGGAGAGCTGAGTTTGAAAGTAAATAAATGTAGTCTATTGAGCCACTGCAAACCAGAATCTACTGGTTCTTAGATTCAGTTCCACTAATATATACAACTCGATCATGCCACAGCATGGCAGGCATAGTAACATTCTTGACCAGTGTCTTTTAAGAAATTGAGTTTTCGCTCTTTTACATTTTGAGCTTTGTAAAGCAAAGATAGATGTTTGTGACAGCTTGGCAAACACGTAAATGATCTGGTCATTTGCCTGACCATATGTCATGATGGATTTAGAATGACATCCCAGCTCAATGAGAGGTTGGGAGAAATAAACAGAAATTCTGTAGTATTAATTGCAATTGTCATTTATGTTTTGTTACACTATCTTTGAACTAAAACAAAATGCATGGGAAAAGTACTGGAGAGTCTGTTTCCTTCTGGATTCTTATGACATTCCCTCTTCCCTTGCCAGCTACACTGAACCTTCTAAAAGGCTGTCCTAAAAATAGATGCTCAGAATTTTGAACTAAGTAGCTAGAGTTATCAATCATTGCTTTTATTTAATTCTCAGAAGTAGTGTATGCCTAAGATGGCAATACAGTGATTCTTCTAAGCAAAGCAATCAAATGTTCTTTCTTTATTCCATAAATTTCCTTTTCCTTGCAGCAAAATTGCTATCATTATTTTATTAAAATCCAAAAGACAAAATGAGCATTGGCTGTAATTGTACAATATGACTGGAAACAATGGACTTAGGGGTAGTTTAAAATATATGTATACCATAAAACTGAGTATAAAGAACTAGAATTTTAATGAAAAGGGCATTTTAAAAAATGCTTTACAAGAGTAAATATTAAGGAAATCATCAGTAAAAATAAGTACTCTGCTGTGAACACAACTATTTCTTTAATATTAAGCCAAACTTCCCAAAGTATGATAATTTTACTGATTTGAAAAATTTTCTCTAAATTGCTGACATAAGACACAGTGTGTAGTATCACATTGTTAACTTCTCTATGATTTAAAAGAGATAATTTGTACAGATAACTTTAAGAATTCACTCTTAATAATTTAGTATTGTATTAGAAGGGGAACATTTAATTAGAGAACCAAAACCTAACTCTCTGATATCAAGGAAATGAAATGTCATCCTGTGGCATAACTACTGCAAGTTGCAGAACACAGGACAAGTGATCCCTGAAACATTACATAATTAGATGCTACTTCTTCTCTTGTTTCAAAATATTAACACGTACTTCAGGATATGAAGCACTGTCCTTCTGTTAGTGTCTTCTGTTATGCAATAGTTTGGAATGAAATTAGTGTACACCCATTAATTCTAAACTCCCTCCAGTTTTTAATTGCTATCTGGGAAATCTCTCTGCTCAGCTTCTGGTCTCTGTTACAAAGCTGTAATAATGAAAATTATCAGATATTGAATTCTTGTTCAGTGAAACATGGAAGCTAAGTAGGAATGAACCATGTATCTATCAGTCGAGAGACAAGAGCTAATAAATGATTGCCTGATCACAAAGTAGAATTGTGGATTTCAATGATGAAAGAATAGAAAACATTCTGATTTGCATTTGGTGGGATACATATTAGCAAACAAAAGCATCTGAACGAAAAATTGTGTGACAAAGGAAAAACATAAGGGAACAGTGCAAGGAAAAATTTAAATAAGATACTGTAACATAAGAAAGAAAAAAAGTGGAATTTTTTTAACAGCTGAGATTTGAGATGAACCTTGAAGCCAAACCAAGAGGAAAAAAGAACCACTCCAAAGGAAAGGACATCTCATCAGAAGTTTATTTTATATTCTTTTTTTTTTTTTTTTTCTCAGAGATTATATTTTATGCAAGAAACCCTGTGTAGAGCCTGTCTATCTTGAAATGCTTAGAATTCCTGGGAAGAACCTGATCCCACACCATTGGCAAGATTTAGTGAAGTGGTACTTATACAGCAGGGTGATGGTGGGGGATGGAGGGAATGTGGTAGGCAAAGAAGAGGAAAACAAAGAGTTAGGATTGAGGATTGGTAACTGAAACAACGTCTCCAACTTTTAAGGCAGGGAATAAGAAGGGTAAGCTTCACACTTCAGATGTATTTACGCACTTAAGAGCAAGTTCAGAATATGGATCTGGTCAGTGAACAAGTGTTCAAAACATTTTGAGAATTCAGCAGCTGTAGTTCCTTATAGCAATGGGCATGAAGGAACAAGGAAGGAAAACTGTCACAGGGGAAAAAAGCTTGAAGACTTAATATAGGAAGAAACCAAAATGTTACAAATATTCATAGAAAATAGAGTAAAAGCAAGATGCAAATGTGAAATTCAGGAAATTTTCAATCTGCAATGTGAAACTGTGAAGAGGTAAAAACGCTTATATGCAGTAAGAACTTGAGACGGTACAGAGCATAAAATTAGGACTATTGTAGACTTTGCATGTATATACAAACATTATCTGAGAAGTGAAAGTTAAAAATAGTGGTTAAAAGTCAGGCTAGCTTTAGAGCTTTTGACAGAATCCTGATGGGAAGAAGAAGACAATTAAGAAGAAGGAATTTGTGTTCTGATGAACAGCAATAATTATGCAGATTCTGAGGGTGTAGTTTCAGGTATTTCATAATAGAAAGTTCTATAGGCATTCTGAGGTTACTAGAAAAAGAGTGCTTTTAATTGTGTCATAGGAAATGTAAAATGCCAGCTCAGTTTGTATCATTTGTAGCATTTACATGTTTGCCTGAATTATAATGGGCTATTATGAGTATTGAGGTGCTAGCCATATTAAAGTGTCTCTGGCATGGTAAATTGGGTGTCACAGTGTGATGTTTTCATTAAAGATGTATTCATGTTTAAACACCACACATTTATGTACTTGCTTGGTAAGGAAAAAAGGGCACTGAAACACTTTTTGAAAAGAAAAACTTATCTGAAGAAACTGGTTTGCCTATTTGCAACTGAAAATGATTATTGTTTTAAATAAAAAGAAGAAAAAAAGGTATTCCATAGGGTTTCAAAACATAAGAAAATTACAAAATAAGGTTCCCATGACTGTAAAATGACTTACTGACAATTCTCTCTCAATACATTGATTTGGAATTTCTACTGTCATTGTTCTGTGTACGTCTCAGGAAAAAAGTGCCTGTGCTAATCTCTAGTCACACTAAAGGAAAATTAACCTGAGTCTGCCAAAGAGTTGAAGCTCAAAGTCTGATTAATTATACTGATCAAGTGTATTTATAAAAACTAATTACACTAATTAATTGTATTTATGAATACTTACAGGATTGTGAGTGTAGGAATTCTTTTTGAAATATATTAAGGTCATATATTATTTAATGAGACCTGGAACTGTCCTGTGAATACTGAGTATACACTAGTCATATGCTCTCATTCTGTGTCATGCAATGAAAGTCAGCACTGTGATAGCTGAAAATTTGAACTTCATGAGAAAACTGAGTGAAAATGTTTGCAGACTTGAACAGCAAACTTATAGAAACACTTCCAGAAACACAATGAAAATTTGGGGGAAAACTCCCTTCTTTAACTTTCACATCAAATAAATGAATAAACATTTCCTATTGTTCAAGATCAAACATATGTTAGGTAAAGCAATTGGAGAAAATGTATTAATATTGGATCTAATTGGGTCTAATTAGTGAACAGTGCATAGCCGAATGATGCAGAGAAAGAGACAAAGATAGGGAAGAGTTGATAAACTCTAGGACTGTCCCTGAAATGCTAGCATTGTTTTCTGCTGTGGACTGACACTTCACTGACTGTAACCTAGAGAGGTTCACGTATTTATATATGATCATCAACAAATTTCAGTTGTAACCTTTCCTTGACTTCCAGAATTAAGCTGTAAGGAGGAAAAGAAAAAAAAAAAAAAAAGATGCTTCACGCAATAGTTATGCTTTTCCAAATTGACTGCTACCTGTAAATAGAACATTAGAAGTGTAGTAATTAATTTTTTCTTTGTTTTCCTGTCTTTTAAAACAGAGGAAAATGAGAAGGCCAGAAAGACCAGTATTGAAAGAAGTACAATAAGTTCTCAATACAAGAGGATCATTCAAAAGATCTAAAACACAAAAACTATAAAGGACTGGAAATATTACAAAATGAAGTTAAGCCACTGTGAAATAAAGGAGAGGCAAGCAAAGAAAGAGAATGACAGGAAGACTGCGCCAGAGGTTAAGATAAATGATAAGAAATGTTTCAAGTAAATAGAGAACAAAAGGTCAGTAAAGGAGACGACAGGAACTCTAACAGATAAGGATAATTTATTGACATAAAAGTAGACGATGCTGGGAAGAAATAGAAGAAACCTGTGTTGCGGTGCTCACTGAGAAGGCCATGGAGCAAAAGCTGGCAGAGATAATAGACATGCTTCCACATATCTCCTGCTGTGGAAGAAGAAATTCAGATAGGAAACAGGATCCCTTCAGAGAAGGTCACCAAATTACACCTACCACCTCCCCGGTCACTCTAGCATTTGTGTAAGGCCTTTCACTGTATCTCCTGCCATGCAGTACACTCTCCCGGTGTATTTTGTATCTTTCTGTAGGATCAAGTCAGCTCTAGCACACATAAGGAATTTGCCAGAGAGGCTCAAATCTCATCAATTTCTATCTGCAGTTGCTTTGGCTGTTTCTTACTTCCATAGCACAGGACAGCGACCAGTCCTGCTACTTAAGTCTGCCTTCATAGTGACTGTGGCCTGTCTTCAATTGACTTGGCAGACCACATTAAAAGAAGCTGAAGAAAGATGCAACATAGAATAAATTTGTCACGGAGTTACCTAGATAGATCTGTGCCCGTGACAGGGACTGAGTGCTGCTGTGCCGGACATGCTAGAACTCCAATATGAATTGGAGTCAAAAGCAGCCAAGTGGTATGCCACCATTGACATCGCTAATGCCTTCTTTTCCATTCCTCTGGCCAGAGAGTGCAGGCCACAGTTCGCCTTCACCTGGAGGGGCATTCAGTATACTTGGAACCGTTTGCCCCAGGGGTGGAAACACAGCCCAACCATTTGCCACGGATTAATCCAAACTGTATTGGAACAGGGCAGTGCTCCTGAGCATCTGCAATACATTGATGATATTGTTGTGTGGGGCGATACAGCAGAAGATGTTTTTAAGAAAGGAGGCACGACTCATCTGGGGCTTGGCTTGTGCCTACCGCGCCCTGTATAGTACTGTTCTGGAGAGAGACAGTTTCCGAGCGGAGGTGCAAGCCGAAGGGGGAAATCTCCAAGTCAGACCTGATCAGTCACAACAGACACCAGTAACAGTGTCAGTAGCCCCTGTAGAAGGCAAGAAATGGAAGCGGGTGTCCTCGCGTCTAGAGCGAAAAAGGGAAGAAGAAGAAGAAGGAGAGGAAGTGGAAGAGGAGGTGGTAGAGGAAGATCCAGGTGAGGGGACTTCCTCAGAACCAAGAAAAGCAAAAGCAAAAACTAAGAGGCACGAAGAGGACAGCGATGAAGAGGAGATCTCTATTACTGTTCGTCGACCTCTCAAGATGTCTGAGATCCTAAGCTCAAGAAAGGAATTTGAACGACGCCCGAATGAAACTGTTGTCACCTGGTTGCTTCGTTGTTGGGATAGTGGGGCCAGTAGCTTGTCTCTAGATGGTAATGAAGCACGCCAATTAGGAGACATTGCCGGAGACAAATCCATCGACAGAGCAATTAGTAGATGTTTGGATGAAGCTGCAACCCTCTGGGACCGAATACTAATAGCTGTGAAGGAAAGGTATCCCTACAAAGAACTTCTGCAGCCTGCAAAGAAAACATGGAATACAATTGAGAGAGGTATCCAGTATTTGAGGGAAATAGCCCTGGTGGAAATGCTATATGAGTCTAATTTTGTTCCTAATGATCCACGCCAAAACCAATGTCATGGTTTTGTAACTTCGCTATTGGTATTCCACATCATAACATCATGGACAAAAGAGAAGAACTACGTATCCCAGAGGACCTCACGGTCAGAGAAGGAAGACACATCACGGAAGATACGTCATCTGGTTGCGCGCGGTGCTTCTTCACTTTGCCTTCCTGCTGCCTCCTTCTAAAACCTGCAGACTCCTCCAGTCCTTCCCAGCGCCTGGAGTTCCCTCAGCCCTGCTCGGGACTACGAGGGTTTGCTGCAAGATGAGAACCTGGATTTTCTTCTTCCTCTGCCTGGCAGGCAAAGCCCTGGCAGCTCCGCAAGAGGCTCTGCCTGATGAGACGGAGGTGATTGAAGATCTCACCACAGAGGGGCCTGTGGGGGCCAACCCTGTCCAAGTGGAGGTGGGAGAGTTTGAGGAACCTACAGAAGATGTAGAGGAGATCGTCGCAGAGAATCCCTGCCAGAACCATCACTGCAAGCATGGCAAGGTGTGCGAGGTGGATGACAACAACTCACCCATGTGCGTGTGCCAGGACCCCTCCAGCTGCCCAGCCACCTCCGGCGTCTTTGAGAAGGTCTGTGGCACTGACAACAAGACCTATGACTCCTCCTGCCACTTCTTTGCCACCAAGTGCACCTTGGAGGGAACCAAGAAGGGACACAAGCTGCACCTGGATTACATCGGGCCTTGCAAATTCATCCCTGCCTGCCTGGACACTGAGCTAACAGAGTTCCCCCTGCGCATGCGGGACTGGCTGAAGAATGTGCTGATCACCCTGTATGAGCGCGATGAGGACAACAACCTGCTGACCGAGAAGCAGAAGCTCAAGGTGAAGAAGATCCACGAGAATGAGAAGCGCCTGGAGGCCGGCGACCACACCGTGGAGCTGCTGGCCCGCGACTTTGAGAAGAACTACAACATGTACATCTTCCCCGTGCACTGGCAGTTCGGGCAGCTGGACCAGCACCCCATTGATGGGTACCTGTCCCACACTGAGCTGGCCCCGCTCCGTGCCCCACTCATCCCCATGGAGCACTGCACCACCCGCTTCTTTGAGGCCTGCGACTTAGACAACGACAAGTACATCGCCCTGGAGGAATGGGCCAGCTGCTTTGGCATTAAGGAGCAGGACATAGACAAAGATCTGGTGATCTAAAGCCTCAGCTTCCTCCTCTGCTGCCAACTTTGTCTTGTTTTAACCTTCCCACTTCCTTCGGTTTTCGAACCGCTTTTGTTTTGTTTTCCCTGGGAACAAGGTGCTAATATAGGTCTAAACGTATGTAGTATCGGTGCTAAGAGAAATAACAGTCCTTCATAGCCTAACCTGTTACCACTAGATTACCCACCGGCCGTTCCTACCCGCTCTCACCAGCCCTCTCTCCCTCTCCAATGCATCTTCACAACTGACCAACCCTGTTCCTGTCCTAAATATCCGCTCTCAGTCCGACTCCTGTTAACTCCTGACTAACAGCACAGACTGCCCGCATTCTCCACCAAAATTGTCACGGAGTTACCTAGATAGATCTGTGCCCGTGACAGGGGGCCGGTAGGCTTGTGGGCCCCCCTCCCCCTTCACTTCCCGAGAAAAACGAAGCGGTGGCAACAATCTAAGAAGGAGAACTTATTTTACTAACTATGATGTTGAGATGCAAGATGACACGATACAATACAATCTAATTGGGAGTAAGTATAATAAACCAAATGGAATGAGGGAGAGAGAGCGAAAGAGCGATAGAGAGGGAGAGAGAGAGAGAGAGTGAGAGAGTTTCCGAAACCGAAAGCCTTACTTGATGAAGGCGCCCGGCTTGGAAAGCACACCCACTCCTCTCCCGGCAGCAAGCGAAAGTGAAGAAGCACCGCGCGCAACCAGATGACGTATCTTCCGTGATGTGTCTTCCTTCTCTGACCGTGAGGTCCTCTGGGATACGTAGTTCTTCTCTTTTGTCCATGATGTTATGATGTGGAATACCAATAGCGAAGTTACAAAACCATGACATTCCACCCCTTATTCTACATCATTATATCATGCTTAATACATATACATAGAACTACTGACTGCACTCCCCCAACATCAAATTCCCTTGTGGTACACATTGAACATCCCCATCTTTCTGCATCACCCACCAAGTGGAGCCAGGTCCCTGGGCAAAAACAGTTCCACGGAGAGGTCTGCCCTTTCCAGAGGCTGGAAGGACCCAAACTGCTTTTCCCAACATGCTCTTTACATGTACTACAGGGACCTTATCTCCCTCTACAGTATGTAGGGAGCTGGAATGGGTAGGACCATCACGATTGATAGATCCCCTGGTGTTGACCAACCAGGTGGCTTCTGCCAGATGCTTCTCCCAGTGCTTAAATGTTCCACCGCCCATTGCCTTCAGCATAGTTTTTAACAACCCATTGTATCGTTCAATCTTACCAGAAGCTGGTGCATGATAGGGAATATGATAAATCCATTCAATGCCATGTTCTTTGGCCCAAGTATTTATAAGAGAATTTTTAAAATGAGTCCCATTATCTGATTCAATTCTTTCTGGGGTGCCATGTCGCCACAGAACTTGTTTCTCCAGACCTAATATGGTATTTCTGGCGGTAGCATGGGGTACTGCATATGTTTCAAGCCACCCAGTGGTCGCTTCCACCATGGTGAGCACATAACGCTTACCATTGCAGGATCGTGGCAAGGTGATATAGTCAATCTGCCACGCCTCCCCATATTTATACTTTTGCCATCGCCCTTCCTCCCAGAGAGGTTTCATCCTCTTGGCTTGTTTGATTATGGCGCATGTTTCACAGTCATGAATAACTTGTGCAATAGCATCCATAGTTAAGTCCACCCCTCGGTCTCTAGCCCACTTATACGTTGCATCTCTCCCTTGATGGCCCGAGGTCTCATGGGCCCACCGAGCTAGAAATAATTCACCCTTGTTCTGCCAGTCCAAGTCTATTTGAGCCACCTCAATTTTGGCTGCCTGATCTACGTGATGGTTATTTTTCTGTTCTTCCGTAGCCCGACTCTTGGGCACATGAGCATCTACGTGGCGCACCTTTACCACCATATTCTTTATTCGGGCAGCAATGTCTTTCCACAGTTCAGCAGACCAAATAGGTTTACCTCTCCGTTGCCAGTTATTTTGCTCCCACTGCTGTAACCACCCCCATAAGGCATTCTCCACCAAAATTGTCACGGAGTTACCTAGATAGATCTGTGCCCGTGACAGGGGGCCGGTAGGCTTGTGGGCCCCCCTCCCCCTTCACTTCCCGAGAAAAACGAAGCGGTGGCAACAATCTAAGAAGGAGAACTTATTTTACTAACTATGATGTTGAGATGCAAGATGACACGATACAATACAATCTAATTGGGAGTAAGTATAATAAACCAAATGGAATGAGGGAGAGAGAGCGAAAGAGCGATAGAGAGGGAGAGAGAGAGAGAGAGTGAGAGAGTTTCCGAAACCGAAAGCCTTACTTGATGAAGGCGCCCGGCTTGGAAAGCACACCCACTCCTCTCCCGGCAGCAAGCGAAAGTGAAGAAGCACCGCGCGCAACCAGATGACGTATCTTCCGTGATGTGTCTTCCTTCTCTGACCGTGAGGTCCTCTGGGATACGTAGTTCTTCTCTTTTGTCCATGATGTTATGATGTGGAATACCAATAGCGAAGTTACAAAACCATGACAAAATTTTAAATCTAGCAAAGGTTACAGACTAGATGACAAAGAATCAGAAACAGTTTATTTTAAATACATGCATTTGCTGTGACTAGAAGTTGCAGGCAGATTTTTTTGGCAGATATGAGATCAATTTTTTTCATCTGTGTTTTTAATAAAGGAACTTGTGCTATGATATTGGAGCTAAATAAAATAATAATAGCTAAAAGAAAATAATTATCAAAATCAGTAATTAAGATTAAAAAAGGTCATTTATTTTAGTGATTCTAGTAAATCAAATATAATTCTTTAAGATTAAAAGCCATAAATGATTTATGCAAGTTAACACTAGGAACTTGTTAATTTTAAATAAATAATGGCTCGAGTGAAAAGAATGGTGTATGCAGAAGTTATTTGGCTATTTCAAAGCTTTTTATTTTTTCATGGGCTATGTATGCACTTCCCTTTCTTCTGTTCATGTCTGAACTCACTGATCTCACTTCTAGCAGTATAATAGTTGTTCTTCTTCTTTTTTTTTTTTTAACTTACTTGTAATGTTGATAATGTTAGCTATCTTGTCTGTTAGCTCTTAGAAATATTTAGTTTGTTTTCAAGATAAATTTTATCTTCAATATTTAAGTGACTCTTGGGCTTTGTGTTGTCTTCTGAAATATTCTGCTCTGTATTGCATGAGCTTACTGAAAAAGTTATAATAAACACTAAAATGTAGTATTGATACAACTTAACAACAAGTAAAATTATGCTAGACTAACAATCTTTCTAAACTTTATTTAAAGGCATTGCTAAAAAAACAGATACGTGGTGATTAATATAGCTAAATATATATTTTATATATTCTAGGTCTTATTTAGATGTCTTCAGAAATAGTGAACTCTGCAATTGTTTTAAAAGTAATTAAGAATTCCAGAAGCTCTATCTGTAGCTTGACATTTTACGCAGTGTCTTATAAATGGAAAATAATTCATATATAACTATAATGGATTTAGCCTTCCAAAGATAATACTTTATGTCTTGCCAGGTTTCTAGGTTTAGGATAATTCCTGCAAAACTTTGTTTACATGTCAAACAAAATTCAGTTTTGTACTCAATGTACTAGAGGGCAAAAATACAGAGGGGTTACTTTGAGAAATTGAAGTAAATAAAATAAACAAAGACAACACTTAAGAGATCCAGAAAAGAGAATAATTTCATTTCAATACTTTCCCATTTATATTTAGTGCATTAGTTGTGGGCATTTTGGAAAAAGTGTCTTTCTGACACAGCTTTCTTCTAAAGCCTATCTTCCATACAGTTGCTGGATGTCTTTTGTGTTGCAGTTAATTGTGCTGCCCTTATGCTACTTTATGCTAGGACGCCACAGAATGCCTTATCTATCTTAACTCTTCCATATCGGACTTTAGTTGAAATGCTCATACATCTGTCAGGGATAAGATCTGAAAGTGGGTTAAAATTGCAAAAAAGTGATGTACTGTGATTTAACATAAACAATCAGCATTGACTTGCAGGCTAGTAGACATCAAGCTTAACAGCAACAAATGCTTTCTGAGCAATAGAATATACTGTTTACAGGGATTATGGAATTTCCTTCCAAGAACATCTTTTTGAGAATGATTTATTCAAAAATCTGTTTTAAGTAATGTAGAATTATTAACTGATGTTGTTTTGGGACAGAGAGGTAGCTTTAATGACTGATTTTGATTAGAGTATTATTATATGTACCCTGGGAATCATTTTGTCACTGCAAGATAAGTGGGAAGAATTGATCCACCATTCTTTCAACATGTTCTTTTTTAATCATCCTATTATGTGAATCAAGAACTGACAAGCTTTTAATGAACTGCTTGCACAAACTTTTTGTATTTGAGTTACTTTTGTAGCATTCAGATTTTTTAAGTTGGATTTGCACTGTATGGCAAATTAATTAATGGAAGCTTTTTATGATTATTTACAAAATTAATATTAATTTTACGAGTTAACACCATCAACTTTTGTCATTGAGTGGGAGCAGTAATGATGTAATATCAACCCATAACACAACAGTTACTCGGAAAAACACTGTCTGATTACTCATCCTACACATTTTAGAGCATGGAATTTATACATGTGCTTACACAAGAACTATCAGCCATAAATTTGAATAATGTTTTTTTAACAGTGTACTTATGTTCACATTTAAGTGAGCCAAATTTTAATGTACTGCTTGCACATGATTTCATAGCCCATAATTTGAAAACATAACCACCACAGCTACACACACAAATCAGCTGCATGGTCAGAGATCTCTGCTCTCTGGTGACAGCAATAGAATCCAAGGGAGAGGCATGAAGCTGTGTCAGGTGAGGGTCAGGTTGCGAGTAAGAAATAGGCTCTTCACCAGAGGTTATGAGCATGGAACAGGCTGCCCAGGGCAGTGGGCATGGCACTGAGCTGCCAGAGTTCAAGAAGCATCTGGACAGTGTTCTCAGATATACTGTCTGATATTCGGGTGGTCCTGTGAGGAGCCAGGAGTTGGATTCCAATTCACTGTGGGTCCTTTCCAACTCGGGGTATTCTATGAGTCAATAAGCTTATATAACACTATTGTTGCAGTTTTTCATTACTCCATTCACTTCTGATGTGAATCAGGGGTACCAGTACACAAGCTGCACATCTGCTTCTGTTAATAACTTGCTCAAAGTCTAACCAAGAAAATCCATATTTGTATTTAAATAGAAAAGGCGGAGACCTTGGACTGAACTATTTTGCTTAAACTATCAGAGGGAGATGAGGAAACGCAACCATGGTTCAAAGATTTGCTGTTATGCAATTTGTCCATCCCTTACTTGTAAGTAGTTACTCAGCAGCTATTAGGATGTGGGTAATGGCCTCGGTGTGCTTCAGTGACTGATTCTCTCTTCCAGCCAAACCTTTGTGCATCAGGAAGCTGCCTGGCCCAGGTTTTATGGTCATAAACCACATCTCTTTATAAATAAATAAATAAATATACTAAAAATAAAACATGATGAGTCAAAACCAAAGAGATTGGAAATGGAGACAGTATAGTAAATTAGTTTCTTCATAACGGTGATTCAGGCATGAATTTTCTATCTACTTGTAGACCTTGAGGTATCAGACTTCACACACTGGTTAGCAATTTACCTGCTGTTATGTAGTAATGATATTATAACTCCTGCTCTCTTTCCTTTCAGAGATTACAAGCAATGTAATTTAAACATGGGCAAAGTAATGTTCATTAATGCTAGCATTTATGTAAATAATTAAGTTCATATTTCCCAGATTGGCATATAGGATCTTCCTAAGGCTTATCTGTGAAGTTTACAGCAGAACTGCAAAGAGAATCTGATTTTTTTAAAGTCTTTATTGTTGCTTCAGCATACTGAGTGAAAAATGTGATCATATGAATGGATAGAAATTTTTTCAAACAATAGATTGTTTTTTTCACTGCTACACAGGAGTAAAGAGTTACAGAAGTAGAAGAGCTTTACACAGTGGCGGGCACTCTTTTATGGCTTTATCCCATCGTTTATCCCCAAATGTATTATTAGAGCTAAAAAAAAAAAACAACTCAAATAAGCAAAATAAAAAAGTGAATTTGCGTGGTGGAAACTTACTTTCTGTGTTTTTGTGTTCTGATCGACATTTATACCGAGAAAAAAAAAAAAAAAACAACCAAAACACAACAAAACAAAAAGTCTACCCAGTTTGAGTAAATTACACACAGAGCAAATGCTGTTTCTTAGACATAGTGCCAGATGCCAGTGTTCATAAACTGCAAGCACTGTGGGGTTAAGAAAATATTCTGTCTGAGATATGATTGCACTCTTTTTACTTGAATACAGTCTTTGTGAAAGCTGTGCCCCAGACATCTCAGAGTACTCATCCCATATAAATGATAGAAGACAGCAAGTAAGCAGCAGTACATATAATACCAGCTGTGTCTGACAGTTCCGTTTACAGTATGTGCATGGCACTGTATTCACAGTAGCAGCACCAGGATCATAGTAGAGTTACTTCATTATCAAAATATTGACAAGAAACAGTAACCTGATTTTTCAGAAGAGTACTGTAGAATCCCCAAGTACGAGACCTATTTTTGGAGTAGAACGAGCTATCCTGATTACTTTTTGACTTTAAAAATTAAATTCAGGCATGAAGTTTTGATTGAAGTAGATCTTAAATTCTTATTCAAATAATACTTAAATTGATGGATTTTCCGCAAGTTTCTATGTCATGTTTGGTTGTCTTTCATATCTAAAAATAGTACAATTGGCATGTGGGAGCTGTTCCTTTCATGGGACATTTATAAATTTAATGTGCATGCCAGATATGTAATCATGTTTGAAAAGTCAAGTTTTAACCTTTCTTTTAGGAAAAGCCTTAATAAAATTCTCTACCTCATTGCCTATTTTATGAAACATTTATCACCTGATTTTTGAGATCTTTACTTCTGTATCAATTAGCATAGAAATCAGTCAGTACACTCAAAACTTATTAGAGAGCAGAGCAAGTGCATAGATGGACATGTCTTCAAGCAACACATTCACAAATATCTTATTTCCATAGCTATCTGGTCTGAAAATTGCCAAAATTTCAAAGACAAATTAGAGTTCGTTTCCTCAGTTTTTGTAGAGATATTTACTTAAGGGAAATATGATTTTTTTTTTTTACTACAAAATCCTGTCAGGACATAACTACTTTTGACAGCACTGTAGAAAGAGATCTAAAGATCCACTGAATTAAATGTTAAATCAGTGTAGGATAGAACAACCTAGAAGTCAGAAACAGGTATTTACAACATTGATCCTCAAAATTACATGAACTTTTAAATACCTAGGAAATTGATGGGAATTTTTGAAGATTTTACATACTACTTTAATCAGGATTGAAATCTTTAAATATCTATATCTATCTGGACACACATTTAATATGCTAAATTCAGGAAAGTTTACTAGCAGTAATCACACAGTTAAGTCTTTGCATATATTGATCTTATTCTCAAAAACAGTTTTGCAAAAGTTGCAATCAGTGCTTTCTTTTGTGGTGACCTTTTGTCAGATCTCATGAGTCATCACCGTTCAGACATGTAACAGAGAGTGATGGATGCAGCTCGCCCATCTCCATTACCTGGCAAATTATATGCTGGGTATAATGGAAAGAACAGCTTTCTCAAGTATTTCTGTGAGATTTGGATCTCCTATGTACCATACTTCCTGAAACAGTTGATTTTTATTTTAAGATTGTTTACGAAGTAAGGGCGTGGGAATAACCTATTTCTGTGGTGAATCTCTTCATATTACAATGGTAAATAAACCATTGGGTATTTAACTTGCTTTTTTGTGGACTATGTATGTGATTGTTATTTACATAGAATAGAATATTCTTGGGTTTATACCATATGAGGCAAAGAATTCTATCTTTAGATGCATATACCCATCAGTTGTATAATATGTGATAAAGCAAAAGAACCTTCTAAATTAGATCCTTTTGAGTATCATAAAAGAATCCAAAATCTAGAACCAGGTGACTAAGCTCCTTATGCAGTGCTTGAAGAGACTGCATGCCTCATAGGACAGTTGCAGAGTGAGGACACTCCTAGAAATAAAGCAAAAGAAAAATGATAAGCCTGAGGTATTTCTGAAATTCCATCTCCTCTGAAAATAAGATAATAAAGGCAAGGCTGCAGGTAGGTACCTTTCTTCCCTAGAGCTTGAAACTTGAAGGTGGGTGGCTAGAGCTATTCATTCATGGAACAAACTAGAACTAGATTTCTTTTAAAATCCAGTTATTGAGGCTTTCAGCTCCTGAACAGCAAATAGGAGACGTGGCTTTAATATATCCTCAAGCCCGAATTTAGTATCTCCCCTAGCATTATAAGGATTCCACATTGTATCTTCCAGAACTAAATGCTCTGCAATTTATAAATAAATAAAATCAATGGTGATAACTATCAATTTCAATAATTCTTGAAGGTTAGTCTATGAATTCCAATAATTCTTGAAGGTTAGTCTTCTATGCTTGTTCTCTTATGGTTGCCTCAGTGCCTTTTTTTTTTTTTTTTTTTAATCTGGTGTTTGCTCTGTTCAGGTATGTGGTTAACAGATATTTTAAACTGTGCAAGACATATTTTTATTACTTAAACAATAGAAGTAAATACTGGCTAAAATCTTTGGATCTTTAAGCAATTTTGAAAACAAAGGTGACTGATTTGTGCTCTGTATTTTACATCCCTTTTCTTAGCCATATCTCCAAGAAAGCATTTTTATTCAAGAACCAATGTGTTCTATAATTTTAATGATATGTCACTGTGCTACATTTGCTCCATGCTTTAGGGAGGTAACTTAACTTTTTTGGTTAATGTTTATACTACACTTTTTCATATTCTGAATTTGGACTTTCATTTTTTTTTTTTTTAATTCAGCAGAAAACAGCTGAATACAAAACTGAAGTCTTCTAATTAGCTCGTCAATTAGTCTATTTGATCTTTCTCTTTATCTCCGTTGTTTACTGTACATTTTCAATGAAATTTATAAAATGAATTTTGAAAATTTTTATTTTCTTAACTGTTTATGCTTTTCAAATATGAGTTGGTTATTGAAGAACTTGACTCTGCATTTTCTCTTTCAAAAAACAGAGGAAAATCCTGAAATATTTTGGACTCATATTATACACAATAATTGGGTGTCAAGATACATAGAGGAAACTATATATATATCCATATAGGAAACTAAGATCTCAATATGACCTGGACAATTAAGTTGTTAAGTTAAGGCATGCAGACATGTGAACTTGTCAATGTCATGTAAGTGAGGATGCAGATAACATAATCTTTTGCAAAATGGCTATCTTAATGTATGTAGCTTAAGACATTTTTAATGGAAGAATGCAAGGTAATCTTTAACACAGATTAATTTTAATGAAGGAAGTAGTCACCCTAGAGATTGTCTAAGTGGTCTGTTTCAGTGGAATACAGGATACTGGTTGCTAAGAGCTTGAGACTATTCAGTACTGCAGTTGAAACAGTCCACTAGTGTCATTTGAAAGAGCTTATTTAATTGTCTCTCACCATTCTCACTTGTGTTCAGGATTTGCGACCATGTAGTACATTGTAAGTCATTTAAAATAAGACAGATCCTAGATGTTGAAATATAACAAAAATCATGATGAGAGAAAAAGACAAAATCTGTATACCTTGTGCGTCATCAAACAAGATAAGATGTACTGAAAGTGCAGCTGGAAATATCCAATGTGATGTGAGGGCAAATATGGATCAAGACAGAGTAAATCACCAAAACCACCTAAAATCTTTCTGTTTCTGGAATCAGCTG
Source organism: Gallus gallus (assembly GCF_016699485.2). Classification (NCBI taxonomy): domain Eukaryota; kingdom Metazoa; phylum Chordata; class Aves; order Galliformes; family Phasianidae; genus Gallus; species Gallus gallus. The sequence continues at coordinate 140,309,333 of NC_052532.1, forward strand.
GAATGCTTTCTTGAATTAGATGTTAGAATAAAAAATTGAGACAAATCAACGTTCCCAGAGCAATGTTGTACAGCATGAAGCATGGAAACAGTTTAGTAGACTCAATTATCCTAGTCAGCCATGGAACGATAAGCGTGAATGGAAACAGTGTCACAAAACCTATTCCTGTGTCCAGAAAAAGCTGTATTTTTCTTTTTTCCTTTTTTCCCCTTGTAATGGTCAATCTATTTTGGAACTTTTTCATGTTTAAAAAGAAAGCACTGACACCTCTAGACAGTAAAACTTAAGATGTAAATTCTTGACAAACTTACAGTTTCTGTTATTAGCAATATATGCACTTTAAGTGATAACAGACACTTCCAGCTATGAAATCTAACTAATTTTAAATGAAGACATACAATTTTAAGTCTTATACCTGTACAGCTGAATAAACCTTAATTTATGATGTTTTTTTCTTTCCACAGAATTAGTATATTTTATTAGTTTTGAAAGGAAGCCATAATAAGTATAATCTTAAACAAAGTTACACTATAATTAAATAAGAACAAAAAGGGCTATTTTATCAACATAATGCTTTGTCATGAAAGACAGCAGCCTGGAATCACAGGTGGCATGCTTGCAACTATGTGAAACCAAGAGATCTTGACAGCAGAACAATGTTGTTTATGAAAACACAAAACCAAAGGAGGTGTGATTAATTATGCCTGTTCTTGGAAGATGTCAGAATTGATTAGCAGATAAATGTCTGAATGATTCACCTCCTGCAGGTCAAAGTGATTGCACAAAGCTGAAATTAACATTCTTAATACAGGGGTTGCCTCAGCAGTTATCCTAGAGCAGTAGAAAGCATGGAAAGGTGGTATCAGCTACTGGCAACCTTCATAACTTGCTTCCTTCTAGTTCTTTATTTCATGAGATACACTATATACTACATATGTATTAACCTTAAAGCATCAGTTGTTATAAACAAAGTATAAATGGAAAAATACAGTAGTTGCTTCTAGTGATTTTTACTCCCATTTTTCTGTCTGCAGACATGAATGTTAGATTATTGCTAATAGCCCTGTATTCCCTGCCTCATTCACAGCTAACACACTTCAGCATACTGTATGTGACTCTTTGCCAACTGAGGGATCAATGAAAATTCATCTTAGTAAAACACTGAGATACCTTGGCATTGTCCACCTGAAGAAAATGCAGCTTGAAAGGAAATAAAATTATATATATGTATATTGTATATTATATATATATATATTTCAGTGAAGGGACACAACAAGCAGGTTCTCATGGAGATGAGATCAGTTTCATGTTATCAGCAGAAAGCCTCTTACAGGTGAAGACCTGCCTTGGACACCAGCTGGAACTGTTTGAATGAGAACCAGGGCAACTAAAGGGACTATATTAATAAAATATAGGAAAATATATCTATGATATTCCCAAAATTTGAACTTGCATTAGTAGTTTCAGTATTAACAGTAATATTAGGCTAAAAGACAAAAGCATCAGCTTTGCAAGAACGAAACTCTGAAGCATGAATTTTGTAAAATGTACACACATGCAAATCCACATGCAATACAAAAACTTTCCTGGAATGAAGAAAAGTATGGCACTGCCATTGACTTCTGAAATTAAGGGGATCTAACCTCAGAATGATATAATACCACGTTTTTGAAAAATAAAAAAATGATTTAGGAGGCCAAGAAAGGAAGAATAAAATCAAAGTGAAATATGCAATGAAATAAAATATTTAAAAGAAAATAACTTTAAATAAGACAAATATGCTTAAAATTCAGTTGTAATTTTACACCAGAAGAAGTCTTCTTTATTGACTCTGGTACCTTCACTGCAGTGGCATAAGTTGTTTTTCTCATAGACAAAGAAGGATTCTTCTTTTACAGGAAATAAACCAAGTGGCATGAAATTCCTGTGTTCCTGACATTCTGTCGTGGGCAGCATTATATATGATCATTTATCTTCAAAACAGTAACAAGGTTATCTGCTTTAATTTGCTCTGATAAAGAAGATTTTGAGCCACTGGAAACACATATTGCAGGATTTGTCTCTGTTTACTAGGATTTGGGATGCCTATACTTGGCAATGTTGTGATTTTCTGAGAGAGATCAAAGAACATCAGTAACACCATACTTGGTCAGCCTGTGGTCAGCCAATACTTCTCTGCATTAAAAAAAACACAGCATGATATAAGCCATTCTGCCTTATTTTCCCTCATCAGGATAGCGAATGAGATGTTTGCATGTTACCCTGCTGAAGTCCAGCATATGTGTAGCTGTCAATCACAGAAGTAATAGAAATATCAGCTGATAAATAAACATCAAACCTATCATGTTTGGTTCTGTTAAAAAAAAATAGAATTGATTGATACAGAATTCAGACAAACTGAGAACATTTAAGGACATCACAGGAAAGGTATAGTCAGCCGTTCAAGCAGCTCAGTAGAAGATCAGAAAGAGTATTTCAGGGGTCTTCTACTAGTTATTTATTTATTCGTTTATTTATTTTTAATAGGAGGAATTGCATAGGCTCCCCTCTCCCACTCTCACAGCTTTGCACATCTTCTTTTATAATTTTTTACTCTTTTAACGGACATTTATCAGAGCAACAGTGAAACCCAAAAAGTTTGCTGAACTGACAAATCCCTATAGCTGCCTTCTTCATACTGACAGACCTGCAATATCCTGTATTATAAACTAAGGGCTTCTTCTTGGGTGACAATCAAGCACTGCTTCTAAGCACTTACAGCTAAATTAAAAAAAAAAATTATATATATATATATAATCTTGAAGAAGTGAAAACAAAATACTGCAAATGTTATTTACAAATTATTTTGTCTTTCTGTATATGCTGCTGCTTCCAGTCAGGTCTGCTGAGATACTATTGCAACAAACAGCTCTGATTCATGAACACTGATTACCACACAGCGCAGGTAACATTCATGCTTCATTCTACAAGCACATGCCCATTCACAAAAGAGTCTGATGACTTTTTTTGTGGCATATTGTTACAGGACATGGAATCTAGTACAAACTCTTCCTTTTACTTTCCACTCTCAGTCTAAGTAACCTGAAGCCATCAGTGTGAAATCAAGGTTTCTTCTTAGTGTTAACAGCAGAAGTACACCAAAAGGTATTTTCATTTCCACTTAAGTAGCAGTGCCATCCCTTGTGACTCTCAATGATCACTTAACATCAAGGCTGCAGTCCACTACTTCTATGGCAAGACAAGTTCTGCATGAGAAAATACTGGGAGAGCCTTTATCAGATTGATACTGGAAAGCTTTTTTCTGTGGCTCATATTGCCTACTTCTGGGCTGTGTCCTGTTGATTCTGAGAACTAGAGCTGCTGAGTACAGTTGGCTATTCACTTGTCTCTTTGCCTCTCAGGCCTGACGAAATTGCTACAAGTTTACTTCTAGGGCCTCCTCTGAACACAAGTATGTAAAATAAACAGGCTCTGAAAACCAGAAACATTTTCTTGTAACTTTACAATATAGTTGAAAATACAATTAAAAACAAACAACAACAAAAAATCACATGTATAATTTCATTTCATTTATCTGACTCACTTGAAGGAAGCTTGTGCATGTATGTGTGTATACAAATTGTGCTTGACAATATGAATTTCCTTACCAGAGATAACACCTGCAATGAGGTACTGTTGAGTCCTACTCCACAATGAATAAGTCGTTTTCAAAATTATTTCTTCTTGAGAGGGTGAGAAATAATAAGCAATTCAGATCACTGAAGAACCTGGAAGAACTAAATTCCAAATGATTTCCTTACTGGTGAGATAACAGGATACTAAACAGTTGTATTTTCTTCTTGGAAAGGATTTTATAATGAACATTTGCAGGTACAATCATCAGTTACAGCTTCCACACTGAAACTCAAGCACTAAGATAACCAAGGGAAGACTTCTTTTTTTGTACTTGCTGTTTTGTTAATGCTGCTTCCTGGAAATTGCTTTTTAGGATGAAAAATTGCATTATCCAGCAAGATAATTGCAGGCTCTGTGAATTTGGATTCTCTGCAGAGAACAGGCCCGTTGGTTGTAGGTATACCTTGTTTGGCTTTTAAGTAAAAGTTGAGAAAGTACAGTGCTTGCTTGAGAAATTGTCTTAAGCATAGGATTTTCACATTGTCAGACTCCTGCAGTGAACACTGCAGAACAGCAGCGGGTTGCAGAACACAGACAAATGAAAAATCAAATGCACTTTGCTTTGTTCTGCCCTAGTCCTGTTAAGAGGAAACAGCAGGGTAAAAGAGCAGTGTAAAAGGCATCATACCAGACACTTTATGTCCTCTCCTGGAAGGCTGCAAGTTTACAATGCATCTCCCATCAATTTCTTAAAATAAAATAAAATAAAATAAAATAAAATAAAATAAAATAAAATAAAATTCTGTCCAGAAACAAAACTATTGTACTATACCAAAGCAATATTTCAACTTTCTTAATAGTATCACAATTATGAATGGAAAGAAAATTCTGCCTCTGAGAATTGTTAGCAAACTTTGTGATAATCATTCCTCAAGACAATAGGGACCGTCTCAGTCAATGTATTATGTTTGGCTCAGTGCTGTGACTAATGAGCATTGCGTGCCAATGTGCTTTTTATATAAGGTGTTGATTTCTGCAAATCCAGAAGGTAGTGAGTAACTGGGAGGTTAAACCTTTTCTAAGCTCTGTGTTTCTGCAGCAAGATTACATTGTGGCAATATTATGTCAGAAGAGAGAAGTTCAAAGGAATATATGACCACATTTATTGGGTACATTGTACTGTTTTACCACACTGAATTTTTGGAACACCTGTATCAGTTGATAGCAGATGGAGGCTGGGAGCCAGCTGGATTAAGTGGACAAAGATTTGGAAGACTGTCAGGGACATAAAGCCTGCTGGAAGATCCAGCTTCAAAAAAACTACCCTTACATCCATACATATGTGAGGATGTTTCAGTAATGTCTGTCAGACTCAAGGAGCATATTTGACTCTACTGGAACAAAGGTTTTTATCCCTTCTAAGCTTCCAGCAATAGAAGCCTGAAGTTGATAGGGTGAAAAAATGTCTGCTTTGGAGGTACAAATGAAAGGAGAAAAGACACAGTGGTCTTGTACATCCTCCCAAGGTACTCTGATGGCCTCAGACAAGAAATCGAGAAAGGTGGTTGGCATGCTGCTACGAAGTGGCTCAAAATCAAGTAGCTTGAGAGAGCTATGCTGCATCTTTTGTCTGAATTTCCTCTGATATCACTGTGTACTCAAATGTTATATAACTGACGCAGATCTATCATCTGGAAATTGGCTTCTAATATTAGACTTATGAGGCAGAGAGGCATCATGCAAGATGCCAGGTGAGCAGAGTGAGTGAGGACAGTGCATTCCACTGGCATAAATCAATTTCAAAAATTTCAGTAGCATTTGAAATAGTGGTTTTAGGTATTATCTTGTCACATTTAAGGTCTTCAGTCACTGTATTCAGCCACAAGAACGTGTACCAAACGAAGCAAGAAAAGACATTGCATAAGTGTCATGAAATTAAACAAACAAACAAACAAACAAAAAACTTGAAGCTCCTTCCAGAAGGGTTATTGCATCATTACTGAAGATGAGCAGATGAGCAATAGTGAAGAGCAACAGAAAAATGGGAGATTAATTTAACAGTACAGCAGAACGAGGGAGGTAGTTCATTTGGATCACTGTCTCAGTGCTCAGTGGCTCAAGTCCTTTATCAGTTTAAATCAGTTACTAATATAATTATATGTCTTTTGTTTCTAAATGGTTTCAGTAAATTGGCAAGCAAGGCAAATACAAAGGTTAGCTACAATAACTAAAAATCCAACCTTTGTTGCATGCCTCACCTTCATGAAGAAAAACATGACTAACTTCATTTTATGTTTGATTCTTCCAGAGCAAAAGTCCATGCTACTACTACTCTCAGCCAAAACAGTTCTCCAGGAGAGACTTATCTGAACTTGTACCATTGCATCCTGTCTGAAAAGCAAAGTGAATTCCCTTTGCTTATGGAAATTTGTGAGAGCAGGCAAAGAATCTTGGAAAGATGAGCTCAGGTTGGAAGAAGAGGCCCTACTTCTAATGGATATTAAAAAAAGGCTACTCAGTTAAATATTTTCATTCAGAAATCAAGAAATCACAATAAACTTTCATAATCTTATTGCTGCCTGTAGGATGTGGTATTGTCATGTAACCCTTAGTAAGTAAACGTTTTCATACAATTTTTAAAACCATAATAACATCAGATAACATTACACAGAGACATATTGACTAATAGGTATTTAGATGGCAATCTTTTCCTTAGCACTGATTAAAAATATGAAATCTGCATTACTAAATTACCTATAGTCAGGTTTGCCAGGTCTCCAGATTTTGTTGTGAGTAACACCATGTTTATTGTTTTTCTTAAACATCTAGTAGTAGAAGACTTAGACACAGAGTAACTTTTTTTACCCTTCCAAGCAAATAATAGCAAGGAATTTACAATAATAGACAAATAATAGCAAGTTCATTTACAAGCAATTTTATCAGCTAGTTGAAGAAAATGATTCACCAAAGTATACATTACAGAAATACAAAAGAAAGGAAAACACTTTCAAAAAAATTTCTGTTTCAAAGAGTATCCTTCAAGAGAAAAGATGGCTTGACTACTGAAAGTTTTGCATGGCAACAATGCACTGCCACAGAAAAGATGTGATGTTTCACCAAACAAATTGTTGGAAGCTAAGAGAGAAAGTTCATTGAAAAAGCACCATAATCTTATTATACCTAAGATAAGACAATACAAAATGTTCTGCTTCTTACGGTACCTGTTATTACATGTTATTAATTATTTATCTCCAAAGACATTTTTTGCTCAAATTTTCTCAAATTAAGCTAATCTTATGAGTCTTGAGAATGAGGCTTTTAAGACCTTGGAGCCCCACAAAATTCAACTTTCGTGCTGTCTGAGCACCAAAAAGGAACCAGCCTGGACTCTTCTGTACCATACTCTCAAGAGCATCAAGGGCTCTGCAGCCATGTGAAAAATGAAATTTTGGAGAAGGACTTTCAGGTGGTATCATATAATGTCTATATATCAGAATTCTCTTACAGGCAAGCTCAGGTTATAACTTGGCCTAAACTGTCTTTTTCTTTTCTTCGACATAAAGAGCCTTAGTGAATTTGATGCCCAGTATAATGTGTAGGACTCCAAAAGAGTATGTCACAGGTAAAGACAGAGCTTATCCTAAATGAAGTCCAATAATCTAATCTAATTGAAGCACTTAAAGCAGAGCCTGATGCCTTTTATTCTGACTGTGGCTGTTCAAATACAACAGCAGTTTATGACCTGGTTCTAATAAATACCTATGCCTGGCAATCAGTTCACTGTCTCAGTAAGGACTAGCATGTTTGTACAAGAAATTTTTTGCACAAATTATTCTAAGGAATTTCACAGTTTGATCCCTTGTTTATTTCCTTCTTCTTGGAATAAATAGAACAGACTTTTCTTGAGCTTGGAGTATCAACTTGAAGCTCAAATATCAACTAGCTCTCTTGGCCCCCTTGCCTCCAAAGATAAATTCCATGGAATTCTTCCAAGCAGATGTCTGAAGGTGTTGAAATCTGCTTTCATGAAATACAGGGCTGTGGTCTTGCTTTTTGCCTTGTTTGTTTCTTACAGCATTCACAGTCTCATGATTACCACAGCCAAGGATGTCTCCAACTTTCACGTCCCTGACCAATTCTTAAAACAGAATAGCTGCCTAACTGCAAATTTTAGACAAATTCTTGTAGAACACTGGCATTTCATTCAGTAGAGTTGTTGGCAAAGGGCTACTTTTCTTTATCAAGGTCATCACAAATCATTTCATTAACTACTTGTACAGTGATGAAGTTCTGTAGAGGTTGGGGATAAACCAGAAACATAGTAAGCTAGAAAACAAATATGGTCTTCAATTTGAGAAAGTTGCTATGAAGAGACTGAAAGAAAATACATAATTCCTGTTAGCTTGGAGAGCTCAAAGAGCTACCTATAGACAATATAAACACTTTTCTCCATCTTGAGTTCTCTTCTCTGTGTTATTTTGTATTTTACACTGCTGAGAAAAGTTTCAGTCTAGTATTTTTCATGTGCTCTGGGCATTATTTTTTTTCATTTATTATTATTACTATTATTGTTATTATTACTATTATTGTTATTATTATTATTATTTTGTTTGTCTGTTTGTTTGTCTGTTTGTTTGTTGGGTCAAGGATTTTTCTCTTACTCTTGAGTTGATCAAAGCAGAATAGTATGTAAAATTTTCCCTCTATCATCACCACAAATCACTTATGGGATTCAGAAATTTGGTTCAATCTGCTGCAGTTTAACAGAGACTTAGTACTGGTTTAGTTAATCAAAGAATAGAAATACAGCTTCCTGCTGGAGCTACCATTAGCTAATATGTACCTTATAGGAAACAGTTCATTCATCTCTTTTCATTTCTTGCAAAGGTCTGACAATGATATCCAGAAGAGCCTGGGGATTGGATCTGAAACTGATTATAGCTAAAGGTACAAACAAGGAAGAAGTGATGACCAATGCAGTATGAGACATTAGTGGACAGCTTCCAAATAAGCAAGTTAATAAAAATTTGGTTTAATTAAGTCATGCTTGCTGTGTCTTATCTCTCTGCCTGTATGCCCAACACAATGGCTTTCATTAGTCATTCAAGTAATCTGTTTGGAAAGAACAAAAGAAAATGAAATAGTTTCTTGGCTCCACTGGAAATTATTATGTAGGAAAATGGATCAGAAGTAGCTCTACTGGAAATGTATGCTTTTTGTGATTTCTATGGAAAAAAAGAACTCCGATATATTTTGTATTAAAGCTTTTTATATGTAGAAGAACTGAAGATATGTGAGACATTTGAGGCTACAATATCTCCTACAGTGTATCATCAGCCTCATAAAAACTATAATCACCACCTCAAGAAATAGCTCATGTAACTACTAATGTAAGTTTCTTTTTGAGTTATGGAGTGGGAGTACTCATTGAAGCAATAGTATCCTGAAGGTGGCATGAGAAATTTGTGAAGTTCTTTCTACCATTACTGTTGTCTGAAGGCAAAAAAGTAGGTGCTGCTTTTCCATAAATGGAAACGCTTTGGTAGGTAGAATCTACCATGTAATTACTGTAAGCTTTAAGTATTACTAATAGTAAGAACAATTTAATTTATATATGGCTGCAGTATAATTTGTGCTTAATTTCTCAGGATTTTTCTTTCTTAGCCATTCAGAGGATAAATTCTTTCCTTTCATCCCCCTTTTGTGGGGTATTTGTTATTTTTACTTGTAGTTTTATAACAATAATTTTATCATGGACTACAGGTATAGGTATACCAAAAAGGAGAGAAGTTAGCAAAACAGGTGTCTCTCCCTCCTTTGACATAATTCCTGATGTCCTCTCTCCTTGTTTCTCCTTAGTATCACCTTCCAGGTGGTACTTCTGTGGGGATCTTTAAAGGAGCATTGCCATACCTTTACCACAATTAAGTGTTCATGTGCTTAAGATTAAAGCTTATGATTCTTAATTTGTGTTAGTTTAACAGCATCCAGTATTGAAATACTGGTGAAAATCCCAAAAAGAGAAAGAGAGCTACTTTTTTCTGTTGAAAATATATATGTTCTGTGGATAAGATTTCTGATTTGGAGGCATTTTTTCTTGTATTTTTCATTTTCATAATTTTGTGGAAGGATATGAGAACATGGAAAATATTAACACATTCTCTATATTTTACTGTTAAGCTCTACATGCCCCTGCAGATGAAGCTGTATTTGCCTTGCCCCTAGACAAGAAAATGAGAAATGTTACAGAAGCACTTCAGTACTGTGATACTGAATGGATTTGCCACACAGTTAAAGAAATTATTTGGCTATGAAATGTGGAGTTTCTGCAAGATCTTTGCTTTCTATAAGGAATCCTCAGGATTGTCAAAAAAACTTCTAAGCGTAAGATTTGATTAGAAATGAAAGGTGTTAAATAGCAAACACAGAAATATCTTGGAGGGAGAATTCTAGGAGGACAACCACTTTATCGATGGAAAGAAAATGGCCTGTTTATTCTGTTATATGACTGAAAAAAGTTTTCCTTGGATTACACAATAGAACATGTGTCACAGTTTACAGTTCCAGGGCCTCTTATGAAATAGTTAAGCCCCCCCCCCCCCCTTTTTTTTTTCCAAAAACTGATTTGAGTATACCTTATGGAGCCAGGAAATTTCACTGTTCTACCACAAATTTTGCAATTTGCCACAGAGCCATAAGAAAATATTTGTATGACCTCTGTGACAACAACTTCATGTTTTAAAGGTCTTATCCACTGACCAGCTGCAATTTCTGGGTGTTTTTCTGACGTGACTGTAGGAAATTTTATCCCACATTTGTCACATGGGTTTGCAAATCTAGGTGAGTTTGTGACTTTCCATATTTTATCATAATTGAATGATAGGCTTGGAGACTCCTCTGTTATCCAATCATTCAAAAATCCTCTTAGTACTGGTCTCTCTCTACCCAGTTTGAGCTCGTTTAACTTGAACATAGTCAAGTGGCTTTTGCACAGATTTATTAGTACCCCACTGATGCATATAAAAGGATTGAGAATTATACTTTCAGTTGATTTCTTCCTTGATAAGCATTTTTAAATTACCACTTGGCCTGTTTTTAATCAGCTCTGAATTTCTGTCAGACTGAGATACATTCTGTGTTTAATGAAGCAAATTGTTGATTAAGGCCTTTGCTATCATTAAAATTATTTGGCCCTTATTTTCAATTCTTTCTACCTCTATTATTAGAGAGTTATTCTGATTTGGAATGATGAAGCTGACAATGATATTGGCTGAAGTCTTAGTCTTTATTGAACTGTTTACACACTCTTTATTGCATTAAAACAATACATTTACTCTTTATTACACTAGTGTAATTTTTTCTTTAAGGGGTGACCATACATGACTCATATATTCTCTTTGTTGCCCTAATTATCAACCCTTTCAAACTAAAAGAAATAAAAAGAAGATGAAATTTTAAAAAAAGAAAAAAAAAGTGGTGTTGTTTTGTGATTAATGCCCAGAAAATTATGTCCCATCCTGTGTCATTCATATACCAAAGATAAGGCGACTGAAGCTTGATCCACTCTATGTCAATGAAAGGCAGGCTGGCTGCTTATTTATGAATGCCATGTCATTAATGCATTTGATAAAGGTTAGCTTCATGTAGTTTACTTTTTTATCTTTACTCATCACGCAGAACGGTATATAGAATTGAATGTCATCCTAAGTTTAACTGGAAGTAACTTTTTGGTGTACAGTCCAGTTCCTGCTGCTGCAGTAAAACCTAATATACCAATTTCTAAGTTTATCAAAGAATTTCTTGACATTACAAGATTAAAATTAAAAAGCAGAACAAATCAAAACAAAATGAAAAGCTGCTGTTATTTTTGTCATTCTGGTTGATGTTGATATTTAATACTTTTTCTATCAGTAGTTTTAAATTTTCTCTGGATACATGGCTTAGTGACACTCCCTCACTTTTGACCTGATATTTTTCTTTACAGAAATAATTCCTTTCTTTCTTCTGTGATTACCTCCTGCTGTATACACAGAGAGCAGCGCTGACTATCCTACACTTTCTCTGACTATAATAAGGAGCTAAATTATTTGCTTTTGGTGCGATAGTATGTCCATTCATTTGTTCTGCTTACTCTGTATTTTCTGGCATGTTCTCGTATTTTCTGAGTATAGGTGATAAGGATTGCTCTCACTTTCCATATGAGCTATACATGGTGACATTAATAGTTCTTTGTTTCCACAATACTGTATCAGTCAATACATAATGATCTATTCCACTAGAGTAATATTTTCTAAAATTAAAAAGAAAATAAAATTCATATTAATGCAACTCCTCCATCCCAGAATATGTAACTATTCTTCTTTTTTTCTTTTTAAAAGTCTTTGTAAAAAAGGAAATGTTCTGCTAGAATCCTTCATTCTTTAATTTGGTGAATACATTGGAGTAGAACTGAAAGGAAAAAAAAACACTTTTTTTTTTTTTTGTGACTTATTTTAATGTTTGGAAAACCATTCTCACTCTAGCTTGGATCAAAAAACAGGAGTACTTCTATTTTCTGGGCAACAGAATGGATCTTTGTTGCACGGAACATCCACCTGTTTGTCCTTCAGCCCCTGGAAGACCTACAGTTCATGGTCATGGGACCCAGCAGGTGTTTTATTGAGGAGCCATGGAGATGAGCTGGCAGTACACCAAGAAAGTTTCAAAGCTTGTCTGGTGGCAGTTTTCCAATGGAGTCTCATCACAATTGGGCTATTTTAGTGAAACATTTGCATTCTGAGGAAGTAAAAAATTCCAGAAAGATTTTGTGTGAATTTTCTGATCAGCTTTAATATTAAATATTCTTGCAGTAGGCAGATAATCTCTGGGACACAATGTGCAAAGTATTTACTGTGCTGGGACTTCCTTTGATCACACCTCTGATGTACCTTGCATGTCCCCGAGGGCCTTGAGGGCCTCCCTGTCCTGGCCCAGGACCAGACACCACATCAGCCTGAGGCTATCAGCCTCTGTCCCAGTGAGGACCCTATAGGTCCTGCCCACCTGGCCATGGGCCTATGTTTGATACTTTGAAGAGGGATGCTTCCAGTCATTTCAGTGGTCCACTTCTCTGCCTGGTTGTAGTTTCTGTTTATATGGTGAGAATACTGAGATCTCAGAGTTGACAGCAAATCTTAAACAGTTAGTAAGCTATGTATTAATCACAATTCTTGTATTAGGCAAGGAGGGAACAGGTTTAGAGAAGAAAAGCACCTTCTCAGTGTCATAAGGATAATTCTCTAGTTCTTAATATGTATATGATATGATAAATGTATCTTTGCAAACACTGTTTAGCTCATAGAATACTCTGGATTGCTATAGTTCAGCCTAAGTGAATGAATTTGGCTTGGAAGTCAGGACACAAGGCAAAACTGATGGCATAAAGTACTTAAACTGTGGCTCTTTTAAGGTTTTGTATTTTAGTAAAACAGACAAACAAAAAAATGGTTGTGGATGTAGCTGTTGCAAAATTACTTATTTTTATCTGTCATAAAGATGTAGCTTGCAATGAACTAGGAGTATAATCCCCGTGTAAATGCTTGTAATAAGTCTGCTTGCAAATATTCTGTGTTTGAAAAAACTTCAGGGGACTGATAAAGCTAAAAAAAAAATAGTAATGGAGAATTTTTTTTTTAAGTTTTGTTTTTCAGCCACACCATTTTCCCAGTTCCACTTAACATGAGGCAAACTTTTGTGCTGGAACCCTGGAAGAAGGAGGAAGATAAACTGAATGAGTGTTGGCAAAGAAACCAAGATGCTATGAGACATACTGTATTTAAGCTGGCACTGGATGAAGAAACAACATAGATCAATGAATAACTAAGTAGATTAATATGTCTTTCTTCCTTTTCTTATGTTTAAAAACCTTTCTGAATGTGTTACCTATTTCTTTTTGCTGTTAAGTTAAGCTGGTAATGACTTGAAAGTATAACACAGAAGAAATCTGCTTCCCTTTCAATGTTAGTTCCTTTGGCTGGAGCTCTGAAAACTTAAACCCAGCTTGGACATCCAAAATATTTATCCATAATACCCCAGAGGCTCTGTTTTCAAGGCTGAAGGAAATCAGTTTGAGAATATAAGAAACTAAGATGAAGAAGTATCAGTTTCTGGATATTTCATAAAATCTTACAGTTACTTAGGAAACAGATTAACATCAGTTATAGCTCAGGATGTAAGGTTTCTAAACTGAAAATTGCTAGAAAAAATAGCATGCTGTGCTTCATCTCGGTTTGAGATCAAAATCACATTTCAGAATATTGAGGTTTCCTTGTGCAAGTCATTTCATAGAGGAATCCACAGTTAGAAAAAAAGAAATATTTTTTATGCTGCCTAATACACTGGATATTTAAAGCTTATCCTCTGAGGCAGAAACCAGTTGTTAAATGACAGAAGGTACAAAGCAATACATCTTATCAGCAGTTTACTCTGTATTTGTCAGTGCCGGAATTTCTTGGTCCTTTCTAAATCATTTAGTGCTAACCACAGTGAGACAGAGTACTAAGTAAAAGAGACTAATAGTCTTATCCAACTTGGCAGCTTCTGTGGAGTAAAGTTACAAACAGATGTGTATTTCTCTCATAGATAACAATGGGAATTATATGCTTTTTAGTACAGTTTGACCTAGTTTTCCTTTGATTTATGCAGCAGATGACAACTAAAGCTAATATGTGAAAACTATTATTAAAGCAGAAGTGTTGCAATGTTTTCTGCTGTTTTCTATATAAGGTCTCTATGCATGTTTAAATTTTCTTTTGTCTTTGCATCTGACAGAATATGGCAACACAAACTGTACATATTGTCTCAGAATATATTCTGACTTTTTATTTTGCTGTTTTGTCTCTTTAATCTATCTGTAGATTGTGTACTGCATTGGAAATTATGCTGTGACTTCAAGTTTACTAAAGCATGCCATTCATTTTTTGGCTATTCTTTTCCTTTTAGCCATTCTCTCCCCCCTCCACTCCCCCCCCCCTCCTTTAACTCTGGAAAATATCCTATTTATCTGAAGGTATTTTTTAGCTGGCAAACTAGTGAATAAAGACTTCATGATTTGGCTTACTAATAATAATTCTTAGCTGTATTGTGAGGTCTGCAGTTGTCCATCATGGACCAATCTTACTGTGCTTTTGTTTTTTTTTTGATTGGACAGTGTTACCTGTATCACCTACAGAGATGCTAAGTTACTGCACCAGCTTAATAATAAGTAATATCAAATAAAGTCCTACTCTTCACTTCCTGTAGACTAGAAGTGCCTCTTGTCTGCATTAAATATGTTTTTCTTAAAATATAAGGTTTTATGGTTATAAACCATGATATTTTATGATTTGTATTCAATATGTTTATTTGTATCTAGGAAAAAAATGGTGTTGCTATATGTTAGATGGCTAACCCTGCAGTGCATGGAGTGAGGTAGGCACTGGGGGAAGTGCCAGTCCAGAGCACTGAGCACAGAGCTGTCCAGCCTGTTGGTACTGATTTGTAGAAAAGACAACTTGGATTTTTCTCCTCTGTTGACTTGGGTTCTCAGCTGGAACTGAATGGAGAGATTTACATTGTCCTGGAAGTCTTAGACTGGTCACTAGCATTCATCTCAGAAATAAGGAGCACTAGGGCATGTCTTTGTTTTTTTTAAAAAACAAAACAAAAAAAAAAAAACCCAAAACAAACAAACAAACAAACAAAAAAAAAACAGCTGCTGGTGAAACTGATACTTGAGTGGGATGAGTTCATCAGTTTGTAGAGGATTGATGCCTGGGTACAGTGCTTTCTTTTGCTGAAGGAGTTAATTTTTACTCTGAAGTTTCCTTAGCCAGCAGCTCTTCTGGGTTGACCTCTTTTTGTATTTCTTTCATTTTGTTAAAAAAAGAAAAAAAATTAATTTCCTCAGAGACATAGATGAAGGAGGAATGCCTGAATCACAGAGTAGCACCCAGAAAACCCAGAGATAGGTAAGTTCAGCAGAACTGCCAAATCAAAGCAATAGAAATCAGAACACTAAGGCTTTATCTATATTACCATTTTGGTTTGTGACAGAAATGCAATACTGAGACAAATCTCTTGATTCTCCCCCAGTTGTGGTTTGGTTCACAGAGAGGGTGTGGTATGCATGAATGAGATTCTGTTTAGACAAAATGACATTGGAAACTGTTCTTAGAGCACTCAGCAAATACACCCTACCCTATAATGTAAAAATATGGTCCAACACAATGATTCCTTCATCAAGCAGATTCAAATCGTGTGATGGGGTGTCAGGTCCAGGGAACTGAGTAGTTTGAAGTAAAACCCAGAATTACACTTATTATAGATGTAGGCTTCCCAACACCAATTGCTTTGACCTACTTCCACTACTGTTGTGTTGAAGATCGGCAGAGATGTTGTATTGAGCAGTAGAGAAATAAATTCATACAACATTGGACTATAAATTAAAAGTTAGATTTTTTGAAAGAGATAGGAGGAAAAGAATTCAGACAGCAAAATAGATGCTGCCTAGACAGCCCTTACATTAGACTTAATTTAAAGCAATATTGCAAAAAACATTTATTGAGATAGAAGTTATTGAACTGAGAGACAAGGGGAAACAAGAAAAGATTTAAGTATCGTTAGTTCATTCTAATGTAATTTTCTTTAGTCTATCTGGTTATTGAACTAACAGCCTTGAATACAAAATAACTGATAGCACTTTCACTGAAGATACATAAGCTGCATGTATGCTCTTATGTTTCAGTTACTGAAAGCAGTTCTAATAGGATTTCTGAATGCCTTCTAATAATTCCTTTTGATATATACTCTGTCATTAGGGGAAACTACTTTAATGTATTTTTAAAATGCCTGAATAGCCACTTGTAAATTGTTTCTGTTGTTAAATGTAGGTCTGTATTCAAAGGCAAATGAATTATTTAATAGGATATATTTCTGTAAAATTGCTGTTTTACTTTTAAAATTACCATTTTACCTTTATAGATACTGTATTATGAAAAAAATCAAGCAATTTAAATTAACACAGATCCTGAACTAAACCCTATCAATTGTCAAACTAAACTGTTTTTCACTTGCATTAGGTTTAAGTCCATCTGATGGAAAAGTAGTATTACAGATATTGTACTGAATTTCACAGTACTGTGAATCAAATAATGTAATCTGAAATTGCATCCCTTTAATCATCTGTTTTATCTCCTACTCCTGTCATGATTTCAGCAGTTGATAAGAAGAAACAAAATACAAATTAAGGACATAGAAATTCATGACTTCTTGGAAGTCTAGATTTTTGTACATGCAGTGCAAAAATTTGCAAGGAGATTGTTGAAACTGTAAGTTGGTGAAGGCTGTGGAAAATGAGGGTCTATTCATCAATAGAATGTTTCTAGTATGACTTGACCCTTGACAGAGCCTTGTAGGGGATGGAATATACAATGTTTTCAGTCATAAATAAGGAGAAATGCACCTCCCCATCTGTGTGACGTGGAGATGACTTGTTCCTACAGTGACACCTAAAATCTAAAGTTTGTGACATGGGAGGAAGCAATGTTAAAAGAGATCAGAAACCCACTTACTGAGAGGGGCACAATCTAAACTTGGCTGATGGAAGACACTGGAAACAACCTGAAATATTGCTGCAGGGCAGAATGGAAGGGTCTTGGCTCAGGGCAGCAGGCTGGCATCTCAATCTAAGCATAAGACGTATGAACTTATATTTGTATCCTCTATATATCTTCACAGTCTTTTTATCTCCTTCTGGTAGAGTGGGGATACAAGGTGGAGTGGACAGAAGACTTTTATTTGAGACTAAAGGAACAGGTAGCATTAAATACGCTCGTTACCATGCTAGAGGTCTGAACATGAGTGCAGTATGCACTCCTTTTGGTTATGTTAAGAAACAGAATGTGCTACACACAGCTGACTGCAAGACGATAGCATAGGCTAAAGTGTTTCAGTCACAACATATGTGGAAAAATTACGAACTGAAATTTGTCATAAGAATGTGCGTATCACATTTACAAGCAGCCTTCCACATTTAGAAAATGTAAGACATCTTGTAATCAACACTGACATTTGGTATTCAGCTACTGGAAAGTGCGAATTGTCAAACTCTGGACGAATTACTTCTAGAAAGGAAAAACAAATACTGTCTTCTTAGCTCTTTGGAGAATATAAATTCCATCTTAGGAGGGGAACAGTTACCAGCTAACTTTGTCACTAAATAAGAAATGCAATGAACACTCGAATAATACTTTTTCTGAAAAACATGCAACCCATAAATGCATTCTCTGGTAACAACTGTAGAACACAGTAGAAATTTTCAAAGTGTGTTTAGATCAGACCACAGCTGGTAGCAAGTCACACAGCACCTACTAGTGAAGTGACAGGTACTTAGGATCAAACAGAAATATGCCAAGCAGTTCAGATACACATCACCCCATTTCAAAAGAGTAACATAACATTTCTTGCTATTTCAGAGGCAATGTGGTCTATAAACCCAGTATGGTCATCCTACACGAAGAGTGGACACAACATTTGTCATTTAGGACCCTCTTGAAATGTTTGATCAAATTTCAGAAAATCTGAAACACTTAATGAAAAACATCTGACATAGTGTTTTCAATAGAAATTTTTGCTATCAACCGTAATAACAAAAAGTATTTTACTATTTGCATCTTGCTGGTATTAAAAAGTCAAGTCCCAGTATGTTAAATAGAGCCCTTTCTGTTCATGAAACCACTTCTGTTCTAAAGATCTTGCAACATATGTGTACAAACACAGCTGGTAAACAGACCAAAAAACAGACCAAAAAAAAAAAAAAAAAAAAAAGAGGAAGTACATAAGTAAAGCACCCAGAAATGTGGCATTCTCCACTCCATTCAACACAACTAATTTTAAATCTATTTTTTGTAGATTGCTCTAAAAGTATTGCATTCCATTTTTGTCCATGGAATTTGCAACAGATACAAAGAATGCAACAACACTATTTGACAGAAAAAATTCTCGAAACATGTAGACTCCACTGCTAGTTAGAGCGTTCTTCAGTGATGAACAAGAGCCTGCATGCTGCACTTGTACAAATCTGCATGGCTGCCTAGAATGTGACTTGTCTTTCACACTGTTATCACCACAGCTGAAATGCATACCCACCACCTCACAGTGCTCACATTTACTGTTTGGTCTCCATACAAATTCAGCATGTGTTAATGAGCATCAGTTTCTCTGCTTGGAAGAATAAAATTCCACCCCTTTGGCTCATCTGCATTCCCATGTCAGACGTCATTTTGTCAGACTGCCCCTCTGCTGCCATCTGTCACACAGCAGCAAAATGTAACAGAATATTGGTGGGAAGGTTTGACCTGTACTGCCATACCACCAACATCTGCCCTGACATAATGGGCCAACATAATTAAGTGGAAGGCATTATTTTGGAGAGCCCTCATAAATAAATACATATTTTGTTGCACTGGAATGAAGTGGATAAAGAAAGATGTTTTCAGACTTGAGTGCCTGAAGGTCGGTGTCTACTGTTCAGATTCCAAAATACTGTCCTGATTTCGAAATTCAAGAGCATGGTGGTTCTTCTTCTGTATGACATACCCTGAATAAATATATGGATGAATTGGAAATAGAACTTTTATATAAACCTTTGTATAAAGTGACTAGCTAGTGGTTTAAGTTTGTATCCTGTAGTATTTCTCTTTGAAAGAATATGTGTTTGAAAGAATTTCAGAGACCTAACAAAAGAATCTGGGGTATGGTTCATTAGGAATTTGGATTACAAGTGACCATTGATGAATAACGTGGAGTGCTTCTGTTAAAGTTAATGTAATGATTGGTATGCAACCAGTTTATTACCAATCTTAATCAGGGAGATAGGGAAAGGAAGGATGGCAACTATTACGAATTAGGGTAATGGGGAAGGGAAAGCGAGCAATTTAAAAGATAGGAAAGAAGTAAGAATTGCGTAAAGCAGGGATAGTCACCACCAAGATCCAGCAGCGTCCCATTGCACACAGGTCCAATGGTCCGAGGCAAAAGCACAGGGGAAGAGCAGCAGCAGTGTGGCTGGCCTTAGGCAGCAAGCAGGTACCAGGAAGGAGCGGCAGGGTAAGTCCAGGAGGAAGAGACAGGTCTCAGGTAGCAGGCCCAGGAGAGATTCCGTCAGCAGGCAGACATCAGCTTGTGAAGCTTCTGATATCAAGACACTTCTTCAGCATGCAGGCACCACGTTGTGAGGCTTCTGATGTCAGTCACCTTCTTGGGGGAGAGCAGCAGCAGAGTGGCTGGCCTTAGGCAGCAAGCAGGTAGAGCGCAGAGCAAGTCCAGGAAGGAGAGGTGGGTCTCGAGGAATCTGTTGTCAGAAACCTGTTCTTCGTGAAGAATCTGTTGTCAGAAACCCCTTTTCTTCTTCATGAGGAACCTGTTGACAGAAACCTAACTTCATGGTTGTTGGTCCCCTTTTTATCCTTCTTCTTCTAATGTGGCATTCCTGGGAGCTTGGGTAAGAGTCATGTGCAGTACCCCCTGCGATGGCTATCTCCCTCGAGATAAGCCCACACAAAAGAATGTTTTCCAGTTATTAATCTGCAGTTTATCTCTCTCGCTCTCTCGCTCTCTCGCTCTCTCGCTCTCTCTCTGTCTCTCTCTCTGGTTGCCCCTGGCCTTGTCCATCTGCGTATGGCCAGACAAAAGATTTCTCAACCCTTGACCAGGACTTTCTTGGACTTTTTCATCTGTGTCCTCAACAAGCTTTGAGACAATGATGCAAAAGAATAATCTCTTACATCTATATGCCCTGGTTTTCTCCTGGCTACCTTTTCTTCTAAAAGTTATTTTATATATCATTGGTATTATTCTATTTTTGCATTTTGTTTTATATAAAAAGAGGAAGTAATGAGCCCAGTCTCTGAGGCCCTCTGGAAAACATTCAGCCAAAAGTTTGCACTTCAAAGTGACTTATAAGTGTGTTCTTAAAGGGGAGCTAATTTACCTATGAGTTAGCTTAGATAGACACTTCACATTTCTTGTGACTGTAGTTACCAAGATCCATTTTGTGCTAGCCATTACAGTTTGAAACAGATGAGTCCGTCACAATGGGGAACTCTCATCTCTTTGGACCTTAGACTGCTGCCTTGTGATATCATCCACAAGTAAAATTTCAACTAGAATGTAACCGGTATTGTCTTAGCAGGTCTCTTTGACATGGATGAGTGATCACATCCATGTCACTACCTCTCCCTTTACAAATGCCACACTATCATCTCGTGTTTGTTGGAGGGTAGGCAAGATTAGCTCTTTAGAAAAGTAGACCTCCTAAGATTACCAGCTACTTTTTTAGAAATAGATAATTAATTAAAAAAATCATTCATCTCTAATTCTAGTGAATATGTGGAAGGAAATAAATTACTGGCATTGTACAAGTGGCAGTCTTGCTGGTATGTATTGGCATTTTTGTTTCTGTCTTTTTGTCTTAATAATGTTCTTCAAATATAGATTTTGTATGTGTAATATATATATTTATTTATTTCTTCCTTTCTATACTATTTATTCAGCTTCACTCTGCAAACCAGCTTTGTATGCTTTTGTGTCTTTAAATATTTGCTCTTAAAGGAAGACTCCTACAGGCGCATTTCTGGTGATGACTCTAATGAGGTACCCCAGCCTTCAGGGCACAGTTCTATCAGCAGGTTCCCCATACAAAGCAATGCTCAAGCTTGCAGGTTGTCTTTACAATAGTCTAATTTGCTGGCATGATTCAGCATGCAGTGGAGGAAATACTGGCAGAGGGCCCAGCATACTTAGACATTTCTTTTCTTCTAAACTAACATTTACAAGTCAAATACTACAGGCTTCATAATATAAGTAGAAGGTTAACATTACCTATACTGGTGGCATTGCACTGCCAGCATTTCCATGATGACAAATGTTCCTCATCATCATCAAAAAATAAAAAAAATAAAAAAAAAATCATCTCCATCCCCAAAACTTTTGATTACAAACCCAAAGTCATTTAACCTCAGTTTTAATATAGTTAGATTTACTTGCAGGCTTCATTTTTCATTCTCCTTCTTCTTGTTCTTTTTTTTTTCTTAATTGCAAATCAGGAAATAGAACTGACATTATTCACTGTTCAATTTCATATTGGAGTTATATAACGAGTATGCACAGTGGACATCCATTAACAAAGACCTCTTTTTTTTTTTTTTGTTCATATGGAGACATGTACATTATCCAGAAACTATCATCATAGAATTTTTGATTTATTATGAGAAACAAAGAAATGGATTACTGATTTATTTGGTTTTAGTTTTAGAATTTGGTATAGTTTTTAGAATTGTTTACAAAATACAGTGTGAATTAAAAACTCTTCTAATTAGATCTTTTAATTAGAGCTCTCTAATTAGAACTGTTCTATGTTTAAAACGTCAGTATGCCAAACAATATTTTCATGAAAATGAAGCAAACTTTCATTGATCAATGTTCTGAAACCTTTCATCAGCTTTATCAAAAAAACAGGTATAATTTTCTTAAGACTACAGCAGAAATCACAAATTGTTGCTCTCTCTGTATGCTGCTCTTTAGAATAACTGCAGTCATGAGGTTAAATGCAGGCTCTGAAAATGACCTTTGTTGGAAAGCATTTTTAAGAGAATTTCTGAAATTAAGGGTAAGAATCATCAATCCTGATGATCATCAGTCACTTTCTGATAGTACTTTAGGTCAATATTCATCTTGGGAAAATCAGTATTAAGTCATCCAGGTAGCATTACACATTGTCAGATCTCTATTTCATATCAACTGCCAGGAGTTACTGTCAGGGAGCAGCCAGAGTGCTGCCCTGTATGGGCAGGGAAGCTAGAAGGCAAAAGCTGGAGCAGTGGAGGCAGGGCAGGCAATAAAAAAGGGTCACACCCATAAGATACATCCTACTTTACTTAGTTTCAACAACAGCAACATTGGAATCAGCTGAGTGGGGTGCTGAGCTGCAGCTGATGTGACTATAGTGATATTGAATGCGAACTATCATCCTGCTGGTGTGCTCAGGATACATCTACTGATTAACATACTTCAGAATTATATGAAGGGAAGACCCAAACTGAGGATGCCAGACACTTGAGGGTGAGGGCACTGACACTGTCAAAGAGTTAGTGATACCTATCATATAGCTTTGGGTAGTTTGTGGTGAAAGAATATTTTAATATACTTCCTCTGTACTTCAAAATCCTTCTATATAGGTTGCTCTAAAAGTAATGTATCTTATTTATTTTCATGAAAACTACAACAGATATAAAGAGCACAATAACACTACTTGTTGAGCAAATTTTCAGCCACAAAATACTATTTTCCAGCATAGTCACCATCATTAGCTATGCATTTCACCAGCAATCAAAAGGAGCCTGTGTGCCGCCCTTGTAAAAATCTGCAGCAGCAGCAGTGACACGCTGTTTCACAGCTGCTATGATGGCATAATTGCTAGGAAAATGTCACCCATTAAGTCCACTTTTCATTGGCCTGAACAGATGGAAGTCAGAAGGTGCAGAATCTGGAGTATACAGTGGGTGTGATAGGACAGTCCAGCGAAGTTTGGCAATGTGCTCCAGTGTTCAAACTGGTATGGGGCCTGGTGTTATCATAATGCAAGAGAAAGTTTGTCTTCTTCTCTGGCCTGACCCTGGAAATTTGGGCTGTCAGCTTAGTCAGCGTTGCAATGTAGCAATCAGAGTTGACGGTTTGTTCAGGTTCCAGGAAATCCAGAGTGATCACCCTTACCGTATCCCAAAAGACAATGCACATCGCTTTACCTATTGAGGGCTGTGTCTTGAACGTTTTATTTAATGGGAAATTCACACATTGTCACTCTATGGACTGCCATTTTGACTCTGTCTCATAGTGGTCACACCATATCTCATCATTAATAATGATGAAATCCAGGGAACTGTTGCCTTCAACCTCGTATTTTTTCAATAGGTCCTGACAAACTTGCATCCAGTGTTCTTTCTGTTCCTGTACGAGCATTTGTGGGACCCACCTGGCACAACCTTCCAACTGAGTGTATTCTATGATTTTATATTTGAAAAGACCATTCAAGAACCTCGTGGACCATCTTCTTTTTTCATTCATGTTCTCACTGGATTGATCTAGATACAGGTATCTAGATAATAGATTTATAAAAATAATTGCTATTTACAACTAATAAGTTATTACTGGACAATATCTGTAATAAAGACTCTCAGATTAGTCATGCTTTTACAGGTATCTTTCATTAAATATTTTCTTTTAAATATATGTGTTTGCAAAGACCATATGAAGATTTATGAAATATACTTTTAAAAGCTTCTTTGGAAAGCTTCTTCTAAGTTCAAAATTTTCTCTGAGACGGTATCTTTATGAAGAGCAAATGCTGATTAAGAATTCTCTTTGATGATGAACGCTTGTGGAGAAACAAATGAAAAATTTTGTGTACTTTTTTCTCTGCTTTCAAGTAGCCAAAAGTAAAGAATTTACAGATGGTTTTGAAGAAGGCAGGAGAGAAGGAATCAGATATTAATCTCATTTAGAAATAAAATTGCACTATAATGGTGAGATTTGCAGGATAGTTTATTTATTTATTTATTTATTTATTTTTTGAAATGCAGCTGAAATACTTGTTGCATGAGAAATCCTATGTTTCAATACATTTGGTGAGACATTCTTTGAAATTAACCACCAAGATAAACATCTGGTGCCTGTGAACGAACTAAATGTTTATTCCATTGCTTGTCCTGGAGGAATTCAGGGTGCCCTAAGCAGGACCATATCACTCAGAAGCACAAAATGGGAAGTTTATGGACTAAGAAGTTGAGATAATGATTTCCCTTGCTCAGATTCCTCTTCCAGTATTTCTGCTTATCGACACAATGACATATATTCACACCAACCCATGCCCCAGGTAACCCCTCCCTTTGGCACACATCAGACCTGAACCATGGACCTGGAGAAAAAGGACATCTACACCAACCTTCCACATGCTTGAAACCTTGCCAGCAGCCTCACCTCCCATGTAGAGCTTCACCTCAACCTCAGGCTGCTAATGCAAGCCAAACAACCAGGTGTAAAATGTCCTATGAGCAGCAGCTGTTTTCAATTTTTAGTACTTTTAAAAATCAGATTGTCACAACAAGCTGCTAAAATTATTTAGTTCTAGTTATTTAGTCCTAAGCTGATCTCTGTAATTTTCCCAATGTCTAAATGCAATTAGAATTTGTGATCTATGTTACCATTTCATTCTAGCCTCTTGTCCTAAATATGTTACAAAGATATCAAGTTATTAATAGCTCACTTGTGTTCATTTCTTTCCAGCACATATATAAACCACCACGGTAGGACAAATTAGTCCATGCCCAATTTAGCAGTGCTCTTGGTTGAGCATCCTGTGATATTTATCTATGCATCTCTTTTTTCTGAGCATATGCCACAATCATCTAATCAGTTCAGGCTAGGAAGCTGTTGTCAAAGGTCACACTCACCTGAGAAATGCATTTGGGTGAACAAATGCCATTCAAGAAAAGAAGATTTATTAGCAAAATCTATTGTAATTACTACTTCAGTGATGAAACTTTGTTGACAAAAGCCTTGTTAGGCAAGGAGTTTGAGCATGGAGTCTTCTTGCACTGATTAGTACCTGCATTTCAGACAACCTTCCTGGATTCAGGCCAACCTTTTCTGCTTCTCACCTATTTGATTCAATGTTTTTGATATAGGCTTACTGCCAAGTTCAGGCAAGTCACACCCCACAATCTCACCTGCCTGTCTTATGGTTCAGAGTGTCTCTTCCCATTTGCTCAGCACTAGTTTGTTGCCACTGCGCTGTAAGGGTGGTTATGTAGTCGTATTTGCAAGTTAAATGTGTCTGCTACCAGCACATGTTGTTTCCTGAAGAAAATATTCCATATCAGCTAAATGCATAATTTAAAAAGTTATTTAGAGGAAACACAACCCCTTATCCTTTATAAAAAGTGTGGCAGTTTAGCAGGTGGTCCAAGGCTGCTTAGCAATTTTCCTGGTACTATTTTTGCATTTCCTTTGAAATCACTTCAGAGAAATAGCATTACATTTAGGTATTTTGTGCACTTCAGTTTTGGATAATAGATTACAAGAAGAGGATAGATGAGTTTCAAAATTCAGACATAAGAAGAAATATTCTGATTTGTAGCATAGGTATTCATTATGCTTACAAGGTTTTCAGAAGTTTTCTGTGAAAATAATCTCAACTCCAGTCAGCCTGAGACTTTGTAACAAACAAAAAGATTGATTTTAGTGATCTGAGAACAGAGGGGTAATTATATTCTCATTTTCATGTTCATGATGTACACAAATCTCCTATTAAACTTTAATGGGTGTTGCAAGTGAAAAAACATATGCAACAAGATAGGGAAAACACCACAAAGCTGTTAGCTTCAAAACTTATTGTCAGATAGCAAATATTATCACTATAAATCTTAACTTCCGCAGCCAGTGAGAGCTGCAGGCTAGATTAGAAAAAGAGACAGGCATGGAACTGTATGTGTGCATTAAAAGTAGCATGCTGTACATTGCTAAAATATGTATTGTGATTAAGTTAATATTGAACAGTGAATTTTATAACCTTTTCTGATTTTCTTTTCCCCAGGCAAAAATCAACACTTTTCTAACTGCAGTATCCTTCACAATTCATTTTCTGTGGTGTCAAAAGAGGTGTATTAAACACTCTGGGAGAAAACACACTCGCTGATATGGTGGCAGCAGGGTGCATATAGTTTCATAACAACATTAAAAGCTCATCTTTCTTCCTCTCTCTTTCCAGGAGCTGTTGTGGAGAGGGTGACACAAAAGTGAGAGTGCACTACCTGCAGGCAGTTAGCAGAGAGCTGTGAAAAAAAGGTGACTTGGAGGAGTGCAGGGTATAGTGGGGAACATCTGCTCTTAAATGCATGCAATAAGATCCAACCTGCTTAGCATAAGCAAAAACATGTCAAGTTAAATAGGGTAGCAGCAGGATTCAAGGTGGAGCATGTGGAAGTCATGAAAATAAACGAGTGGAGCACTAATATTTGTGACACCAGTTGGCTGCTTAACTGGGCTGGTGCAATCCTGGTGACGTGCCCATTCATTAAAAACATGGATAAAATGTGGAATTCCAGCCACTTAACATATTACTTAGAAGAATAATTCAAAATTGTGATGAGCCTTTATAAGAAGCTTGGAATGTACATTTGTAGGATTTAGAAGTAATGCTTTCTCTTGGCTTGTGACCCAAGCACTGTTGTGGGTGAAGCTGGACAGTTAAAATACTTGGAAATAAAAGGAAAGCAAAGTCACAATTAGACAGAGAGCTGGAGTGGAATTTGAAAGGGAACGAGGAAGAAATCCTTCCCGGTGCTTTCACAATATTTGTTTTCAGGAACAGGATCATATGTTTTCCTGGTATCTACAGCTCTCCTAGGACTGTAGTGATTTTTATTTGTTGTTGATGTTGTTCAGCCTCTTCTGCTCCCTTTGTTCAAGTTCAGCAAATCCTATGTATACGTTTTGATTTCAAAACAAAATAAAACACTAAAAAAACCACCTAGGAATAAATATGCACAGATGTTCATTCCTTTTTCAGACGAAAAACCATTCAATTTCAAAAAAGCTCCAAATCTGAAAGCTATCTAATGAAGCCTCAGTGGGGGAGAGAACAGAAAAGGCACAGTTAAAGTAAAAATAGATGTTTCAAGATAGAAATTAAAGCACGTGACACAGTGAAAAGAAATGCTGGGAATCTGATTTGAATTGTAGGACAGAGAAGTTGTATTTACAGACAATTTGATGAACTACCTGAGATGATGTTTGCAGTGGTGATAATTTCTGCTGAGAGCTTGGCTCTGTGGCATGGCACCAGTATGCCCACAACCATACAGGTGTTCCATAAGAAAAGGTTCCTACAGGATGCTTCTCAAATACAACACCAGCTTCAGAATGTAACTGCATGTTTCCCTTCCCCTAAATCCAGTTTTTTTCTAGAAGAAAGAATACCTTCCCAGAAACACTGCAAGACATTACTGGTTGGATAATTAAAGAACATAGGTTTGTTGTTGTTGTTGTTTTTCTTTTATTTTTTCCTTTTTTTTTTTTTTTTTTTTTTTTTTTTTTCCCAGCAGGGAAAGAGTGTGGGGATATGAAAAGGAAAATTCTCCAGTCCATCTAAGAAAAGGCAAGTCTATCTCTACCAGAAACTATGTGAGGTTTTGGGCAGGTAGTTTTTATTTCCTGCAGGGAGAAATAGTTTTATCCCGTTCTTTCACCAAGTACCTTAAGCGTTAGTCTAGCAGTTTCATCTTGTTTTTTTTTTTAGTTATGCTTTATGCAGTGCCACACACTGAGCAAAATTTGACTCACTTGATGCTGGTAGCGCTTTTAGTGAGTTACTGTGAAAAACAGCATGGCATTTTAACTTAACAGCATGAGAGCAAATACATTCATTCATCTCCACTGGAAACAATATAAAATGGGAAGAAGATAATATCACCAATGTTATATGCATGATAGCATGTCATTAACCAAATGCTTGTAAACAATAGACAATACAGACACATACACACCACTTTTTTTCTTTTTTTAAAGTTTGATTTTGGGAAACCTCCAATGACTAGTAGCATTTCTGCCACCTCCAAAGAGCCAGTCATCAGCTTGTTTTGTTTCACTCTTTGGTTGACGGTTAAATATTCCTAAGTTGATGCAGATATTCAGGTTTATTCCTTTGCCCCATTACTTATTTTCTGTATTTGTTTTCATGTCCAGCTAATAAACAGGGCTCTGGTTAGCTTTCAGTAAATCTCTGGGCTGGGGTGTGTGGTGTGGCAGTCCTTCCTCTGCATTAATTAATTAAGAAGCAAATCAGATGAAAATGTTCTCCAATTGTCTGGGAAGGAGACTTGGTTTGCTTTTGGAAGACTGCCTATGAGAATGGATCTGTTATTAGGGGGAGTGGAATGGGGGCAGGGTGGTGGGGGAGGGGGATGGATGGCAGGAAGGAAGATCTGGTTTGAGAAAAAATCAGATGGGCCAAAGCATGTTCTTCACAATTATTTGATAAAAAAAGCCCATACTTTATGGTGAGAAGAGAAACTCTAGGAAGCATTTTAAAGTGTTTTGGTTAGCCTGAAGTGTTGCATCTCATTTTGAGATTATGTGATATACTTTCAAATTATTTTTAAGGTAATTTTTGACATGAATGCCATCCTGAAACAAAAACTTTCATTTTTTAAAAATGCAGTAATTCTTTTTACTAATGTCAGAAAAAAGTTCTCCATTCTTTTGGGCAGAAAACTCAGTGAGGAAAAAAAAAAAAAAAAAAAGAAGGAAAAGCATAATGGAAGTGAAGTAAACCTTTGAATAAATCCAGAAATGTCATCTGTAAGTATTTATAAAGTTCTTTCAATAGGTAGCACATCTGTTCCCTAAGAAAAAATTCTATCTGCCTGGGAAGACTGGATTAAAAGACCAAGTTACTCTGCTGTAGCTAATGCTGTATATAGTTATACATTTTTTGTTTTGTAAGAAGAATAAGAATAAGCTCACAGTCGATGAGATGCCTTCTCAAATATGGAGGACTAAAATCTGAACTCTGTCAGCAAGCTTTTCTCAAAATAAGTAGAGTGAGAATCATCTCTCATTATTTTCAACTTCTGCAGGATAAATAGTTACATCTGAATCAGACCGTTCTGGCTCCCTTTAGAGGAAGAATGGAGAAAGAAATACAATTAATCTTATTTGATGATAAAAACGTGAAAAGATCAGGTGAATAGTAACGTATACATATATGTTTTTAAAAAGGCTTCTTTCTCCCCAGCTTCCTGTATAAATAATGGTTAGAATGGTTTGCATACAGACTTTTACACTTTGGACATATGCAGTTCAGTTAATAAATTCTTCTGTGACATTTTTGGGATTTCTCAGAGTCAATCTCATCCATGTTCTGGGCCCCTTCCTGCCTGATAGCTGACATCCCCCTGCTGTGTTTTCAGCTGCAACGTCAGGGTACTGAGCCTAGCTGGCCAGAAGGGCTTGGAGGCAGGATACTGCTTTCCACTGAGCACATCTCTATGAAAAACTGCCCAGCTGACCTCAGTAGATGTGGAGTAGAGTTGGAGTAAAATTTATACTCTCTAAATCTGCTACTGATGATTGCAAGATCTTTTTTTTAAGAAGAGTCCAAGCTCCAGCTGGTTAACAGGTGATTAGGTTTTGTGTTTTGCATATTTTCAATATGCACTGTCATTCTGATCCCAGCATGAGTCTCATATTAAGTTTGCTCAAGAAGTAAAAAAAAATTAACACCTACAAAATTAATATTGAATATCCCTATCTTCAAATGAACTGACAGCAGTATATCTTTCAAGCTTAGTCACTGATCTAGCAAAAAAATAATTAAAAAAAAAACAAACAAAAAAACCCATCATGATACGGATGACTTAGATTTTCTTCTCAGTCTAGCAGGATATTTTCTCATCAATAAATTCTTTGTGTCCAATGGAAAGTTTCAGTGTTGCTCTTTCTGAAGGCTGTACGACTGTGTGTAGTTCAGCAGTGAAAGCTTATGGAAGCTGATTTCACTTGTCTCAGAAATTCCTCTACTTTGTCCCTCCATACTGTTTGTAGCACTATACTTTTTAGCTTTCTAAATGGATTTTAAATTATCTTAATTCAGTATTGCATTACCTTAATTTATGCTGTAAAAAACTCCTGCAGACTGGGACAAGGAAGAGTGTTATTGGGAAGGTGCAAGGACTGAGTTTCATATTTATTTGAACAAGAGACAACTGGGGAAAGCTGGTCAACAAAACTCACAGCAGTGTGAGACTTCTGGTTGGATGTATTAGCTGATGCAAGTAATAAAACTGCTGTTGTAGAAAAGAACAGGCTGAGCAGAGCAGCAGCAAAAGAATTTATTCATTCTTGCTGATAATGATGTAGACAGTAAGTGACAATAATGAAGAACGAAGGAGATAGGAGAACAATAATTAACTGACAGTGTATGGTCTTTTTATCAGGGACCACCAAGGTGAAAGAAGAGATCCTGGATTAACACTTTTCAGCGTCAGCCTGGAAAGATTCTTTTCAGGCAATTACTGTTGCCAGAAAGGTAAATGACGGTTGCATTTGTTGCCCCAAAAGCTAAGACTCCATTAAAATGTCTTCTTTCTACTGGAAAAGGAGAACTGATTTGTGACATATGTCTCAATTTTACAAATTACTGTGTGAAATTAATGTTTTTAACTCACAAAAGTCATGGGTTTTTAGAAACAATTGCTACTGTACAGAACTTATTTTAATTTGCCAGTTAACCTTTGATTTTTATGATCATACAAATTATGCTAAATATAATTATGGTTCAATTATGTCAATGATATTAAATATTCTCACATATTCCATCAGACCTGATTATTGATCACATTTTGTAGCCTCACTAACTGTTCCTTTGGCTTACTATCCTTATAAATAGATATTGGGTGCAATTTTCTAAACTAAATTTCCACTGCTGCAAATCAGACAGATTACATAATTGAGAAATATTAATCATCCATCTCTTTTTTACAGTAATTCAATATTCTGTAATTTAAACTGAAACTGAACTACATTTATTGCTTGGTATTGCACAACTCTGAAGATGCAAGGAATAGAAGTTAATTTTGAAGACTCATCAAAAGGTAAAATAGAAGAATACGGCTTGGAAGCTTCATTCATTTCCTTTATTTTTAAAAATAAAAGTGACAATATTTTTCCTTGTAAGGATTGTCACACCGACAGACACCGAAGTGCATGGTGTTATGCAAGATATTAATACTAGAAGGATCAAACTACCAATTCAACTCCATCATGCGTTATAGTAAAATATTTCAGTAAAAAAATTACTTGCACGCTGAAATTAATAAATAGCAATTGAGTGGGAAAAAAATGAAAGACCTCCAATCCTCTAACTATTCTGTAAAATATTAAAAAAAAATATTAAAAAAAAAAAGAATAAAGTAACAAGGATTGACGCTTAAGTAACAAATATTACGGCAAGGTAATATGTTGGACAGAAGAAAAGATAAGCAAATATTTAATCCATGTTGAAGAAACAAGTATGGTTACAACACTGTTGAGAAATGTTAAAATTGTTCATTTTCATGAACAGATCTGATTACTGATCAGGTTTCATAGCTTCATGAGCTCTTCCACTGGTTTACTATCCTTATAAGTAGATACTGGTCACAATTTTCTAACCTAAATCTTCCTTGGATTAAGATAATCCTCCATCTTTTTTTTTTTTTTTTTTTTTTTTTTTTAAGCAATGATTGAATATGTACCATTACATACAGTTTCAGTTTTCTCAGAGAAAATTTGATGTACATCAGATCTTGCCTTCTGTGATACATTTTCAAAACCTCATGTTTCTGCTGTTCTTTCAGTTTGTTGGCATCCTTCTTGGTGTGATACCTACTGCTGGACACAGTGTTCCAGTTTAGGCTTACCTAGCATGGAGCAATGCAAAGTAACTGGCTGCTATAAAATAACAATGACAATCAATTATAGTATTTTTTAATTAGCAAAGTGGACATACAATTTTTTTTTTAGTAGTTAGTTTTCTAATCAGTAAAAAAGTCCATGATCTCCTCGTTTGTTTGTCTTGTTCACAAAAGTTTTCTTAATTCTGTGTCCCTTACTAAGTGTTATTGTTTCCATTCTTCTACTTTTCTGTTTTGTATCTCTTTAAAAGTATACATTTTTTGTTTGATTGGGTCTTAGTAATAGGGACAGATAGCATACATCTCAGTTTCAAGATTCTGCAGTTGTAATGGCATATAATTTCCCATCCTTTCTCTGAATTGAAACAGTTTGTTCTTTTGACTTCATAGTGATATTTGTCAAAACTAAATTTCTTTCTGAACATTTTTCCCTGCCTGGGGTCTGTTCTAGTAATTTTCTATGTTGAAATTTGCATTTGTTTGAAGGCTTTTTTATTGCTCTCGTTTGTTCTTTACCTTAAAATCATAAACACTCTTCCTTTGTGATCCATTTTAATCATTGTGATTTTCTACATTATGAGCCAGTGCCTATATATTCAAAATGTACTCTAAAACAGTGGCTTTTAAATGTTTCCAAATTTTTCAAACTTTTTTTTTTCCAACTGTGTACTGCTATATTTCTCCTCCAAAAGGATGTTAAAAAAAATAATGGAAGTTGTTCAACAAACACTGAAACAGAAGGAAAACATAGATGGTGCACTCCCTCTTCTTTTTCCCCTTCTTCATCTTCTTTCTCTTCTACTTCTTTCTTTCTTTCTCTCTCTCTCTCTCTCTCTTTTTTTCCTTTTTTTTTTTCTGTAAGTAAAACTATTTCTACACCGATTTCAGTCATTTTATCCCTTAACCAATTCTCTGTTTTTGATTAAGCTCTGACATCATTTGTATAAATACATAGGTCGTTCTGAAAGTAATGCCTCTTATTTATTTCCATGGAAATTATAGCAGGTACAAATTGCATAATAACAAAACACATTTTTTCAACATTGCTACTACCATCCACTGTGCATTTTCAACAGTGATGAACAAGAGCCTGCATGCTGTGTGTGCTCTGTACCAGCAGAGGTGACCCATTG
Source organism: Gallus gallus (assembly GCF_016699485.2). Taxonomy (NCBI): domain Eukaryota; kingdom Metazoa; phylum Chordata; class Aves; order Galliformes; family Phasianidae; genus Gallus; species Gallus gallus. The sequence continues at coordinate 140,342,607 of NC_052532.1, forward strand.
TCACCACTGCTGAAACACACTGCCCACCACTTCCCTATGCTCACGTCCACTGTTTGGTTTCCATAAACATTCAGCAAATGTCAATGCATTTCAATGGGTGCAATATTTTTCACATGAAAGAATTCCATGAAGCACCTTTTCATCACACATTTCCATGTCAGACGCCACTTTAACAGACTGCCCCTCTGCTGTCATCTGTAGCACGACGACAAAATGTATGGAATATTGGCAGGAAGATTCAACTTCTACTGCCAGGCTACCACTCACTTCCGATGTTCTGGGCCAACATAACAAAATAGGAGGCATTATTTTCAGAGCAGCCCACTTTACTACCTGAATTCAGAGTACAGACACCTAATTTTAGGTTATCCAAGTCTCCATTTTATCCATTTTAACATCTCATTATTCTATCCGACTTCTATGATAAAATCTTTTTTTTTTTTTTTTTTGGTAACCTACTTCGTGAACTTTTCCTAGGTTGGAAGTTCTACATTTAATTCCAGATCTGTGTCACCATAGAACACTACTTTCACTGAATTTCTTCTTGTTATTTAGGCCAGCTTTCTGGCTATTTTGCTTAACTGGGATATGTTAAGTTCTACACTGTGTTCATTGTGTGAAAAAAATTGCAGGGCTGCATCCATCACCAAAATCTATTTCTGAATCAAAGCCTCCACCATGGAAAGCTCCAACACCTGCTGGAAAATGTGCCCTGTGGTACATAATAACTATACGAGAATCTCAGTCCTGGTCTGAACTGAAATGGGGACCCCTTCTCTACATCTTGCTGCACCAATGTCTCTACAAACTGCTCCACGTGTGAGCTGTGCTCTAGGCCTAGCTCTTATATAGGCCTATTGCTAGCAACACATAATATGGTGCTTGACCATCCATATTTGGATGGCAGCTGCAACAAAGGCTTCAGGCACTTTTAGGTCAGTGATGTTGGATCCTGTCCCCAGAAGGTTCAGAAGCTCCCAAAGCAGAACCCACAGATGGCTAAACAAACTGCTGCATCTGTTGTCTCTATCTGTTAGCTGTACTTGACAGCAACAGGTATGCATAGTGCTTGTATAGCATTCCAAAGGAAGAAGTGTTGGATTTTTTAAAAAATATGCAGAGCAGATCACCTGTTCAGACAATCTAAGTTTTTAAGGCGCGTCTGTTTCATTAACTGTTTTCTGTTGGCAGCTCATGTAAAATTGTATTCCTCTGTCTTGGAGAGGGCAAGAGAGACTTCAGAACTCTCCCCTTTCAGACCAACCTTTTGCTTCCACAGAAAATTTTGGGGTGGTAACAATGCCAATACCAAACTAGCTCTTCTTTGTGAATACTTGAAAGACAGAGATGCTCAAGCTGTCACACCGGTCCTTTATAAAACAATGCATTCTGTCAGGTATGAAGAGCATCCACTGTGAGGATGGCTTTCCAAAGCTGGGAGTCTTTTTTGATAAGAGGTCTTCCCTGATGAGATCTTCTCTGGTGGGAAATCATATACTCATTTCAAATTTTTTTATCACACTTTTTGTTAAATAGCAAGTTCTTATCATCAATGCTGTAGTATAATGTTGTCACCTCCAGCAATGTTTGATGTTTGGAACCGGTTTGGAGCAATGTTTAGAATAGGTTGCCCAATGAGGTTGTGAATGTCCTCCCCCCTGGATGCATTCAAGGCCAGGCTGGATGGGGCTTAGAGCAACCTGGTCTAGAGGGAGATGTCCCATTCTCTAATTCTATGTTTGTAGCACTTGCATTGTCTGCCTGGTTGTTCTAATATTATTGGTTTGAAAATAAAGGGACTTTTATTTTCATGGAAACAGCCACATTTTGTCAACCCAAGGGCTCTTGTGGTCCAATATCCTTACTTTAGAAGTGGCAGGTCACAGATGCTTGAATGTAGTGCAAAAGTAACAGAAATATGTTAAATACCCTTCCTTGAAATACCTTACTGCCTTCCAACACTCAGCAAGTTAGGGATTTCTGCTGATCTATTCATAATTGCCTTAGATCACGTATAAATTTTCTGCTGTTCTACATACTCCATTACAATAGTAACTTGATAGTGTGAAGATAGTAAGATCATTTGCGTAGTTTAATATCATTTAGGAATTGAAAGTAATCATGAATATGGATCCTATCTCTTTTTATATTGTTTGCTGCATAATACAATGATACAAACATAGGCAGTACAAACTCAGAATTATATTCAGAATCATAGAATCATAGAACGGTTTGGGTTGGAAGGGACTTTGAAGGTCATCTGGTTCTTCTGATCTCCTGCCATAAGCTTTCTGTTCGATCAGGTAGCCCAAAAGCTCTATCCAACCTGGCCTCAAAGGCCTCTGGGGATGGGGCACCCACAGCTTCTTTGGGCAACTTGTTCCAGTGCCTCACTTCCCTCTAAGTAAAGAATATCTTCCTATGTTTAATCTGTATCTACCATCTTATAGTTTAAAACCACTACCTCTTGTCCTATCACTACATGTCTTATTAGGCCCCTTATGTGTACTGGAAGACTGCTATGATGTCTCCCCAGAGTCATCGTTTTATCAGAAATGGTGCAGCCAGCAGGAGCAGGGACATGATCATCCCCTGCACTTGGCACTAGTGAGGCTTCACCTCGAGTACTGTGTTCAGTTTTGGGCCTCTCACTATAAGTAAGATACTGAGGTGCTGGAACAGGTCCAGAGAAGGGCGGTGAAGCTGGTGAGGGTACTGGAGCACAAGTCTTATGAGGAGTGGCTGAGGGAGCTGAGGTTGTTTAGTCTGGAGAAGAGGAGGCTCAGGGGAGACCTTATTGCTCTGTACAACTACCATAAAGGAAATTTTAGTGAGGTGAAGGGTCAACCTCTTCTGCTGCATAAACAGCAATAGGACTAGAGAGAATGGCTTTAAGTTGCACTAGGGAAAGTTCAGGTTGGATGTCAGCAAAAACTTCTTCTCCAAAAGAGTGGTCAGATTCTGGAACAGACTGCCTGGGGAGGTGGTGGTGTCACTGTCCGTGGAGTTGTTCAAGAAATGTGGAGATGTGGTACAAAGGGACAAGGTTTAATGGGGAATATTGGTAGTAGGTGGACGGTTGGGCTAGGTGATCTTAGAGGTTTTTTCCAACCCTAATGATTATATGGTTCTATGATTCTCTTCTCTAGGCTGATGAACCCCATATATCTGTCATCACAGGAGACATGTTTCTTTGGCCATTTTCATGGCCTTCCTCTGAACTCACTCCAGCAAGTCCATGTCCTTCTTACGCTAGGAGTGTCAGAGCTTAAATATTTACATTCAGAAATGTCATAACCAGAAAATAATAATAAATGATCAAATAAATAAACAGATTATTAAATACAAAAACTAGCTTATTTAGTTTTAGCTGCATGAATAATGGTGAAATATTTTGCAGTTTAAGCGCACTTTACAGTTTCAGCCACTTATTACTGTAAACCAAGAAGTTATAGGATGAATGTAACTCAGCTTGAGAATCTTCAAAGCAAGTTTGAGATATTGAGCACAGTTTGCAAAAGTAAATAGTTTTAAATTTATGAAGAACTCTAATTCTATAGAGATGGGAGATAATAATTACTTTAGCTTGTGATGTGTTAAGTGCCTTCCCCTGCCAAAATATGTAGGTTTGCTCATTTAGACTGTAAATTATGAAGTCCTCTGGAAAAACAAATAATTAAGCAAATAGTAAAGAAGTATAGTAAATTCAGTTAGAAATGAAATGGAACTGAGAATTAAAGAATTAGGCGGATTCTGCACAAGGCTGTGTATTTTTTATCTGAGCATTCTTGACTCTCATTGCAGCCATTGAGTTCCTGGTGAACTCACACCATAGTTTAAATACTTCTATATGGAAATGATAATATCTCCATCACTATATAATGTTGTTCTTATAATGACTGCCAGTATAGTCGTTATGCTAACGAGACAGCTAGAAGTGAAAGGAGATAAAAGAAAAAAATTTAACTAAAATCCAAAGCAATTTTAATGCTTGTAGTTTTAGTTTAATTATGTTCTTCCAAAGAATTATGACTGGATTATGAAGAAAGTATAGTAAATATTGTAGGTTATAGAAAAAAAATGTCTAGCACTTCACATGTAGATTAAGCGGCCATTCAATATTTATGTTTTAATACTGAACCTAAGTAGGGCTTCTCCCTGAATATTCTTCCTTTGGGACATTTTTGCACTTCAGAGTATTTGGATGTGTTAGACCAATTCTACTGTTATAATGGCTAACGGAAAATAAAACAATAGGGCTAAGAGAATCTTGAAGAGCTGAACTGGCAAAAGAGAGCAAGGAATGGAAAAAATAAAATGAAATAAGAGTTGAAACCATTTGCTTGAAAGATAAAATTAAATATCAAAGCAGATAAAAATTGTAAAGAATGATTCAACATAGACAAAAGTGAAAAGAATAGTATTAATCTGTGCAAATAGCAAGATCCTACACTTAAACACTTTAGAGCTGATCCTCATTAATCCTTTGTGCACTAATGGTACAAGGTCCAACCTTGAAACCAGTTTGGGAGAACAACTGGTGTTTTTTTCTTTATGCCCCAAAGTCAGCAGAAAAAAATCATAGTGACTTGAATGATCAGAATAATTACAATTTCTTTACTATGAGGAATGTAATTATCCAGCATAACCTGAACTATCAGATGCTTCACTTTCTGGTACAGCTTTCACCACTTATAGAAAAGTGTGATTGTGTAGAGGTAGTGTGAAGCCAACTTTGACAGCATTCCGAAAATCCATTTTGGAGGTCAATTCTGACTCTGGAAGGTCTTTTCTTCGAGGAGATAACTTTAGCCCTGAAGAAATACCAGTGAAGTAAACCTCCAGAACTTAGTTCTTGTTTATCAACATGCCTTCCAGCAACTTTGCAAGACTCAGAACTGTATGCTGAATTCTAACATATATATATATATATATATATTTAATGACAGCTCTCCAGGTGGTGATGACTAGTCCTGAGTCATATTCCCATGATGTTTTTCATTTCATGACTTCAACCATTTCCAGCATCCTATCCTGTCACATTCAGAAAAGTTGGAAAGCTTTCGAATACCTCTCAAAAGTAATTCTTTGTCATGATGACTGCACAAGTAGAATGATAGCAATAAATAGAAGCTACCAACTCCATGAAAACTGATGAAATGAACAGAGGCTGCAAGAGGACCTTAAGAAGACCTTAAACAATGTTCCATTAAATCAGCCTATGAATATATAGATGGAAAGTTAGGGGCAGTTGCAATGTTACAGAACCCCCCAGTGAATCAGTTTGGGTTTCTCTCTCATATTATTATTCTGCATGAGAGACAGGTGTCATGATAAACCTGGTGTCACCCAGAAGAAAATAAAAAAAAAAAAGTTTGAGGGAAAAAAGAAATAGATAAATATGAAATAAAAAGATCTGGTTGTTATCATAATTGTGTTTAGGTTCATGAGTATTACACAAATTGCAAAAAAGGAGAAAACCCATAGATCTCTTTGTGAGTCTCATCAGTACGAGAATTAAGGTTGCTCTGAAGAAAAAGGGGACAGTAATAACATAAAAGTTTCTTAGCAAGGGAACAATCTGCTTTTCATATCTGAATTATAGTATGGGAATTAATGCATTTGCATTATATATTAAGATGTGAAGATAAAAAGAGTTTTTGTCTCAGTAAATGCATTGAACTGCTGTCCTTTGGAGGACAACAGACTCTCCACCTCTGGAAGTCTTCAAAAACCAGTTCTATAGGCACCGTAAGACATTATGCAGGGACTGATCATAACTGTAGCAAAAGTGGAATGCATTAAGAATGATGCAGACTCTTTGGAGCATAGATTCATTTTGGATGTACTCTTAACCAGTTGTAAATTTGTGTGGGAATAATATTTTAAAATACACACTGTTAGTTGAGCTGGATGCTTCAGATAACAGAAGTTTTGTAATACGACATCTAAAAATAGTATCTCAAAAGAAGAAAAGAAGTAAAAGCTGTTGAAACCTAGGAAAATTCTAGTTTCCTGGTGTTAGGCATTATTTTTCATGTAGAACTAAATGAGAACTAAATAAGCCCCAAACTAGTTTTAATCAAAACTTAATTTCCTACATTCAGAGTGGCAAAGACTGTAAGGACCAGCAGGGGACAAAGATGTGAATTAGGATGTGTACAGGTGAAACAAATCAGAATTAATGACTAAAATCTTCTGTGCAAGCAAGAGAAAGTCTAACAATGCTGGCAAAGTAAAACAGAGAACAGCAACAAAATAAGATTGCTCTGATTTAGGCACCAAACAGAGAGAAGTAAAAGCCTATCTTTTCATGCCAAAGAAATTAATTTAAGCCACAGAACAGTTTTTAACCTTTTTTTCAGAAACAAATTCTTCAGCTTGGAAATGCCAGTGCAGACTGAACAAATGTGTCTCCTGATGTTACACAGTCTTCAACCCCCTCTAGTCCACCCCCACAATCCTTCAGTTTGGGAGAAATTTGAGGCAACCCCTCCTACTGACCTTCTCTTCCAATCAGAGAGAAACAGATTCTCACTGGGAACTTAGCAGTCTCAGGGGTTTGTGTACATGTTGTTTGTTTGTTGTGGTGTTTTTTTTTTCTTTCAACAGTGAGAATATTTTGTTTTCAGTAAAGAAATTCCCTTCCCTAACCACCTCCAGTGTTCTGTGAGGCCATTTGTTTTCAGCAGTGCTGAATTTTCATCCTTCTTGCAAATGCTTTCGGTTTTTGCAGTGAGTACAAACAGCACCAGAATCACTCATCCTTACTTTTTCCTTCCTTCCCCCATACTCTCAGTCCAACTCCTTCAACAAGCCCAGCAGCAGTAACCATATGTCAGACATTAAAGAGACTCAGAGAGGTTAATATTCATTTGTATGCTGCCTACATTGGCAGAAATTGCAGATTCAGAAAAATGGTGTTTATTCCTCAATTTGAAAGGATTTTATTTCTGAATTTCTCAACAGAAAATAATACTTTGAGAAGTTGCAAAACTGAATTTATTAATAGATATTTTCCCTCACACCTTCCAACAACTACTGGTATATTTAACTATGAGAATACATTCGCCTTTTCATCCAAAAGGAAATAATTCTTTCTTTTCAGTATGCACATCCTTATACATACATTGTTTTTTTTCTTTTTCTAATTTAACCAAATTTGCTGTAACATGAGCAACCAGTTCTAAACAAGAAGCACCCTTCTTCTAGCAAGAGATCATGAGCTAGATGTCAGAGAACTGACATAAATACATAACCTTTATTTAGTGTTTGAATGTTATACTCCTGTATTGCTGTGTAGCTTTCGGCTTACAAATTGACTGTATCTGTGCTCCTTGTGGAAAATGTTTTCTTTGTATTTTTAAATTTGGCAACAGTGGAAATTTTGCTTTTGCAAACTTTCATATTTGATTTTGAGTGAGCCAGGAGTCTACCAGTTGTGCAAATACTATTACCACTGAAAGCATCACTTGTCTCCCAGATCAGATCAGTGTTTGAATTCTCACTGCCTGTTGTAATAGACATGGTATGTCTTAAGGAAATAACAGAAACAACAGAAATCTAAGTAAATTTATTCGGAAAAATTTATATTTAATTGCAAATTTTATCAATATTGCTACCAAAAGTGCTACGGAATCACTAAACTGAGAAAATCAGGTATAAAAATAACAAATGGCAATGAGTTTCACAGGTTATTTCTTTTAAATTAAAGAATATTTTCCTGAAATTGGATGTTTTTAATTCCAGTTTGTTTCCTTATTTATTCCTTAAGATGCTCAGCTGGATTATCTAGACTGGTTTGTTTTTATCTGACTGTTTTTGTACATTTTCTTTGAAACTATGATTCATCTTTTTAAAACCTTTCTTTCTAAGTTTCTGGTAAACTACAATTGTACTATTTTTTTTTTTCCCCATAAAATTTTCTAGTTGCTGTGGTATTCCCCATTCCCCAAACCTCTCAATTCAGCTACTTTGTTTCTTCATCCAGTCATCACCTGCTGAACGCTATATCTCTGGGGAGGATGGCAGGTGGGGGTGAGGGGAGAGGTGCTTGTTCAAGTAGTCTAAGTTCTCTTTTAAATGCTTTGCAAGATCAGAGCATCAGATCAAACTCAGAATGGAGTAATATGTCAACATTTATCACACGCACTTCTAAAGTTCTTTTGAAAATTAAATCCTAACAGGGAAATTCTTCACCATGTAGGTTATATTAGAAGTTCAGCATGCAACAGATGATTTGGGGGTGGGGACACTACAGTTCAGACACTGGTTCCCATCATTGCTTTAAAAATAATTCTCCCTTGGACTTTGCATATATATTATAGTTCTCTCTTGCTGTAACCTAAACTGTAGTATTATGAAAGAAATTTAATTTAAAAGATGAGAAATTTATTGTCCGAATGAACAATCTGCCTCCTACTAGCCTCTCTCAAGTAAAGCTTTCAGGAGGAGTCTAGAGCTCTTAATGACCACACTTTCTAACGTTTATATTACTCTGCAGAAACAGCCCATTGTTAAAACACTAAGTAAATTAAATCACAGTCCACTCAGGCTTTTAAGGAGTGTTAAAGATATGGGGATAGCCTGTGATAAGTGACTTTGAAGAAATTATTTTATTTTGTTCAGTTCTGCTAAGTTTCAATGACCACATACTGTGATTTATATTCTGAATTAAAATTGTCCAAGTTGAGTATGAGGTTACGTTCTAATTATGAAAATTTCTACAAGCAAAGCATTCTGTGGGGGAGAAAACTGCATTTTTCCACCACATGTCTTAAGTTCTTCATGACCTCAACTTCAGCAGTCTTTTCAGACCCTTTAGAAGGGACAATTTTTTGATACAATTAATGTGATACATTAAAATTTAATTGAGTCATAATTCCCAACTGACGTTCTTGAAAAATGCTTTTCAACCCCAGACTTTAACACTGTGTGCAAGACATGCAACATATTTATATATTAATGTTTTCATTTCTTTATCAGATGCAGTTATAGATTAAAAAAAAGTCATTGACTACAGATGAGGCTTCTCATTGGTGTTTCTGGGTGACAGCACTGATTGTTAATTCTACACGTGGTGACAGAATCATAAAATGATACCTTCAAAACTGTTCAGAAAACTGCAGAGAATAACTGTCCCTTGATAAATACAGTTATAGAGGAACTGTTAGTTCATGACTTGAAATGGTGACTGAGCACCTGGTGAAGGGGTGTGGCTGGACCAGGGAGCACAGGCAAATTCTTTGTACTTGTGCTCCCCACAAGACCGGACAAGGTTGAGCCATCCTGAGCTCGTATAATGGCCAGCCACCAAAAGCTGTTGTGATTATGTTCTGCTTGAGTTCATGGTCTTGAGGAATATAGGCCTGGTGAAGAGCAGAGTTGTTATGTTGAACTTCAGGAGGGCAAACTTCCAGCTGTTTATAGAGCTATTGGACGGGAGTGCTAGGGACATAAGAAAGAGCTGGCAGCTCTTTAAGGACACCTTTCTGAGAGCACAAGAATTCTCTGCTCCTCAGCATGAGAAATCTCATAGAGGAGGTAGGAAACTGGTATGACTGAGCAAAGACCTGATGGTCAATCTGAGGGAAAAGAATGAAATGTATAGGCAGTGGAAGCAGGGATATATGGCCTGGAAAGAATATAAGGATGCCACTCAGATATACCGAGACAAGATCAGCCAAGGCCCAAATAGAACTGAACTTGTCTATGGATGTGAAAAATAACAAGGACTTTTATATGTGTACTGGTACAACTGACAGGCACATGAGGGTGTACCCTCTCTGATAAAGGAGGGAGGAGGAATAGCAATAACAGACATGGAGAAGGCTGAGGTTCTCAACAAGTTCTTGAGTCAGGCTTTCCACGTCTCTCACATCACTGAATCTCTAGGAAGGAGTCAGGAAAGCAAAATCTCCCCCACCGTAAGCAAAGAGGAAGTCTGAGACCACTTCACGAGACTGAGGTTGACTGTAGCTTTATATGGAAAAACAGAATAGTGCTGAAACCCAGGATAAATCTGTAAGAATTATATGCTTTGTAGAAAACAGGTACCAATATGAGAGTGGTGTTCAGATCTCCCTGAATGATTTAACCAGGAGTGTCTTATATGAACAGTGAAAAGTCACCATCAGTGAAGAACAAGCCTTACTCAGCTCTTTGCAAGAGCAGTTTGCAGTTATCTACCACCAATACCTGTGTCCAGATGTTGATCATACATAGTGGCATCTATTTACAACCTTCAGCAAGCTGCTCAACTTTCAAATGCAAGTGGAATTTTCAGCTGCTGCCTGTATTGCTGCATTTGCTATTGGAATGGCACCTTCCCACTCTGCCTGAACCAATTTTAGTTGCCTTTCTGAGGTACTTAACTATCTGCATACGTTTTGCGGAGTTTACAGGTGTGTAACTTGTGGTTTGAAGTGCAGGGTTGTGAAAGACAGTTATCACAGCAGCTCTGTCCTTTAATAGCACTGATTCTCAGTAATGGCTTCTCTGATCAGCACAGTTTGGCAGAGCAGGGAGTGAAATACATGTTTCACTTGTTCCAATGATTGAGGTTCTTGAACTATACTTCATTTGTGGTATCAATCAAGAGATGTCTTTCTTGCTGAATGATGTGTAGAAGGAACTGTACTTTGGATTTACTATGGAGATGAGCTATTTATTTCCTGCCCGTGTGTCATGGGATTCTGTGCTATGTGAAGAAGACTCTTTCTGATAGCTTTTATTAAAAGCTGGTAAATGATGCTTAGAATTATATTAAAACTGATACAGAAACATTTTCTACTAATTCAAGAGAATCTTCAAAAATTGCAGGGGAATAGAGCAGGCTGCCCTGAACTTTCATTGTTTACTCTCTGTAGTAACCACTTCCAAGGAACTGAAAATTGCACAGATACTCCAAAATCAAGAAAAGATTTGTCTTACATTAAATCATCTTGTGAAAGTAAGGTGGTGTTAATAGGGCAATTGTGCAGGAACCAGGAAAAATAATTTTTATGAATCGGGTTCATATTATATGTCTCTTGGAAGTATACATGATAGAATATCTTTGGCAACTGTGAAAGCAGATTTTTGGAATTTGACTGTAGTTATCTCTTTCTTGAATAAAGGCTTGTGCTATTCATTTGATGTTGAGACAAATCAGAAACCCTGCTGTGAACTTTAATAAGGTACCTAACAAGGGAAATTCTCCACATTAGGAAGTCTGGCTAGCTGACAGTCACTGCTGTGCAATTTCAAGATGCTGTAATATGTCCCAAATTAATATAATGGGCCTCTAAGATGCTTCAGTGAATTTCAGTTTTGCATAATCTCTATTAGAGTATTATATGCACATACATATGTACACATGCAAATGTATGCCTGTACTTCATCCCTTCATCCAGTTCTCCTTTTTAATCACATGAAGATCCATCACTATGTGAAATGGTTGGCCATGGGACAGATCTTTCTGCTGCAGTTTATAAAAGGAAGCTCTAAAGGCTTGTGTTATAGAGACAGAAATCCTACACATAAATTCTTAATATACAACAGCAGTATTTAATTGAAAATATGACTGCAGGTGAATTTCACTAGGACCCAAATTAAATCAACTTGAAAATTAAGTAAGAAAGAAAAAGAGATTGACTTTGTAAGTTTTGTTTAATTTGAACATTCCAATTTTAAAATATAAATTAACACAGCTGAAATTGTTGGTAGTTCTGAAGAAAATTGAATCTTTACAGTAATGACATTTTTCATGTCATTTTCAAAGACTTTTGGTTAAAATTATAAGAAAGGATAAGCTATTCCTATTGAATGTATAAAAATGATTAATTGAAGCATTTCCAACAGAGTCTATTGGCATCAAACGTAGCATTTGTTTTGTGAATTTTTAGGTTTTACAAAGTTATATGTGGAGAGTTCAACTAACTCTTTCCATTCAGCTTGAACAAGAAATCTGATGGAGGCTTTAATTATTAAAATGTATGAAATATTTCTGTTTGAAGAAACTTCAGTAGAAAGTATCCTTCAGTGTGAAAGGCAGGAGAAAACAGATAAGCAGTGGTATTCTCAATATTCAGCTTAAATTTGCATGAAGCTTAGAAATATATTTGATGAGAGGGAGGTGCTGAAATAGTTTAATAGATTTAGATAAAAATTAAAACATGCAATTTAAATAAAAACCTGTTCTTTCTATACTGCTCCCTGTGTCAAAAGTCATGCAGCTGATCCCCATCTTACAGAATGATCCTTATTTCTTTCTGCTCACCTAGATTTGACCTAAAGACCTTTTTTACAGCCTTCCCACTTGCCAAGAATTCTACTGGGATTTATTTCTGTTAGTTCACTAGCAAACCCCTGATTAGTATTCTTCACTGAATATGTAAAATACCACACGTTAAGGACAGTTGAAGTATGCTTGACTTTACTGTGGGTGTCATAAAATATTTTATAGACTTGTCTTCCTATCATTCCATTACTTACTTGAAGTAGGCTTTGACAACTTTCCTCTTGTAAGTGGGATTTTGTTTAAAAGACAACATCTATGCACTTAGCTGGATTCTTGTAATTTTACCTATAAAACTATTCACTGTTCTTTAAAACAAAATACTGCTGGACATGATTACACTGTCCCTATCTTTAATATAAATAAAGGAAGCAGTTATAAATAGTTGATGAGAAACTCCGCATGCATAAGTGATCTTTAATTGTTGAGAAGTTTCTACTACATTCAGCTTGCAGCTGGCTGTATTGTTATTTTGTTGGTCACATTGTAGTTGCCTAACTTATTTATTGCCTTCCCAGCTATATTTTGGGCTTTGGACTGTGCTTTAGTAAGTCCAGATGGATTTCAGTCTAAGTAATACATTTTAATCTATAACCTAAATTTAAAAACAGCATTCATTAGAAGTACTGCTCTAGCACCAATATAGATGGTTACATTTTTTATGTGATCTACATCTAAACAAGTAAAATGGCATACATTGTACTGAGGCAAGTTGTATTGTAGTCTTTAAATATAACTTTTGAGAGTAAGGGGTAGCATGTTGGATCTTGCTATCGAAGTCCATAATCCGGATTTTGTTCAGCTGAGATGTTCTGGATTTTTAATTAACTTGCACATATTCAGCAAAATCACAGAATCACACAATCACAGAATAGCCCGGGTTGGAAGGGACCTCAAGGATCATGAATCTCCAACACCCCTGCCCCCCGCCACAGGCAGGGCCACCAGCTTCCACATTTAATACAAGACCGGGCTGCCCAGGGCCACATCCAACCTGGCCTTGGACACCTCCAGGGATGGGGCATCCACAACCTCTCTGGCAGCCTGTTCCAGCATCACACCACTCTCATAGTAAAGAACTTTCCCCTGACATCCAACCTAAATCTTCCCTCCTTCAACTTAAAATAATTTCCCCTTGTCCTGCTGTTATCTACCCTTTTAAAGGGTTGACTGCCCTCCTGTTTATAGCCTCCATTTGGGTATTGAAAGGCTGCAATTAGGTCACCCTGCAGCCTTCTTTTCTCCAGGCTGAACAAGCCCAACTCCCTCAGCCTATCTTCGTATATGTATGTTTAATTTGAACAACTTATTACCATTAAACACTGTTGCATAATCAGACAATATTCAAAGTTGACTTGCATTGTTTGGTATTTTGTTAAGAAATATTCTATTTTGGGCATAACTGAGAATTAATCAACTGATCTATATCCTACATTCCTCTGAGAAGCAGGTACAGATCTTATCTGTGCTGAAATCAGTAGCAAATCAGTCCACTGACAAGAAAAAGCTGAAGTTCACTTAAAGGAAGACAATTGCTCATATAAATGAAATACATTTCTAGATTACTCAATTTCATTTTATTGGCAGTTTATGACTTAGTGGGCTCTGACTGTTACACACTACACCCCATGTTCACATCTCCCTGGCTCATGCATTGCTCACTGTCGTGGTGCTGTGTTTGGTTGTACATCTGTCAGAGACTCCAAACAGACTGCAGCTGCATTCCCTACCTTGATATACAAGAGATCTTTCTTTATTGTCTCTTTACTCTCACAGTGAGGATACTGCTTGCTACATGGTTGTGTTACTGGAAGCTTCTGCAAAAAAATTGGCAACTAAAAGAGAGCTGCAGTGATTAGTCAAAGCCCCTGAGACAGTTAATTTTCGATTGAATAAGAAGATAAATTTTATGTTTTCTCTCCAGAACACAAGGTAGGAAAAATAGTTGGTGTTTTAGATTCCTGGTGACTGTGAGTATTTCTCAACAGAAGCTGTCACTTCATTGTTATTGTTAGAAGGTGTTCAAATAGCAAATATTTTTGTAACTTTTTAAAATGAAACTGTACTATGCTGCTGAACAGTGGTGAGTGTGTGTAAGAAGGTAGAGAATTCATACATAGAAAACACCATTAGTCTTATCCCAATAGTATGTTTTAGAAAAGCTTTTCCTTTAAAAAAACAAAATCATTTCTTTCAGTAGGAAACTGGAAAAAAACAACAGCAAAAACAAAAAACAAAAAACAAAAAACAAACAAAAAACCAACCAACCAAAAAAAAAAAAAAACCCACATCAATCAACTGTTCAGATTTACCATGTTCATCCTGCTGTACTCATCTGATATTTTCTTTGATAAGGTATGTCATTTCTAGAAAAAGAACACACGTTACTGATAAAACTGAAGAAGATAATGAAATAGCCTAAGAAATGAGAAATGTAGGGTGCATTAAAAATGTAAAGATTATGATTAATATAGAATCGAAAGGAATTTACTCATGATACTGACTGAGAATTTTCATAGAGGTCAGTGCTTAATATTTTAATTTCTGACCACAGCCCTGTGTAGCTGTGAGAGTATCAGGTAACTGTTTTTAGCATCAAATAGGTAGAAGATATTGTCAATATATGAATGATCTAAATGTCTTAAAGAGATAAAATGTAATGAAATAATCAAGTTATCAAGCATGATATCATTCATCCAGTGATCATGTTTTTAATTTTTGCTGTAAAGCAGGAATTTGGGCTGACCAAAGGGATTGTGTAGTCATAAAGGATTGTCAGACATCAGTATAATGCAAATGTGGAAATCTTAAGATATATCAACTGCAATATTCAAATGAAAACAAAAGTATTCTGATCATTCTGCTCTTGAAAAAGAAACAAACTCAAATGTTAACTAGAGTAGATTTGAAACATACTACACAGATGAGCAGGAAAGGGGACAGCCTGTGTCCTGTGAATCTGGAATACATCTTTTTTTGTTGCTGTATTCTTTGGGTTTTTTGTTTGTTTGTTTGTTTGTTTGTTATGTAAAACAGAGTTTAAGAATTCCTGTGGCTAAATCCAGGCCAGAAAGGGGAAACATTCTTTAAAGGACAACACTGTTAAGAGAAAAAGTAATTATGAATTGGTAGGGAATAGACTCGGGTTTGGTATTTCAAATTTCCAGCCATCTTTGGAAGAAGTTTCTGGAGTAATCTTCCAATAGGAATGGCAAGGCAAAAACATAAAGCTTGTTTCTGAGTGGTCCTCCATCAGTTTATGAAATGGGTCATATGATTACTCAATAACTTTTGCTCTCAAGATGTTTGGTGGCATTTTTGTCTAAGCAAATAAATCAGGAATGTGAGAGTTTTCTGGTTTTGTTATGAGGAGTTGTAAGTAGTGCAGATTAGAAGTACGGTTCACATAAATGTGTGTTTGTAACAAGATACATTTTAACGATTTAAACCAGGATGATTATACATGCAGAACAGTTTCTGGAAAGTATTCTCTAATACTTTCAGTTTCTGAGAGTATTTTCTAATACTTTCTTGTTGCAGGCTATGTACTTACACAAATTTATTTTTCTGGAGTTGTTTTCTAAAACTAAACCTTTTCCAAGATTTCTATATCAGAATATAAGGAAGGCATGGGAGTATCATTACCTTAAAGTGATAAGTTGAATATATGCATTTTGAACACACAAATAAATTAATTCTCAAAGTTACAGAAAACACTAGAATAATTTTTCATTAAAACTCAAATGATTAAAGATAATTATTAATTTGCCTTCACCTGAGAGAAACTATTTAGTCATCAACGTCTACTTGCTTCTTCCTTACTCTGCATAACTTTTCATTTCTGCAGATAGACAGCTGAGGTTTTCACTCTCCTTTTCCTTTATCATGCTTCTCAGCCCATAACAGTTTAGAGAACTGCTCTTTTTACCTTCTTTCTACCATGTCCACTCTGCATTGAAGTGTTGTTCTCTTTTCCTCCTTTTCAGAAAAATAGCCAAAAGTAAATAATGGTAAAATGAATTCTTCCTAAGTATTTGTCCTGACAAGCAAATGAATGTTCAACTATGGAAAATAAGGCAAATATTCCTAACACTACGCAGTTATTATATACATCACTGTAATATTTGGATGAAAGATAAATTTTGGTTAGCTATTCAATATTTCTTCAATTATAAGTCACTTCATCTTTGGAAAGGCAAAAGTTATCTGTCCTTTTTGTATAGAGGAATTCCTCAAAAATATTAGGATGCACATGGTTAAGTATTATGTAGTCTAGCCAGATTCTGAAAACATGAAGGTGCAGAAAAATCAAGTATAGTGCACTACCAGCGTTGAACATTAGTATAGTACACATCACAGTGAACAAGAGGTACTAACAAGCATGCAGTCTTGCTTCCTTTGATTCAGACTATGTGAGCACTTAGCAATAGGTCGATTTTTTTAACCACCAGAAAGTGAGATGAAATACATTCCAGAAGTATATCCAAAAGTAATCCTCCTAAGCATTGGAAAAGGAAAGGCTGCCCTGTAACTTAGTACCAGAAAGGCATAACACAGGAGATGAACCAGGTGTGACAGTTGGTATTCCCTCTCTGAGACCTAAACAACACTTGAAACCTACACTTGAAGATAAGCAAAATGTGAAGTTGATGAGAGTTTAATGAAAATAATATTTAACTTTAATTAGTGAGAGCAGAAGCTAACTAATTTTCACTTGGCTAACTCCCAGACTCCCTAATTGTAAAGGAAACTTTGTTTCTCTCTTCCACTCAAGAAAGATTAAAAAAAAAAACCAAGCAAACAGGGAGCCATGGGAATACTGTATCAATGACAAATCACTACTCTTCTGAAAAATACAGTAATTACACTACAGAGTATCTTGCTGCATCATCAGAAAAAACTGATAATAACCTGGTCGTACTCTTAGTTATATCCCATCAGATTCAGAAATTTTATTTCTAAGAGGGAAATATTGAAACCCATTTCTTAAAGCAGAAATTTGCAATTCCCTTTGTTCTGGCCCTTCAAGTTATTAGGAAGGACTTGGGCCAATATCCCATGGCTGGGCTTCAAATTGAATCTAGACCATTAGTGGTCTGCTATGCTTGTAGGATTGAGATATTTAATCTGTATTTTCTAGATTTTTACTGGTAGCAAACTCTTTCATGGGATAAGTAAACTGAGAGCAGCCCAGAGTTAATTTTTATTTTTGGTTTTCTAGATTTAGATCTAAAATATTTTAAATGGTTTGTATCAGGTTGCTTATTTTGGCTGGCTGAGAATATAGATTAATAAGAAACACTCTGCATATCAGAAATGCCCTCACCTAACATAACTTTTAAACATTTCTTCTTTTACTTGAAGCAGTCCAAAAGAGAAGATGGGGTCTGAAATAACTGTGGCCTAGTTCACATAGCAGGACTAAGCAGGTACTAATCAGGAATGAAAAGCTGATTCAAGGCATTTCTTATTGAGATAGCAGTCTCTCTAAATAATCCAGATGAAATTTCATGCATATGTTTTTTTTTTTTTTTTTTTTTTTTTTTTTGTTACAAATAATGCTAAAATCTTTAAAATACACCCAGCAGGGCATACTTCTACTCCAGCAAGTATGCTTTTATTATAATTCACTGATATTTTATAAAATGAAATGAGAAATGTGTTCTACTGAAGTAAAAGAAAAAAAAAATCAAAATATTTTACTAGCAGTGACAGAAAGAATCCAAGACTGAAGATTTGCATAAGTCTTGATCTTATTTTGAAAATCAAATAATCAGCACTGTATGAATCACTTGCCTTAATTGTCACAAATGATTTAATTTTTCCTGTATGTTTTTACAGGGTACTGACTAAGTTTTATGAAATTAGGTACTCTCTCTGTAACAATATAAGGCTTTTAAAATATATATATTTTTAACAAGAATCAGTATTCAGTATGCAGGAGGTTGATAGCATATATAATTTAGACTGCACATTTCTTTCTTTTATATCTACACCAACGAGGAAAAATTTTGCTATCTCTGTAGCTGACATCATTCATTTCCACCTAGAAGTTGTAAATCATACTCAGTGTTTAATCAGATTCCCTATGGGCAATCTGCTCTGGCCCTTCTCCAAAATTAGTACTTTGAGTGGACCCCTCTCCTGCTTTCATTGCTTTCTCTTTCTTCATTAGTTCATAATACAACACAGAAAATGACTACTTTGATCATGTTTTCTCTCATTTTTCATGTGGCAAAGCAAGCCAGTGTTACAGCAGAAACTTTTTCTGTTTTGTTGTGAAGACAAATCTAACACCTTATGTAGTGTAATCTCAGCTGATTAACTTTGATAAACAGTTTTGGAAGGTAGTAACTTTAGCTACATTTTGGAATTTCCCCGTATTAACTATACTCCAAATCTGCATCCTTCTGTAAGGCAGTCTTCCATTTTGCTATAAGGAAATTAAGAATGTCAACTAACAAGATTCTAATACTCTTGGTACCACAGAATTATCTTCTGAGAGGAAAATTTTATTTAATAGCTTACAGCTTTTAAATAGCTTACATGTAGGCATTCCGATACTTGAAGAGAGTGTATAAACAGGGGGGATACGTCTGTTTATGACAGTGGATAGTGATAGGATAAGGGGAAATGGTTTTAAACAAAGACGGGAGGTTTAGGTTAGATATTAGGAGGAAGTTACTCACACAGAGGGTGACACAACTGGAACAGGTTGCCCAAGGAGGTTGTGGATACCCCATCCCTGGAGGCATTCAAGACCAGGCTGGATGTGGCTCTGGGCAGCCTGGTCTAGTGGTTGGCGACCCTGCACATGGCAAGGGGGTTGAAACTCGATGATCATTATGGTCCTTTTCAACCCAGGCCATTCTATGATTCTGTAATGTGCCACCTATGTCAAGGCGTAAAGGATCTCTGCACAGGTGTAAGTCAAGCAGTGTCCCTGCTCAAAGAGCAATCCTATCATGCAACCAACTGTCATGCAGGGAGAACTCAAGAGACTCTTACTGTACTTACTATTTATGGGGTAATGTGATTGACTGATTATATTTACTGCATGCTAAACAGGCATCTGTTGAACTAGTTGTCTACTATCGATTCTTCAAGAACCCAGTCTGAGACGCTATGGTGGTCATTTTCTAGCTTGGCAATATCTTGGTTGTTATCAGTCCTGAGTCAGGTTGCTTGGGGCATAATGGCCAGGCTAAAGGAATATGTTGGGAGCAGGTGGGGAGAACACTGTCACATGCACTGTCTCAGTCTTTAGGACATGTTTGAAAACCTTAGGAGCTCAATGTGCATTCATCTTTGGAAAATATTTTACAAGAAACTTACCAAAAGTCTTATGCAATATTATAAAAAACATTTATCAATTTTAGACACTCAAAGATAAAGAAGAGACTCTTTGGTCTGTTTTCTGAATTTCTTTGGTATGAAGAACAAGATAGTATGCTTTGAAGACCCTTGTAAATCAGTTTCCTGTCAGTAGTTGCCTTGGCTTATACAACCAAAAAATTTGGTCTAGTGTTTTCCTTAAATAATTTAATATTTTGGTTTATCTTAGGGTTTCAGTGTATCTAAGGTTGACCTTAAATAATTTGCATTGCATTAATAAAGATGTTGAATAGAACTTTGAATGTTAACTGCTTTTCTTCTATGTTTACTTTTCCTGTGCCTTTTGTGCTCTTGTTTGTGTTTGCCTCTCTTTTCTAGTTTGATAGCTGTGTTTATTTTTGTACCCTTTTCTCCTTTCAACATACCCTATTATCAAGTATCTTCTATTGTCATCTTTAAAGTAAATGTCATGGAGGGTGGGATCAAACTAAAACACAAGATTGGAGACCTTCCTCCCTGTCCTACTGACATTTTTTTTTACTCTAAATGTGAACTTTACAATGTACATTTATTTTTTAAAGAAGAGTTTGAAGACTAAATACAAAGTTTCTGTAGCTTAGGGATTTTCTTTGAAATTCAGATCTGATTCCAGACGCGAACATTGTTACTCTAGCATTGTTTGAAGTTAATGTTCATATTTCTCATGGACTGAAATATTGTTGGATTTTTTTTTTCCTTATAAACAACATTACTTTGTTTCAAGCTGGAGTTTCATTTACACTATTTAGAATTTTCTCAACGTATTATAACAGTGTTCATTAAAAGTACACTTTCCAGAACTGTTAATTAAAAGGCCATGCTGGGATAAATAAACCCATATGCTGTTGATTAACCACCTTTTAGGGGTCAACAGTTGGGATCTCCTGCTGTGCGTATGTTAATTGTTGTCCAAAATTTTACCAGGAACTGTTTTGCCCATATGGCACTTGCTGAAAATATAAGGTCTTCAGAGAGAATGAACAAAATCCAAAGAAGAAAAGATATCTCAGATGATACTATATGTGTGGCAACCATGATGTTGCCACATGTACTTACAGAGCATACTTAATCTGGTCTATTGCATAAGATAGAGAAAAATGTGAAAAGTAATAAAGAGTTTATGTAGGTGTATGTGTGTATTCATCACTATGATGTCTATGGATAGGTACCACTATTTATAGAGTGAATATCTACCTGCATGTAAGGAAATATAAATGTAGATTTTTAGGTAATAATTTTCTCAAATAATGAAAATTTTAAAAAGATTGCAATATGTTTTAATGTTCAAAAATGTACACATAAAAGAAATGTTGTTGTTGACTCTGTATGTATTGTTTTTCAGCTGAAGAGAAATCATTTTTCCTAGTAAAGCCCAACAGATACTGACATTTCTTTTTGTTAGTTAATTATCCCCTGAAGATGTCTATCTTCATGAAAGGTGAATCACAGAAATGTCTATAACAGTGGAAGATTTACCCTTTGATTCTCCTTTTGGAAGTCTAAAAAAACCCTCACCTTTACTGAAAATTGTTTCTGTTAATCTGAATTCTTTTTAAGTTTTAGGTACATGAAGTTCTCACTTCCATTTCTTATGAAGTAACAGATTTATGAAATTATATAAAGATGATTTAAAAAAAATCAAGCCTAACATCAGAGTATAATTTTTTTATAGAGATTGCAACCAGACTGTAAGTTTTGCTTGGGACTGTTGAGATTCAACGTCTGTTTCATCACATTTCTGAAACTGTGAAAAAAACTGGTCAAGTTTGAGCTTTAAACAGAGTCATCAATAGAAGTTTGAGAAGAAAGTTCACAAAAAAATTTGAATTGACCATTTCTTTCACCATGTATAACTTCTCTAAGAGGGAAAATCAGTCTTTATTGAGATCCTCAAACTTTCAAAGAAAGTAACATTCATTTAAAAACAAAACAAAGACAGAGAAAATTTGACAATTTTGACCAAATTTGACCTGAGAAAATGATAATGACTTCTGCTCAAGATAAGCTAGAGAAGATGATGTACTGGATGGTGACAATGTGAAGTGCTTGATTAGGCTGAATCTTCTGGGACATCAATATCACAGAAGCAAGTTGATTGCTGCTGGCCCAGGCTATGTTCTTTCAGATTCATAAGCTGAGAAATCAGTGCTGTGGTGGTATTAGGCTTGGCTGGGAGGAAAAGTAATATGCTTCTTTTCCTTTCCAATAGACAAAAAAAAAAAAAAAAAAAAAAAAAAAAAAAAAAAAAAAATAGTATCAATAATTTTAATCAATGTCATTTTGCTATATGCTGAGGATGAATTATGTCTTATTCTTCTCAGTTTTCAGATTTTATTAGTGTATACATATACAGTTTGGCAAATCTGTTCACAGCCTTCTTTGGTTTTTACCAGTGAGAGAAACTAGTTCAGAATCTCCAGACTGCTTCCTGAGACTTTCCTTTTAGTTTAGTTCCCACCTTTGTTTTATATGTGTCTGCTCTTACTCAGGGTATATTTTTAGCTTGCAAAATAGGTTTTTTTTTTTTTTTTTTTAATTCAACTCTGCTCTATGAAGAAGCAATTATAAACCATAGATATGTCATTGTGGATGAAATGCCTCTGAAACCATTCAACCTTCAATCAGTATTGGTATAGTGAAACTATGGAAATAAAGATGAAAGTGGATATTTCTCTTGCTTGCATGCTTTCTCTCTCCTTTCTTGGATACTTTCATATTTTGCTTAGTTCCTACTTATCTGGCTGTACGTCTAATTTCTTACTTTTGCTCCCCTTCCATATACTTTTCCTGCTTGTTTTCAGGGAGGAGAAAGAGTAGCAAGCTCTGCTACCCCATGTGAGACTAGGGCCAGGATAGTAGACAAAGTGAAAAATTTTGTCAGATCCAATGTCAGCCTGGGAAATCCAGTGAAGAAGCCAGGACTATAAGGGACAAAGATGTAAACTAGCACATTTTTAGTATCTCTGGGACAAGGACTGATGGCCCTGGGATGTCTTCAAATGAGGGTCCAGGGATATTGGTAGAGTTGGGGAGGTCGGGAAGGGGGGTAGGAACAGGAAGGTCCCATGGTGCCCTCAGGCCAACAAAAGGTTGTAATCATATCTTGTGGACTTCCTCTTTTGCTAGACATCATTTAATTTTGTCTAATTTAATTGTGTCTAATTTCACATTTCATCCAGAATAGGTAATTGTGTAGGATTCCCCCCCCCCCCACTCAGACAAAATTCGTCCCTAATATTTCATTCATTAATACTCGGTACAGAGCTCCACTTCCTCTTTTAATATTAACTGAGTATAACTGAGTAAGTCATCCTACTAGAGCTGCCAGTTTAGGGATCATAAGTAAACAACCCAGGAAAAGATAAAGTAAAAGAGAAAACTGGAAATTAGTCTTGTTCAAAGAGTGAAGGAGAAATTGTGGTTTAATTCATATTTTAACTGAGTCTTTGTTAATTTTCTGGGTGATATCTTGGTTATCAAGTGTATCTTCTAATACTCAGAACTTCAAAATATGCTTCAGATTTCCTAGAATTAATCTCATAATATGGCACCCATATGTGGCAGTACCACATCAAGCTTCTTGAAAAACTCCAGGGCAAATTTTTACAGGATTCCGGTTAAGTTTGTTGAATGCTCCCAAAGGTTGGGGAAGATACCATTCTCACTAATGGCTGATGATTAGCATGAGTATTTGTTTCTGTTATTCCTGGCATGCAGTTAGATAACTATTGCATACTATTTCTGGACTTTTCCAGCTAAGCTGGGTTTATTGTACCCATGGCTTCTTGATAAATGGTAGCTTTATGTAGCCCAGGACATATATGCAATAAAAATTATGCAATTTAATATCTTACAATTGGCACTCCAAACCTAAGTGGAACACTTTCTGTGAATCTGCTACTGAATGTTAAGTAATTCAGACTGTGAGAAGGAATCCCAAAAACTTCAACAGAAAGATAGCACTTTTAAAATAATCCTTAATTTTTGGGAAGGGGCTATAGATGACAAAGAAAATACTCTCTCTCCCCCAAATTCTCCATAATGAAAAACTAAATGCAACACAATCAGCACTCAAATTTATCTTCTCCCGTCAAGACTTCTAGAATATTCATTTTATAATACAAAAATTCTATAGATAGATTTTGACCAAAACCAAGTTCTATGTTGTATAATACCAGATTTTCTTGTATTTTTGAAACTACATAGGTCACTCTGAAAGTAATGCCTCCTATTTATTTCCATGGAAACTACCACAGATACAAAGAGTACAGTAACACTATCTTGTAGAGCAAATTCTCAGGTACAAAACACTCTTTTTCAACTCAGTCGCCACCACTCACTGTGCATTTTCACCACTGATGAACAAGAGCCTGCATGCCATGCACATTGCAATCTGCACCAGCAGAGGTGTCCCACTGTCACCACTGCTGAAATGCACCACTCACCACCTCACTGTGCTCACATCCACTGTTTGGTCTTTATAAATGTTCATCCAGTATTGATGAATGTCAGTGGCTGCAATTTCTTCCTCATGGTGGAGTTCAGTGAGATCCTTTTGATTCATGCTCACTTCCATGTCAGATGCCCTTATGTCAGAGTGCCCCTCTACTGCCATCTGTTGCATGGCTGTCATGGTTTTGTAACTTCACTATTGGTATTCCACATCATAACATCATGGACAAAAGAGAAGAACTATGTATCCCAGAGGACCTCATGGTCAGAGAAGGAAGACATATCATGGAAGATACGTCACCTGGTTGCGCGCGGTTTTTCTTCACTTTCGCTTGCTGCTGGGAGAGGAGTGGGTGTGCTTTCCAAGCCGGGCACCTTCATCAAGTAAGTCTTTTGGTTTCGGAAACTCTCTCTCTCTCTCTCTCTCTCTCCCTCTCTATCTCTCTTTTGCTCTCTCTCATTTCATTTGATTTATTATCCTTACTCCCAATTAGATTGTATTATATCGTGTCATCTTGCATCCCAACATCGTAGTTGGTAAAATAAGTTCTCCTTCTTAGATCATTGCCGCTGCTTCATTTTTCTTGGGAAGCCGGGGGGGAGGGGGCCCGTGAGCCTACTGCCCCCCTGTCACGGGCACAGATCTATCTAGGTAACTCCGTGACATTGGCAAAAAATGTGACAGAATATTTTCAGGAATGTTCAACCTATACTGCCATACCAACAACATTTGCCTCTGACTTTGTGGGCCAACATCATAAAACAAGAGGCATTATCTTTAGAAGAACACTTATAGAATGGGTGTGCTGTTTTACTTATGTAGGAAGAGTAAAAGTACTGTCCTGAACTAATTTCTTAATTAGATGTGATTTGACTATAATTCAAACAATAATATTATCAAAAGGTTGTAATTAAGGGTGTTAGTTACTGGGCTCAGGATGATGGTTTAGTGATATTAGTTTACTATGAACAAAAGCTGTGGTGCTTTTGAGATTCTCAACTGATGTAAAGTTACTCTGTGCAGTTTCTCTTATTCATGCTCAGTAAGGACTGACTCGCACTCTTTGTTCATTTGTATTGAAGTTATCTTCCTCAGTATCATTCATTTTAAAACAATTTAACAAAACCCTGGAAGAAAAGTGTGTCTAAAAATAAAAAATCTTGCAGATAACACCTTGCTTAATTCAGCATATATGCACGCTCACATGCTGAAGCTGTTTATGATAATTGATGCACTGTCTAATGCTCAGAAACCTGCTTTCAAATTTCAAAGTAATCTAGCCTTAGGTTAGGTAGTTGTGTAGGAGAGAATATAACCAGCTAGAGTGACTGTGATAAGTATTCTTTCCAGCTTAATATACTACTGATCACTTATAAATATTCTACCATATTATGTTATTAGATTTAAATTTCTTTATCACTTTTTCTTCCTTTGGTTTCTATGAGAAATGCCTGCCTGAGGCATTTGGAGATGTCATTTTGCATAATGAAAAAGGACTAACATGAATGCAAATTTCCAGCAAATATTTTTCTTTCTTTTACAGGAAAAATTGTCATGATCTTTTTCCAAAAAAATTTCTACTTTTGGCAGTATTGTTGTTCTTGTGGAAATATATTTTCTACATTTTCAATGGCAAATTCAAGATCTTTATCCAGAGAATTTAATTTTATAAATGAAGGTGAATTAAAATAAAATATTTATATTTGTTATCTTCAGATAAATGGAATAAGTGAAGAATATAGAATTTTCCTATTTCTCATTACTCATCTTAGATAGTCCAATTGGAGAGTTTATCCTAAGTTTACTTACTGCTACAGTGCTAACAAGAGTCTGAAAAATCAACAAGAAAATTAGTTGTTTATTTTTAGCCTAGTACAAATAGTATGCAACCAAATACTTGGAAATACATTTCTTTTGAAACTAATAAGGAAAATCAGAAAATAAAAAGCCTGGTTCCCCCTAGGCAAATATGAATATTGCAAACCTTACTGATATTGGCTGATTATTCAGAAGTACATTTGAAAGCTATAGAGAAATGGTTCCATATAAGTTTAGTTTTTACAAAGCTAATCTGAAAAGATGTCCAGATTAGTCATCCTTCCATGACTAAATTATCATTAAATGAAACTGTAAATATTAAGTGAAAGGAAAAGATGAAGGAAATAAAAAAGCTATATCAGACATACATAGGAGTAAATGATTCAGTTCTGATACCTGCTACTTCAGGCAAATTCATTCAAGCAAATTTTCATTAAAAAATCACAATTTCAGTATCCCTGATGCTGCCTTCACTCTCAAGTCCTACATAATTTTTTCTTGAACACCGTTCAAGTACTCCTTTTATTTGCGTAAATACTTTTGTAATAATAACTTCTATCTTTCAACCTCTGTCATGTCTGATTTTACTCTCACGCTTTCCTGATGAGTCCCTTTTACTGTTCCCCTTGTCCCTAGATTTACCTATTATATCCATTGGTGGGTAATTTTCATGCTCTGTCTCTAGAACATATCTACATTTTTTTTTCCCTTTGCTTGAAATACAAACTCAAGCAAGTTTAATGCTGTTAGCTTGGTATTCAAAGCTGGTTCTACATTCAAGGACTGGTACCTTTGTCCCTCAGGACTTCTATCTACATCACAATTTGCAGGAAGGTATAGAACATTGTTCTAAATTTGCCTCAAGATTAATTCCTTTGTAGTCATTCCCCAAGCATTTTTAACCTAAATATTTTCCATTCCTCTCCTTTCCTTTTTCTTTTCATTTTTCCTCTTCTTTTTCCTTTCCTGTAACAGTTTTTTTTTTTTTTAAACCAATGTCATATCATTGACTTGCCTCACTACTGCAGCTTTTTTTACTATTACCTTTCTTCATCAGTACATAGTTTTCCACTCCTTTACTTCTGACACATTTTCTTTTGTTTGTCTTAAACTCTGTCTCCATTTCCACTAGCACTAGGTCCATTTTCTCTATTTTGTCTGTCCTTCTGTCATGCCCTTCATTCTCCTGCAACTTACATTCACTGAGAGAGAAAAAAAAAACAGATAATTAAGACACAAATTGCAAATAAATTGAAATTAAAATTATAATGTAGTATGGTGAATGTTGACCAAAAAAAAAAAAAAAATCAACAACAAAATTCATCCAGTATTTCTCAACACATGCCCATTATTACAGTCTTACAAAGTTGATAACAACGTATTCAGACTTCGCAGGCAAAACCAAGATTTTTTTTTTTTTTTTTTTTTTTTTTCAATGGCTGCCATTTGCGCTGTAGACACAGGTATGAACTTCAGTTTATGAAGCTAATCTGAATTCTATCCATTTTTCTCCTGTATTGTGTAACCATAGCTTTCTTTCCACATGAAGAATATAGGAAGTATGTTCTTAGAAAAACAAAACATTACAACCAATCTACTGAGGATGTGAGGAGTTAGTGAACTCCAGCCTCTCAACAGCAATGTCTACCTTTTCAGTGCTCTTTTTGTTATATAAAAATAACTGCCTTTCAAATTGGTAGAAAATTATGTTGGAGATCAATTTGTTCCTTATTTTATTGTGATCAATAGCAAGTCATATGCAACCGATAGCAAACTAGGAAAGTTATTTACATGCTGTCCTCTCATTAAAACTAACATCTTATAACTAATTTTATAGAAGAAAACTTCCAGTGAGCTTATTTGCTGTGATTAGATTAATGCATGTCAGACTGTTTTCCTTACTTACATTAATCAAATGATTTTGATTGACACGAAAAAGAGTTCTTCTTTGACAATTTTTTAAGACACAAATTTTCGTAAGGTGAAACAGTATGATTGGTTACTTGTTTCTTTTCTTTTTTTTTTCTTTTTTTTTTTTTCCGTTTTTTCTTTCTTCTTTCTAGAACATGCGATTCTCTGCCTGGAAAAGCAACAGTGTGCTTTACAATTGTTTAAAATTATTGCTAGCTCAAATTTGTGTCCAGGTAAAACTTAAAATACTCCTCTTTAGAAATGTATACAGAATTATTCCTATAAACACAAGTTCTATATATAAGTATGTAATATAAGTATATGTATAAGTATAAAAAATCAGTAATTACAGTCCATGAGGCTGAAATTTCTTGTGTAGTATTCAACTATGGTGTTAGCAAACTCTCCAGTGTCTGTTTTCATTCCAACAGTGGTTGAAAAACTTTGGTTTTTCTTTCTATAAGTTTAGACATAATGATAAATATTTGTCAACAGTTTTGTTTATTGCACCAACCCAGGAACAGAAGGAAAACTTTTCAAACAAAACTGTCACAACTTTCATCCAGTACATATGAATGTCTTATTTTCCTCAGAAACATCCACTAACATATCATTGTCAACATCTCATCATCCCTCAGCAGCCAAAATATGCTTTCAAAATAAGTGCCACCTACCCTTAAGATACTCCAGTACAACATGCAAACATCCACACTCTTTTTGTACTCCTCTCTAGCTGGGTGATTCCGACAGAAATATAGGTAGATAGCTCTCTTTCAATTGCATAGTTCGTTGCTTTGAAAACAAAACCAATTTTAGTATCAGGGGATATTTTCAAGCTCTTTTTTTTTCTCATGTTTTTCCTGCCCTGAGTCTGCTGCTAGATTCTTCAGTTGCCATGGTGAGCAGGGGTGTAGGCAGTTCTTCTAGTCAGGGGAAAAAAATAAAAATCATGAAATGAATGCTAATGCAAGGGGGAACTGGCAATACTCTGTTATAATCCCATCTGGTTCATAAATAAACATCATTCCACCTCAGGCTTTCATGGGCAACACAGGAAAAGGTCATAAAATTAGGCACCCATCTTGAAATAAATTCTTCACTTCTTCTGTACTCAGGAAGAACATACGGAACAATCCTTTGGGTCAAGACAGTGGGTAATTAGAATTCTTGAATCCTAATCCTGCTCTAGGAGTGTCAGTTTTTTGCTGAGTGAGATAAATGGGTAAAAGATAGGCACAGCAATGAGGAGAATGATCCTTAGAATGCAGTGGCGTCTTTGGAAATCTCAGAAGTGTCTGGTCTACTTTGTGCTTTCATGAAGTTGAGAAGCTTTCTGTTGGGGTAACTGGTAGGTTACCCTAAAAGGCAGATTGTTAAGTAATTTAATGCATTAGTGTGTAAAAAACCTCATAAGTAATGTTACCCATAAAAAAATGTTCTTTACAAATATTTATACTTCTTAATTTCAAAAATTTTTTTATTAGCCTTTAAAATGTGGCAATTTTCCATCCGAGAGGCATAAAAGTCCCAAACTGTATTTGAAATAATGTATTTTCTTCATTTATTTTTTTGTGTTCTTTTCTTTACCTTTTTGTTGTTGTTGTTGTTGTTGTTTGTCTTGTTTTGTTTCATTTTTATATTCTTTTTTTTTTTTTTTTTTTTAAATAAGGGAAAGATATGGAAAGAGAAAACCATTAAAGAAATATATTGTTTTCTTTGAAGAGAGATGGATTTTGGAAGCTTTAAAACTTTTCAAAAAAAACACCTCTCTTTTCCCCCTCAAGAAACAATTGCTCTAGGAACACAGTTTATTAACTTGTACCAATAATGGGGTCAGAAATTCTTTTCATAGTTAATCAAAAATACTGGGAAAAGTTTGCTGTAATTTTAAGTCAGCGAGTATATCCTCTGTCTTTCAACTAGGAAACAACTTGCAGTGCTCAGTTTTCTGACTGGTAGGGGTGGCTCTTGGGGATAGCTGATGAGCCAACTCCTCGCAGTTGCCCTTACTACCTGAACACTGCAGTGAGTACCAATTCCTTGTTACATTGCTGCAGTTTGTAGACATTTTAAGCTAAGCAGTTTTCCATTTTTTGCTTCTCTTAAAATGTTGTATTAATAATTGGGTTGCTGTGAGGGCCTGCTCAGGTCCTCTCTGTGTTTGTGGTGTATATAAAACTCCTTCCAGATAAACAAGTTGACTTTATGTGGTGGTCACCATCTGTACACAAGACTTAGAGAATCCTAGAATCATTAAAGTTGGAAAAGACCTCTTCTAAGATCATCCAGACCAACCCCAGCCCATCAGTACCATGCCCACTAATGATATCCCTCAGTATCACTTCAACATGTTTCTTGAACATCACCAGGGATGATGACTTCACCACCTCCCTGGGCAGCCTGTGCCAATGCCTCCTTAGTTATTTCAGTGTGACCAGAAGATCAAAAAATATAATTTAGATTGCTTGGCTACCAGAAAAAAAAGGAGATGTTGACTATGAGGTCAATAATGTAGTGCCCCATTTAGTACTAGTTACAAAAGTTATTGTGAGGTATAATTAATATCTATAAGGTACCTCAAAATACTGTGTTACACAAATGCCAAACATAACTGTTATTGACCTGGAGTCCCTTAAGAGCTGTAAGAAACTAGCGACTCTCTGAGATTTAATTTAGAGATGGTGATCCTGTAGATTACTGATATTAAATCAATATCTCATTGTAGGAACAGTAGTATGTTCTCTCTCAACACATTACTTATGTATTTAATAGTGGAAATGTACTGTCTTATTCTAGAGCTGGATGAAATTTTACTGTTATGGAAGTTTGTGGAATTATAATTTCTGATTCTGGGAATATTCGTAATATGT
Source organism: Gallus gallus (assembly GCF_016699485.2). Taxonomy (NCBI): domain Eukaryota; kingdom Metazoa; phylum Chordata; class Aves; order Galliformes; family Phasianidae; genus Gallus; species Gallus gallus. Next base: position 140,373,310 of record NC_052532.1, read on the forward strand.
TTTTCTTTCTTTCTTTCTTTCTTTCTTTCTTTTTTTTCTTTTTTTCTTTTTTTCCTTTTTTTTCTTTTTCTTTCTTTTTTTCTTTTTTTTCTTTTTTCCTTTTTTTCCTTTTTTCCCTTTTTCCCCTTTTTTTCCTTTTTTCCTTTTTTTCCTTTTTTCCCTTTTTTCCTTTTTTTCCCTTTTTTTCCTTTTTTTTCCTTTTTTTCCTTTTTTTCCCTTTTTTCCTTTTTTCCCTTTTTTCCTTTTTTTTCCTCTTTTTCCTCTTTTTCCCTTTTTTCCCTTTTTTCCCTTTTTTCCCTTTTTTTCCCTTTTTTCCCTTTCCTTTCCTTTCCTTTCCTTTCCTTTCCTTTCCTTTCCTTTCCTTTCCTTTCCTTTCCTTTCCTTTCCTTTCCTTTCCTTTCCTTTCCTTTCCTTTCCTTTCCTTTCCTTTCCTTTCCTTTCCTTTCCTTTCCTTTCCTTTCCTTTCCTTTCCTTTCCTTTCCTTTCCTTTCCTTTCCTTTCCTTTCCTTTCCTTTCCTTTCCTTTCCTTTCCTTTCCTTTCCTTTCCTTTCCTTTCCTTTCCTTTCCTTTCCTTTCCTTTTTTTTTGTTAATTATTAGAAACTCAGTCTTCATTTATGAATTGATGATGAACGAACAAGAAAGGAGTACTTTCATTGGTGATGGTTTTGAAAATAGTAACACAGATTTGTAATAGGGAGGGGGAAAAGCGATGTACAGTGTGTTTTAAAAGAAAATTTTATTTAGGTTAAGATTTGGTGTCAACTTTAATTCTTCTGAAAGTGAAAAACATTTGCTAGAAATTATTACTTTTACCTTACTTTTAAGCTACTTACAAGTTAAAAGCATGAAGATAATTTTTCAAGGAAAAGAGAAATATTAGTTTGTCTTTTATGTGTTTAAGAATGAGATTAAGGGAAGGTAAAGCAAAAAAGTTCCTAGCCAAACATAACCTTGGATTTATACAGTCTTAAACAGACAGGGAATGTTTCAAATCTTCTTGCCAGGGGCAGGGAAATGAGCCACAGAAGGCCGTGAAGTCACCTTCTGCATGCAAAACTTTCTTTAAATTTGAAGATGAGACATAACATTGCTCACTGCATTTATCCATATAAATTTCATTATAACCGAATGTTGTAGGAACAATGCTGTAGGCAAGGTCTAGATGATCTGAAAATAAAGATTGCACTCTTTTCTAGGTTTTAAAATACATTTCTTAGGAGTTTATATCATATGCTTGGAGATAGGAAACAATTTCACTTGACTGATGTATCCTATTACAGCTAAACTGAACCATCAAGTTGCTGAACATGAGGAATACTCAAAGTTATCTGTTAATGTTTCTACACTAGAGGCTCCAAAATGAAAACTTAAAGGAAAAATCAAGCCAAAGATATTCTCAATAATCAGAATAACATCTACATCTAAAAAAAAAATTCTGTTTTTTTCCCCCATAAACAATTTGACACAAGCAAAACATTTTCTTCATAGGTGTATTTTCATTACAATCAAGATGATATTAGTATCTTTTATGTTTAGGAAAAAAAAATTGAGGAGTCATAGTTTTCAGTAAAAGCCCACTAAATGCTGCCTTTAGAAGTTATCTTTCTTCCTCAATTATTTTAAACACAAACTCTTTGGGATACTATAGAAGGCATGCGTGTTCTCTTCAGCCAACAACAGGTTAGAATTAATCTAGGTGTTTCAGATAACTCTCTTGCATTCTTTTTACCAGAGCAATTGTTACCATTATGCAGAATAGATGAGTAATAATACTATATTCACAGCAAATGTTCAAGTCAAATTATGCATTTCTCAGGCATTTCTAGAGATAGAATAAACTGTTTCCCTGTATTATCATCTTTATGTTCCCCCTTTCTCATAGGCAGCTACCCACAGATCTATAGCAACCACAAAATAGCAACACAAATATAAGTTCCTATTAAAAGTAAAATCAAAATGTGTTAAGGAATATCAAATATTCTTATTTTCATTAATAGTGCTGGATTCTATGACTCTATGACTCTATGCAGGCCAGGTACAGATATGGAGCCTCTGTAGTACTCTACTTTCCTCTCTCTTTGTTTCAGACTACCTGATGTTCTGGGCTGGGCTAACAAATGAGGTAGCAAATGAGCCTGTAAATTTCTCACTTGTTTATGAAGGAGGAAGCGTGATCAAAGTTGGGGGAACATCATTACAGCTGCTTCAGTGACAAGTAAACTTTACAGAATGAAGGGCAGATTTTAGGCCTCAAGATCTTAATACAAAGTGAAGTATTAACCATACCAGAAGAAGGTGGATTTAGGGAGATCTTAACCTTCCTTCATTCCTTCCATCTTTCTTTCCTTTTTTTAATTCCTTCCTCCCTTTCCTTCCTTTTTTTTTTTTTTTTTTTTTTTTTTTCATATTTCCCTCCTTCTTGCTTGCTATTCCAACATAAATAATTACTGTGGTCCACAAAAAGGATGAAGTGACCATCCTGGAGTAAAGAAGTTGTTAGTCTAGAATCTCTTCTCTTGAGTGTGTAAAAAAAGCAACTTCACCTAGGTCTGTGAGAGGATTCACATGGTTGGAACTGTGAATGGTCATACAAATGTTTTCAGCATGAATAATCAGTGGGAGTTTAGAGGGAGAAGGAGCACCTAACAAGCAAACAGGCAGCTCATAGCTCTGGTAGCTGACTTCTCTGAATCTCACTCTTCAGGTCCTAATTTTTATGTTGTAGTGAGGGAAGTTATTTGCCTAATTTGAGATTTGAGTTAATGGTAGATAGGTTCTGACATATTAAGCTTAAGTATTTCATGTGGATTAAGTTCAAAATAGTTGCTGTTATGTCGTGTTGCTATTTAACATGCATTATTTTCCTCATTGAATTCATACTTCAACACCGTATACAGACAGGAGGTTTAAATAGTACTTTAAAGAAAGATCTGCTTTTAGAGGCTTTTGTCATGCCTTCTTACTAAGTATTTAAGACAGGAGAAGTCTTCTATTACAAAGAATCTTAGAGTAGGTCAACTCTTATTTTCTTCCCAGTTAGAGATTAGCTTAAACTGAAGATGTATCAAAATGTCATGACCTAGGCCAAACTCTGTGCCCACTGTGTAGTTAGGGAGAGCCTATGTGTCAAATCAATTTATGTTCTCTCCAAGTAGAATCAGTGGTAATCAGTGAAAAACAGGAGAATTTCTTCTCTAGGTTAATATGAAGTCTATAATCTTGATCTTATCATCAAAGAAAATCCTAGAAATACTTAAATGTCAGTTACTACTTACTTGACCTTGGAAGAGAAGTTTTCAACAGAAGGCGGCCAAAAGTTTCAGAAAGACTGATAGCTTATGAGCTTCCATTTCACAAGTGAAGTTTAGGACAACTAAGATTATGTTATTTTCCAGCACTGGAAATACAGTAATATGGTAATCCAAATTTTGAAAATGTTAAAATTCCAAATACAATACTCAAAACTGAAGCATGATAAATTAGTAGTATTTCTGTCACAAGATTTTGCAGGTGTCAGGACATCCGTTTTTAATGTATATAGAGGATAACATTTTTTAGCAGTATATTACCCTCTAGTGCTGTGCTGTATATTGATACAGATTTTCTAAGGGCCCTCAATATTTGTAAGGGATATCTCTTCTCAGTATGAGTCCATCCTGACCCAACATATCTTGTGAGATCTGATGGGATCCTAGTGTAAGACGTTATGTCTAAAGTCAGTTTCTCTTTAAAAATTTAGAATAATAAACAAAACTGCCAGAGAGAGTCTGCCACGTAAAGAAAGGATTATAAAATAAAAATGAAGATCAAATAGCCAAAGGTCAAAATAAATTAGATTATTATTTTTTTACATAAATCAAAAATTAGAATTCCACAGTCATTTATCTAATTATCTGTACTTTCAAAGAGGGCAATCACAATATGGATCATAAAGGGAAGCTGAAGGTGTATCTATAATATCTCATGATAAGAAGAGGCTTTATATGTAGCTTCTTCGAGCTTTTATGAAAATTCTACTTCATTGGGAACATTTATGTAATAGAAAATGACAATAAATTTAAACTACAATACTTAGATTTATACATCCTAGGATTTGTGAAAGTGCTGTTAGCAGACGAGTCATTTAATCATTTAATATATCCTGATAGACAGTGAGAATTAGGTACCTTATTAATTTAGGTATTTTGTAAATGCCACTGAGCTTGAATACCTGAAGAATTCCATAAAGTCTCTGATAGTGTGAACAAGGACTATAAAACATCTTTATTAATTGGCTCTACCAAATTATTTGAACTGCAGTTAGCCTTACTCTTAGAAATTGTTTCATTTATTCTGACATGTCAAACAGTATATGTAGAGAGACAGTAGGATGCACGTGGTTTGCTTTGAAATTGTCGTACAAATTCTTCCTTGGCAAAAAATAATGCGTGCAGACCTCAAGGATGAAGAATCAGGCACTGAGTGGAAAGTTAGTGTGAACTTATCCTTCAAAACTCAGTTCATGAAACAGCCAGTTGTTTGTTTCAAAATCATGTATCTTATTAACTGTAGAAATCCTTCCAAGAAAATGATTTCATTAAATGAAACAAATAAAATGGTCGAGTTCTGATCTTTCCCCCCTCTCGTTAATAATCCATCCAAGTAGGAATGTCCTGAGGCATTCCCCTCAACTATTTATTGTGAGTAAATATTTCTATAGCTGAATCTTCAATTAGATAAGAGAAGCCTAAAACTGGACCAGAACTCTTTATACTTGACAAAGCACACATCACACATTCTTTGGAGAGAAGATTTTTGATTATTAGCTTTATCTTTTAAAATATAAGTGATGTAGGGGCTCAGATCAGCAAGAATTCCAGCGAAGAAGCAGATGAAACTTGATACATATGGCTGCAAAATGAGATGCTGTTTTAGCTGGTAGGCAATTGCAGGATACATGACAATGTGCAACAGATGTTAAAGTATTAATCACCATGTTTTACTTTCTGCGGCAAAGTATTTAGGAGTTATTTGAATGATAAGGCTTGACAGCTCATGTAAGTTGTTTTCATTGCTCTGAAGCTACTGAAATAATCTGGCCAGGCTGCTCCAGAGAGAATAAATTGTTAGCTTTTGTATAAGATCCTGCTGTTTAGGGGAAGAAAAAAAAAAAAAAAAAGGCCTAGCAGATACTTACAGATCATTATATAAAGGCTGCTTGGCTAATAACCAGGACTAAAATGTCTAAGACTGTCCTTCAGGGATGGGCTTTTCCCTGAAGGGAGCATTAACCTTAACACAACTCCTGATTAGCAGCTAGTGCCTTTTGAATTAAGAGAGATTTTCTTGGTGAAGATTAAAATGGAAGTTTCAAGACATGGAGAAGAAGTGTGCTGTTGAAAAAGCCAAGCCTAGAAGACATTCAGGAAATTAGTTATTTCTCCGGGGGTTTGAAACTTAATTTTGGATTCTGAATAAAGATAGGAAGTCTTTCCACCAAGCCATACCAAGCCATCTTTACAAGTCATCTTTACATTTGTATCTTTACAATGTTAGAAAGAATAATTTTTTTTGATTCTTATAAAAGTTATTCATTGTGCTGTTTCAATTAGTATGATTCTTTTACTGTATTTCTATTACATACTCTTAAAATGCTTATTACATACAAGTTGCAAATTGAGTTATGAGAGATTTTCAAAACAATTAGTAGCCATTAGGCATATGATTTCACAGATAGATGGTGATTACAAGGCCTTGAAAATCCCCTCAATGACCTATCAGGTCCCTTCCATAAGCAGTTTATACTGAATAGCATTTTCCTGTGAGAGTTGGATTATCTTACTAGAAAGTTAGTTTTAATACATTAAAAGTCCCATCTGAATTCTTATTTCCCAGAAAAATACTGTAAGTTTTAGCATAGAAAACTGAACTTTTTCTCTTGCCTTTGCAAGAGAATTTCAAACGGATAGGAAATTTCCAAAAATAACGTTCATTTTAGGCACTCTGGAAATACAGGTAGGTTAATACCTGGCATTTGAACCATGCTGGAATATAGGCTTGAGGTAAAGCCTGAGCAGTCACATGGTGGCAAGACTGAGGAAGTTCTGTGCCTTCACATAAAAAGAAATACTGACACTGAAGGGACTTTACGGACAGAAGTCTGAGTAATGATGGCAGCTCAGTATGCAGTCATTATTTCCCTACCCTTGAGATGATGATGGATAACACATTGCTGACAAGTTGGATTCCAGTATTCCAGACATCTCAGGACATGCTTACTTATACACTACAAAAAGTTCCTCTGAGTCTTTCCAAATCTCCAAACTTTAATTTGTCTGCAAATCCATTATTATGAATAGTTAAATAATTGAAGAAAAAATCCATCTGTATAACTCAGATGCCCAAATTAGGACAGATTGTTACAAGAGACATAGCTTCCTGTTAGTCAGCTGCATTGTTGCTTCTCTAGTAACATTGTAAGCTTCTAATTGATTTTAATTTAAACCAAATTTTGATAGAACCAGATAACTAAATACAAACAGGATTTTAACATACGAAGGAGAAATCTTGTGGGTTTTTTTTTTTCCCAACAGTTGTTAAGGTTTTCATCTTATCACAACTTTTGTGAAAAAAGAAGATTGGAATTCATCATGTTTCTGGCATTTTATTTGACACTGATTGAATAAAAAGAAGATTGAAAAATTGCAGATAAATTTTGAGAAAAAAAGCCATGAAATATTTTGAGTAAATATCATTTTACTTTGTCTATCACATCCTGTCAGCCTGTCTTATTCTTCTCTGTTTTGTAAGCTTGTTTTCTACATATGATAAACAGAACAATGTATACTCTCTGAATAAAATTACCAGAAAGTCTTCTGGAATTTATCAGAGACAGACAACTCTGGAGAAGCAAAAGGAACTTAAACCTAAAACCCTCCAATTATTGCCAGATTACTGAAAGTTAGGATTTTTGCTGTTTCTAATATAAATGTTTCACAAATATTTAAATTATAGTCGTGAAATTAAACTGGAAAATGACTCAAAGATTCATAGTTTACTGTGACCTTCTGGAAATTTTTCTCCAATCAAAAGGATTATTTAGTCTAATTGTCTCATATTTTATGTGGAATCCAAAGAAGTAATTACTTTTCTGTCCGAAATCTTTGCTTCATCCCCTCCCAAGACTAAGGTAGAAAGTACGTTAGACCACTTATTATTGTGTTATTTTGAAGAGATCAAAACCTGAATGTTAAATATAGTCCAGGTAGTTAGGCAGACATCTTACACATTAAGAAAATAAAGTAGTAGGAATTAAGAATTCATGTCTTGTAGAGTAAGACAATTTTAAACAGGACAAATTGCACAAGATTTACCTTAAATTTCATTGTGCAAATTTAATTCTGCTGTGCATTCCCTTTCATATCTTTTAGTCAAGATTTTCATACTGACATTATTAGTTTTCATATAGAATTTCATATATTAAAACACTTTAATGCTTCATGTAAGAAACAGCAATAATTCAATATACCAATTTTTTTTGAAAAAAGTATTAGATTGTACAGTGGAGTTGATCCCCTTTTCTTTTTTTCTTCACTTTTTCATGACTACCTCTGGGCACAGCTTCCTTTAAAATTACAGAAAGCATAAGTGAAACACACAAAAATCCTTCTGAGGGTGAAAAGTGGATAGAACACTTTTATTCGGTGTTTAATTCTTTAAAAAAGACATTTTTCTCTCTTGGTTCATTGTCACTGACATTGTAATAGTCTTCCCTCTGTCTTACAGTGCAACAGTTGTAAGGAGTGTGGTCATGAATTGCTTAATTAAACAAAATTTACTTGGACTATTGAAGACCACTGAAATAAAACTTCCATAAACATGGTCTGCTTGTATTGCTAACATTGGCTAAAGTAGGCTACACTGATTGTATAGATGAACCTACAAATGTAAACAAACTGAGAATAAAACTAATTTCATTTGATTCTTATTTTTAAATTTTATGTCATTGTAAAATATCTGCATATATTTAAACGTAAAACTAACATAATTAATGGACAGAAATAAACACAAAGCATGATTCATCTGAGAATCCAGTGTAATCTAATGTTGATTCCTACAAATCCCTATTTCCCTGCAGTAACTATGAAAAGGCTGAAAGGTGAACTGCAAGGTAGTTACATGTATTTGATCAGATGAAACTGGAGTCAGACTTCTCAAATGTAAATGTCTAAGCAAAAAAAATCTTGCCTGTTTTGATAAAACAGTCAGAAACCATAATGACCTTTTAATCATTTAAATTGGTTTAAATAACAGCTTGTATTTGGCATCATGTGGATTTCATTATTTGCTTAGATTTCTAATGCATATGACTGAAAACAAAGTGAGAAGTATATGCATATATCACCTTTTATGGAATGCAAGAATGAATAAATATCATAGGTATATATTTATTCATAGCAATTACTTAGTTTAATTACCACTCAAAACCATAAACTTGAGCAAGAATAAATTTACTTATGCGTGTTTAACATGATTCTTTGCAATAGCTGAAGTCAATCATCCTGTCCCTTTCAAAGAATGTGCACCATTCGTTACATTCATAATAAAATCTGTCAAACAGTTAACTTACAAAAACAAATATAACCATGTCATTCATGACATCATTCTAATTCCAGCTCATCTTTCCCCCATGATGTTATAAATTTCTAGAAACATTTTTTTTTGTTAAACTGTTTGCAAATTTTTTTTTTTATTATTCTGAACAGCATGTTGCTAGTTTTCATTTAGCTTCATAAAAACAATGCAGTATTCTGGGCTTTTATCCTTTAGATCTTAGAATTTTAGCTGGATTGAAAGCTCGCTTTCACAAATGGCATAATTCTGAACAGCTAATTTCCTTTACTACTTCTTCTCTTAAAAAATCGTTCATCCGTAAAAACTGTGATTTTTCACATATGTAAAATTTTAATTTCAGTGAAAGAACCAGCAAAAATAGAAAGTTTTTGAACATGATTGAAGACATATTAGAGGAGTTCCAGAAGTTAAATGAAACCAAAATGAGAGCTGATATTTGACAAGTAGAGATGCTGTACCTTTTAAGAATAATGAGGTGTGCAGAAAAAGAGATGAATCTATCAGGATAATGGCCTAGCTATATAAAATATAAGGAAGTTATAGGATGCATGGGAGACATCCTGTTATGGAAGGGCTATGAATTTTAGCTAATTCTGAAGCAATGTCCCTTGTTAAAAAAATATTTTCTGTGATACAGCTGACCATGACTAGAATAAAACTGATTAAAAAAAGATATATTACCAATCCTGAGGAAATTTTATTTGCGGATCTTAAATAATGAGGAAAGTAATGATTAAATAATATTAAAAAGAAAAGAAAGAGGGATGGAGGTGTCTGTTTTCATAGAAAGAATAGAAATTTATTTTCTATTAGGATTGTGCAAAAGTAAAGCCCTTTATCGAAGTAACCTTCCTTTGCTGCATGTTCACAAATTATGTTTCCATTCCATCCTCCAAACAGCACTCAGAAGAAGTAACTGTTCTGAAAGTCCAGTAAATCTAAAGGGAGGCTGGTTTCTTTTTATACTTTGGTTGAAAAATTTGTGGAATTAAATTAAATTGGCTTTGTTACAAACACAGCTGAGTCAGATGGGTGCTATTTAATATGAGTTTTATATATGTCCATGTATAGATTTTCAACATTTGCTAATGTTCTCCTCCCAAAATGCCTACACTGTTGTGAAGGATACAAGGAAAGTCTCCAGGAGGGCTAGGAGAAAGTAAATTAATTGAAAACAAATAAGTATCAGTTAGAAAAGATTTTAATAGACACACCTGTTATGGAGTTATTTCTTCTTCAGTCTTACATTTCAGCTAGCCATATCTACTTGCTCATTTACTTTTAATTGTACGAAGTGATCACTTCTCTTTGTGTGTAAGCCCAACTGTAGCAATGTTAAAATATACCTGTCTATTTTCACCAATACATTTTATGGTAAGAATCACATCTTTTTATTGCATGCATTAGTTTTCAAATCCTTCTTCTTTCAAACTCTTCTTCCTTATACCTGTCAAAAGTGGTAGATTGTAAAGTAGCATAAGATAGTCAGGACCGAAAACAAACAAACAAACAAAGTCATTAAGACTACCGAGAACCTAAATTGTCTACTTGAAAAAGACAGTAAATAAATATTATTTAATTAGCGGTATTAAATTGCAATTTAATGTAACTCATCTTTTTGGAAAAGTGTGGAAGAATGGCAACAGTTTTCTGCGATCAGCTCAGGAGACAAATATAATATGTGATGACACCAGGTGAAGAACATAATGACCAACACTGCTTTTTAGGTCAAAGCAATGAGTTTTTAGGTTTAGGTTGAATATCAGGAAAAACTTCTTTACAGAAAGGTTTGTTAAGCACTGGCATAGGCTCCCTAGGGAGGTGGTTGAGTCACCATTCCTGGATGTGTTTAAGAACCGATTGGATGTGGTGCTCAGGGACATGATTTAGTGGAGGGTTGTTAGAGTTGGGGTAGTGTGGTTAGACTGTGGTTGGACTTGATGATCTTTAAGGTCTTTTCCAGTCTGAACAATTCTATGATTCTATGGTTCAGAGAGAGAGTTTCCTGAACTGTTGGCCTGCCAGGTAAAGTCAGGAAAACAGCAGCCAGTTTAGCCAGATAACAGATAACAACAGCCAGATAGCCAGTCTGCATCTCAGCAGCTACATCCCCCATCACTGCCCAGACCATGCATACTGAGAGCACAGCCAATGTAGCTTTCCTGTGACCAGGCCTCCTGAATTAGGCTGTCTTTGACAGCTCCCAGGCATGGCATCAAGTCATGTCTGACTGACTGACTGACATGACACCACCATTAAAAATGACACCGTGCATCACAGCTAAAAAGAAATGCATTTCTTGCATACATTTCTTGAAGCACGAAGGGCAGCTAGAAGAACCAATCATTCCTGAATACTCTACGTACCACTTTGAGAACACGGCTGCTGCCATAACCTGTTTTGCGTGTTCACTCTCTCCTGCGTGGGATAAGGGAAAGGAATCATCAGATCTGCCTTCTGATGGCTGTTGGAGGAAGACTGAAAGGCCTTGTTGCATTACTTCTTGACATCTGTTGTGAAGCTGTACCCTGATCAGATGGTTACATATACTTTTCCATCTCATTGTCACTCATTCTTGGAATTAACATAATGGACAAAGTTCTTCAGCTCTGAAGCTTTTGAAGGATCTTGTTCAGATGTAATGCATTCTGTCAGAATGGCTTGTAGGCATCTTTGAGCATATAGCAGAGCAACAGTTGATAGTCCAGTTAGCATTAAGGACCACGTTGTCCACTTTGTCTCTCAGAAGTAAGTGTTCCTCTGTAAGATGGCTGACTTCATACTCCTGCAAGGCTTATCAGGACTGAACTGAGTAGAGGTTTTCCTAAAGTAGTTTCAAAATTCAGTTGTAATGACTAGGTAACTTCTACCACAGTGAAGCTGAAGTATGGGCTACACTTAGGCCACTATCTTCAACTAGGTCGTGCCCTTTTACCTCATCAACAAATACCTTGAGATCCTTGGCCTGGTGGTATTCACTAGCTGTTTTGGTTTCAGCTGAAATGGCATTAACAGTACACCAATGTTTTGGTTGTTGCTGAGTGGCAGGTATGTGCCCAGGACCAGGCTTGGCTACTGAGTGAGGAAGAACTATTTTCATTATGTCATGGCATCAGGGAGTGGAGTTAGGATGTCAGTCAGTGGGTGGCAAGTAATTGTATTGTAGATGTATATACAAATATATACATATATAATGTATAATCTTTGCATTTTTTTTCTCTTTTTTCCTTTTCTTAGAATGTAGGGTGCTTCAAAAATAATACCTCCTATTTATTTCCATGTAAAATATAAGATACAAAGAGTACAATAACACTGTTTCATAAAGCAAATTCTCAGCTACAAAGTGCTCTTTTTCAGCAATCACCACCATTACCTATGCGTTTTTGCCAGTGATAAACAAGAGTCTGCATATCATGCCTGTAAAATTATGCACCGCTAACCCACAGTTGCTACCGTTGAAGTGCATCACTCCTCCACTTTCACTGTTTGGTCTCCATAGATGTGCTGATGAATGTCAGTGGGTGCAATCTTTTCCACATGGAGAAATTTAGTTACACACCATTGCTTCATTTGCATTTCCATGTCAGCCACATTTTTGTCAGAGTGCCCCTCTGCTGCCATCTGTCACATGTAAACAGAATGCAATGGAACGTCGGTGGGAAGGTTCAGCCTTTACTGCCATACCACCAACATCTGCCTTTGATGTTGCAGGCCAACATAATAAAATAGAAGACATTACTTTCAGAGCAGCCCTTGTAAATAAGCTTTAACCCTTGAGTTCTATTTTGTTTCCAGTCCTCTCCCTCACTGCATTGGTGAGGGAGTGAGCAAACAGCTGTGTGGTGCTTGGCTTCCTGCCGCGTTAAACCTCAGTGCTGGCAAAGCTGACAGTGGTGGCCCTTTTCTGGGGATGACCTAGGAAAGTCAGAGGTAGCAAAGGTTTGGAAAGTGGTGGCAACTCATTTCTCCATTGGGGTGAGCTCTGAGGATGGCTAGAGCTCCCTGCAAAGATTGAACATGGCATATGGATGTTCTATACCCACCACAAAGAGATTTGTCTGCTGCCCTACAGCAGGTGACAAATATCCATGCTTTCATATTTAATTTCTCAGAGCAGAATTAGTCAGTGAAATATGTATATGGTGTAGTTAGACTAAACCAAGACTGCTATAGTAATAGGCCTAGTGAATTCTTTAAAGGGGAGAGTAGAGAGAATAAATCATTTCAAAGCTGTTTTCCAAAGTAGGGAATCTCTTATAATGATTCTTGGTTAAGAGAAGTGATAAAAAGAAGCTGTTAAGACAGAGATTGCAACTACTCCTGACTTATGTGGACTTTATTTAGTAAATTGTATTTCTTAAATTAAAGTACTGCAAGATGTTCTACTTAGCATCCATACAGAACATTTAAGTGTTTTTACTCACACAAAAAGCTGAACAAGCCATCCTTATGAGTACATGACAAAAGTGCCCCGATATTCAAGCAGCAATGCTATTGTAATAATGTGTCTTTATAGAGAGAAGGCGGAGGTGTTGGTAGTCATAATTCAAGTTATGCATTTGCATCAGGAGGGAAGAAAAAGGTGAATTTGTACAGAAATATTGAAAATAGACAGGACAGCTGGAAAATCCCTAACAAAGTGCTAATGTATAATTAGGTCTGCATGAATAATAAAGCTCTATTTACTTGATTTGTTTTTCATGCCTGAGAGAGATTTTTGAACTGACCATAGGCTCCAAAAATGTTTGTTATTCATATTTATTTAACAATTATTTTCTGCATTTGATACTTTGTTCAGCAATTTTATATGGTCAAAAAATGTTTATTCAGACGAGACACATAATGTGGCTCTTATTCCTGGGTTAGAAGGCTCATCCAACTAATGCACTTCTATATTTCCTATGTCATGATTCATTTCTTGAATGTTTTTCTGGAAATGAAGTCAGTTAAAAATCTCTAGGAAGGGTGCATGAAGACATAGAAAGAAGTTAAGAATTCTGAATAATTGGCTTTGTTTTGCAAAATGAATTTACTCAGGTATAACAGAATATTAGCAAAAGCAATAAAGAGAGGGTGATAATAGGAGAGAAAGTATATAAATAATGTCCAGTAGAGTGAATTAGTCTACTTACTGGAACTGTAAACCAAAGTTTTATTTCTACAGAGTAAACACCCTGCTTAAAAATTGTTATTTGGAATCAAAATGAACCCAGAATCTTAGTCCAAATATTTCAAGAATTTAAAAAAAAGAAAAAGGAGTTAATATATTTTTATACCTCATGGCCTCATAAGATCTTTCTCTTCAAATAGCCTTTCACTCCTGCACTAATTGCATATATTCAGATCTTCATTAAAAAAAAAAAAAAAAAGTCCTTTATATATTGCTAGGTCTTAGAACTTCATAGAACTTCATCTTCATGCACATTTACTAAATAGCATTTGAAACAATCTTGCATTCTGCTTTCCCTTAGGAAACTCCCTCATGGAAAGTCTGAAAATATAATTTGTTGGCAGCAAAGCTGTTTAAGTAAGTTACTGACACTGTGCCACTCTTTGACTTGCATTACACTCACTTTCACCTGGAGAAAGGAGTGATGGGATAATATTTAACAAGTACTGTCATCAGGAATACCCTAGCATGAAATCTTTTGTTTTCATTAATATTATTTTTAATGTCTACAGCAGTTGCAAAGATGTAACAATGAAAGCTGTAGACCAAATAAAAAACTATTTTCATCACACTTCTTTCTTATTACTCTTATAATTTCCTTATACTACTGTGTGGTAAAAACTTAGCAATAAAAATAAGTTGGCATTTCAGTGATCTGACTTCACTTTTAGATTATTTTACTAAGCTTCAGTACTAATTTCACTCAATCTATTTTCTAAGGTTCAGAACAATTCTCAAAGAGGAAAAGACAAATGTAGACCTCATTGTGGTCATCCAGTATTTGAAGGGAGTGTATAAACAGGAGGGGGAAAAACTATTTACAAGGGTGGATAAGATAAGGGGGAATGGTTTAGAACAATGACAGGAGAGGTTTTGGTAAGATATTAGGAGGCAGTTATTCACAGAGGGTGGTGACACACTGGAACAGTTTGCCCAAGGACATTGTGGATGCCCCACCCCTGTAGGCATTCAAGGCCAGGCTGGATGTGGCTCTGGGCAGCCTAGTCTGGTGGGTGGCAAACCTGCACATGGCAGGGGGGTTGAAATTAGGTGGTCATTGTGGTCCTTTTCAACCCAGGCCATTCTATGATTCTATGATATGTTTCTATGACTTCTGAAAAAAAAGCAACACAAACCCATACTTATGGAAGTCCTGTTCTGTATATTTTTACCCACATTTTGCAGCTTTCTGAAAATATCCATCAATGGTTTAAGCCTTGAGTTGGATATTTGGATGATAGAAATCTGTGGATAAAATTATAATGGACATATGCCAACAATGATTGCTCAGAGTGATAGGTCTTTGTAGTATAAGAAGGGCTTCAGCACTATGTTTCTGAATAATTTTTCTAAATAGTTGTATTCTCCAAGAAAATAGTAGACTAAAGAGAAAAAAGGTAGAAATACAGTTAGCTTATTAAGGAGAAAAAAAACATAACAAGAAATTTAGGCTTTATTCAGGAAAAGGAATTAGCTTTTTGTAAATGAATGCAGATAGTTTTAATTAATTTCAAATCTTATATTCTGCTCACCTTGCCAGCTTAGATTTAAGGGAACACTTTGAGAAATATTTATCTGGGCTGATGTTTCACTGAGATATTTGTGCAGAAATACATTCGATAATTATGCAGTCTTTTAGAAACTGATGTTGTTTAGTTTGTTTTGTAATTAACAACAACATAATTGAAAATACAACTGTTTGAATTATTAATAACGCCCAAACTGTCTGTATGATATCCACTAAGAATTACTTTTCCATGGAAGGAAAATAGAAAGGCTACCCAAGAAATTCCAATAGCTCCACTAAGGGAAATTATTTGATAATAGAGTACCCAAGCTCACATCTACAACACCTTCTTCTCTTGTATTTTTAAAAATATATATTTATACATTAAAATCATATTGTATGTTTGCTTCTTGCAACATTGGAATAGTGATAGAATTTTTTTTTCTGCATACAGAACATATAGAGTGCTTTCTTGGTGGTACCTCTGATTTTGTGTTGTTCATACTCAGATGATTGATTAATTCAGGAACCGAGGACTACTAAATTAGAATCTACTGACTAAACTTAACTCCATATGAGAAATTCTATTGTGATCTCTAGATGCTTTTACATTTTCTCACTCTTTCTTCTGGCTAAAATTAAGTATATTTGAACAATATAAGCATGACATCTATGGAACTATTTTTATGAGAGGAAGTTCCTTTATCAAGCCCTCAAATCAATAGATAGGCAAATCTAGCTTCTCTGCTCTGAAGGTAACTTGCAATGGTTACCTATGTAGAAATGAAAAAGATCACCAAGTATACCTTAAATCTGTGACACTTTTTTTTTTCTTCCCCTGTGATTCATGGTAACAATAACAACAGGGAGGTGAGTGATATAAACTGTGACCTTTGCTCATAGTCAAGAGTAGATTACTTCTCCCATCTGTTCCCAGGGTTGTCTGTATGTGCTTATAATGAACATATATATTTCATTCTTCATAATGTAAAATTACTAACAGACACAGATAATACATTAATAAAATCCTTTTCATCAGATTGTTGTTTGTGAGGGAGAAAAGGTTGACTCACAGATTTGTACATTAAACAAGGAGCAGCATTCTCAAATACATCTGTGAAACTAGAAGCTTAACTTCCATATCCAAAATGATTTCTATCATAGAATCATACAATATCATAAGTTGGAAGGGATCCATAAGGATCATCAACTCCGAAGCTAAACATCCATGCTCTGAATCACCCTGAAAGAGCCTTTCCTTTTTCTTCTTGATAAGTAGGAGAAAAGCCTTCATTAGACTAAAACTAAGTGTTACATCATCTAAAGACTGAAAGTTGCCTAGGAAATATAACAAAGCCTCTAAACTGAAGTTAAGTAAAGTACATTAGGCAGTTTTGGTACCTCAGTGGAATATCGTAAACATTTCAGTTATCTAAACATCTGGTAGACTTTACATCTGATTAACTTCTTTAAAATTACTAACTTTAAAAATATGGTATGACTTTTGAAGTACTCATCTGCATTTTCACCATCCAAAGCGTAGATAAGTCACATGTAAGAAATCAAACTTCTGTCGTAAGGCTACCAAAAATAGCAAATCTTCAAGTCCTGGCTCCACACTTCTGGGTGATATTTCTCCACTTAAAGTTCTCTAAATAACTCTAAATAAAGCAAGACTGATTATACTCCACTCTTGTCCTTTCTTTGTGGCACTTCTTAATCTAGATATGTTGGTTCTCCTTTTAAAACACATTACAATGGAAGCATATTTGGACTTTTGGTAAACTTAAAACCCAAAGAGCAAATAATCATTACTTTTTTTGCCCTACATCTTCTCAAAACAATGACCAACACAAGTTTCACTGTTTTGAACCCCAAAATCTTTTCTGTTTATTCAAACTAGTCACAGTGGAAAGTTCAGATGGAAATTTAAAAAAAAATGCATTTTTCATAACTGCTGATAAATAAGGAAATCAGAAACATTCATTCTAATTTAAAAAAAGAAAAAAGTAAAAAAAAAAAGTAAACTTTTTACATTTCAAAAGGACGTCTCTACTGTTTCTCTACTGTTTCTATGTTACTGTTTCAAAAGGTTTCTCTACTGTTACTATGAATTGTATTTTCCACAGTGTTTACTCTGTAAGTATGTCTTTACAGCACAGCACTCTCACCCTTCCTGATCTTGTCTATTAACCACCATTACAACTTCTCATGATCTTAACTGATGCATCTTGCATATCAGAGGCCTGGTGAGTCTTTTTAAACTGTGCAAAACTTAAATAGCTCCTTCCTAAGGCTCATCAAAGAATAGAATTTCTCCTGCTGATTGATGCAGAAAAGGAGCCCAATTGAAATTATTCTGCATATCTCTACAAAAGAGTCTATCTCACCGACTAAATAAGAACTTCAGGGAGATTAAGTAGCTTACTTGAGAGAATTCCTTCTCTGTCACTGAGTTAGGTATCTAAAATACACTAGTGACTCCCCCTTCATTTTGCATTTTAATTTGTGTACTAAAAGGGATTCTGGTCTACAAATCAGCCTTTCAAGGAGTTCTCCTATGTAAGTAATTATGAAGAAAGCAAAGAAATACTTTGCAGAGAAATACTGCAAAGAAGCTTAAGATGATTGCCTCTTTGAAGTGTTTTCTCTCTTACTGTTCTGTGAAGCCCATGTGCAGCTGAGCCAGCCAACATGTTATAAAGTGGTGGTCTGTGAACTGTGAGAGTACATTGTCACCTCAGCAACACACTGTGCACTTCCACTGGCTGTGGGCTGGCTATATTTGTGGCATCAAGCAAATTATAGCTGTAATAGTGGCACTTAGAGGCAGTGTCTCTGCTTACCTTTAGTAAGACTGAATATGCTAGGTAACACTGAAAGCTGTATTTGCTTATGTGCTATGAGAAAAACCGAGTCCTACACAGCTACAGCCAGCCGGCAGAAACTGTCTCTAGAAGCAAAAAGTGAATAATGTGAAATGAAAGAGAATAAAAATGAACTTCAACTGAATGTAAGAGTTAAATTTAAGACACAGTGCATCTAATTAGGACACTAAAGTACCCGCTATGATTGCATTTCCTTTCTTTTTCTCTGACTTTTCCACAATAAAAAGCATGAAAATAAGCTCTTCTTTCCCAGCAATGCAATGTAATGAAAATGATATCACCAAGTATCATACAATGCATTTTACTGGAAAACTAGGAAAGAAATACTATTCATTTATTCTAAGATTTCGAATGATCTTAATGAGATCCTTTCTTTGGAAAATCTTTATTCACTTCAAGTGAATATGCAAATAAACTTAGAGCAGGAAGAGCAACCTGATTTGAAACAATAACAAATATTCAGAGTGAAATGAGAAGGAATAATACATGAATTAACCTATATAGTATCCTATCAGGAGGTTAATTCATTATTTTTATTATGTGAAGCAGCACTTCACAGACAGAAACTAATTCTCCCAGCTTCCCCTGTTTATAAATAGAGGCGCTGAGGAAAAGTGAATGAATGGTTTTCCATTTCCCATCTAGAGAGTGGAAATAGGATAACATCTTGGGGCTCTTTCTTTACTTTACTCAGTCTGCACTCAGTTCTCTGAATGTGTCACAATGTACATGCAACCACAGTAAAAGCGTTTAGAGAACTGTTGCTGCTGTTACAGACAAAAGGAGACATTTGGGGAGTCATCACTGCAACTTCAGTCACATGCTTTCTTCACAGGAATACCCTGAAAGGTAAGGGAGCAGAGGGAGAGAAAAAAGGGAAAGAAAAAAAAAAACAACACAAAAAACACAGAACACTCTTCTCCTCACTGGCAAGATAGCCACTTGGCAGAAGGCAGTATATTACAATTGTGTGGAAAAGGATACTTTTGGGGTCAAGAAATAAAGAGTACCATTGCCCAGTTCATTCAATCTGCTTTTCTAACAACTGAATAAAGTTTCTATAAAGGGGAAAAAAAAAAGTGTTAAAAAGTGTTAACATTTCCTTGAGATTTTTTTTGGTTTGTTTTTGTTTTTGTTTTTTTTTCCAAAAAGAGTATTTTGTGACACAAAGCCAGGAACCTGGCTGATTAACCTAAATCTACTGTCAAACCTTTAGCAACCTAAGGAGAGGTTAGTTAGGCAACAATTTAAACTAGAGGTTTCCATAGTCAGTGGAAAGATATGGATGACTTGCCATACAAGAATACCTGTTTTAGATGTGTCTTAAAATGGAAAATATTGTGTTCTTGAAGTGTGTTTTTATTAGCAAGATGCTGAAAGGATAAGCTTAGACCAGATGCTTCAGTCTGGATAAATAAAGTTAAATGAGATGAAAGGTTCCCAAAAAATATTTATATATCTCAATATATATACAACAACCTATGTTCAAAAGTTGTAACAGTATTATACATAGTTAGACATGTTTTTTTTTTTTTTTTTTTTTTTGTTTATTTATTTATTTATTTTTACATGAGTATTTCTTTTGTTCAAAAGAAATGTAAGAGCTTTAGGGCAGAATCTGCTAGATCTCTCTTATGAATGCCCGCATTATCAAAAGTATTTTAAACTCACGCTGCAGACATGACTACTTAAAATGTAAAACTGTTCCTAAACTTTCAGATAATCAGTTTGAAAAGAGTTTTCTAGGACTTCATACTTTCCATAAAAGTGGGATAAAATGTGGAATAATAAGAAGGGAGAAGTTTTCTTAGTAACTTGCAGTCTTCCTAAATTCAGTCCTTCTCTCTTTTTGACATTGTTCATATGACAGACATGGATGGAAAAAGAGCTGCAAACAGCATCACATCAGTACATCACAAAGAAAACCCACCTGGCTTACTAATTTAGTCACTGTAACTTAAGTGGATCAAAAACATCCTATAGTCGCATGCTAAAATAGAAGACTAGACTATGAATTGAACAATGAGGTTACATCAGAAAGTACTTTTTTTTTCCTTTGTGTGAAGATGAGAATGAGAAAATGAAAACTATTTTGCTTATCAAACAAAACATAAGACTTTCAATCTAGTGCTCACATTTCTTATTTTATTTAAGGAAAAGATAATAAAGAAGAATTTCTGATAAAAAATCAGATATTATCTCCTTGATAGGAAGTGCCTTTTATCACAAGATAGCTCTAAGATATCTATAAAGATCTATAAAGATATCTATAAAGCAACTAAGCTTTTTACGGGGAAAAAGTGTCTTCGGTGTCTTTAAAAACATAACCAACCTATAGAAACTTAGAAAACTGCATAGAACAAGTAAGAGGGGAAAAGAAGGCAAAAATATTTTAAAAGGTGTAATCTACCTTTTGGTGGTTCTCCCAGTCCTTTTTCTTTCGTCTCCATGTGGGGGGACCTTTATTCTTCTGCCCGTTTCCTTTCTACAAGCCTGATTTAAAAACCTATTGCAATCTTTCTCCTGATCTCGGCAGGCATTGGATCAGACCTTACTCTAATAGGCATAGACTAATTTGAGCGAGACATTTATATTATCTTCCTGCTGCAGTCATGTGCAAAAGTTATATTTCACTTGTTTGATGGCTTCGTTTAATGAAGAATAGCCTCAGCTCATTTCAGCTCATGCCCAAATATACCAGCTGGATGTAACTACGACTGAGCTCTCATTATAAAGTTGTCATAATAAAGATGACCTACAATTTTTGTGAGAAAGTACTGGACTTCTAGATTCCATATTATCCGCTCACTCTTCTGTGGCTGAAAATGTCAACAAACAAAAACATGTTCTCATTCTCTAGCAAGAAGTCTCAACAGACTCAGAGCAAACATCTGCAAGACAATTCAATCAACTAAACGACATTAACATCTTGCAAATTTCTATGGTACAGCTTTTTAAAACTCCAGTCTGACATACTTTTTATGGATGACAGTTAGTCCTCTGATTATGTGAGAAAAGTTTTAAAAAAACTCAGGCAGAGACAAAACTGAAGATAATGTGGAAATCAGGAATAAAGGAGGGTGCAAGAATTAGGTCTGTATGAACAGGAATTAGTAGTATCAGTGCCTGCTAACATTAATAAAAATTTCCCAGTGCTTTGGGCAACCAGGCCCACGTGTCAGGAGCTTCCTCACAATAATTTAGCTTTCCAAAAAATTCTGAATTAAAAAGTAAAACTTTATGAATGTGATAGAAAATAAAATAAGTTCTTCAGTATTTCTCACATTATAGAACAAGCATTTATATCACTCTTGTCAGTAAACAGATGCAGATAATTAAATATCTGACTTTCTTCACAGGTAATGGGTAAAATAATACCTAGATGTGACTGTAAAAAGTTAAAATAAAATCAAAATTATACAACTCTGAAGATACTAAAGCACATGGTTGGCCTATCATTTTGCCTACGAATAATTTACTATGGAATACAGATTGTTTCAACTGTAAAAATAAATAAATAAAATAATTATGTGAGATGAATGATGAAGGGTCTGTAAATGTGTGTTTGATATTAGCAGTGCTTGATGACATTCTAATGCAAGGTTTTAATTGAGTACTTATTAATAATCATGGCAGAAATTGCACTTACCTGTAGAAGCAGACAACTCAAACCAAAATCTACTATTTTGAAAATAGCCTGGTACAAGATTTTACACACACAAAAAAGTGCTTTGTAATTAGGAAATACGTTTTTTCATAAATAAACAATACAATTATAATACATTACAAAGGCAAGACATTGCTCTCAAGCATCTTACGAAGCATCTGAAAGACCCACTTACAGTTCTCCAGCTCTCATAATTTTGTATTAAAAAATCATAGAAAAACATAAGACTGATGCAGGAAATTGTGGATGACTGTATGTGTGACATTAGGCAAAATTTTAAGAACAATTACTTTGAAATATTAAAGCTGCTCATTCTCATGAGTTTTTATTACCCATTAAAATGTTTGGTCAAGAATTATTTCTGATTGTTAAACGAAAGCACTTCATTGAGGAAAATACATGGCATTTAGATTGAGCAGCGGCTTCAAGTCCCTTCAATTTTGTGCAAGCTCATTCTGTTAGACTTTGTCCTCAATGCTTGATCAGTTATCTATCATTTATAAGTCATGAGCCAAAGAACTAAAGAGCACTAGCATGGACTGTATTGACTGAAGCATGGCACATGCTGACACTGCTCTAAGGAGACTGCTCTGCAGAACATCTGGTGACCTGTCAGCTAGAGAGATGGACCTTGCTGAATTCTTTGCACTTGCTAAGCTTCAGAACACGTGTAATAAATATTCCCAATGAAAATTCTCATTTCTAAGTGAAGTCAGTATTTTGCACCAGTGCAGTTTTTCAGAATGAAAGATGAATATGGGGATGTACTTCTGTATTTTTTAGGAAAGTTTGTCCCTTTTCTTTGTGTTTATATAATTAGTTAACCTAGTCTAAACAAAATTCTTTATCTACATCAGATCTGTGATAGAAAAATGTTAAAGGATCTTTGCGAGAAAGCAGCAACAGTGTATCCTTCAGATTCCTTCCTCCTCCACACACAGTCAGCTTCTTGATTTTCAGATATGGTTTTACAGCCTTATTTTGTTCCCTTGAGCTCCAGGACCTAACACTAAGGGGCACCAGAGAACTGAACTGCATCTGTTCAGATCCATCAGGAACCAGACGCTGCAACGAACACCACAAGATTCAGTGTGCTGGGTGGAGAGGGAATGGGACTTTGGGGGAAACATAACAGACGAGACAACAGTTCTGCATGACACATCCTCTGTTACAGAAAACAGACTGGAAAACAAGGACGCACACATTTCAGGAATGCTGAATGTCTTCTCATTATAGCCTATTGCAGGGTTTTGAAAAAGAACTCTCATTCTATTTTTCCAGACAAAAGTTGGGAAATGCGTGAAAATATTGAGATTTTTCATAGAAGACAAGTATATCTAAAAACTCCTAGGAGGTTGGAAGAGTATTTTGTTTGATCCCAGTCAAGTGTAAACAGAGAGGCACAGACTTATGCTTGCATTCTTATATTAACTTTCAGATGAAGTCTAGATACCAGCATTTTTTATTACCAATTCTAAAAATTCTACTGTGGAGATAAAGAACATTTCTGATTTTCCTGTGGATGGCAAAATTGTCTATTACTCTCTCATTTTCACAACAGGGCCACAGGAAAACAATATACATTTTTTAAAAAAGTAAAGCCTATTTGCCAGGTGGGCACTCCAAAACTGACTTCCTTCACCTCATTTCAGTGCCAAATTGAAAATAATCATGCCAGTGCCACATATCTTATACAACACTTTCTGAAAATCTCAGGTTTCCTCATATCAAAACCAGTTGCTTATTCCATTTTTTGTTTGTTTGTTTGTTGTTGTTGGTTTTTTTTTTTTTTAGTTCTGTTTCTTTTTCTGTTTCATTACTGCTTTTCCAGTGAAAAAATGCATAAGCAAAGAAGCAAAATATAATTAAATAAATGACACTGCAGGTTAGACGCGTTACGCTGTTCTGATTAAAAGTTCGGTCACGGTCATCTCCCAGAATGGAAGGCATTACAAAAATGCAGTTACACTACAGGGCCCAGTATGTCAAATCATTGGAATCAAAGCTCCAAGACCAAAATTAATAATGTACCATTAGCAGATGGTGCGAGCTGATTGACTGAGAATTGCAAACTGCATTCTGATT
The DNA here is from genome assembly GCF_016699485.2 of Gallus gallus. Lineage (NCBI taxonomy): Eukaryota > Metazoa > Chordata > Aves > Galliformes > Phasianidae > Gallus > Gallus gallus. The sequence continues at coordinate 140,397,241 of NC_052532.1, forward strand.
GAGTACTGCAGACTTTTTCTTACAATACCAGCATTTATTTCTGTCTCTTTAAATAGTCTATCAAAATAAAATCCACAGTTAACTTCTGCTCAGTGTAGAATTTGACTCATAGATCTTTTAAGGCCAGATGAGACCATTATGATAATGTGTCTTGACCCCCAGCATAACACAGGGCAGAGAGCCTCACTCAGCAATTCCTCCCTCCCGTCTGCATCTTCTGTTTGAGGTATACCATTTCCTTCTGAAAGACATCCAACTACACTTTATTGCTCAAAGTGGTGGAAATTCCAGCACATTCCGTGGTAAACTCACCCCTCAGTTAATGACAGCTGAAGCCAGAAAAGGTTCAATTTTTTCCTCCTCTGATCTGGTCTGGTTTCAGATTTAATCTCACAGAACAAGAGAGCCATCAGCTATTAGAAATGTATCACTTGATAGACCATGGCCATGTTTGTAAAGGATAAAGCTTTCTTTAACCAAATAACGGGGAAAGTTACCTTCGAGGCATGCAGCGTGTACCTTGTTCAAGGACCTTAATCAGTTCCAAATGGTCCTTTCCCTCCAGATGGAGAAACCCCCAGGAATGATAGGCATGTCCTCTCAGACTTTCTCCAATCCAACGGAGAAATAAAAACATACATCTTAGTTGTGCACTGACCAGAAGCATAAGTCTTGAGAGTAAGACCTTGTAGCATTAGGCTAGTAGAGGTCTTCATCTGATTACATTCAACCTCTTCTTTTGTCTTGTGAGGGATCCAAGTGCATCTGTTGCTGTTACATTTAGGTGCCTCAGCAAGCAAGATAAAGGTAATTCAAGGAGTGTCCAAACAGTATGTTCATTTAAGCAAGAGATTCTGCTGGTGGGGTACAGAAGATAGTGGGATCTCTGCTGTGGGTGTGAGATCACCAGCTACCTGACTTTCATCATAGTAAGACAGTTAACCACCTTCTCTGTCTCTCTCTCCAGGCAGTGACATCCAAAAGGTGAAACACAAAGACTGGCAGCACTTACTCAGCTCAAGTGTGCTGAACCAGGGTTCTGAAAAACTTATCTTGTGGGAACAGCTTGGGGTTTATGGGCATTTCCCTGCTTACTGACAGGAAGGAAAGGAAGCTATTTTCAGGCATTTTACTGTGGGGCCAAAAACTGCTGGGATCCAGCCCCTGGGGTTTCACGTGCCATTTGTGATTTGCTGAGACCAGGACAGACACGACAGCAGCCGTCACCCTGAATGGACACGGTGTTTGGGGACTCAGGGGAAGGAGACCCTGCAGGAGAGAGGGCTGGAGCGTGGATCTGAGCAGTGCCTTCAGCAAGGGGAAGCAGGGAGGCGAGTGGAAGGAGTTGCACTGAGGAGGCCCTTTGGAGGGGCCATGTGGTCCCCAGTGCCTCTCCCTCCTCCTCCTCCTCCTCCTCCTCGAGCAGGAGGAGGCAGACTTGCTGCTGCTGCCAATGCGCCAGGATAGAGAGATCTCGGCGCGGGAGGAGATGACGCAAAAGGCAGAGCTCCCCCCAAAAAAGTGTTTCTCCAGGACGAAGATGGCGGCAACTTAGCCCAAGGGCCCAAGATGCCTGTGGCCATCGGGGGCCCCCAGCCAGGCAGTTCCGCCCCGTGCGCCCGGGGACACCGCGCCCGGCGGCAGCAGCGGCGGCAGCCGCAGCCCATTGTCACCAGCGGCGGCGGCGGCCCCGGCAGCCTCCTCCTCCTCTTCCTCTTCCTCCTCCTCCTCTTCAGCATCCTCGGCAGCGCTCCGGGAGCCCTGCAGCAGCGTCTCTCCAGTTAGAGCGGAGGGGGGAGAGGAGAAAGCGGAGACGGAGACAGCGGTGCAGCATCTGTGCCGCGGCTCGGGGCTGAGGAAGAGGAGCGGCGGCGGCGACGGGGAGGAAGAGGAGGCGAGGAGCCCTCCCGGAGCCGTCCGTCGGCAGCGGGGGACGCGGCATGCGGCTGTCCGGGGGCAGAGGGCTTTTCTCGGGAGGGAGATGGAGAGCTGCGCTCTGACCATGCCTGGGTGAGAGGGGAAAGGACCAGTCGCGCAGCCCCGCCGCCACCAACTACCACCACCACCACCATCTCCTCTCCCTCCTCCTCTCTCTGCGTTACCGCTCTCGCTTTCTCCGCGGCACTCCGCGGTGGATGGACTGGGGCTGCTTCGTGTGGCAAGACCAAGGCTGAGCCACCGGCCAACCCCGACGCTATCTCAGAGGAAGAGAAAGAAGAAGAAAGAAGAGGGAGAAAGAGAGAGAAGGGGAGAGTGGAAGAGAGAGGGAGCGAGCGAGCGAGCGAGCGAGCGAGAAAAGGAAGACAGGCAAGAAAATCCCCCCAATCTTTTAAGTCAATGCATATTGTGGTGACACCGGCAAAGGAGCCCTCACGGTGGAGTCGGCCAGGGCTGTGCGTTCCCAAAATATGACCAGGGGTGCTTGGATGTGCAGTCGGCAGTATGACGACGGCTTAAAAATCTGGTTCGCATCCCGGGAGAACGAGAAACCCTTCGCGGATTCAGAGAGGGCTCAGAAATGGCGACTGTCCCTGGCATCGCTCTTGTTTTTCACGGTCCTGCTCTCTGATCACTTGTGGTTCTGCGCCGAGGCCAAATTCACGGGCACCGGAGAGAAGGAACAGCCGCCGCCCGACAAGCCGGAGCCCGCGGAGCCGGAGCTGCCTCCGGGCATGGGGGAACCGTCGCCCCCCGCGCCCCGGCTCCTCACCCCCCCCGAACCCTCCCTCCCGCCCTCCCCCGGCAACGGCGGCGGCGGCGGCGGCGGCAGCGAGCCCCGGCACGGCGAGGCTGCCTTCCTGGGGAACTCCACTGCCGCGCCCCCGGAGACGTGCCCCCCGCCGGGCCGCTCGTCCGGGCGCTGCTTCAGCGTGGGGGACGCCGAGGCAGTGTGCCGGCGGCGGGGGGACCCGGGGCGGCCGCGGGGCGCGGGGCAGAGCCCAGCGCCCGGCTGGGAACTGACGGATTTTTACCTTTCCTTTTGTAATTCCTACACACTTTGGGAGTTGTTCGCCGGGTTGTCCAATCCGGACACTTTGAACTGCAGTCTGGATGTGGTGCTGAGGGGGGGAGGCTCCTGCAGCCAGTGCGTCCAGGCTTACCAGCGCTACGACCAGCACGCTCAGGAGAAATACGAAGAGTTTGAGGTTATGCTCCAGAAGTATTTACAGTCGGATGAGTACTCGGTGAAATCGTGTCCTGAGGATTGTAAGGTAGGAGCCCCTGCTGTGTTTCCTGTTCCTCGGCGGCGGGCTGCCGGGGTGCTTTCTGTCTGCGCGTGTCGCGCCGTCCCTCCGCGCGTTGCGCTGTCTTGTGCGGGCGCTCCGCTTTGGGGATGCTCGGGGTGCGCCTGGCGTCGGCGGCCGGTATCCGCGGGTGGGAGCAACCGGGGCCTCTGCGCAGAGCCCCCGGGTGAGCGCTGCTGGAAAGGAGGCAGGCAGAGGGGGAATGTTAAAAATATAAAAGAGCGATTCTCGGCCCTCTGGGAGTGCTGAGCTGGATTTCCCCCTCCTCATGAATATGCGATTGGCTCCGTCTCGGCTGCCGGCGAGCAGCGGGCTGGGATGCGGCTTGGCGGCAGGCAGCGACGGGGTCTGCATGCCAATGAGCGGGGCCCGAGACGGCAGCCGGGGCCGGGGTCGGTGAGGGGCGCGGGGTGGCCGGGCTCTGCGTTATGCTCGAAGGAGGATCGCCCTCTGGCTGCGGCTGGGGGCTGAGGGTCGGTTCCTGTCCCCATTTGGCCCCACGGGCGGTGAAGCGGGGACGGGACCCTGCCTCCAGGTGCTCGGCCGCGTCTATGGAGCGGGAAGGGCTTGAGAAGGAGGTGGATGTGTGCGGGTAGTGTTGTGATCCTTGGCTGGGAAGTGATGGTGACCCTTGTCTGGTGACAACATCTCTTTAGGACTTGGTTGTTGGCTTTGGGGCCAGCAGTGTGTGTTCAGATGTCCGAAGAGGTTTTTGGTTTCCTCTGCTGGAAGGCAAGGTCCCACTTTGATTCTTTGGAGTTGTTGTCTTCTCTGTACTTCTGCACAAGATTAGTTGGCCTAATTCTCAAGACTGGAGAAGATGAGAAAAAAGTGTTATCTTTTGCACTTTAAATAATTATCCGCATACTATTTTCCCCGTTCATATATTTATTGAGTGCCAGGACAGGTGAATGGTTTCTAACATGAACTGGATTAACTCAACTACCGTAGCACTACATTAACCGATCTGAACCAGTACTGCTTTAGCAGTGGAGCACAACAGTGCATACAAATCCCTGTACTGAGCAGAAGGCCTAGCAATAGCTCAGTGCTCCATAACTTCAGCAGGGCCTTCTGAAATCACCTAATGGTGACAGCACATCCCCAAAGCAGCCTACTTCCTGTTCAGGTGTACTTTACTCATATATTTGACTGAAAAATCAATCCTCAGCCCCTCCAGAAGCTGAAATATCCTGTTTTCTCATTGGGTAAAGTGAGAAAGTTACCTTCCCCCCCCATTAAACCTGACAAAAGTGAAGCAGTTTCATTAGTTGTTTTGACTCCACTGTTTCTGGAGTCACGTATGTTTTATGCACTCAGTTACAGGTGGTGTAAATATATTTCCAGAGTGAATCATTTAAGTAAAAAAAGCATAAACTGGATAAATAAAAAGCATGTCAAATAAAAATAGATGTCTACTGCTGTGAGGACATCTTTGCCATTTCAGTAACTCCTTAACCTAGAAATTGACCTACTGCTCTCGGCTGCCAAATGAATCTTCAGGCTTGAAGTGATTTTCTTTTGTATTGCTATTTAATCAGGCTGAACTTAACCACAAATTGTGTTTTTGATCTACAATCTATCGAGATATAAAAGGTTCTGAAAATACTCACGGTAACAAATATACACTATATTAATTCCGTTTTGAAGACTGAATGAGGATAAGTGATTTTCTAAGGATGGGCAAGAAGCTGCTGAAATAAAACACACGAGATATACAAGCAAACTAAACAAGCATAATGTCAATGACAGATCTTCAGTTCTGAATGCTAAGACTCGTCAATTGATGGAATTGTGTCCTGAGAATCTGGCCAACCAATCTGTGTTAAAAAAAAATGAGATATTGCGGACGGAAAATAACGTTATTAATAAGAGCAATGAGAAAAGGGTGCAACTTCGTGTTTTGTAGACTTGCGTGGCGCTGGCCGGGCTCGGGGAGGCCTCTGTCCGTGGTGCTGCAGGGCAGCGCCCGCAGCTGGAGGCTGTCGGAGCCGAGCCGTGCTGCGGGGAGCCGCTCTGTGCCACGTGCGCCCCGAGTTGGTGCTGCTGGTCTCTTTTGGTTCACTCTGGTCGCTGATGAAGCTGAGTGTTTAGCGGGCCCAGTGCTCTGCTAGTCACGTGCTTTAATGTGTTTATACATGATCTGTACTGAAGTGTGTGCAGGTGAAGCTAGAAACTTGTGGTGATTGGTAAAACAAAATGGGCATTGCAATGCTTCACTGGAAGTACTGGCATTCTATATATGTTGTACCTAATACATTCAATCAAGACATAGTTTCTTTTTTTCTTTTTCTTCTTTTCTTTTTCTGTACCTAAATATTAATTTTTAGAGCATTGGAGACCTAGATACTTTCTAGCATAAGAATCAACATTTATGCGTAGTAAATAGCTTGACATCTAACTATGCACTTGAGGTACATATAATTTGATTGGTTTATGTGGTGAGATGCTTTTTACCTTCTATTAAACAAAAATCTAAGAATACTGACTTGCCTTTGTTATCATATGTGTAAGCACTGGCTTAGTAAAATAAAAAGCTTGTTAAATAATGTATTTATATTTAAGAGATCACTAGTATTGTAAGAGAGCTGCTTCATTCACAGAAGAAGAGAGCTTTTCATACAGGTGACTAGTTATACCTGATGACAACATCAATAAAGTTTACACTGGATATCAGTCAACCTGAAACTTTTAATCAAGTATTAGTCCCCCCCTTTCGGTCTCCCCCCACCTTCAGCAATGTCAATTCTCAAAGTAAATAGTCCGGCAGGTTATGTCATTCAATTATGTAATTTTGTTTATAGAAAACAGATCGTATAAAAATAATTTTGATGTCCATTTCTAAAACTTCAGCTCTGTATTGTTATTCCTTTATCTGAAATCATAAGAAAAAGCTTTTAAAATACTCTGTGTTCACTACATGTCTCCTAGTCCCTGAAGAGAATTTTAAATAAAGTGTTTTGTATTGCAGAAAGTTATTTTCAGTCAGGAGTTATTTAGGTTATTGGTTCATATTCAGCTATCTTATATGGTGATTCTTTGTTTTGTTTTAATATATAGATATATTCATTCTAAATAAATGCCTTTCTGTACTCAAGGTCATCTTATTAAACTTCTCAGTGAGGTGTATTACATTAAAAAAATGACAGAAAATGCTGAGAATTTGGAGAGGATATTTTGAAAGCTATTATTATTGATAACATATTCATTGTAACAATGAATATGCATGTGCAACTTATATAATTAAGAATGTCAGTAGACATTGTACGTTGTATAGAAATTCTGGATGTTAGTGTTGTCTCTCTGCAAATCCATCTTCCACTTACTCTGTAAAAATATTATTGAAATCTGATGTCTTCACATGTGTTTTTTCTTGTTCTGATAATCACAGATCAACAATGACTAAACAGTAAGTAGGATGCCTATATGAATGCATTACATATCCAACCAGGTGACATAAATAAACTGCTTTAAATTTACTGATTCATGAAAGTAATGAAGTAATGGAGAATCTGAGTTTACATTTCTGTTTTCTTGCTTTATATCTATTTATTTTTCAATTTTATAAAATTTTCTTTTGTGCATTTAAAACCAATGGTTATGCTTACAGAAATTGTTATTGACAACCTCTCTTGTTGTAATGCAAGTTTCCAGAGTACCATTTTTACATGCAGCATGACACAGGACTGCATTCAAACAATTAATAGAGGACTGTATTGGATTGGCATTAGAAGACACAGTTCCTCATAATGGCTTGTCAGTTATCTATCAGGGGAAATACTCAAGTTCTTATTCTTAAAAGAGTAGACAATCACTCTCTGAAATAAAAGAAAATTCTGGCTACTTCTTATTAACAACTGGGTCAAATAACTAAGTAGGCCATACTCATGTAAAGTTTTTCTTTTTCTTTTTTTTTTTTTCAGTAATATAACTTACATGTTTGCAAAAAGTATCTGAGACCAACACTTTTTCTTTTTTTCCCAAATATATTTATTAATATTGATTGCGTTTGGACAAAACCTCTCAGTTGGTTATCATTTACGGACACATCATTTTTTAATCCAGTGAAAGTTAAATATGTGGCCTGCCGTAGTGTCAGTTAGAATATTGCAAGATGTGAATGAGGTAAGTGCATCATAGTTAAAATACATTCAGTTTTGCTACTAGAATATCAAAGGATAGATGTTAAAATATACCAACTTTTTTTTTATTTCAACATTGCTAAAAAGCAAACTTTTATTCACATCCTAGATGGTCAACATGTGTACACAGAGAACTTCTTTTGTTTTTCCTGCAGGAATTAAATGTCATTTAACAACTTTTTATTAGAAGTTTGTGATAATGGTATCAGAAATATGTGAACCTAGAGATGGTTCTTCTGTTATCAGGTTTTCTTTTCTTTCTTTTCTTTTTCTTTTTCTTCTTCTTCTTTTTTTTTAATCAAAGAGTTGCATTCAGTTCCTTTTATTTGAGTAAAAGGATGATTGAAAGTAATTTAAAACAATTAAAATCACATTTGTTCTAATTTATCAGGAAATATCAAAGCCTATAATGAATCATGACTTTTTCAAGAACTTTTTCCTAAACAGCATATGTAGTCTAATTAGATTTTGATTTAAATTCTTGGTTACACTGGCAGAAGAGAGCAGATGAGAAATACGAAACCAAAAGCTCAAGTGATAAAAGAACCCTTCTGTTACAAAAGGTCACATAGACCAGCATCTGCCTGAAAGTTAGACATTTCAATTACACATCACACAATATTTATATGTTAGGCAAGAGTGATACCTAAGCTAACCAGAAGAAAGTCTTAGAAATTAAACCTTCAGAAATCTGCACCTATGGCCAGTGTCTGTCACTGGCAAAAAATAGGCATTAATTACTGAACAAATGCTTTCTTAGAATGTCCTGAATTTAACATAATTTAGTTTAAACATTTATGGTAGAGATCTTTTTAAAGTGAAGAATATGCTTTATTAAAAAAAATGATACTTTAATGCATGCATTTTTAAAAGCTTTGGTTGAAATGCCATGACATCAACGTGATCGTATAAATTGATGTTTGCATGTTATTTGTTCAGTTGAATTTAAAAATGTAGAATTTTAATTATTTTTTAGAACTACTTTAAGATAAATATGTGGATGAATGTAATAAATCTGGTCTTGCATTAGTGCACTGGTATGTTAATAGGAGTAAAGCTTACTACACACTAATGGACTTTGTATTTTGGTCTGAAATCCTGATTCAGCAATCTATTTCTATCATCTTCTTTTCTTTTTTCTTTTTTTTTTCCTTTTTGACCTGGATGAACAGCACTGAAGACTATATATGTTTATAGCCGTTCTGTTGCTTAAATGGTTTGCTGGATGAGGATTAGATCTCCCCACTCCCCAAAAAACACATTTCTCAGAGCGTTCTTTCTAGAATTTAGTTGATCCCACCTAACTTCAGCACTTCAGAATTTTCATTTACTTAATCATGCAGATATTAATCCTATTCATAGTGTTAATGGGTACTTCATTCCTGGTTTAGGTGAAAAAGCCTGTGGATGACTGGCACAGGGGAGTTGAAGTGAATTCCATTATAATTCTACAGCCAACACTTAACAATTCGGGATATCAAAGTCACATAGCTAGAGATGTCATGGGTCAGCCCTCAATTTTATTTTGTTCACTAGTTCTTTGCATCTAGTACTAAAGTTCACATGCACTTTGTAGCACATGCAGCAGTCTTGCTTCTTCGTGTTCTTCTAGGAAAAGTAATCAAAATGCAAATTACAGTTCTATCACTTATCCTGCCTAAAAATCATTTGGTCTATACTTAGTAATTTATCACTTCAGTCTTGCACTAAAATCCATGATATATTTAGATCTATGAATTGCCTGAAAAGGAGGAAGTAACTTAGAAGCCAAATTTGCAAATTTGCAAATTGCTCCAAAATACACAAAAGTTAAGGAATTAATCTGACCAAACTGACATCCACAGCATGGATATCTACATCAGATAGAAAAATTCAGAATTTCTTTGTAGTCAGTGGAGTTACATAGGTAATTCTAAAGTCTGAGTCAGTTTGCAATGAAGTAGACATCTAAACTAAATCAGATGGATTATGTCCTGGTACCTCTTAGCTGTTCATTGTCTCTAAAGTGCCCTTAATCTCAGATGCAACACACCTTCACTATGGACTTCTACATTCATATTAGGTGAATCCTAACAAAGTGATTTTGGCATTAAAAAAAATAAGTCTGGATGAAATTGTGTTCATATGCAAAAATTTAACTGTGAGAAAGTCTATAAAATCCTTCTACTTGTGCTGTTTCACATCAACCTAGTGAAATCTCCCTCTTTCACGTCTCTGATAACTATAATCTGCCACTGAAGTATGTGTGAGCTATGCAATCTGCTTCTTAGAGATGAGAATAAGAAGGGGCCTCGTATAACTGCAATTTTATCACTTCTTCAGGAGAGAGAAGGCCAACAGCTTCTACTTAAACTTTTGCAGTTTAAAAACCATACTACACAACAACACCAAGTTTCATTTTCTTCCCTTAGATGAAAGGAGGAACTCCCAAGCCTATCTAATCTGCCTAAATCAAGAGGCATATGTTCTTAGGGTTTTGTGCCAGTTTACTAAAATAACCATACTGTACTTTTCACTGTACACTTTTCTTGTCAGAACTGTAATGCAAACATCACTAAGTGAGAGTGTGTGACAGTTTGGTAAACTTCACTTAAAGCATCAATCAAAGGAATACAAATGTAGTATTAGGCCCTTGTGATATGGTGGTTTGAAGAGAGATTTTATTGATTTGAAAGTATGTAAGAAAGGAAAAAGACCAGATTTACATTTATTTTTATATTTTTTGATCCACTCTTGTTTGTAAACAGGACAGATACATGAAAGGCAAAAACTGTTCCTTTAGAATGTAGGCATTGAAGAGCTATTTCCAGTGAACTCCCAGTAGATAATGGTATCTGGTGAACTACCAATACATGATGGTGAAGAGAGCATGGCATGATGTAAACATGATTGAAGTGAAGTTGGTCAGCGCTTAGTATTCTCCAGTCCTTCATCTGTTGTCTTTCATCCAAACTGATGGACGTCTTGAAAGCTGTGTTAGAAATAACACTGTCCTGAAGCCTTTACAAGAGAACCTGTTGAAGAACTGGTTGAATGCAACCAAATACTGAGAGAAGTGGTGAAAATAAATATTATTATAGGTAAACTGCAGCAGTTTTATATGAACTTCATGGTTCTTTGACATTCTTGGAGACCCTGATGGGAGCATTCACCTTTTGTGGAGACTGATGTTAAGAAATCATTCAGATATTTCATCATTAGAAGAAAACTTCCTGGTTAAAAACAGTAGAAACAATGATCTGAAGTTACCAACAAACAGTATAGGTGGGTCTGAGTTTTCAGAAATTTTGCTGGAAAAGTTTGGAAACCTTTGTGAATATATTAATTGGTTTCAATGAAATGAGGGTAAGTTTACAAATAGAAACAATAAAAAGTCTTAATTTAATGTTTTGGATATGTCCGGCATTTTAGTGATTTTTTTTTTTTTAATGTAACAATTTAGGCAAGTTCCTTAGCCAAGCCAATATATTTTAGATTTTATCCTTTAAAATTAGACTAAAAGGAATATTATGTTATACTTGTAGTTTAGAATTTACAATATATTGCAGTTCTGATGAATTCATGTTCAAGGGAGAAAATGCAGTAGCTAGAATGCTTTATAAGTGTGTATTTAATTCCTGTTGCTCCTCAACATTTTGGATAAGATCTTGCCTTCAGTTTGCTTGAACATTTAAGTAAATGGTATCTTAGGTATGTCAACACACTCCATCTCTGTAAAAAATCACTATGAAGTATCTTTATTGCATTTTTAAGATATTAGCAATTCAAAAGCAGAGGATGTTCTTTATTAAATGAAAGAGAAAAAGATGGATTGTTTGTGATGCTTAGAAAAATAGTTTTTCTCATTTTATTCATCATTCTTTTAGGAGGATAAGAGAGTTCCACAGTCTGCTGAATGTTGATTTAATGATTATTTCTCTATTGGTTAGCTTGATCTCCGTATTTCAGGGGTTAGATTCGTAGATTCTTCTCATAAAAACTAATTCTGTATGAGTCCTACTTATTTAGATAAATAGTTCTGTTAAGGAAGAATTTGAGCAACCTTAGAATGCTTTAAATTATATATTAAAAGTCAATTACATATTCTGTGTGTAGTAATAGACAAACAAAACACCATAAATATCAAAATTATTGGCACGGTATGCATACTATTCATGAAGTATACCAGGCAGAAAATCCTTTGATAGTGTGGAAAGTTTCTTCTTAACTCATGTTAGGTGAAAACTGATTTGGAATATTACAAATCACATACCACTTAACTATAAAACACCCTGTAATGTTTTTCTTTTACACTATATTCAGGACGTTTGTATCATGGTACTATACTTTAAATTGAGACTGGTCAGTTCTGACAAAGTTTTCTAACAGAAGGTAACAAGAATGCTGAGCACCCAGGATCCTTAGAATAGGGATGGTCCAGCACGTGCTGCCAGGAACAGAAAGACTGTGTCCATTTTGCTACATAGATGGAGCAGGGATATATGCAGACTAGATTGCACTAGCTTCAGATTCTGCACCTAAAAAAAGCAAAACAAGAACACAGCCAAGGTCCTGTGGGATGGCTTTTTAAATCCTTCGTGCATTCAGAGAAGAGAGATGTTAATTTCCAGACCCATTCTGCTTTGGTGTAAATTTTTGTTAATAATATTTATACACGGAACTGTCATAACTTGGGCCAATGTTATGAAGAAGAAGTTGTTGAACATAGTACATCTGAAATATTGGCCAAATTATCTTAAAAGCAGTTTTTAGGTTTTTAAAATAATTATATTATGTTTTTTAAATTTTTTTAATTTTTTAAATTTTTTTTTAATTTTTTTTATTTTTCTCTCCTATTCCCCTTTACACTTTCTGTTATACAGCCCCTGGGGAAATGACCCCTATTATAAGCTATGTTTAGCTAACAAGATGGAGTGTATCACTAGAGTTCAGGAAATGAGGCTTGCTGTTTTATATCCCAATTCAGTTAGAAGTGCATTATGGATTCTTTTGTCTTTATTTAAATCTTATAAATGTTAAAGCTCAATCTTATAAATATACATTTTTGCAGCCTCACTGCATTAACAATATTAAATCATTACTGCAACAATAGCTTTTCAAAATTTAGCAGCTGAGATTGATTCCTGGGATGTGACCTGCGTATCTGCACTGCAAGCCAGTCTCTGTACGGCAGATGGGAATTTAACATACAATCACTGGTAAATATAGACCAATTTTCCTTTTGTCAGGGATTTGCAATGACATAAACCAGGACTTGCTTCACTTAAGAGAGTGGCTTCACTTAAATGTAATACTGTTTTGAGAGCAGAAGGAGGTACATGATATGGATAAAACTCAAATATATGAAATCAAGGGGATGTGTCTGACTCAGGCTGTCTTGTCTTAGGAACCTTGGCTCCAAAAAGAAATATGCAGCAGGTGCTTTAAGTACTTATTTTATTGTCTTTGACTGATGTTATTAATTTGTTACTTAATTTGTTTTTCAGATTAATGGATTTTGTTTATTTACTTGTTTGTTTTGACTTATTCTTCATTATAGTGCATGGTTTTGATCCTATTGTCTTTTTCTATTGATTCTTGCTGTCACAGTATAGAAAATATGAGCTTAACATGATCAGATATCTAGGAGGGAAAAATCTTGAAGGCAGCAAAGGAGAATTCCTTTGCTTTTTTTCCTAACAATTGTGTAGGTCTTCCACCAAGGTTAACAGGAGAGAGATGCTGGTAAAGATGCTGATAATAGTACTGTGTGTTTAAATTCAGAGAAGCTGCTTTGATTGCTGTAGTGTATTTATGCTGGTGTAAATACAGTCAGAATTTAAGTGTAAGTTGAAGAATGGATGGGGTAACAGACATTTTCCTCTGTAATAAATTTCGGTGCTCACAAAACAGGTAGTAATTTTAACAGTGACTCATCTTAAATAAAAATTATGGGTATTATGCACGCAAATGTGTATGTGTGATCTATATATGTGTGTGTGTCTAACAGGAGATGCAACAAGAAAATTACTGAAGTAGGATCAAGTATCTCAAAGAAGCTAAACTGAAGGAAAGTCCGATGAAAGTCTTCAGTATGTCTTGGATTCTTTAAAATTAAGAAGCAGTTTTAGAAGAATAGGGGAATATGACTGCTGTTTCTAAATAGTCTTTTTTTTTTTTTTTTGGTCTCAAGTCTCCTATTTTTTTTGTGATTGGTCTGGAAATGCAAATTACTTTGAGCACTTTTTTTTTAAAAAAAACAAAACATGAATTCAGGAATGCTCCACAGAAAATGTTGAATACACAAGCATCTGTCAGTATCACAGTAAGGATACTGTCAAGGTCAGGCTGCAAAGGGCTTTGAGCAACCTCATCAAGCTGTAGACGTCCCTGTTCATTGCCCAGAGTTGGACTTTATGACCTTTAAGAGTCCCTTCCAACTCAACAATTCTATGATTCTCTAATACACATTACTACTGCTTTACACTGGTCTTCCTAACTCATTGTGGAGAACTTCTCTGTGTTTGGACTGAAATTTGGATCACTGGTTGGAACAAAACTACCTAAAATTCCATGTACCTCTGCTACTCGATAGAATATGGGGAAGCTCTCTTAAATATTCTATTTGTGCAGTCAGAATATTTCAGATTATATTTATTTCTGCTTCTTTATTTGCCCTTTTCATAATAGTTTTTTTTTTTTTTTTTGCTTGCTTATGTGTTATTTTTAATACCAGAATCTTTTGATTGCTGTGATTACTTGGAGGTTAAGGTTTTTGTTACTTATGTATCATTGTAAGCACTGGCGCAGGCTGCCCAGGGGCTGTAGATTCTCCTCCTTGGAGGTCTCCAAAAGCTGCCTGGATGGGGGCCTGGGCACCCTATTCTGGTGGCCCTGATGAAGAGAGGTTGGACCAGAGGGACCCAGAGGGCCCCGCCAGCCTCAGCCATCCTGTGGTTCTGTGAATGCCAGTATTGTATTTCCTCTGGAATGTTTTAAAAGGCAAAAATATGCTAGTTTGTGCATTATAAGCATGAATTTGAGTGCCTTTCAAAATATTTATTTAAACTTTTATTTATTTATTTATTTATTTAATTTTTTAATTTCTTGTTTATTTCTGACTGCATCCATCACTGGAAAAATATAAAAATATCCCTTCTTAAATTTTTACTGGGAACTCAAGTATTTATATCCTGAACTTTTCTCATAGTTTTTCTTATAGGCCTAACTTGAAAAGAGCTAATATTTAGGATGAATAAATCTTTTTCCTCTCCTCTATTATAGTTTAGATGCGCAAGGATAGAAGATCTTTTGTTTTACATCTGTAGGAAATATTTATATGTCTGAGTTGTATCAAAGTCATGACCGATAGGGAAGATCAGTAGGTTCACAGGGAGAAATAAGAGGTCTGTGAGTTTAATCAAACTTTTTTTGGATTACTCTAAAGTTGTTGTCTTGTGTATAGGATAGAAAATGGAGCTTAAAATACATGTGGTAAAAGAGACGTCTGAAATCATTTAATGATACTCTAAGGACAAGCAGAAGATCTGACAGTGTTTGTTTTTCTGCAAGTAATGGTGCTGTTAGGAACTGAAATATGACCATAATTCAGCAACATGGGGGCCCCATAACATGAAGTGCATAGTGATGTGCATCTGCTATGCACCTCAAAGGACTGCTTCTGTTTCAAATTCTTTGCTTCACTTTGTGTCTTAATAGAGTTAGAACACAACACTTTCTTGCAGTGACTGTACACACTTGAGCACATAGCTCACAAATCTCAACTGCTTGAACTGTGTACAGGCAGTTGCCCTGAGGCTATGTCTACATTAGCATTTTACTTCAGGTCAGGACTGTGCTTTGGAAACACATCTCCCACCTACTCCTACTCTCACTCTCCCTGAATTCTGATTCATGTCACAGCGCAATCTGGGAGCTCACACCTGGGTTGTTTTCCACTGAAAATGTCCCAAAAGTGCATCTAAAGAGTTGCAGACATAAGGAGCTGTAGGACTAGAGTTAACCTGAAGTAAAAACATTGAAACACATAGTGTGGATGCCAGGCTCCCGGCATTGTTTCAGTCTACAGAGTCCCATTACTTGATAAATTCGCATAGCCATAATAAAAGAGAATGAAATTCAGCTCTCACCTGGAGAAAATTGGGGGTTGGAGCTAGATGATCTTTAAGGTTCCCTCCAACCTAAGCCATTCTATGATTCTGTGATAATTCCCAAATTGTCTCTGAAATTTCTTCAGGACTGCAGTGTTAGAACACTGGAAACTGATTTTATTCCCAGAAGTGTAGTACATTTATTTGGAAACAACTCAATACATGACATGGATTTTCAGGGTTCAAAAGCAGTAACCACCTGTAATTATTGGGACTTTTGAAGTAAAAGTGCCTAAGTAATAATAATAATAACAATAAAATTAAAAAGAAAAGGTAATAGTTCACTACAATAACAATGAAGATTCCATCAGCAAGGAAATATTTTTCTAGTGCACTTTCTTTCCCCAGCCTTCCACTGGCATGTCTATGGAGCTGGTGAGCAGCACGGTGCATATTTCTGCTGTATTCCTTCCCAGCAGCTGCCAAGGCTCTGTGCAGCAGAACCACTGCGGCTCTGCTGCATTTTAGTCTGCCTCTGTCCTTGCTGTGAAATTCCCAGTACTTTCTCAGCACGTGGACATAAGGCTAAACAGAGTTTTCAGTGTTTCATTGTGTGAAGTTAGAGTTTTTAAGTTTCAGAATAATGATCTAAACAATCATGAAAATTGGGAGGGAGGGAGTGAAATAGCAGCGATAGAGCAGGTCTGACTTTCCTTCATAAAACACTGTCTTCCCTATCTTTGTACTTATTTTCTTGTTTCCTTCTGGAAGAAACAGAAATTATGGGTCAGTATTCAGTCTGTATTTTAGATACCAACTGAACTGGTAACCAGATACTCAGAAAAGCCTAAGGAACTGATTTTCTTTTTTAAAATTATTTCATTTTCTATATGAAGATGAAGAATTCATTGTCTTTGGATTTTTCAGTAGCAAGGACAATAACATATTTATGGATTAATATAATTAATTATTATGTATATATAATATATAATTAATATAATTTTCCTTCACAGACTAAAGATACTTTCTTAGAAAGATTAGGAAAGTACAGTGCAGTTCTTAGAAAATATTACACTAGAAGAATATTGCATTGTTGATGGAATATTTGTTGTTAGCCTGGTGAACTATTTTTTTTTTAACTTAGGCATTTTTATTTCAGTACTCTAAGTAACTGCAGATGGCCACTGCTTTTAAATCCTGAAAATACACAGCATGTATTGAGTTGTTTTTTAGTAAGTCATTTTCAGTAAATTTCGAAAGTAATTTTCTTCCACTTCTGGGAAGAAAATTAGTTATCAGTGTTCTTCTAGAGGTCATGATCAAGCATTTTTCCTATGATATCTATGTTCCTGAAGATCTAGGCAGCTTAATATTAGTCTTTTGCTAACTGCAGAGAATATTCCTTATCTTTTCCTCAGTGGGAAACTCCACTACGGCTAAAAAGAGGCAAGAAACATGACCCAGTGGCCTAGCAAAAATGGAAAAAAAATAAAAAATTGTTGAACTAGTGTTTAGTTCACTGAAATATTGGGGTGAGACCTTCAGATGATCAGTACTTAACCAACAGAGGTTACTCAGCTGAAGAGGAACTGCTAACGAGAGTGATTAGTAGAGATCAGGTGTTATTCTGCCAGTTGGAATGCAGTCAGAATGTCAGAGTGTACAAATGGAGATGTTGAGATTGGGTCATTGTAAGAGCAGATAAACAGTACATTTGCATAAGTCTTCCATTTGATGTATTTCAGATTACGCTTACATTGGTTTATCCTGAAGTCTGAAGGAGCCAATAGTGAAGAATCAGAAAACTGAAGAGACCTTTCAGGAATATTTTCCATAAACAGGAAGTGATTTATTACACTGCTCAGTGATCCACTCTGTATTGTATTCTATCTTTGGGAATAAGCAATGCATGGGAGGCAAAATGAATACTACTATACCAAACAGTTAGAAAATTGACTTACTATACTCATGATTCAAGAAAATACCTTTCGATATACTTTTCTACTAGTATAATTTCATATGTGAAGAGGTGTCTAATTGTTAGAGATAAACTTACATTCTTAAAGGCACTTAGAATTGTATTAAAAATCCAGATTTTTTTCTAAATGAGTGGCAAATAGACAAACATTTAATCAAAATTTGTCTCTTCTTATGTTTCCTGTATCAATCCTGTTTGTTATTTTTAATAGTGAAGATTGAATTTTTATTCCTATAGTTCCTACTGAATTTTTTGGTAGCTCATACAGGATATTTTTCTGATATCTTGCGGCAAATTGTTGGATATGAATGGAGACTAGGGTAGACATAGTAAATTATGTTACAACAAGCTAGTAAGAATAGAACAAATATAATATTGAATATGTATTGAAAAAATGATAGAGGGATTTGCTGCTTATATTCCCCTTGCACATAAAGTGTTTGGACTGTATTAATAGCTACATACTAACAAAGGCATCTAGGAGAAGTTTCTTGCATGGCAGACAGGATTTTTGTTTGTGTATTGCACTGTGCTTATCACGAGTTTTTCTTCCTTCCTTCAGTGGTCATACTCAGATTTTAATTCTAGACAAAGTATTTCGTATGGTGCTTTCCTGCATGCATCTATTATTCTTGGCAGTGCTAGATTCCATCTGCTATTGTTTCCCCTTTCACTTAGCTCTCTTAAGTGACCCAAAAGCTCCTTGGCCTGCTTTGACCTTGATTAATCTAAGACTTGTTATGTCAGTTGTAAAAATTTCCATCTTATTGTTAGTCTATTTCCAGATGATTAACAGATAAATTAAACACTTTTATCCCTAGTAAAGAACTTGAGGGTACCCTGCTGTTAACCCTTAGGTATACGGAGCAGTGACCATTAATAAATATATTCTGCTTTTGTATGCTGCTTTTGTAGTTGGCTTCTAATCAATGACAAAACTTTATTTCCTTGGTCTGTGATTACTTAGTTTCTGCAATAGCTGTTCCTGCGAAACAATCTCAGAAGGCTCTTGAAAGTCCAGAGAAGTTGTATCGACCAGCACATCTCTCCTTTATCTTGCTGTTTTTTAACATACTATAAGCATTCCAGTGGTTTAAGAAGATACATAAAGCATTAATGCTTCTAAATCTAATCCAAATATTTATTTTATTGTATTTTTTTAATTGGTACCTCAGCCAGTGCATTTATTGCTGCTATAACATGTGTAGTGTGGAACTGCTGGAATTCTTCCCTGGTTCCGCATTACGTAAAGATGACTGATCTCCTGCATGGTTCCGTATACAAGCTGATTTAAATGTGAGACTGCATTGTTGTGTTTTCTGTTAGTCTTAAATTGCTTTGGGACCCTGAATAAACATTGTCTCATTCTTGTGATGCATTGATTTTTTTTTATTTATTGATTTGTTCCAGCAGTTTCTCTTATGATATCTGAGTTGTTGAAAGCTCCTTATCTTCAGTGGAAGAGGTTACTATCTCCTTAGTGCTCTCTGGGACAAAAAGTGATGTAAAAGATAATTTGCTTTCTCTGCTACACTCTTGTCTAGTTTTTCCTCTAACTTCATGGGAGAGGCATCATGAGCTTTCTTTCAAGGGTGATATATTTTATACCTAGTGACTTAATATATACTCATTTACTCACTCCCTTTCCATATTAAGGTGTGTTGGTCACCATTCATTTATCATGAAGACTATAAGCATCTTGAGCCAGGTATACTGACAAACTCATGTATTCAACTTATATTCAAAATATGCAGCTTACATATTGCAGTACCAAAAATAATAAGGATATTCCTCATTGAAACAAAGCTGACCGGGTTGAAGGCTAATTTTAATTTTATTTTTTAATCTCTGACCAAACTAGGGTGTATAAAATTAATCTCTGGCTTGGATGTAGTGCAGCTTAGTGGCTAGACATAGTAAAAGCCTCTTCAGTGTGAGAGCAATACCTGCGGCATCTTTCCCCCAGCCTGGATGCCTGATTTCCCAATCCAGTGCACAGTAGAGATTCCACAGAAAGGCAAGTCAGAACTAACACACTAAGTGAGGACATGCCTAAAGCCAAAACAAGACATGAAGTATAGAAGTAATAAATACAGTGGTCTTTTTGGAACATGGAGACTTTGTTCAAGACTCTCAGCAGAGACTTCAAAACCAGAACCCAAAAGCCACAGCCTCAGGCAAGATCCCTCCACATTGGGATGCTGCCAATGGATGTCCCAGTGGCTGTTGCTGACAGGCGAGCCTGAAAGCTTTCTCTGCTGTTGCTGTGAGGTGTTTGTTTATTTGTTTGTTTGTTTGTTTCTACCTTTCAGGGAAGAGCATGCACTGATCAGTTTGTAGATGTGCTGTAGATCCATTGTGGAGACTGTGAAGCTTACCTGTACTAATGTTTGTGCATTTGACAAGTGATACAGCAAGGCAATCTGCTTTTGTGTATCACATGCAAGGGAAGGCAGCAAGTTTTTCTCCAAGAAAGGGTACAGGTGTGGAGCTGGGTGTTTTAGATCACCCAACAGAGACTCATCCCTTCCCCAGGATTCAGGACAATCCTCTTGTGAGAAATGTGATTTTGGAGGAAATATCAGGGTTTGTTAATGCCACCTGACTTAGGAACCAATGATAATCTTGGTCTTTCTCTATCATGCTTTTCTTTTTGTGAAGCTTAGAAAAGGCTCATTGGCAGGGTTGTAGCTTGAAAGAGAATAGTGGGACAAATGTACATATGATAAGAAATCAAGAATAAAGAATAGAATCATGGAAAATTTCACTGCGATGCAGTCTTCAAATAGCTTTTTTTCCAAGTCTCTTCCTGCCTGGATGTATTCAGCAACTACACTCACGTACCTAATTTCTTGAGGTGCTGCACTTTAAACCCACTGCAGTATGCATTTTCTGCATCTGTCTCTTCAGAGAAACAAATGGCATTATTGTTTAAACAACCGGCCTCCTCTTCCCACCCCCCCAGATTTGCAGTTTCATTTTGATGGGAAATGTTTTTAATACTACTGATAATTCTCCAAGTATTTTGATAGAAAATCTTCAGTCATGTCTGTTCAATGATTGTTGATCACGTATGTCTCTGATAGCTCTTTGGCCTCATGCCAAACTCTTCTTCTGCTCTACAACACCACTCATTGTATGAGCAAAGAAAGAAGTACATATGCTGTAAGAAGTGTGAAGTAACAACTTAAACTGTCCTAGCTGTCCCATCAATGATATGAGGCTTTGGACAGAGCGATAGTGGAACAGTTAGCTTGTTAGAGGTAATTCTCACTGAAGTATACCTACCTCAAGATACACAATTCAGAGAATGTTAAACTATTAAAGGTTACAAGGTTTGAAACTTTTCAAAATTTACATGCACACAGAAAAAGACACAGTGGAAATTTTGTCTCAGTAATAGCTTCTTCTGGGTCTTCCGGCATACACAGGTGCCTGCTTCAAACATCAAAATATGCTCCATCAGTACAGGGGACATTTAGTCTCCCTCTTGGGGTGTCTCATAGGGATCTAAATAGTATCCCTTCTCTGTCCCACTCTCAGTAGCATTCAAGTAGGAAGTAGTTAGAAGGATACACTCAGGAAACTGTGTCAAAGGAAATTAAGAGCAATTACCTGGCTATCAGAGGCACAAAGCACTCATGCAGAGTCAAGATAAAAATTGGGATATAGCTTTTATCAAATCAAAAAGATAACACCAGAATAAGTGTTTTTTAATGCTGATCAGGCAAAACACTGTATTTAGTTGGAACTATGCAGTTCTTTTTGAATACAGATGACTAAAGTGAAGATGAATGTTAAATATTTTTTGAGAACTTGTGATGGTTGTTGATAAACCTGGATGCTTTTGTATGATCATTTTACTGCTGTGCTAAAGAATATACTAGCCCATAGTAGGATTCTTTTTTGTTGTTGTTGTTGTTTTTATATTAAAGACCATTTACAGAAAAATCATTGTCCTTGCTACAAGAAGCAATGAATATTTTACAGATACACTGCACTAATATCTCCATGTGAGAAAGAACATATTCCTTATAGACTGGCAGCAGGTGAGGTCTCCGGACAGAAGAGAAATCCAGCCAGCTCTTTGTGTCCCCTCAACCCCTCTCACAGTCAGGACAGTGAAAGAAGTTGAAATGGTTTTGGCTCTGCCTAGCACTGTTCAGTAAAAACTGTAACATCAGTGTGCTACCAACATTGTTTTTCTCCCCGAGCCGAAGCATAGCATCATACCTGACACTATGAAATAAAAATGAAATCAGGACAATCTCTTTAACATGAGCAGCTTAGCTGGCTCCTAGTTGGCAGCAGCTGTAATTCTGGGCTTGTAAAAAACTCACTTCAGGAAGACATCATATCAGCTTTGCATTCTGACTGCATGTGATCAGTTTTACACACAGGGGCTAGGGATCTTGTAATAAAATATCTCCGCTTTCTGTTAATTAGCAAAAATCAACAGCTGGACAGCTACAGGGTATTATAATATAAGTTCATTTCATTTGATTTGCTCTTGTGGCTAAATGAGATATTAAAAGAAGCTTTTTCATTCACTACTTAAAATAGTGACAGTAGAAACTGTTTGGAAAAGTCCCTCTTCATACATTATTTCTCAAAGACCAACTGGAACTCAGAGGCTTTCTCACACATTTTTCCTTTTCTTCTCATGTACAAGTTCTAAACTATTTTTTTCCTTACTTTAATGAGAAAAATATCCACTTTCTATCTACCTATTTACTTGGTGATAATGAAACCCCAAAACGCTTTTACCCAAAATTTCCCAAAATGCTGTCATACACAAGATGAATCCAAATATTTTGATCTAATATTTTGGTCCATAAAAGCCTCTCTTGTAAAAGGCACCCACAAAGGCTGTTACTACCCTTCTCTAGTGGAAGATCACTATTCAAAGACTGAGAGAGCATAATGCACCATTCACAGAGCTGCTGCAATTTACATATTGCTGTCTTTTGGAAAAATAAAAATAAAAAATGCAGGGCTGACTCCTTCCTTCTAGCCAGCAGCCTATGGCAGTAGTGTGAGAGTTCCTCTGGACTGGAGCATTGGAGACCACAGGGTGTAAATTTAAAGCTGTCTGCATCATTCCTCAGGAAAGCAATCTGAGTCTCTTAAATAATCCCTTGTGGTTTTCCACCATAACAGCTGCTGTATTTTCCCCTGTCCAGCATGGCTGTGAGATGCTTCCATGTACAGGATGTTCCTGTGTGCTGGCAGTCCCTAGCAGTTGAAGCAGTTCCTTGAGATCATTGGCAAGGGGAATAAAACAGAAGCAGTTCATTTTTGCTATTTAAATGAGCATTGGAGAAAACGGTTAACTCACTTTTTGATCAGAATAGCTGTTTTCTGTAAATAACACCTGCTTTTCTAAGCTCTTTTACTCTTGATCAACACAATTAGCATTAAGAGGAAGATAAGCTCCCCAAGTCCAGAAGGGATATTAGCTAGGTATCCCCAGGGAATGTCCTTTTTGGAAAAATGCCTGCCTGTTTTCACTAGAGGGCTTTTTTATGAACAGAAGATGGTATGTTTTCATGCATATTTTAACTTCTAAAATGCATAAACTGCGTTGCACTTGAGGATGGTAAAACTGCATCTGGATTGAATGTCTGCATAAAAAGTCAAGTTCAAGACAAATTAAAATAGCAATCTTAGAGACCCTCAGATGTTTCTAAACTGAAACGTGACAGGCATTAAAGAAAATTTAGGTCAACTATAGTTTGATGATTCTCATCTTCTGTGAAGTTGAGCTGCCAATAAAATGCTAAATAAAAACCTAGAGGGCTTTACTAAACAATGAAAAGTTATAAAGAATATCTAGTAAAGCCTGTCTTCTGTCTTTTTAATTATGGGATCAAATATGTGATCTCAGACTCTCTTAGATCTATTAGATCTGGTGATGATCTATTATTTTTCTGGTTTCCATTTACGCCCAGGAATTTTTTTTTTTTTACTATTTTTCTCCAAAAGTGTAACACATTGCTTAAAGGAAACTCTGCCTTTGTTTTTGAGGGACTAATCACATCCTGACAGGTAAAATTAAGAATTGTTTTTCTTTGTTTGAATTTTCTATATTATACTGAAATGATTTTCCTGGAGATGAATGATTTTCTCTGTCTGTAGTTTGTACTTTAGGCTACAGTATACTTTAGGCCAATAATTATATATTATTGAATTACAAAAAACATAAAAGGCCCTTTATTGTCTTAATGTAAAAGAGAAATAGGATAATGCGCTTTAGAAAGGCCTGTGTGTTGTTAGGTCTAATAATACAAGTTGCCAGCTAAATCACTTTTGGATTCCACTTATGGACAGAATTTACAAACAAGTAATGCATTGCTTCAGAGCATAACATTTCAGCGTAGGAGATGTTGATCACTCTGAGTAATTAGATTTGCTAACATGAAAGTGGGTTGAAGTACTGGCCTCTAATAAGAAATTTATAAGTTGCCTTTTTTTCCATCCTGTGATTTTTCCAAGCTGACTTTCTCAATTGTCTTCTCCCTGTGTATTGATCAAGCTGAAGAGCTGGTATGCCAGAAATGATATTCAGGTTGAAGGTGTTCTTACTTGTCTCAAATAAAAGAAAAAAGAAAAGCATCGCCAAGCATGCCTATATTACATTTGTCTCACTATAAGAGCACTATATCATGTGACCTCTGTGTAGAGTCTGAATAAACAAGCTTTAAGAAAGGTTTTTCCAGGATTTGGAGGGATTGCAAAAATCCCCTTTTTAGCTGCGGAACATTTGAGATATAATTCATTTCATCAACTTCTGCTACCCAAAAGCCAAGTGTCTAGCTAAGCAAGTTAACTTGGCTCCCCACATAGTTAATGGTGAGAAAATGGTTTCTTCTCTTCTCTAAATGGGCACTTAAAATAGATGGGTTGAATTACCCTCTGAAGTTTCTGCACTCTCTCCATTAATTAGAGAGACATTCTTCAGCTCTAACTTCAGTGTCTAAAAGTTATATTTCAAAGTCTTAGTTAAACTCAGGGTATCAAATGGGGAAAATAACATTTCCAGGGAGCGGTCCATCCTCTTCTACCATAGGCATTCATGGCAGAGCAAATGAATCTATGAAGGAAGCCTAGGGTGACAGACATCTAACAGAGAAGAGAGGTTAGTCTAGACAGCTAAAAGTAACTGAGATGACATTGTCCCTGGTTACTTGGACAGCAAGTTAGCCACAGCAACTGTAGAGCAGTGTATCTGCTCCCAAAGGAAAGTGGGGCTACAAATCCATCATGTCATAGATGTGCTGGTGATCTCCGATTGCCTTTTCTCCTGATTTTGTTGTGAGCAAAGCTATATGATTCTTCAGAATATGTTTGAGAAACGAAGTGCCTCTGCAGGATGTCTCTGCAGCAAAGCCTTCTGCAGAGATGAGGCTCTTGAGTGCTATGCCTTTGGAGGCTTTCCACATGCAGTCTGCAGGATTAGATGTCTACAGAGGTGGGGCTGTTATTCGCAACAAGAGTTTCTGAAAGAAAATACAATATTTCCTATGTGTTGAGGGATGCATTTTCAAATTATTTTTCATGCAAAAGCAAGGATTAGGGGATCTAATGAACTGCATCGTTCAAGATGGATGCCATTCCCCTTAGTAGCAAATGATGTTATTCTGCATAATATTCTTTGTTCTTTTCTACCATCAGGTGATTTTCTTGTAACACACGCTTAGAGACAAGCTGATATTTAGCATTAATGTTGATTTCAGTATATTATTTTGGGGGGGAAATTCTCAATTATTTACTATCACTGAGTCACTGCAGCCTAGTTCAATTGCAAATGTGTTTCTCTAGGTTTGGCTTTGTGAGTAAATTACTTCAATATCAAGTAGAGTGCAAGTTTGCAGCTACTCTACTGTAATTACTTGTGCGCATGTGCTTGCATTCTGACAGATTGGAGAGTTTGACACTAGTCATTCTACCCACGTTGTGAATATTATTAAGCAAATGTGAAAGTACTGGAAGACATATTGGATGATTTTTTTCCTCACTTTTTTCTTTCTTTATCTCTCTCTCTCTCTCTCTCTCTCTTTTTTTTTTTCCCAGCAGAATTGCCCTTGGAAAATCATGAGGCACAAATATAGAAAGCAAATGGTGCCTTAAATGTCCCCAGTCAATTGATGGGGACAGATACAAGCTGAATAATAGCCCGGCAATGGGGAAACATGATACAAGGTAGAGCTGTAACAGTGAACTTAAGTTCTTCCATCTGCCTGCCTACCCTTTCTCACTGTAATAAGAAGGTTTGTGTAATGAAAGTGTAATAAGTAGGTTATCCATAGGATTTTCCCAATGGTCATAAAGGCATATGTTATGGGCTTTCTGGTAGAGTTTTAAACAGTTCTGGCCTTGATCTCACTGCATTCAGTTTCCATACATCTCCTCCCATGATCACCTCTTGGGATGATACTGGCTGTAACCTAGAACAAGAAACAAACAGAGACTAGTGGTGTCTAGAAAAATGCAGTGCTAAGAGTTAATTCAATGTGGTTGATACTACTAAGCATTAATCCTTTTTAGGGAACTTTCAATGAAGCTTGTGCATATTATTTTTCCTTCCTTTGTTTGCACTCTGGTTGCTAAGGAGAGATAAACATAAGATACATACCTGATTAGCACCCTAAATTCAGGCAGCAGGGAGACTAGGGCATAGAGCTGCACAGTTTTCTGTTTGAGAGGCAGGAGAATTTCTTCCTTATTATGTTAAAATGACTGGAGATTTCAATTTCAAAACATCAGCGACAGGTTATTTATAAACAAGACTCTGGGGCAGGTGGTTTTTGTGTTTCTTTGACATATTTGTCTATTTGTTGCCCTTTACCTAATGATCCACTCCAAACTATCTCCAGCTTTTTGGCTTATATGTTGAACTTTTGCCTGAATGATGATCTGTCCCTGACAGAGGCTTACATCATCTCTTGTTCCATCAAATATACTTTCAACTTCAGCTTATAGTAGGGAAAATAACAAGGCATAATTACATATAATTGTAGCATGATGGGGAATTACAGTAGAGACCACTGGAATGCAGTCACTGTTTCTCCATATTCCAGGTGAAAAGAGAAGATCTGACACATAAGAAGTTAAAAAAGGAGAAATTACTTTCAAGAAATTATCTGGCATGGAGAAGTAGCATGCAGAATTGGTTTAGAGGGGCATTATTACTACCTCCAGGAAACAGGAAGTGATCCTAGGGAGAGAGTTATGTCCATGTGATACATTTGTGTACATTTATTCTAGTGGATTTGCTATTGCATTTCTGGGTACAACTTTGTTGCAGGCAGGTGTGGTGGAGGAGGATAACAGATGGAAAAAAAAAAAAAAGGCAGAAGGAAATGTGGGAGAAATTTAAGGAAGTTTTTATCTGTTAGCAGACTGAAAGGAATTGAAGGCAGCCTACAAATCTCTCAGAGGCAATTTGAAAGTCAGGTGTGACTTTTATGCTATCTATAGCAATTTTATCAAGGAAAGTAAATTTCACAAGAAAATAGCTGAACCTCTGTTTACACAGAGCAAAGTAAACACTTGAAACAGCACAATATTATGATTGGATTATGTTTTAAAAGCAAAGAAGCAATGTGAATATCATGAAAGCTGAAAAATTATGAAATTATGATAGCATTATGAAAACTTTAGAACTCTATACAATTGACTGAAATAATTATTAATGGCAGCACTGTGTCTTGTAGAATTGTATGAAGTATGAAGTCCGAACTTCACATTTTAAAGAGAAAAATGAGTGAGTCTTGAATAGCATTATTGAATGAAATCAGAACTAAAAGAGAAGCTCAAATGCAATATGATAGAAACCTAGTTTACAGGTTATCCTTTTATTCATACACTGATGTCTCAGCAGAAACAGGGTAGCCATGCTTGCAGCTTTTTTTGATCCTGAGAAAACATTGCAAAATTCAGACTGTTTAATAACGTTCAACATGATTTTTTTCATTCACATAACTAACTAAATAAAGAGAACTCCATAGTCTGGTTTTGAAGATAAGCTTGAATCTGAACCAGCCATAAACAAATGCTGTCATTTTGAAGTCTTTGAACACATAATATGAAGCGGTTAACTTCATATCACTAAAGACTTGAAGTGATTTAGTAACTGAAACCTAACAGTACTTATCCAAATAGTCTAACTCTGACCATCTGTAACTGAAGAAGCCTAATATCTTGGTAAAAAATAATATCCAAAAAACCCCTCAAGCTGACCTCCCAGTTGCAAGCAAGCATCAGAACTGGAGTTGCTTTATCTCCTGTTCAGTGTGTTCTTAAAAACAGACAGACAGCTACTATTCACTGAACAAGACAGAGAAATCAGGAAAAAAATTGCTATATTACTCCACTTTTGAATGCCTATGGTCCCTTTGTTATCAGGTGGAGCTCTATCACTAGAGACAAGGACTGACATAGGGCAGATTTAAGACCTGCAGGTTTCAGTTATGTTTCTGAGGTATTATTTCCTGATGTTAGCTTTGATTTCACTTGTGCCAAGAACAGAAGATGCACATATTTTGTGAATGGAATAGATTAAAAAAGAATATGTGAAGCCACTATATCATTCACAATCAAAAATTCAATACACTCTAGAAAGCCTGTACTTTATTTTGACTGTTTGTAAGTCTAGATAATATATGACTGCAGTAAGAAAAGGAAAACAAATGTCAGATTTTTAATTCAATTTCAGGCAAACAAAGCCTGTTTCAGACCGTATCTAAAGCTATGGCAGAAGCTGTGCTTATGATGCAGAATCACCCTAAGAATGCTATGTAAACTCATGGTCATTATCAAGGAAATTTAACTTCTGCTTTCCATGAGGCGTGACACTGTAAGGAGCTTGGATGTATCAATATATCTTACCTACAGGAAGAGACCTTTTAGGGGTAGGCCATTACATTTAAAAAGACAGCTGTGTTGTGACCATCTACGGAATGTGTACGATTACAGTTAGTGCTGGATATATTCTGACAAAATCATTGAATAACCTGATTATATGTATGAGGAAGTCACTATCTGCTATCAGGATGGACTTGTACCTCACAGAAAGACCCTGAATAGTCATTAAGCCTGAACTGATCATGTTGGTCTAAAAACATATCAGGCTACCAGGATGGCAATAAAATGAAGTGATTTTCTCCTTCCCATCTGAGAAACAACTTAGTGTGAAACATGGAAAACAGCTGTAGATAATAACACTCTTAAAAACAAACTACCTTCCTCCTGTCTGCCCTTCCCTAAGAAAAAAAGAAGAGAGACAAGCTGTAAAGAAGAGTAACTTGGAGAAGATAAATTCTAAGTTCTTCTATTCACAAATGCATGGAAACCATATGCAGGAGAGGTACAATTTTATAGACAAAAATTTTATAGGAAAAAGATTTTATAGAAGAGACAAGATTAAATTGAGGAATTGACTAACTGTGGAGAAAGGGACAGAGAGTCAGTACTTCAGAGGCCTCCAGAAAAAAAAAAAAACCAACAAAAAACTACTCAGATGTCTATGAATTTTACGCAAACTGAAGTAGGAAAAATCATTTGGAATTTCAGTAGGTGTGTAGACTGCATGAGTTTAAACGCAAAATATTAGTGACTAAGAACTCATTAAGTCTTTGTGTCAGCTCACTTTATTATCTGTTTGTGAGGAAGGAAATAGTAAATCCATAGCTTTGAACATGGGGATAGCACAAAAGTAGAAGTGTCAGTGGTATAGTGATGGTCAAGAAAACCATGTGGTCTCATTGCTGTGAAAGGATTTACTTATCCTTCTCTTCCAGAGAAGCCATGCAGACCAAGGGAAGCTTAAGAAGAGATGGACCTATGTGAGACTAAAATATATTAGCCTGATAAATTTTCAGCTGGAGACATCTACTAGAGTTGTGGTACATGTTTAATTTTATGCACAGTGAGTACTTCCTGGAAAGACAAACCAAGACAGTGCATATGTCTTTGCGAGACAGATTCCTGAATTTAAAGTAGCACTGTGCTAGAACCTTAAATGTATATCTGCCCATCAGATGTCAGTAAAATATTCATGTCTGTCAGCATCTTCTTGATTTACAGCTTTAAATATGTTCGCTTATTAGAAATACGATAATGGTGGCTATGGGTTGCCCTACTGTTTGAGGTGGTGCTAATCTCTGATGCCAATACCACTTATTAGATTTAGGTATATCAAATTAGATTTAGGCTATCAGTTAACATAACTGTCTGTACACATTTACTTAATAAATCTAAATTCTTGAGAAAATGTTTGAAATAATGCTTGGAAAAGTAGCAAGGTGAAGACATAGCTTTAGAGAGCAGTGAAGAACAAGTGAGTTTGACACCTGTTAGTTTAGGTTATTGCTAGAGGGTGGAAATTTAGTTCTTATGAGCTAATGAGGCTTTTGTTGTGGCATTTCAATCGGCTATTCACAGGTGGTGTGCTATTGTAACTGCACTCAAAATAGCATCAGCTTTTTTTTAAGCTGTAATGATAATTGAAAGTTTGGCGCTCAAATACTTCAGCTCATTTGACTTTCAGCTTGCTCAATGGAGTTAGTTAAAGGAATCACAATTTGCTGATCCTCTGGCAATTGCACTGGAGCTTTTGTGGCTGAAAGTAAGCTTTAAAAAGAAAAGCTATACATAGCATAGCCACATATCATTTGGAATACCACTTTTCTTACCACATATGACAATTGCACGTGACATTAGCTGCAGTGCTGATGCTGAAAGAATAGCACTAGGGACATTTCTTAGCTAGGGTCTTCGGCACTGCTGAGGCAGTACAGTAGAGGCTGTTGATGTTCTCTGGATGTCATCGCTTTTGGGCTAGACATCAGGAATCCCATTCAGTTGCTTGTGGGTAGTTCAGATATTGAAGTTCGCTTTTTTTAAAAAAGCCCCTTGTGTATGTATACCCTATATAGCTTGGGTAATTAATATTTCATGCATTTTATCAACTACTTACATTGGATGAACTTTAACAACTTTAAGTTAGAAATACATGAGTAAGAAATAGAAATAGAATAGAAATACATGAGCAGTTTAATTCAGAATGGGATTTTTCTCAGTTTAAATCAATAAGAATATATATTTTTTTCTATCTTTCAAAGGAAGACTAGGGCACAGAAAGGCCATTTTTCTTCTAGAAAATGTGCAAGGCACCACTTTTTGGCAATTGTAGTATATACATTCATCTTAGAATGATTTATCTAAAATAACTGAAGACATTTTTCTTGGAAAGATAAACAAACTTAGGAATATGTCTCTTTAAACTGCTAAACCTTGCATAATAATTTGTTTCAGTTTATAAGTAGATAGTTACTGCTACCAAATTAGATTGTGTTAGTTTTGTGAATTGACTTTGAATTAGTGCAGATGAGTGCGTAATAATCAGAGCAGTGAGAATTCATGCGATTGAAAAATGGATTAGTTAATGCTACAAATCTGCTTCTTAGGAGTTTGGCCAAACAAAGCCTTCAAAAGCTGTTGACTTCCTTTAATCAGAAGATGAAAATGTGAATCAGACAGTTTGTAGGTTAGTGAAAAATGTGGATGGCTGTTTATCTAGGAGCCAAAAATTAATGCCGAAAACCTGAAAAACTATTTGAAATGAGGCAATACTGGTTTCATTTTTACTTTGTTTCTTCAGACTACTTCACAGGCAGAAATCATTTTTCCAAGGCCTCGCTACCAAAGCTTTTTCTGGAAAGGAAGGAGGGGGTCACATGTATTTCAGAATAGTTCAAAAATGATTGGTTCACTACTACCAAAGTCCTGTATAAGCCTGCATTTCCAAAGCTATAACTGTGGCTTCAGTAACTTTACTGTTGCCTCTACCCTTTCCGCATTGTTTGTTATTGCGCTTTTAGCAGTCGTCTGTTTTTTAAAGGTTGAGCTCTTCTTGTACAACCAATATAAAATATTCTCTACACATAGGATTTTCTTCAAATTGAGAAAATTTCATGCTTTGTTGAAAAATGTTTTAGCTTCAGTGTTGCTGTTCTATAGTTACGCATCAATTTTATGGTACTTTGATAAATTTTTGCTCTCTGAGAGATTGGCTGGGAAGATTCCAAGGCAGAATGTTGGTTGAATTTTGTCTTTCGCATACCTTTTTTGGAAGAGCATTTTAAAAAACCTAAATATCCTTATCAGGCTATTTCTGTGAATAATTTTACTAACAGCTTCTCTTGAGTAGATTGCTGTGAAAACAACACCAAACAATGTAGATGTCTTTTTTTTTGAGTCTTTAGTGCTTTTGTATCACTCAATTTATCTTTCTAGTAGTCCTAAGGAATGGAAATTTAATTTGAGAATCCAGCCTCAGGCTCTTCCGGATGTATCAGCTTTTTCCTATTCGCTCATTCCAGCACCCATGAGTCAGGGCACCAAATGTTCCCAGTGAGGCTGCTTCCAGTGCGTAGCTGAAGTTGCAAGCACTTAGTCACAGATGAGAGACATGGATGAGTATCTGTGTGGCATCAGATGTGCAAATGGGAAGGAACATTCCCACCATGAGATGTCTGGGGAGAGAGCTCAAACAAGATGGCAAGGATCAACAGTATGCAGAAGCTAAAGTGAAGCAAACAAATAGTGGGTAGAAATATTAAACCACTTATATTCTTTGATAGTGTATTCATTCCACTGTCAAATTCTGAGCAGTTGCTAGTTTTTTTTAAATCACATTATGATTCATATAATTATTGTATTACGATTGTCTTAATTAAAGGACGTAAAATTTTGTAAAGGTTTCTGACAAATAAAAGGGAAACTAAATGTGAAAAATATTTTTTTAAAGGAATTACTACTTCCAGTATTTAAATGAATTCAGTCATTATGTGTCATCCTGTTTCTCAAGATTATATTTGAATGGATGATTATGCACTCTGACTTTTCCACTTCCATTGAAATTCATTTTTTTGTAAACATAATCTGTAATACAGATTCCATCAAGATACAAGATAAAGACTTACAGACAGGAAGGGGAAAAAAAAAAAAAAAACAACCACAAAATCCAACCTATTCTAATTATCGAGATAATCAGAGTATTCTTGCATTGATTTTATTTGCTTAGTTGGTCCAATTCCTTTCATGGAAGCATCTAAAATATTTGATTTTTCCAGCTTAAAAAATTAACTTTGTCTATAGTTTTAGGCAAAGTTATTTAGCATTTAAAACTATATCTAATAAAATAATGTTAAATATGTATATGAATGAGGCTCAAGTCAAAAAAAGTAATGAAGCAGAGAAAGAAAAATGTTATGATTTATTAGATCAGTAAATAGTAAAACTCGTATCATTAGGTGTGCCTTAATTTTGCACAGGTAGATAGTCTATGCTACAACTAACTAGGCAAAGTATAAAAAAATGGATAAACGGTGTTGAGGAAGTTTCGCTGGTAATATCACATTTATAATGAACTTTAACCCAGCTATAGCTCTTGAGTAATGTCAGTATTTTACATTTTTTATCTGGCCTTTAAACCAGAATTCAACTTATTACTTAGAGTTTTGCGATGTAATTGTAGTTGTCTTTCTTTTTGGCTCAAAAATGCCTTTATTCAATCCTTAAAAGAGCTGAAATGCCCCAGTACACGTAAGTACTGCCTGACGTAACATACTTTCCTGCATCACATGATGCAACTGCATTTACTGTGCAAAATGCTTTATTTCTCCATGCAGTGTGCACCATGTTCCACATTTTATCCTCGAAGAAAATAGAAATTATAGGGTCAGCTTTTGTATTAGAACCTACAGTGATAGAGGTTCAGTCTGTGATGACCGGAAAAGATGAATTAACACTGACAGCTCTCATACCTGATCCTGGAAAAAGTTACAGGATTCTATATAGTGAATTCTGGCATGCTGAAATCAGACAAGAGGAAAGGTGGTGCGAGGTATGGCTGAAATCCTGTCTGACATCTGTCAGGGCTGTCTGCATTTGTGAAAAAAAGGATTGTGCACCCAAAATTTGGGCCCTGATTTTTGTGGCATGACCTCTTTTTTTTCAGTGGTCGGCTTCTTCATTCAAGAAGCCAGGGCTTTAGGCTTACTTTGTCCTCAGTACTCTTTGCCTACAATTTAACCAGTAAGGTAAGGATTTCTACAGATGAGTATTTCTTAGTGCTCCTATTAAGTCTGGACTACGTTGCAAACAGAAATGAAAAATTCATGGGTTCACATGGCTTTACACTGAAGTTGGTAGTTTTGATTTGGATTCCTTTCCTAGGTCATCTCCTTCTGGTCTCACAGAGTTTCCATTTCCTGACTGTACTGTGTTCTGTAGTGCACTTGCTGGTGCTATCCTGGAATATAACGAGCACAGGCTCTACTCCCTCCAAATTCAGAGAGCCTCAGCACTAGCATTCATTTCCTCATCAAATACCAGGTTATCATGTATTAAAGGTATAGTGAGACCATGGCATCTTTCAGTAGAGCTCTTTGCAGTCTTACTGACTTATTTTGGTATGAGCTAAACCAGCACTAACAGTTATTTACAGTACTTGGACAGGTACCTGTTTTCAGGAAGAGGGGAGCTTCACTCAATGTCTGTAATAGCACAACTTTTGACAAGTGGAGAGGTTTTACTGAAAATTATATGTTTTGAATCTCTCACATCCAAGCAGGCATTCTTGGATTTGTGTACTGAACACAAACTTCTGAGTTGCGTGTGACTTGCAGCCTGGCTTAACCTTTCCAGTGAGAAGTGTGTGGGGAGTGATTAATGATACTGATTATGCAAGTGATTATAAGTTTAGAACTGATAATTTAATACTTTGCTTTTCTGTGTTTGCTGTTCAAAACTTCGGTAATGTTTTTAGACTTTTATTTAAATCAAAATGTTGTGAATGTAATTAAAACATCTTTTTCGGTAAGTACCAAGAGTAGGGAATTTTTCAGGAATGCAGTGAGTAAATAAAAAGTAGCTGACTTCAGGACATAAGGAAATGAGATATAGAAAGGGAGAATGTACATGAATTAGCAGGACACAGCTTAAGTCTCTCAAGGCCTACTTAGGCATTAGACTTGTTAAAGGTAGACTGAAGTCAATTGAGAACAATCAGAACTGAGATGTGCGTCTTGTCCTCATCAGAACCACAATCTCTGCTTGGAATCTATCGCAGCCTCCTACAGATATTCTCCTTAGCCAGACAAACCCAGCAGCTTTTGTTACCTGTAAACTCATTTCCTCTGGAGATCTGTGGTGACTCAGGTATGTTTACAATGACAATCCATGATTTATTTCCTCATCCACATACAGTCTGCAAAAATTTGGAGCAGACAGGATAAAATTTAATGAGACCAAGAAATATATTTCCTTAAGTTAGCTTAATTCCTTTATTCCTTGCATTCTCTTCTTATTTGGAAAATACAGTCTATGCAGTACAGTCCATGTGTGTGATTATGTCTGCACTGTATTTTAGTGCAGGTGTATTCTAGCACAAAAGCAAACAGAAATCAGAGAAAAACCAAAAGAAACATGCAAAACACTCAAGATAGAGACCACATTAATTGTGAACCAGAGAAAGACTGTAAAGCCACAGCCTGTCAACAGCATGCTTCATACTGTAAAGAACAGAAGGGTGGGCAAAACTTTTACTGCACGGTGAACAATTAGTGATGTGAGAAACAATCAGATTCCTTTCTCCTCTAGAGGAGCTGATGAAGTTTTAGGAGGCAGCTTCCATTCTCCTTAGGTCAGTTATGTCCCAGCAGCAAGACAGGACACTTTCAACATATGGGGTAGACCAGAACTCTGAATGCCCAGGCACAAGCATCATTCTTTAAGCTGATCTTTTTCTAATGGTCCAGGTAGCTACATTTGTTTGAAGACTTTTTTACCTATTGAGAAGAATATTTATGAAGAAATGAGAAAAATAACTTTGAAAGAAAACAGGTACAGTGAAACCTATCAAGTAAATCTAATATAGTAGGGTTTCCTATGTTATATTACCTTTATTTAGTACTCTTATGTAACTACAAAAGTAAATCCCTTGAAAGCTGTATTCCCACTGACAGCCTCCCTGCTATTTTATTGTGGCATCCTCTATAGTTAATGGTCTATACAGCTTTCTTTGTAAGTTGTGATTTTTCAAGTCTTTATTGTAGCAACAAAATTGTTAGAAAGGGATTTCATCCTGGGAGAGTCTGGAAAATGAATTTTAGTTTAAACTAGTTTACTATGTCTAAATTAGAGGCAGAGAGACATTTTTTCATTTTTCAGGTTTTATCCATCTTTTTGTTTAGTAGGCCAATTTCTTTTCTGTTGTAAACAGATATGGTTCCTCTGAAGTTTGTAGAAAGAATGTTGAGCTTCTGTTTAGAGTAACTGTCTCAATAATCAAACAAGGGTTATTTTACTGCTTTCAGTGCACTGCAGATCTGAGTCTGCAGTTAAGCCCTTGTGCACTTTTTCAAGCTGATGCCCAGCAGTGCAAGTTTATAATGTGTGAAGGAGATGTATACATGCTCTGCATGGCAAAGCCAGAAACAGATTCTTGACTTACTGACTTATTGTGATAGCTGTTCTTGAATTAACATCTGCATCACCTAAGCACTAATAAAACTCTTGTAATTTTTCATATCTAAGAAACTGTTATGTAGGAAAATGGCTCTTTTGCTTCCTACACTGGCCAAAAATGTAATAAATAGATTGCATGTTTCATGGAATCTCAGGCATGTGGCCACTGAAGACATAGAGCTCTGGGTACCTGGTTGCAATTTTAGGCACTAACTTATTTGACAACAGCCACAAACAAGCAAAAGAACAGCACTTCCTTTAATAAAAAAGCCACTCGGAAAAAAATCCCATTCTTCTGTGTAAGCAAGAAAGAAAATGTGCAATAATATGACACATACACAAAATCAGTGTTCATCTACTCTTCAGGACAGAAAAACTGCAGTACCTGACCATGATGTCGTGTGGCAATCTTAAGTTTTCTAACAAGGGTGCTAGAGTAAGCCTCAGTTTTTTTTGACACGTTTCTGCATCTATAAATCTGTAATTTTAAAACAGACACCAATACAAGTATCTGTAACACAGAAAAAATTCCTACCTCTCAATCAGAATTTTTTTTCAGGAAGGATAAATAATTGATTTTACAGCGTACAAGATTTGGCCCATAACTTTAAAGAATATCAAACAAATAGGCAGATAACATACCTATTTGTTCACTCACAGAGGAGTCTGATGAAGTTCTGTTCTTGCAAAGTCCACCTGCTAACTGGAGCACTGTTATAAACTGGGTTTTGCAGAACACGGTGACCAGTTGCATCTTGTTCCTTCAAGTGATATTGGAGTTCTGCCTGCTGAGATGTGGTGCACATCTGAAGGGCAGAAAAAATACATTAGTTTTGCTTGCTTCATTGAAACTCTTGTGTGCCTTATCTGTTCCTTTTTAACATCAATATCTAGGCTTTATAAGTGTCTTTTGTGAACATTTAGAAGTGTACCATAGTGAAATATTGTTACAGAAACCCTCTTTGACACATGATGAAGAGTAAAATGTAAAAAAAAAAAAAAAAAAAGAAAAAGAAGAAAGAAAAAAGTTAATAATTAGATTTATATAAATATAAGTATAATGCACGTACATTTCTTTCTAATGTGTGCATATTCAGTGATTTGATTATATTTTTTATAGCATTCTTTCATTTCCATGCGATAATATTGAACTTTATGGTACATTATAATCTGCAATATTGCTTATGGTCTAGCACTGTTGGAGCTTTATGTTGAAAGTTCACTTTTTTATTGCAAATAATGTGCAGTTACACTGATTATTACGTACAATAAAATAATGGTCCCCAACAGATTTTCTGACAGGATCCTCTTAAAGCAGTCTATTTCACTACAGTTGTTTTTTTTTTCCTCTTTTTCCTCCTTCTAGTACAACATTCTGAGAAAAGCAATTACCTGGCTGTGAAACACATTTCTCGAACAGCAGGATCTGGCTTAGTGGCCTGCTCCTTATATCTACAGAACTATTCCAGCAATGATGAAAAGATGGAAAATAGGTGAATTTTTAGCATCTGCCTTCTAGTTAAAGTGTGGATTGTTTTTGCCTAAAGGCTTTTTTAGGGAGGGAACTTAGTACTTTGTTTATGATTTACATTAATTTCTCCTATGCCCATGTGATGTTAAATCACCCAGTACTTAGGAATTCATTAATCATCAGTGTGTATATGTTTGTGATAGAGAGAAAAAAAAATAAGGCTTTCAAAAAGATAAATATATATTAAAAAGTTTTTGAATAAGATTGTATATTTTACTTAAGACACAAATCATGAGGGCTTGATTTGTTGGCAGGAAAATAGATAATTTATTCCTTTCTTCAGTAGATCCAAATAAATATCTCTCCCTTCCTTCTGCACATGGGCTGATAAACAGTGATTCCCTTTTGGTGAAATTTAGAGAGGGGAAAGCTTGTTTTGTTTTGTTCTGTTTTGTTTCCTGGTGAGGGCTAACAACAAACAAACTAAAGCTTTTTTTTTATTTAACCAGAAGTTCTCCTATATAACAGCAAAACGTCTTCTTTTGCCTGCATTTAAGCAGAGAGTCTGATAAAGGATTCAGTCTCTGCAGAGAACAGGTGAAGGGTACGTGTTTTTCCTGTTTAGAAAAGCATACCTAAGACCCCACAGGTGTTTGCACCCAAAGCATTTAACCTTTTGTTTGCTACCTGCATGGAGAGATTGCTGGGTAAAGATCTCCTGAGCATTACGAAGTGTATCCTGGTACTTTGTAAAATTATTCTACTTCCAAATCAGCTCAGACTTTAAAAAAAAGTAGGTTGCTAGTCATACCACAGGATAAAGAAGTAAAAAGCTGTCTGTGATTGATAAGGGAATATTTTTAGGAAGTGTAGTGAAGCTACTATTTTGTTCCATTTATATTTATGGTCTGTGATGAAATGGTTTATAAATGGAATAATTTGTTCAATATGCAGTCCCGTTATTTTTGCATTTATCTCTACTCTATGTAATAAAGTAATCCAAATTACACATACCTGAACCTGCAAACTGTATATTGCATCCCTGTTATTTGCAATATGATACAAATATTCAAGCAGTGGTAAATAAAATAATGTATATAATCTATCATGAGAGAAGAGATACCTAATATTGTGAATTAAAGAAGTGTGTGTTCTTAAGATATCAGTAATGATATTAAGAGTGATTTTTGATGCATCACACTAGTTGAAAGATGTCCAGCTTATCAAAAATATATTAAAAGTAGAGGAGTATTGTCACCAAAGCTTGCTGATATGGAACTCGAAATGTAACTGGATACTAATCCCAGCAGAATAAAAGATCAAAGTTGTATAAAAAGCAATATATTTCTATTAATCATGAAACTTTCTTTTGAAAAGAAACTGGAAGAGCTTACCTTGGAGTTAAAACTTGATATTTGGTTATTTAAATCCTAACAATACGAGCCTAGACTCTGAAATAGCTTTGAAAATGTGAACCTAGTAAAATATATGGTATGGTATGACATCTGTGTAAGATATGCTGTGATACTTACACAATCACAGGCTATGTTACACATAAGGGGCCAGAGAGAGATCATCCCAGTTACTATAACCCTAAAGCCATGCCTTGGGGTTATTTTGTTTGGAAGCACAATGTCCACACCACATGCTCCCCATTCCTACACCTTGATTTCAATTGGAGGAAAGTCTGGCAGGAGGGCAGAAAGTGAGGAGCCTTGCACTGTGGGCACAGTCCCTCCTGGCCCCTAATCCAGTTGCCGAAGTAGACGCCTGAGGGAATGTCTGTGCTCACCAGAAGTGTGACTTTTCCAAACAGTGTGAGATGATCTAATAAAAGTCACTGATTCTCCCTGGGAATTTTGCCTCTAATGTAATCATACACATCTACATCAGTTGTTCTCTTTTTCTTTTGTAAGAGATGCTCAGTTGCTGGCAGAGGGCTCTTTATTGTTCACTTAGCACCTTCCTTAGTAGCAGTGTGTGCTGTCACCTGCTTTACTTCCAGTTCCCAGCAAGCCAGACTGTCCTTATACCTTCTCCCTGCCTTCATCTGGGGCAAATTATCCTCATCCCTCTAGACTTGCTTCTTTTTTTTTCCTTTTTTTTTTTTTCTTCTGATTTTTTCTTATAAAGATGCTGCATCTGCACCCTAAATCCCATCTCACTTTCTATCCTGCTCAGTGCCCTCCCACCTCCCTGAACCCACTCTGGTCCCTGACATGTAATCCTTCC